>NC_140769.1:59113167-59766617 GCF_044657685.1 Stegodyphus dumicola
ATTCAGAAACACAATATGAAGAAGCTTGCAGTCCGGAAATTCTAGAACACAATCTAATAATTTAAAAAAATTATCAGCAAAATATTAATATAAACAACAAAAAGCGCAACCATTTCGCTTTTGTTCTTACATAATTAAATTAAATTGTCACCAATGGAAAATATTACAATTGAATTCAAAGAGAATTTGAAAATAAGAATATAATAATACGTGTTGCAAAATATTACTAGAAATTCTGATAAAATGATCTTGCAAATGAGTAACTTCACTGTACTGATCAGCAATGAACTTTTACAATACTAATGGTAACTGAAAGATCTTAAAATTATCAGCAAAATATTAATATAAGCAACAAAAAGCGCAACCATTTCGCTTTTGTTCTTACATAATTAAATTAAATTGTCACCAATGGAAAATAATACAATTTGAATTCGAAGAGAATCTGAAAATAAGAATAGAATAATACGTGTTGCAAAATGTTACTAGAAATTCTGATAAAATGATCTTGCAAATGATTAACTTCACTGTACTGATCAGCAATAAACTTTTACAATACTAATGGTAACTGAAATATATTATTCATCACTGAATGACAACATTTGCTTTGTTAGCTCTTTCATATTTTGTAAAAGGTCAACGACTTTTTGATTAACAAACTCAGCGACTTCAAAGCGAGCCAATGGCAACACAGTAAGGGGGGAAAAAAAATATCTCCAGCGCGTGAAGCTGTCTGTGAGAAGTTCTAGAGATATGCTGTTTTTAAATGTTTTGTAATATTACTGTTGAATTGAATTTTATGTGGTTTAAGTGCGAAGAACATGATATTTAATAAATAAAGGTAGCACATGTAACGTTAAAAAAAACTCCCCTTTGGACGTAATATAAAAATCTGAAAGCGTTCAGATTTTATTTTTATTTTTAAACTTTAACGAATTTTTGATTAACAAACTCAACGATTTCAAAACAAACAATGGGAAAACTGTACGGAAAAAAAATTATTTCTGTCATATACTTTCTTCTTGGGCGTGTAGGCTCTGGATATATGTTTGCGTAACGTGGAACGTGAACTAAATATGAGCATCGCTTAAAAGACATTTAACGACACCAACACTTTATTAACAAACAAACAAAACAAGAACAAACAATTAACACAAAAATAGAACCATGTTTATCATTACGCTGGCATACAGCGGGTTACTTTCCTTACTTCGCCTACTAAACAGTCTCTTCTCTGCTTTAGTAAGTCACGTGCGAAAGAGGCGTTGTAGGCCGTCCGACTAAACTGCGCATGCGTGGTCAACACGTCATGACAATTTCTACATAGACCTTATAAGAACAGAAATAGACTAACCCAAACGGGTTTTCTCCCTCGTCTGAGGCGTTGCCGGCTGTCACCTTGATCACATCCGGAGGAGTAGGAACGACTTGCAGAAATTTAACAGTGGTTGCCTATTGCAGCGTGTATAATTGTCAAGAAAAAGCTGGTTGTAGCGCCTCATTTCACAAATTGGAATTTCTACATATTTTTATTTTTTAAATTGAGATTGATTTTTAAAAATTTAACATATTTATCAAGCATAATTAACGTTCCAAATAATTATAAAGCTATTGCATGCTTTCAGGGCTAGATATTTTTTTAGCTTTTCCTATGCTGTAAGGAAATTTGTAATTACTTCTTTTAGAAAATAATATTTTAAATCTGAAGTAATAGAAAATTTCAAACAAGCAGTTTTCTCTTGCAATTTTTATGCTTTTTATTGGTGTAAATAAGTACTAAAATATTTAAAAACGAATTTTTGAAAGTTTTGTTTAAAATTCTAAATTGTGCTGCTTTTTTAAAATTATAGATGAGTATTGTTTACGTTCCGCGTATTAGAATGGCTCCGACATGGATGACGCAGTTTCGATTTTAAATATACTTAATAAATTCAACGACTCTTAGTCTATTTAAATCAAACTGAATACATTTAATAATATAACATTCACACGTAAACATTTAGTAATAATTCAGGAGTACAGATAAGCTTTAAAATAAGTATTACAAATGTTACAGGCCAGCTACGCTTTTAGCGACCGAATTCTACGAACAACAAATCTCAAAAGCGTGTTGCCAACGCAGGGCAACGAAAAGGTGGAAATTAATTCGATAGGCGTGGAAGTGAACAAGTATTATAGCACAATTTCTATAAAGGAATTTTATTTCAATTATATTTCATAATACATCATAATGATAAACACTTTTGACTCCTTAAAAATTTTTATACGAGGGCTATCCAGAAAGTAGATTACGTTTTGGAATAAAAAAATAAACAAAGTATAGGAAACAAATTTTATTATATACAGATGAAAGCCACACTCAAATACTACTTTTCTACATAGTCACCATACAAATTAAGGCATTTATCGTAGCGATGTACGAGCTTGGAAATTCCTTCGTCGAAAAATTCGGCCGCCTGCGCCTTCAACCACTTCGTTACCTCTTCTTGCAGCTGTGCGTCGTCATCAAAACGCTGCATAGCCAGCCACTTCTTCATTGCTGGGAATAGGTGGAAGTCGCTCGGTGCCAGGTCGGGACTGTACGGCGGATGAGGAAACAACTCCCACTTAAAAGATTCAAGAACTTTACGAGTGACATTTGCCGTGTGGGGCCGGGCGTTGTCGTGAATCAACAAGATCTTAGAGCTAAACATTCCTCTGCGCTTGTTTTGAATTGCTCTTCTGAGTTTTTGGAGAGTTTGGCAATACCTTTGAGAGTTTATTGTAGTGCCTCTTTCCAGGAAGTCCACCAAAATTACACCTTTTCTGTCCCAAAAAACAGTCGCCATCATCTTCCTTGCCGACATTGTTTGCATGCATTTCTTGGGTTTTTGGGGAGAACTTGTGTGCCCCCACTGCATTGATTGCAATTTCGTTTCACAGTTCACATGTTTCGTCACCAGTAACGATGCGATCGAGTAAAGAGTCACCATCCTTATGGTAAGCGTCCAAAAAGTTCAACGCTGCAGCCATTCGCTGATTTTTGTGGTCCTCTGTCAAGATTTTTGGAATCCATCTTGCACAAAACTTGTGGTAACCAAGCTTTTCGCTGATGATTTCGTGCAACAAACTTCGCGAAATTTGTGGAAAACTCAAAGAAAGTTCCGTTATTGTGAAATTTCGATTTTCACGGACTTTAGCATCGACTTTTTCGAGAAGTTCGGCGGTCACTATGCTGGGTCTTCCACTTCGATCTTCGTCGTGAACATTGGTTCGGCCATTTTGAAATCTTATGACCCACTGACGCACTCCACCTTCAGTGATAATGTTGTCCCCATACACTTCACGAAGCTGCCGATAGATTTCTATCGGTTTACAGTTTTTTGCAGTCAGAAACCTTATTACTGAGCGCACCTCGCAGCTCGCGGGATTTTCAATTAACGCAGACATTTCAAACCGTCACAGTATCTGAACGGAGCACAGCACGAACCTCTCACTAGCACGGCTAGATGCAGACTGAGCTGCGCAACGCTCTGACCCCAAGATGGCCGCGCTAGCCCCGCCCCTAGCGGACACAGACGGAAACGTAATCTACTTCCTGGATGGCCCTCGTACATTTAATTCTAATATTAAAATTGTATTTAACCGTAATAATTAATTTTGCTTGTATTTTACAGTGATTATTTTTTTAAATTTATTTTTAGTTCTGCATAAGATTTTTTTTTTTTCGGCGGTAAGTCTAGAAAGGCTGTTAGTTTCGAATTGGCATTTTGCGCTGTTTTACTATAAATGTCCCTGTCTCCTTGCAAATTGTTGTTACCAAATATTATCGCCCTGTATTATATGTAAAGAAACTAAATAATGAAGAACTGCATGAATACATATATGTTTCTTGCACTGTGACATAAACGACAGTATCTAGGGCCATCAAATTTTGAATAATATAATCCTCCACTCGAACATGGGCATCTGGACGGCCGAATTTCGAATTTGTTTTAATCTATTTCATATTTTGTAAACCTTTAACGAATTTTTGATTAACAAACTCAACGTTTTCAGAGCGAGCACTGTACGGAAAATAACAGTTTTATCTCAAGTGCGGAAATTCTAAAGATGTGCTGTTTTCAAATGTATGTGGTTTATGGGCGAAGAACATGATATTCAACAAATATAGGTAACACACAAAACTTTAAAAAAAGGTTCCTTTTGGGCGTAATATAAAATCTGAGTGCTTCTAGATTTTATTTTATCTTTTTTTCCCCCCTTCATTACGCTCAGGAAATTTTATGCTCCGAATTTTATGAATTATTAAAATAACTAATCCACTTTAATGTTAATAATTTAATGATCATATAATCAAATAAATATGATCGTTTCGTAATGTTACTATAGTTTGGAAAATCACTGCCTGAAATGTTCATTAAATTAAAAAAAAAATTATCAGATCTTGTTTAATTTTACCTTATTTATTTCAAAGCGTCACGTACTATCAATCTTATTTAATTTTACTTTATTGTTACGCAAAATTAATTTCATAAATTTTGTGCTTAGAATTTTTACCGTTTTACCAAAGTAAAGATGTTTGTACAAGAATTACGCCTGAAAAAAATGCGCGAAATGCAGTAAAAAGTGCTTTAATGTGATATATTAAATCCTATTTGGAAAAAAACTGTGGCTTTCATAATCTCATCACTATACAATGTATCACATTTAATTATTAAAAAGAGTTATGTGGATACAAACGCCATAGGTTTCAGTGTTAAAGTAAACCAGATCGTCTCTACTCTTTCTTGCCGACATGTCGGTGACGCGCGCCCCGCCCACTGGGTTAGTCTATCTCTAACAAGGCATCATGTTATAAGGTCCATGTAGAAATTCATGTTCATTTAAATAACATAATCTTCCACCGAATATGGGTATTTGGAAGCCCTAATTTGGAATTTGAAATCTGTTTTATTACCGATTTCATATTTTGTAACATTTCAACGAATTTTTTATTAACAAACTCAGCGATTTCAGAGCGAGCAATGGCAAAACTATACGAAAAGAAAACATTTTTATCTCCAGCGCGCGAGACTTGTGTATCGAAAATTCTAGAGATATGCTCTTTTAAATATATTGTGATATTGCTGTTGAATTCAATTTTATGGTTTAAGTGCTATTTAATAAATAAAAGTAACACACAAAACGTTAAAAAAACGCCCTTTTGGGCGTAATATAAAATTTGAAAGCTTTAAGATTTTTTTTTTTTTTTAAATATTTCTATTTTGAAAGAGGTGGGGAAGGTGTTAAATTAAGAAATATAGTTAAGTTTTTAATATTCTATAATAAGAACTCAGATTTTAACACAATTTAGAAATTTGGGAAAAATATTAAGTGTCTTTAAATATTAAATTCTAAGGAATAAAAACAAAGTTAGGTAGCTCCTGGACAGGTAAATAGTCAAAAGTATTTGCAATGTGATACGGTTAGAAAATGACCATATGATCATTTTTGAATCATATGTAATACGTTCTGAATTTTCTGTACACTATGGTTTATGCAGATATGTAATAAACATAAATGGATTACAGTTATATAACCTTAATAGGATGAGATACAGCCTTAGTACGATGAGAAAAATTTCAAATGATTATATTGAATATTTTGAATAATTTAAAAATTCTGAATATTACAGAAGTATTTTAATACCTTAAAGAGTATAATTCCTTACTGGATCATTAAAACATTGTTGTAAATACCTGTACGCTAAAACAGGAGTTCCTCACGATAATTATTTAGAAAGTAATCCCGCGTTGAGTGACATCTATTTGCATTTTTAGTGACACATTACATCCATGGCATTTTAGTAGGTTGCATTCATGTCACTCCATTATATTAAAATTGCAATGTATTATTACATGAATGTCGCAGTGTGACTTCACAACAATGTGGCACCGCGGCTACACATCGAAGTCACAGTATGACTTCCCAGCAATGTCACAACGGGACTTCACATCAAAGTCCAACTGAGACTTCACATCAACGTAGCAATGTAACGTCGCAAAAAGCGGACATTTAGCCATACCTACAACGTTACTGCGACATTGAGATCGTTACAGTGTGACACGTTTGCAATATCACAACGACGTCGCCGTACTGCTGGAGGAATCTCAAATTGTTTTTGAATTTGACGTAGTTGGATCTGATCAAATTTGTACTAACGTACAAAAATTTAGTTATAAGAAGCTTTATAAAATAGTTAAAAGTAAAGGCATTGAAATAAGTGATTATTTAAAAGATAATTAATATGTGGAAGACATCCAAGTATTATTAAGCGCTGATGCTTGGGCGAAAATTGTAATATCTGAAGTGGTTTCTGTTAAAATGAACTTAGTGGCAGTCAGGACCACTTTAGGATGAACTCTTTAGGTAGCAGTCACTCAGCTTCTGTTTTTTCCAGTTTCAATATTACAATGAGATGCTCTGCCGAAACATCGAAATTTTAGAAGTAAGAAACACTGGGAACTTTGGAGCCCGTTGAAAGAAAAAATAAAGAAGTCGTCAATTTTTTTTTTAAACACACTACTAAACGGAAGGATGAAGGTACTGTTACGTGGTACATCTTCCATGGATTGATAGTTGCAATTCCTTACAATCTAATTGTAATGCTGCTGAAAAAAGACTTCATAATGCATCGAAGAGATTGAGGAAGTAAACAAATTTCAAATAATTTGCCAAATGTAATTAAAGACTGGTCGAAAATGAGAATCTTTTAAACTGTAACGGAAGCAAATGTTATTGAAAGGGCTCATTACTTACCACACCAAACTCTTTTAAAAGAATGTAGCAGTATGAAAATTAGGCCGGTATTTGATGCATCAAGTTTAGAATGAATTTATACAGTCGCTTTATCTTCTGATAAGGCAAATATTGTTGGATTTAGACACTGGAGAGTAGATTTGGTGTTTGCTGCTCCCCATTTCTTTTTTCAGCATGTACAAATGACTTGTTTAGAAAATCCACCTGACATTTAAGCAAGGCCGCAGTAAAGTTACGAGGCACATTCTACATGGACAATTATTTTACTGTTGTCTCTAAAAGGAAGAAATTGAATCGCACATTAATGAAGCCGCAGAACTAATGTCTTCAACTGGGTTCAACCTTAGATATTGAAAAAGTAGTTTATATTTAGATAAAGGCCCAGAAAATATGTTAAGCCTTTAGTGGTACCGTCCATCTGTGAATTAGGATGACGAGTAGCATCTTGGACTCGTCTTGAACACCTTGAACGGAAAGTAAGATTCGTTCTCAAGACGAATCTTACTTTCATGCATTCAGAAAGTTTTTGATCCTACAGGAGTTTCCTCACCAACCCTTCTTATTCCAAAGATTATTTTGCAGAAGAATTCGAAATTAAAGTCTGACGGGGGGGAATTACCGGAAGGCATTCAGAAAGAATTCAGTAAATGATATATATAAATACATTTCTTGAATGATTGCGAATTCCCAAGAGGCATTTTCATTGATTCTATAAGTCGCTTACCCATCTTCCTGTGATGTAAGCAAATTAGAGTATGGTGCCCGTACATTTCTAACAGAAGAAAATGAAGAAGTTTTTTTTAAGTCTCATCCTAGCAAAATTCCGACTTGCACTTTTGAAGGAGATCATTTTACCGCGGTTTGAATTTATGGCTGCACTTCTGAATGTAAAGTTATATCAGTTGGCTGTTAAAAGTTTGAACAGTATAAATATGAAAAACCCATTTCTGGTTAGATACTTCAGGGGTTTGGGCGTGGCTAAAGAACAAAATTATTGGTCTGTTTGTGTAGGAAACAGAATTAAAGAGATTCAAGATTACAATAAAGCAGGATGCTGGAAACTTACACCTGGCATCTTAAACCGTGCTAATTTATTGTCAAGAGAATGCTATCTATTGCAACTCCTGAAATCTCAGTGGTAGACAGGACCGAATTTCTGAAGAAACCTCCAGAAACTTGGCCTTCAAATGATCCTGATTCTGATAAGAAAGAAATCGACAAAGAATGACTTCGAATTAACATTTCGGAGAAATATGCAACGGTTGAAACCATTCTATCTAAAGTTGCATCTAGATTTTCGAAATATTCCATGACAGTACGAACTATTGCATGGATGTTAAGATTTCAACCCATTTACCTGAAAAGTGAAAATCGGCGAGATAATATATCCTTTGAAGAATTTGAGAAAACAGAAAAAATATTATTTTCCCTTATAAAGATGCTTTTGATGAAAAACGAAAAAAGTCTGGCCTGAAAAATCTTTAGGTTTTCGTTGATGTAGAGGGAATTTTTAAAATGAAATCTCGAGTTTTGGAGTCTCCAGATTTACAGGAATACACAATCCCTATACCGTTACCTTCGAAAAATGGAATCGTGGAAAAAATTATTGCACAGTTACAGTTACAGCATAAACATGCTGGAACACAAACACTTCTAATTATTCTCAGAGAAAGAGTTTGGATTGTCAGATAGAAAAACTGTGCGATTTGTGGTTATCTTAAAGGATATGTCACATGTCAGGAGAAATGCATTTAAGGTCATAAGTACCTCTTCCTCCTTTCCCTGGAGACAGAACACTAAAGTGACAAGAATCGATCTCGCCGGCAGTTTTTTTTTTTTTTTTTTTTTTTTTTAAAGAGGATTTAAAGGCTTAGATAGCAATTTTCACGTGTGCACATTTTAGGTGTATTCACCTTGTATTAATCGCTTCCTATAGCATCAACACATTTATAGATGCGTTTAGACGTTTTATTTCAAGAAGAGAGATCGAGTTGAAATCGTGTACTGGGACAACGGTTCGAAATTCTTAGGTTTAAATAGAACTATTAAAAAAAAAAAAAAAAAAAGGGGGGGGGGACAGTTTTTAAATCTTGTTAATCCAAGGTACACTGCGGGGGGGGGGGACAAGGACAGTTCTATATCTACCGTTCTAATGGGCCGATTGACGAAATTCAAATTACATTTTTCATGTCTCGAAAGCGCTACTTAGAGTATACATTAGATTTATATATAGCATCATTCTAACATAGGTATTTTGACACAAAATCAGACTTTTTCTGAAATGACATGCTATTTTTTCCATATTTCAATTCTATGACTCAAATTATGCCAGACTACCAAGTTTTGTAAAAATCGCGCGAGTAGTTTTTTAAAAATTAGCTCTTAAAATTTTAGCTCCTCAATATTTTAAGTGAATTTGGTATATGTTTTTCAATATCTCATTTTTTAAGACACAATAACACGCCGAATAAATACTAATTCAGAAGTCAAACAACAAAAATCAGCGTTATATTTACAAAATTTTCAATTTTCTGTGAAAATTTTGTAAATATAACGCTGATTTTTGTTGTTTGACTTCTGAATTAGTATCTCATTTTTTATTAAACCTTTTTGATTCTTCCTTTGGCATTTCCAAATTTAGGTTCATTCCAAATAAAATTCACCTATTTTTTTATGATTTATTAAATAACTTTTATAACTTTTTCGAAAAAAATTTTGAATTATAACCTATAGCATTTTTACCATCATCACCAGTAGGTGTATTTCTAAGCATACCTTACCATTTTACCACCAGCAGGTGTATTTCTAAGCATACCTGAAAAAATTAGACTTTTTTATTCAAAATTTTCTAAGATATAACGAATTTGCATATCTGAGCAGTTTGAAATTTGGCATCTTTTTTTTGAGCGATAATAACGCCAAATGCGATTCATGAATTTTGTTAAAGTGAATTGTCACAGCTATTGTTAACCTTAAATTTCAAATAAATTTTTACGGAGAATTAATTATACGATATTTTTTTCTTTCAATGATGCGTAATAATATTTATTAATACTATATGAAAAGCTACTTTTTTAAAATTATAGATAATATTATTCAAATTTTTAATATTTATTTAAAATTCCTTTCTTTCTTCCTTCCTTTCTTTCTTTCTTTCTTTTTTTTTTTTTAAATACTTTGCTTGATATTGAAAATGCAACACCAAGAAGGAGTGGTCAGAAATTTATGCAAATTTTAGAGTAGACGCACGTCACTGAGTTATACGAATGATGTGAAATGCGCGGCTCTCCGACGCACGTGAAGTAAGATATAAGGGAAGGAACGTGCAGAATGGGCAATATTCGTGTCCTTAATTTCTGCCAGACGAATTATCGAAGAAAGTTGGTTTTTGTCCCGGAGGATAGGAGAGAATGCCAGGCCGCCGTCAACGAAGGCACTTCCGGCAGATAGACTATTTTACGAGGGGTATGGTGATCGAACTGAGAAGGACGGGTTGGTCCTTACGTCAAATCGCAGCTAATACCCACATGGATGCGAGCACGGTGCATCGGCTATGGCGAACATGGTTGGAACAAGGAAATGTGGAAAGAAGGAGGGGTGCAGGTGCAGCCAGAGTGACGTCAGCACGCGTGGATCGACGTATCCGCCAACAAGCTGTGACGGTCCCGCAAGTCACTTGTACCTCGATTCTGCAGCATGTGCAAGATACCCTAGATGTTCCCATGTCGACCAGAACCAGTTCCCTTCGATTGGTTGAACGTGGCCTGCACTCACGGCGTCCGTTAAGAAGACTGCCGTTGACCCAACATAGACGCCAACGTTTAGAATGGTGCCGGACTGGAGCGATGTGGATGACAGAATAGCGAAACGTCGTGTTCTCAGATGAGTTACGCTTCTGTATATCCAGTGACAGTCGCCGCATACGTGTGTGGCGTCGACGTGGAGACAGATCTAATCCGGCAGTAACTGTGGAACGTCCCACAGCGCGACAACGTGGCATAATGGTTTGGGGCGCTATTGCCTACGATTCCAGGTCACCTCTAGTTCGTATTCAGGGCACTATGACGGCCCAACGATACTTGGATAATGTACTGCGGCCGGTGGCTATCCCCTACCTTCAGGGGCTGCCTAATGCAATCTTTCAGCAGGATAACGCCCGACCACACAGTGCTCGCATCTGCCAACATGCTCTGCAAAGTATACAGATGCTTCCCTGTCCAGCGTACTCTCCTGACCTGTCACCAATCGAACATGTATGGGATGTGATTGGACGCCGTTTGCAGACTCTGCCCCTGCCTCGTTCAGAAGACGAACTGTGGCAAATGGTTGAAAGGGAATGGAGAGACATCCCTCAGGACACCATCCGCACTCTTATTGACTCTATGCCTAGACGTTTTTCTTCGTGCATCACTTTCATTACTACATCCGACGCCGTTCTCGCTCTGTCCGACGCCGTTCTGAGCCGACGCCGTTCTCGCTCTGTATTTTGGCTATCATTTTGAAATAAAGATCACTTATTGCTGCTTGCTGTCTCTGTCTTTTTTCCAAATTTCATCACTTTCTGACCACTCCTTCTTGGTGTTGCATTTTCAATGTCGAGCAGTGTATCTGTAAGAGTAAATTTTTACCTTTATTTTATAAATTTAAATTATGTCATAGAACATCATATCGTATCATAAACGGAACATCACATCTTTTCTCAGTCAATGTATTTTAAGATTCAGGAATTTATCCAGAGACGTTAAGAGGTATTACTCACGCCTTTTTAGCGTGCCTTCGTGGTATAGTGGACTGCATGCTCGATGCCTATTCGAGAGGTCCGTGGTTCGGTTCTCGGCGAGGGTATTGTTCATTTTTCATTTCCCCTGCTGTCCCCCAAAAATACCTAATGTCTCTACAGTGGCGCCTGAACTAAAAGGTGGTGGAAAATGATTCTTCACCACCAGGATTTGGCGACTAGGTCCCCTAATTTCCAGATCATTTAAAAGTATATAAGGTATTTCTCCCGCCTTCTTAGCGTGCCTTCGTGGTATAGTGGTCTACACGCTCGGCGCGTATTCGAAAGGTCCGTGGTTCGATTCCCGGCGATGCAATTGCTCATTTTTCAAGTTTCCTGCTTCTAAAAAATCCTAATGTCTCTAAAACGTATATGGATATCATCTGAAGACTTTTCCCTCTTGATGAAAACAGTCTTTCCTTTCATCTCATGCATTCAAAATGCTTAGCCTCTAAAGACTGATAAAGACTCTGACTAAATGGCTTGAATTAGAGTATTAAGTTGCGGCAAAGCAGAGCTATATGCCTAAAAGGAAGAATGCTTCCGTGAAGAACTTTCTAAGGGAAACCAGCTGGCATACACGTTACACGTGAGAAAAAACAAGAAAACGCCCATGCAATCAGCCCGTTTGCCGGGTTCTGAACCCCGGAGTGAACTACCAGTATTCAGCGACTTTACCGTTCGGCCGTTTGTGGGCCGTTTTGAAATGGAAGGCGATACATTTATTTAAAATCAATGTCAGAAATACCAATATGTTTCGAAAAGTTGAATGCTTTTTAATATACTTGCAAAGCCTAAAAATAAAAGAGCAAGCCATTGAAAAGAAAAAATAAATTTTTTTTATTTAAATTTTTTAAATTTTATAATATTTGATTCTTGCGATTTCAAAAATAAAATATTTGACTAAAATATTAAAATCATCTAAGAAATGAAATATAGGATGATAAAATTGTGTAAAGCAATGGGAGCAAATTTATATTAAATATATTTAAAATGCGCAATTCGAATGAATGAATAGAAAATTTTAAAAGAATTACCTGAAGAGACAATGCAACACAAAAAATTAAAATAAAAGTTTAAAAATTCAAAATTTACCTAAAATAATAACTATGACTAAAAAAAGTATAGTATAAAGAAAAGTATAGTATAAAGAAAACTAAAAAAAGTATAGTATAAAGAAAACTATTTAAAAAAAAAAATAATAAACGATGCACCTTTTATTTAAACCATGCAATTCGAATGAGTAAATGGAAATTTTTAAAACAGTTGTTTGAAAGAAACTATTCAACTTAAACAATTAAAATGAAATTCGAAAAAGAAAAAATATATTAAAAATAATAACATAGAAATATAATATAAAGAATATTATTTGAAAGAAAGAACGATGTGGCTTTTCCTCTCACGCGCAATGTAAAAAGGAAAAGGAAAATAGGTTGCCCTATATTAAGAAGTTCGCCAAGTGAACTATTCTTGACGCAAACTAGATAAAAAAAAAAGCGCCAATATAAATGTTTGAATTTCCCACCAAATTTTACAAAAGTAAATATCTAGGCATAATTTGAGTCGTAGAATCGAAATATGTAAAAAAATTGGTATGTCATTTCAGAAAAAGTCCGATTTAGTGTCAAAATACCTATGTTAGAAGAGTGCTATATATAAATCTAATACATATCCTAAGTCGCGCTTTTGAGCCATGAAAAACGCAATTTGAATTTTGTCAATCGGCCCTGTAAAACGAGAGATATAGAACTGTCCCCCTTTTTTTTTTCGGAGTGTACCTTAATGAAAGTAAACTGGAAATACAATTCTCCCACAGCATTATGGTGGGAAGGATTTTCGGAAGGTTAATACGAATTTTAAAACTCCTTATCTAAAAAAAATTTGAGACACGCTAGTTTAGGATATGAAGAGTTCCTTACCCTTTTGTGCGACTCGAAAGTTCAATTAACAGAGTATTACACGTACGTGTCCAAAGAATCAGAAGATTTGATGCCTTTAAAACCCTCTGAGTTCTTACACAACTTAAAGGGTAGCAATGTGTATGATCTAGATGAAATTTCTTACGTGAGTAAAATAGAAAGATGAAAATATTTACAACAAGTTAGAGAACTTAGAAACCGTTTTAAGAAGGAATATCTAAGCTTTCTTCGAAACACTGTGAAAAGGAAGAAAGGAATAATTAAAGGGAATGACATTGTTTACATTGGAAATGATAAAAAGAAACGAAAAGATTGGATGTTAGCTCGAGTACTTGAACTGCTCTCAGGTAACGATTACGCGTCTTATGATACGGAAAACCAAGGTCCGTATAGAAAGTTCTTTGTACGGACCTTGCTTTCTACGGACCTTGGCTGAAAACATCCTTTGTAGTTAGGCCAGTTTAACGCCTCTTTCCCCTTGAATTAGACACTAACTCGGAATTCTTCCTTTCAAAACTAGTAATGTAGAAAAGAATCAAATTTCTCAAATAGAAGAAAACGACGTTCTTTTAAAGAACAGGTATTAAGAACTTTTAGAAAAACTCGTCAAGGTAGAGAAGTGCATCCTCCCTCCACAAAAGCTAAACTAATGAATTTTATTGATAATTTAGAACTTTGTGAACTTTATTGATAATTCAAAATTTTGTGAACATTATTTAATGTTTCAAAATTCCCATTTTGCTATGTGAAACGAATGTTGAAAATGAATGCTATTGTATCTCTTTAAATTTATCTTTTGAAAAATGGCAACAAACAGTTTGTTTACCTGGTTAATCATCATGGCAACGAAAAGTTTGTTTACTTGGAATATCATGACAGCTTAATAAAGACGTGAGCCTTTTCGAACTCCGTTTTATATTTAATTTATTGCCTAACATCGCAGTATTTGAAAATCAGCAAAGTGGCATTTTATTATTTTAGGTCCTTTCCCCATAACGCCTAAAAATAAATAGATAACAATTTGCCAATATCCTTGGACAATAACTGGTGGTGCTGTTATGTCAAGGGAAAGTCTGAAAGAAGGGAGGCGGAACCCCAAAATTTTCTGTGGGGAAAAGTGCAGAATCACCCACTGCTTGGCGCGTTTTTAAGAATTGCACATATTCGGCATCCATGTACACATCAACCTATTTTCACTTAAAAAAGCATCCCAGAATTGCACAAAAATCGCATTGCACACTCCTTTGACTTTATCCATGTACACATTGACCTATTTTCAGTTAAAAAGTCAAAGAAAATTGATAAACTCTTCTTACTCTTGTAAAAAGCGCCAAACAAATAAGTGGACGATTCTGCACTTTACCTCTAACTCTTTGTTTATTATTCTTTCTCAATAGTCACCTACATTTTTATTTTCTAAACATTTATTCTAGAATGTAGTGCCTTATATTCAGGGTGGTTTTGTTTACGAGTAAATATGGTATGCTTTTACGCTGTTTATTATGATAGTGATTAGTCATCAGCGAACATTTTTTAGATAAGTTTATTGATGGCGCATTGCATTGCCATCTATCAGTCTAAGTGCTGAATAAACTGTATGCTAAAAATTGATGTGATTTTTAATAAAAATAAGTGGCTGGCAATGTACACACTATTTACACCTTCATATCATGGGTGATTGAATATGCTAAACACAGGAAGTTCTCTTTATGACTAACTTAACTATGGCCAGTTTCTCTTAGGCAGTCCCTATCAAAGCATTCTCATTGGCAAATAGCCCTAGAGTGTTTTTTTTTTTTTTTTTTTTTGTATTCAAATAATCCAATACTATGCATCTTACTCTCTGCGTATAAATTAGCTTTAACCTGATGCTATTAGCAAATGAACAAGTAATTGTGAAAATTATGTGGAAAATAGTCTATCAGATGAAATCATTAAGTAATTCAAACCATTCAACTACTTAAGTATAAGAACAGTATAAAAAGTATAAGAATAGTATAAAAAATTGATTGTAAATTTAGCATATATATATAGAATCAACATTAATTGGGGTAATATTAAGTTATCCGTATGTTTCACAGTAGAAAACTTGGCATTTATTTTAATAGAATCATCTTTTCACAATGAGTTATTAATTCTAAATCAAGAAGCTCTCTTGTGATAACTGATCTGTTTCAAGTATAATTATTGCATCGGTTGAAAGGATTTTAAAATAATAAACTGTAGTGCAAAATGAAAATAAAAGAATTTTTTAATTTGTTATTTTTAGATATTTAAACAATGTCAGATGTTCAGAAAGACACAGAATTAAGCCCAGCATATTCGTCATCATTCTCTAAGAACCACAGCATAGTACGCAATGAGGAACCCAAAAATAATAGGCAGCCATCTCGTCCACCTCCACGTCCGCCACCAAGCCAACCATTTTACCCTGGTACTCGTAGGGTTATTCAAAAACAGCCAAACTCAATAATTCAATCTCAAGAGCCATATTCTAAACCAACATTTCGGGAACATCCTGCAGAATCATCTGTTAACCATTCTGATACAGAACTTTTGTATCACCAAAAGGAAAAACGTGTAAAGAAAAAGACTGAAAATAAAATGAGAAAAAGTACACTGAATAAATCAACATATAAGTAAGTTATTATCTTTACATAGTTGATATTACTTTAATATTAGAATTTATACTTTAATGTTTAAGTGTTGTAATTTATATTAGATAAAATAAATGCAAGAGTGCATGAATATTAGATGAAAATGTTTGTGTAGATTTTTTTGTTACTTGTGTATTATTAAGACTTGAAGATTCAGTCAGCACACGTAATTTAATGATAATCTGAATGCAATTTCCTTTGGTTACCGCATAAATAACTATCGCAGCAATCTGGTTGACTTTTCCTTTTCTTATTTCTGGTAGATATTGGCTAGCTGTTGATCATAATATAGATTTAAAATGGAACAGTAACAATAAATAAACCGTATAGTTTAAGTACTTGGCAAATCCCGGAGACACAAAATAATAATAGAATTATAGAAATGATTATTATTATTATTGTAATTTATATTTCTAATAAAATAAATCTAACAGATATGAGCCTGTTGTTAAATTTATGAAGCACATTTTTGAGAATGAGAATGCTTAATCTTATTATTGATAATTAATTATGATTATTATTTGAGAATGAGAATCTTATTATTGATAGTCACCAGTTTTGATTAAATTTAGTTTATTTGATAGTGATTGATTGTGACTATTTTTGATTTTTTTTAATCAAAATTAGTGATTTTTGATTAAAAAATGTACTTGTAAACATTTTTTGTTTGTAAAATAATGAGAGGTTAAGGAAAATAATTATTTGATGCAAAATGGCACTTCAGTAGATTAATCGGAGAATTTTTAAGGGATTTTACCATCAGTAAATAATTTTGATCATTTTGCTATGATGTGCATGAGAGCAAAACTTGTATGAACTGCTACTTCATTGGATTAAAAAAAAATTATCATTGTAAATCCGATTTCAGAAACTAGTTTCTTCCCTCAGTTTCCCTTCCAATATCTCAAATTCAATGATTCATTCTGTAATGGCAGTGTTAATTTTATTCTTTTAGAACGGATTCAGCTGGAAGGAACCTACTGGGCAGGCTGAGTCTAATACCTTATGTTACTGACATAATTAATAATAATTAATGACATAATTAATATACATATCTATTTTCTGTCACTTCAGTAATGTTGAAAATGGGCGTCTTTTAACTGTACATCGTGGCAATACTCTGCAGAAGACAGTTTGGTGTGATCTTGATGTTCTTGGCATTAGGAAAGATACAATGCTTGATGACATGAAATCAGCAGCTTGTGCCGCTGATAGTATGCAATTGACAGTGGAACAAATAGAATGCAGATTTGTAGTACACAACATACCATTACTTGCTATGCTCTTGGAGGCTCTGGTGTTGATTCAATTCATGCCATTGTTGCTGCTCTCTGATCAGTTTGTGCATCTTGGAGATTCTCCACAAAAGCCTAATTATCAGTGACCAAAAGTAGTCATAGTTTGTTAATATTAGTACATCTTTACAGAGGTAATCAAGTTACACCATAGCTTCTGAATTTATAAAATTGTTTGACATATCTCCTGGCACATTTATACAATTTCCACAGTATTTAACTACTCTCTGGAAAGCTTTGGCATAGAAAGATTTACCACTATGTCTGAACCATCTGGGAGAGCCTTCTTCACTTTATAATCAATGCTGAAATGTTGACTCTTAAAGTAATATTTTTGTAGGGGTCCTGTATATTCATTACATAACTTATCATCAGATTGCACAAAGAAAGAATATTTCAGTGGGAATGCTGGATATAAATTCAAAAAAATTAGATTTTTGATATGCTCTTCGAATAGTAGTTAGTTCATGTAGCATGTTCATGTGTTCAAATGTTCTGCTTTTGACCTGCGCAAAGCAGCTAAAAATTTCATTGAGTTCAGAGGAATGTTCTGCTTCTAAAAATGTTTCCTGGAGATCAGGATCTCAACATTGATGAAGAATTTAAACTTTTGAAAATAAAAAGCACTTGATTTACATAGACTGGCAGTTGAAAATTTTGCTTCATATTGCATTCTAGCAGAACAGGAGTCTGAAATCAAAAATTTTTAATCTATATGGGTATCATGCATTTCATTTTAAAATAACTATTTATATGAATTTTGAGCCAACACATTTGGCTATTAATTTTTCATCGTAACAATTTCTTAAAAAATATTTTTTCATTTTGATTTTGAGAGCCATTTCATAAAATCCAGAAGCAAGCCAGGTGAACATTACAGTCAAGGAATTGTGACCAGTGAAACTAATTATTTTTCACTAGATAATAATAGATAATCAAAATATAGCGCAAGAAATCATTTGTTGATATTGTAACATTAAGATTCTGCGGTATCATATTCTATTCTACCAAACACTAAAGCAGTTTGAATCAGCTTTTAAAGCAAGAAAATTCAGTTACAAATTTAAAATAATATAAAATGAATTTTAAGTCAATCTATTGATAGAATTTCAGGTTATATATTTTATATGTAATAGCTCTATAATCAAAATTTTTGTTTAGAATTATTATTATTATTCTTTCTTTTTAGACCAAAAGAAAGATTAATGAAAAACCCTGAAGAATCCAAGAGAAACTGTTGTTGTATTTGTTGGGTAAATCTTTGTTACGAATTATGTACTCAGGGATAAGTTAACATTTAAGACATATTAAAATGCTTGTTGCTTTCCAAAGCATCTTAGTAAATGTTAGCATAAATCTAAAAGTCTGCACTTTTAACAGTTTTATAATTTTGATATAGAATATTTTTAAGAATAAAATATACAGAATATGAGCAATTTATATATATATTTGTGTACATAAGAGATGCTTCAATAACTGGATATATTATGTAATTCGAATTTGATATTTTTATGTTAAATAAAATTTTTAAACTTCTGTCTTAGATTAAATTAACTAAGGAAGAGAACACATGGTTATTAAAGGTTTGACAATTTATATTCGGATATGCCGATAAACTTTGAATAAGCTTTAACTTATCTATTTTAAACACTGACATAATCTAATAAAATAATAATTATAAATAATAACAATAAAATATAAAATTGGAAAAAAAATAAGCTAAGAATTAATTTCTTAAAAAAGTTAGAAATCTTACTCTTAATCTATTCAATATATATATAGAAATAAAGAAAAAAAATTAGAACCAATTTTCAGAAAGATCAAAATTTGAAATTTTAAAAAATCCTATTTCTTAACAGCATTAAATTCACCATTAAGAAATTTCTAGGCACCTTTTACAATAGTTTTATACTGCAAAAAACTACCATTTGAGTCTCTGGCGATTTTTAAAGTATATTAAATATTTGGAATTTCATATATTAGTTTTAATGTTCTCACTTTTTTCTGCTTTTCTTTGTTCTATTTAATCATTTTAATTGCATTTTTTTCAACATTTTAATTGCAATTTTGTTTTAAATTTAAATTTCCGTTTTACTTCAGAAGTGTTTGATTTTTTTTTACACGTAGGAATAACTCTTTTTTTCTCTGTTTAGTTCACATTTCAAAGTGTCAGAATGTTTTTGAATTAAAAGTTTTTCTTTAAATTCAAAATTCGGTACTTACGGAAAATCCCGTTGACCATTTTTGCCTATTAAAGAAAAGACGCAAAACTACGCGATTTTTCGCCAAAAATCGAAAAGTCTTCTTCAAACACGCTGGGTTTGGTGTAACCTTGATTACAAGTGTTAGTTATTATTCTTGAGTAGACTCCTTTTTTTTACCCCCTTTATCACGCATTTTCGGAGGGGGGGAAGATTAAACTTTAAGACTGCCTACTACAGAAGAGCGAAAAAGAAGTATTTCGCGAGACTTACAGTTAGTCACAAAAGTCTGCGTACAGACTAAATTTTAAATTAAAAAAACACTTAAAGCATAGAAAAATGTATTTTAGTCATTGCAATTTTTTCTTCTATTAGCTAAAATTGTAAGCTTAAATAAAAAGTAAATAATATCAGTGTAATACTTTTTACATTTTTTCAAAAATATATTTTGTCAAAAAAAACTCAATTCCCTTCAATAAGTCTGCGTACACTTTCAAAAAAAAAGCAAAATATAAGTTTTTTACATTACTTCAATACTTTGCAGGATATCCTTTATTCTTCAAAACAGCTTGCAGAGGTCTGGGCATTGACTGAACTAGTTTTTCAGTGTCATCCGACGTAAATTTCGCCCATTTTTCCTGCAATTTACTAATTAGCTTTATTCGCGACGTAATATTGTGTTTTCGAATTCGTTTCTCCAATTTTGCCCACAAATGTTCGATTGGATTGAGGTCTGGTGACTGTGGATGAGTACGCAACTGTCTTGGAGTGTGATAGAGGAGATATTCCTTCACAATTTTAGCTGTATGTTTCGGGTCGTTGTCTTGTTGGAAAATAAAGGTATTAGAAAGGTTTAAATTTCGAGCACTGTCTCGTAGATTTTTCTTCAGAATATCCAGATAAACATACTATTCATGACTTTATCAATAATGTGAAAATTTCCAACACCTTTCGACGACATACACCCCCATACCATCACACCGCTAACTCCATGTTTGACAGTTGGATTTAAATTTCTCAGATTCAGTTCTGTTCCTGGTTTTCTCACTACAATAGGTTGGCCATTAACTTTAAATATTGTAAATTTACTTTCATCGACCAAATTACATTGTTCCAGAAGTCCTGCGAAGAGTTTAAATATGTTTTCGCAAAAGCAATTCTTTTCTTCCTATTTGTCTCGGAAATGTATGGCATAGACCTAGGTTTGCGTCCATGATAATCGGACTTTCGCAGAACTTTTCGTACAGTTTCAGGAGAAATTTCCTTGTTGCTAGTTAAAAAAATGTCTTTTCCAATGCTTGCAGCAGAAAGTTTAGAATTTTGTTTAATTCGTAAAAGAATTTTTCTTTCTTCTCTCTGCGTTAGCTTCTTCGGTCTCCCACATCTTGGTTTTACAGCAAGACTACCAGTGTCAAGGTAGTTTTGAATAACTCTTTGCACACTAAAAAATGTTTTTCCAATGATTTTACCAATATAACGAAGCGTTTTACCTTCATCTCTCAATTTGATAATTAGTTGTCTCGTAAATAAAGGAATTTCTTTATTGGTTGTCATTTTCGTCAAAGAAAATAGAAATAGCAACTTCCAATCAACGTGAAATTTGCTTCGGAGGTCAATGACCTTGAAAGTGTAACCTTCTTTGAATTCTCAAATTTGAAGTTTAAAAGTTAGATAAGAAATCCCCCGCCTCCTTCGCGTTGTACGCAAACTTTATTGGCTTTGATTTCTGGCCACTTATCTTTTAAAAATTAGTGTGCATAAATTATTAAATATGAAAATATTACAGTTAAATAATTTCAAAGTCCCTTATTGAAACTAAATATTTAAAAAATAAAACTTTAAGAAACTACCCTTTTCGCACCTTAAAATTTGGATTTGATATTACTTTTCTTGATGTACGCAGACTTTATTGACTAACTGTACATTTTCTTGCATTTACTCGCGAAAATTAAAACCTAGCGAAAACAATTGCTTTTACAGTATATCTCCTTAATAATAAAAAAAAATAATGGAAATTTTTAATGAATTAATTAAATATAAATAAATGATAATATAATAAATTTGAAAGAAAAATAAGAATAGAACGTTTTTACTCCCTTGTATTTAGTTTTTTTTTTTCGGGGGGGGGGGGGCGCCGTCTCTTGTGGTCGACGGGATTTTCCGTAAGTACTCCAAATTCTTTGCTTTGTAGCATTAAATTCCCCATTTGGGAGATGGCTTTCTCGACTACGGTTTTTAGTTTCCCCAAAGAGGCCAAACTGTCAACCTTAGGCGTCTCAGCTTCTAACGGTTATTTTTATTGTTTCAAACTGGTGTTTTAAAGGAAGTTCTTGCAAATTATGTGTAAAAATGTTTGCTACATTGTAGTTTATTTTCAATTTTAAAGAGCTTTTCACTGAAGGTTTTTTGATATTTTCTAACAATAATGGGTAAGTTTTCAATTTTGGGAATGCTTCATTTTAAAGTATGGAAAATCTTCATTAATGGTTTTACTTTATATTTTTGCCATTTGCTTTGAGGAGGATCAGAGTTTCAGGTGAACTGTTGAGATTAAAAAATATATTGGAATGGTTCATCAGCTAATTCTGCATGTAGAAAAGCAAGGAATTTTTTTATGGAAGAGGAATTGTAATTGAATATAATCAATATTTCTTTAGTAAATAAATTGTTCTAATATAGGTATTTTGACACAAAATCAGACTTGTTCTGAAATGACATGCTAATTTTTTTCCATATTTCGATTCTACGGTTCAAATTAAGGTATCCGACTTTGTTCGATACCCTAATTTTGAAAAAGTGTACAAATAAACTAATTTTTGGTGTTAATTAGCAGAATGCTACCTAAAATGATAAAAACAATTTATAAACATATTATTAAAATGTAATTTTTACTTTTTTGTCCCGTTTTGGATCAAAAATGTATTCAAATTTCAGTATCACGAGATTAATTCCCTCAAAATTATTTATCAATATTTTACTTTTATTTTTTTCACTTATATTTATTAAAGCATCAGGTATAAAATGGACTAAAATATAAGCAAAATGTCTATTAAATGTACACTGCTAAAAAAAAAAAAAAAGGGGGGGGGACAGTTCTATATCTCCCGTTCTACTGGACCGATTGACAAAATTCAAATTGCGTTCTTCATGTCTCGAAAGCGCGATTTAGGATATATATTAGATTTATATATAGCACTATTCTAACATAGGTATTTTGACACAAAATCGGACTTTTTCTAAACTAACATACCATTTTTTTACATATTTCGATTCTACAACTCAAATTACGCCTAAATATGAAATTTTGTAAAATTTGGAGCGAAATTTACGGAGAAATTCACAAATTTATGTTGGCACTTTTATTTTCAGTTTGCGCCAAGAATAGTTCACTTGGCGAACTTCTTAATATATGGCAACCTAGTTTCCTTTCCCGTGAGAGGAAAAAAGCCACCATCGTTCCCTTTTTCCAAATAATATTCTTTATATTATATTTTTAATTATAACTGTTATTATTTTAAGTAATTTTTTCGGTTAATCTTTGGATTATGGTAACTTGGCGATTTTTTGGCGAAAATTTGGCTACCAACTCTGCTACAGCAAACTTTTTTTTTTTTTTTTTTTTTTTCCTGCCACCATTTTGTTTTCACGAAGTAAAGACATGTTTCTTTTCTTTTTATTTACTCAACACTTTTTCCAACAATCTGCTATCCGAATTACACTTATGCTAGAAATTTTATGGAACAAAACTGCTTAATCATGACAAATATTAACTGCCAAATTGGGAAAAAGTGCAGAATCGCAAACTCCTTGCAGAGTTTTACAGAATCGCATATACACATAAACCATGTACACGTCGACTTATTTTTACTTAAAAAAGCATCCCAGAATTGCACAAAAATGGCATTGCACACACTCTTAACTTTATCCATCTACACTGCTATTTTCTCATAAATTACAAAAATTTGCACGAAAATGCAGAAAAATTTTGTGAATCTTTAAACTCGGTAAAAAGCACATATATAAAATTACCTGATTGCGAAAAAGTATATACCCTTTCCAAGGATGAACATTTCCACGTATAAAATAAATAAAATATCCAAAAACTTTTACCTCTAAATTATCTATTATATTATAAACGTCACCAACGAATTTATACCGCAAACATTAAAAATGGTTACAAATACTTAGTGTCAAATATTTAAATTATTTCCATACACGTTTACTTCAACTGAAACGTATACCAAATTGATACAAACATAAAATTCACAAAATAACTATCATTTAATTACAATATAACTAAACCATTTACACGTCGACTTATTTTTACTTAAAAAAAATCCCAGAATTGCACAAAAATGGCATTTCGCACACTCTTCACTATATCCATGAACACTGCTTTTTTGTCATAAATTAGAAAAATTTCACGAAAATGCTTGAAAATTTTGTGAATCTTTAAATCCGGTAAAAAGAACATATATGATGTTACCTGATCGCGAAAAAGTATATACCCTTTCCAAGAATGAACATTTCCAAGTATAAAATAAATAAAATATCCAAAAACTTTTACCTCTAAATTATCTATTATATTATAAACGTCAGCAATGAATTTATACCGCAAACATTAAAAATGGTTACAAATACTTAGTGTCAAATATTTAAATTATTGCCATGCACGTTTACTTCCACTGAAACGTATACCAAATTCCTACAAACATATACTAATTCACAAAATAACTATCATTTAATTAAAATATAATTAAATTAAAAATCACTACTTAAAATATAAATAAGCACATACATTAAATTAATAAAAATTAAGTTACAATCCTAATTACTTTAAACTAAATCATTGCTAATAACAATTTTCCAATAATACCATATTACTTTATTTACTCCTTACATTTAGAACAAATGCATAAAAATAATATCCTCAAATAATTAAAAATACTAACTTACCTAATATTTTTTAACAGTTCAAGAATTGGATAAGGCAAGCAATTTGATTTTTAAAATCATGCAAAATTCCGAATTTAAAGAAGAAATTAGACTTTTGAAAGCAGGGAAGAAATTGAATCTCAGCAGTAAAATCCTGAAATTAAATCCTTTTCTTGATAGAGAAGAAATCCTTAGAGTCGGTGGTAGAATCTGTAACTCGAATCTTTCAGAAAACACAAAGTATCCAATCATTCTTCCCAAAAGTCACCAAGTTACTGAATTGATAGTCAAACACTTTCACGAAGTGAACCTTCACGGAGGAGCCACATTAACATTATCTGCTCTGCGACAGAAATATTGGATCGTTGATGGCCGAGAAATTGTAAGAAAAATAATTTGGAAATGTATAAAATGTTTTAAAAATTGAACAAGCACATCCAGTCAGATAATGGGCGACCTACCTGCTTCTCGCGTATTGCCGAATAGAACATTCTCGAATACAGGACTAGGTTTTGCAGGCCCCTTTTTAATTAAAGCTAGGAAAGGAAGAGGGGGAACGAGATATAAATGTTATGTTTGCCTTTATATATGCTTCACCACAAAGGCCATTCACCTAGAAGTAGTCAGTGATCTAACAACTGAAGCATTCCTATCATCTCTGAAAAGATTTGTGTCGCGCAGAGGAAAACCCAAAAAAAAAAAAAAAAAAAAAAAAAAAAAAATCTTTTCAGATAGAGGAACCAACTTTGTTGGGGCCGATCGAGAATTAAGAAGATACATAGCTACACTTTCCTCTGAGGAAGCATTTCAAAACTACCTGAGCGGTGAAAATATTCAATGGATCTTCAATCCTCCTGCTGCCCCTCACTTTGGAGGCCTTTGGGAGGCTGGAGTGAAATAAATCAAAATTCACTTAAAGCGGACTATTGGGACCCAGGTTCTGACATACGAAGAATTTCACACCTTAATTACACAAATCGAGGCGTGTTTGAATTCCAGGCCAATAGTTTCCATCTCATCTGACCCTGAAGATTTTAATCCTCTAACACCTGGACATTTCCTAATTGGGACTACATTAACAGCAATTCCTGAACCTGATCTTACAAATAATAAACTAACCCCTGCTGAAAGATGGAAATTGACACAGCAAATTTTCCAGAGCTTTTGGAAACGTTGGTCTAGAGATTATCTTTCACAATTACAAGGGCGTACCAAATGGTTGAGGGATAAACCAAATTTAGCCCTCAATGACTTAGTCTTGATAAAGGACGAAAATTTGCTCCATTAAAGTGGCGACTTGGACGAGTAATTGAACTATATCCTGGTGCTGATGGAAAAGTTCGTGTTGTGAAACTAAAACCTTTATTGGGCAAAATGAAGCGTAATATACATAAACTTTCCCGCTTACCATTGAGTGAATAAGACTCTTAAAAAAAAAAAAAAAAAAAAAAAAAAAAAAAAAAAAAAAAAAAACCATTAACTGCATATTCATAATTTGTGTCTTTACTGTTATTAATTCAATTATGTTTCAGATTCAGAGAATGGACCACAATTGTGGATTATGGTAATTTAGCAGTTTCATTATTTTGTTTTCCTTCTAGAGATTGTAAGTATGTTTTATTTGTAAAATTTTGTGCTAAATTTAATGTTGTTATTCAATTTAAATTTGTCATTATGCATTTTTATTTTATATGATATACTGTTGAACTGTTGGAAAACTTGTTTAAATCTAAAATTGAAGATCTTTATAATAATGTTGTAATGAACCAATGATCATCGGGGCGGAGTATGTTCCGTCTTTTCGGTAGATAGGTGGCGTTCTGGTTGCGCGCCGATGAAAAATATTCCACTTGACGCTTGAACTTGAAGAATGACGCAGGTCATACCTTTTTTTGATGCTTGATTATGTTTTCATGGCTGCTATAGGCGGAAGTAATATACTATATCATTAAGTTTATCGTTAATAAATGTTATTTCTATGTTCTGTGAAATCTTGAAGTTTTGATTTGAAATTCTAATGCTCTCCCAACCTGTTTCCTGAAAACAAAAACATTCATGAGTCATAATTTCAAAAGCTTCTTTAAAGAAGCTTTTGAAATTATGACTCATGAAAGACTTGCTTTTTATGTTTTAAAACTTCTTAAATGCATTTAATAAACATCGTATCCTCGTTGTTAATTGAATACAGAATGTTGGGTGTCGTTTATATAATTATTCTTACTTGTCCACAGAACCTGCTGACTTATCCAGCCATTAAGTAGCTGCAGATCATTTCTACATAACCATTGAACTTCCATTAATTCAGTCTCTAGAGGGTTGTATGTTTATATCATAATTTGACTTTTATAAAAATGATTATTCTAAATCTTATATTTCTATAAAAATATACTGTGTTTTAAAAATACGGATGATATGTATCAGCCGTTCTTTCAGCCACTTCAAAAGCAACAGTTTGTTTATAAATAAATTTAATAATTTAAGTTAATGTCATAAAATTCAAATAAACATCAAACGAAAATTTTCAGTTTTAGACAATTCGATTTAAGCGAAGTAAAGTAGCAGACGATAAGACGCCAAAGGTAAAAATTTACTCTTACTTTTTTTTAAAAAAAAAGGAAGAAAGAGAAAAATTAAAAAAAAAATAGTTAAAAATTTGAATAATATAATCTATAATTTAAAAAAAATAGCTTTTCATATAGTATTAAAAAATATTTATTACGCATCATTGGGGGAAAAAATTTCATATAATTAATTCTCCGTAAAATTTTACTTGAAATTTAAGGTTAAAAATAGCTGTGGCAATTCACTGTAACAAAAATCCATAAACCATATTTGGCGTTATTATCGCTCAAAAAAAGATGCCAAATTTGAAAACTCGAAAATATGTAAATTCGTGTATATCTTAGAAAATTTTGAATAAAAAAGTCTAATTTTTTTGCAGATATGCTTAAAAATGCACCTACTTTAAGATGATGGTAAAAATTTTATAGGTTATAATTCAAATTTTTTTTATAAAAAATTTATAAAAATGATTTAAAAATAGAAATTTAAAAACTAAAACACAAAAAATGGGTACATTTTATTTAGAATGAGCCTACATTTTGAAATGCGAAAGAAAAATAATAAAAGTTTAATAAAAAAAAGAGATATTAATAAATATTTACCAATTTCAATTAACATTGAGGAGCTAAAATTTTGAGAGCTAATATTTTAAAAACTACTCGTACGATTTTAACAAAACTTCGTATTTTGGCATAATTTGAGTCGTAGAATCGAAATATGGAAAAATATTGATATGTTATTTCAGAAAAAGTCTGATTTTGTGTCAAAATACCTATGTGAGAATAGTGCTATATATAAATCTAATACATATCCTAAGTCGCGCTTTCGACACATGAAAAACGCAGTTTAAATTTTGTCAATCGGCCCAGTAAAACGGAAGATATAGCACTGTCCCCCCCCCTTTTTTTTTTTTTTTTTTTTTTTTTGAGCAGTGTACCTGTTTGAGTGGATACACTAGCTATTTTTCGAGAAATTTTTCTCTCTTCATTTACAAAATTGTCTGCAAAAATCTTAAATATGTATATAAACCTAAACTTTTAGTCCATTTAATTCCCAATATCCTATAGAATATTTGTGGGAAGTATCATAAAATTGCTAAAGTAATATTTTAAGTTAGGGTGTTTTTCGTATTAGAAATGTTGACGAAATTAAGTTTTTCAAAAAACAAATTTAAAGTTTTATCTTTAGAAAATATATTAGAAACTGATATATTACATTGCTAAAACTGCCCTGTTTTGTATCCGACTACTTTCTGATCGTCTGTTCAGTCTTCTGTTAACTCTATTTTAGAAGATTTTTTCTTTAAAGAAGCTCTTAATTTTTTTCTTGTGATTTTTGCGAAATGTAAAGAATGCCGTTTTGAATTGACAACCCGAGTTTTATCAATACAGTTATATCCCTTGACAATATTGTCCATGTTTCATATTAAATTTTGCCAATATTTTTAACATACCCAAAAATCCATTATTAAACTGTATTACTCCTATATAGGAACCAAGAAACACTTGTTTTGGTATACGTTATTAAAACTCTCATTGTTTAACACACTGGACAGGATAATGCAAAAAATATAGCTTTTAGAATTTCAACATCGAATATTCTATTACCAGCAGCATTATTAGCTTCATTATAATTTTCAGAAAATGCTTTATTGTTTCCTAGTTTCAATTCGCTGGTAGAATCTTTCACAGTATATCTGTTTCCAGCAAATCGTCGTTTTTTAGAACGAAAAGTTCCACGCCGACCCATTACGACGTTTACAATAAATAATAAAGTGAAAATATTTTTATCACAATGTTAAAAGAACAAAGCAGAATGAGATAAAAAAATAATACTGAATAACAACAAGCACACGAAATCAGAGTGTAATCAAATCAGAATGTAAAGACAAACGGAAATTTTGCCAAATATGATACTGAAATTTCGAAAGTAATCTTGCTTCCAAGCACACAATAATAATACATATATTTCAAACTCATCTTTTGAATATCGCCAACAGTATTCAAATAAAATATTCTTGTTTAGAGCAGTCTGTGTCCCTTAAATATCAACTTCCGGCCATTTAAACAGCAACTTCCGGCCTTTTAAACAGCAACTTCCGGTTCATGATGTAGAACAAAAAAAGCAATAACTCTACTTCTAATAATTGGAGAGACAAAACAAAAATAGTTTTTAGAAGCTAACATTATAAGCTTTAAATTAAAGTAATAAAATTTTTTTGAAAATTTTCTTCAAAATTGACGATCAGAACGTAGTCGGACACCTTAAGCCAAACTGCCAAGTTTTGTGAAAATCGCACGAGTAGTTTTTAAAAAATCAGCTCTCTATATTAATTGAATCTTGCATACATTTATTAATCTCTTTTTTTTATTAAATTTATTTGATTCAGTTTGTCTATTTGCGTACACTCCATTATTCCATAGAATCTGCAAATCGTGGCCAGTAGCATTTATCCAAGTATATTTTGACTTTGCATTTTTCTAATATAGCAGTTTAAGGAGGAGCTTAAAGAGTTTTGCAAGGAACTCAAATGAAAAAAATTCTTAAAAGAGAATTTTTAAAAGAAAATTTAAATTATTTACAAAGTAACGTGCTAACAATGTAATATTAATTAACTAATAGTTTTGAAATGATATCCATTTTTTCCCTTTTAAACTCCATTTATGTAACTGAAACTAAATTTTATTTCCAATTGAACCATAACATTGTATATAAACATGCAAAATAGAACGAAATTACCTGCAGTTTTCATCAAATCTTCCATTAATTAAAGCTTTCAACTGTTGAACTGTAAATCGAAAGCATTCACTAATTAATTTTAATAATGAGAACAAGTAGTATATGGTCAGCTGAAAACTCATTGACAACGAAAAAAATTATCATTGAAAAACAACAATGACGATTTCTGTTTTTAGCTTAAATTAGGAAAATAAGAGCATTAAGCTAAGGCGACCAGATGTCCCGATTTAGGCGAGACAGTCCGGATTTCGGACTTCATGTCCCGAGATCCCTCGCTTGTCCCGACGGGACGCCTGTTTATCCCACTTTTCTGAAAAATAGACTCTTAACATCAATTAACTAGAATTGGGCGTGTGGTGACGCCTTGCTGATGCTTGCTTCGATAAAGCTATGATACCATCACAGAAACGCGGGAATTAGCGAGACGGCGACCGCGTTGGTGGCTAAGGCAAAGAATATGTATTGTTGTTCTTTGGATAAGGTGGTTTGTGCGGCCCGATTGTCGTGTTTCGGTGGACTCCATTGCTCAATGGAGCCTCTGATAATGTCACGCACATGAGAAAAAAATAAATAACCTGAGTCATGCCAAAATGAAAGTCGAAATTCAAAGAGGAATTACAAGGCAAGTTTCCATTTACAAAGAAGGCTAGAAGCAACACAGATAGTGACGTGAAGTGCGACAAATGTAGATCACATTTTTCCATTTCACATTTTCACTCACAAGATCTGAGTTAGGGGGAAAGGAAGCTTATTTGGCTGCTACAGAAAGCACCTTTGCGTACCACACGATTTATCACAATCACAGCTTTAGGTCGATGGACTGTACTTCCAAATTAATGAAAAAGTGTTTTAATCCAAAATTTACTTGCGCACGAACAAAATGCGAAGCCATTGCCAGGAATGTTCTGTGTCCATATGTAATGAACCAAGTCAAAGCAGAATTAAATGTCCAAATTTTGTGACAGTGTCTATAGACGCGTAGAACCATAAGGATGTCAAGCTATTTCCTGTAATAGTGAGATATTGTGTGCCATTGCCAGGTGTGAAGGTTAAAATCCTGGACATGCAATCTCTTTCTGAAGAAACAGCACAGACGATTTGTAATTTTCTTGTAAATGCATTACAACGCCATGGTCTGACAAAAAAAGTTGTTGGCTTCTGCGCAGACAACGCCAATACGAATTTCGGGGATTTAAAAAAAGAAGTGGTAGGAACAACGTTTTTGCAATATTACAAGATGGCCTCGTGAGGAAACTGCTAGGTATTGGTTGTGCTGCTCATATCGTTCACAACGCAATCCTAACAGGGGATTACTTGCAAATTTATGTGGAAGCAGTTGTTATGAAAATTTATTATTATTTCTATATCTGCACTGTTCGTCTTGAGTCATTCAAAGAATTTGCGACTTTGCCTGTGTAGAGTACCAGCGCATTTTAGGGTATGGGAAAACTAGATGGTTATCACTGCAATACAGAGAGTTTTAAAATTGTTTCCTGCACTTTCTTGTCGGAAGGGAAGTGCTTAACCCTAATCCGCAACTTTTTTGAGAATCCCTGTGCTGAATTGTGGCTCTATTTCGTACATAATATCGCTGCGGTGTTTCAAGCGGCAATTCTGCACATTGAAGCACAGACTGTAACAGCATTGGAAGTATCTTCTGAACTGGATGATTCAATACACAAATGCACTGAGAGGAACGGAAAAAACTTTTTTGCCCAATGAAGTACGTATGCGGATTACCCAATTAGAAGAGGAAGGATTGGTAAGAAATGACGTTATAAGAACCATTGTAAATTTTTATGACAACTGTGCTGAATATCTGAAAGAGAGGCTAAATGCATTTAGATGGGTTGCGTTAAAGGAGCTACCGTCGTGGGAAAAAGTACAAAAGAGCTTGCAACTTTTCGGGGGGAATATTCCGAAGTTTGACAACGATGATAACGAGTTATTTGACGAAACAAGCTACATTAGGCAATTTACTTCACCACAAAAGATTGCAGATTGGAATTGTCAGAAAACTAGTGTCGACTGTCGATGGACTGAAATTTTTCGTCATTTCAAGGATAAAAACATGCCATGTGCGCAAATCCATAAAACTGTGTGTTTTAATCATATAAATATTTATTGATCTATAATTAAGTTTATTACAACACTCTCACATATTTTATTCCAGACCAACATCAACAGACAATTACTTCACTTCAGTTTGACCAGCAACTAGTGTGTTGCCACATATATGAAAAATCTCCTTTCTTTTGGGAAACTCATAGGAATCAATGCATTACATAATTATCATATTTGGATAGTCGATATACATTACGACCACTTCTTGTTTCATATACACGATTAATATTATTGCTATTATTTTGATGGTGAGGATCATTATGTATTTTTGGATGTTCACTACTTATATTTTCCTCATTCTCATTACATAGATCATAATAGTCTAATGTCACTAAACTCTGATTTTTAGTTTTTCTTAAATGGAATTTATTCCGTTTAATTACCCTAATTATTACCTTTTGCTCTAATCCAATATGATCTAGGAGTTGAATGCTTTTTTAAAACTATAGCAGGCTCCCATTTATTTTCCCATCTCAACATTACCTTTTCCCCAGGAATAAATTCAGGTCTTTCCCTTGCATGCTTATCATAATAGATTTCAACCTGTTTCTGCTTACTCCTCACCTTTTCTCTATATTGATCTTTTACAGTTGGTTTCAATTCTGTTTGTGTAATTGATAATCGTGTTCTTAAATTCCTACTTAATAGCATTTGACTTGGTGATAAATTTATACCTGAAATTGGAGTATTTCTATATTCCAGTAAAGCCTCATTTAATTTCTCTAATCCTGCTTTTCTAAATAAACTCTTAGCTATACCTACCAACTTTTCTGCAAATCCATTAGATTTAGGATATCGAGGACTGCTAGTGATTATTTCAAATCCCCAATCCCTTGCGAAACTTTTCATTTTCCAACTATTAAATGGTACGTTATCACAAATTACAGTTTTGGGTATTCCATGTGTTGCAAATATCGATTTCAATTTACTAGTAACTTCCACTGCACTTTTATTTTTTAGAGGAATTATGTCTACCCATTTAGTTAAGTAACAGCCTATTACTAGATAACTTTTTCCCGCATACTCACAGATATCAGCACCAACCTTTTCATAAAGTAAATTGGGAATTTCATGAGAAACAAGAGGTTCTTTTACTGTTTGAGGCCTGAACCTATCACAAATTAGTCATTTAGAAAACGTATTTTCAATGTCACTGTTGATTCCTGGCCAAAATAGTACTTGTGGAGCCCTAGCTTTTGATTTTTCAATCCTACTGTGAATTTCATGCAATAATGTTAACATACACTTTCTTAATGCAACAGGTACTACAATTCGATTATTAAAAAAAACTAAATCTTGTTCAACACTCAACTCATTTTTAAATTTAAAATAAGATCTTGCTTCTTCAGGAATTTTATCAACACTCAAAGGCCATCCATTTTGCCAATATTCTTTTACTAACATTAACCCTTCATCTTCTAATGTAGCTTTCTGAAATTCCCTTTTGTTACTCTCGGACATTTGCAACTGTTTTGTTAGTGTATGAACAATCTCTGTCATATTCATGTTTTCATTTGTGTGTGTATCAATAAAGGAACGTGACAGTAAATCTGCAATATACATATATTTCCCAGGCAAATATTTAAGTTATATTTTAAGAGCTTAATTTTTATCCTTTGCAATCTATTTGACAACACATTAGCAATATTTTTGTTCATAATTGAAACTAATGGTTTATGATTAGTAAGCACTTCTACCTCTCTAACATAAATCTAATAGTGAAATTTATTAACAGCAAATAAAATACTAAGAAATTCTTTCTCAATCTGAGCATAGTTTTTTCCTGCATTATTTAAACTCCGAGACGAAAAAGCAATTGGTTGCCCATTCTGCAATAAGCTGCAGCCTAACCCATCTTTAGAACTATCTGACTGTATAGTTATAGGTTTACTGCTATCAAATATTCCTAACACAGGTGCATTGGGAATTAATTATTTTAATTCCCTGAATGCTTTAGAATGTAGCTGTAACCACTGCCATTCTACTTTGTTTTTCAAAAGTTCCCTTAACATGGCTGTTTTCTCTGAAAAATGTGGTACAAATTTCCTCAAATAATTACACATTCCGAAAACACGCTGTAATTCATGCTTATTCTGAGGTTCCTGTAACTCAGTAATGCCTTTACTTCGATCAGGACCAGGTCACATGCCTTATGCATTAAATAAATGACCTAAATATTTAACCTCACTAACCCTATATTGAAGTTTTTGCTTGTTGAATTTAATATTGAGCTTTTTAGCTCTGTTGATGACCTCTGTTAAAATTTTATCATGTTCTTGTATAGTGCTAGCAGCAATGACGATGTCATCAAAATAGACCAATACTCCTGGTATATTACCAAAGTTTTCAAGATTGCGTTTCTGAAAAATTTCAGGTGCACAGGAAATACCCATTGGAAGCCTTAAGAATTTATAGCATCCAAATGGTGTGCTAAACGTACAAAGATCACTACTATTTCCATCTAACGCTATTTGAAAAAAACCCATCCTTTAAGTCCAAAACAGAGTAAATTGATTTATTCCAGAGCTTTGGTAAAATCTCCTCAATTGTTGGAATCAACACATGTTCTCTTTTTATAGCTTTGTTAAGATCTTGAGGATCAAGGCATATTCTTAAGGATCCATTAACTTTTTCAATTAATACTAGATTGCTAACCCAGTTCAAAGGTTGATCAAGTTTTGCAATAATGCCCTGTCTCTCTAATTCGCTTAATTTTAATTGAAGTTCAGGTTTTAAACTAAGTGGTACTCTACGTGGTGGTCTCACTACAGGAGCTATCTGATCATCAACCATGATTTTACACAATCCATTAAATTTTCCCACACCTTCAAACACTTCTCAATTAATAATAATAAATTGATCTTTAGATGGTATACTGATCCATCTTACCTTTAATTGATATTCCAACCTTATTACTGAATTAAATTAAGTTTAACACATGGATTAATTCCTAATAATGGACGTATATGCTTGCTAGAAACCATTAAAAACTCTAGAGTATGATCCACACCATCTGAGGAGCATTGTAACATTAACGACCCATCAGGCTTAACTTTAAACCTTCCCCAAAATGCTTCTAATACATTATACTTGTTTAAAATAAGATTAGAGTTCTTAGCACTCAATGTTTCGTAAGTTTTCACAGGCGAAACGTTCAGACCCTGTGTCCAACTTAAAAGTCACAGTTGTCCCTTCAACAATTATAGTTTTAGTCCACTCTTTTGTAGACGATGTTGAGCACACACTTTTAGTTCTTTGAACATTTATGGACTTCACGAAGAATTCATCATCAGATTCCCTATATACATCCTTGCTTCCATGCTGAGAAATATTTTGGACGTGCTTCAGTCTGCACATAGTCGAAAAGGGATTCAGTTTGCCACAATTAAAGCATTTTTTTTCCATATGCCGAACACTGTCCATTAACGTGATGTCTGTCGCATTTTTTACATAAAGATGTCTTAGTATTTGAAGCGTCATCATGCCATCCTCTGTGCTTCCTCACTGCTAAGGCTGCATTGGCTCCTTCTGCCAGATGTTGCTTCACTTTCCTTCTAGTTACGCTGTCAACATTGTGTTCTCTTAACGTTTGAGCACGAGCTTTGCTCAATTCAGCTGCTTTCCCTAATTCAATTGCTTTTTCCAAACTCAGATTATTTTCTCGCAGCATCCTCTCCTGTAAACTGGCATCTGATACTCCAAGGACAATGCGATCACGTATGACAGAGTCACTCTGTTCACCAAATTCGCAAGATTTTACAAGTTTTTTCAGGTCAGTCACGAAACGATCAAAAAGTTCCCCTTCTTCTTGTTTTCTCTTATTGAATAAAAATCTCTCCACCACAACATTTCTTCTAGGCATCGTAAAAGCTTCAAACCTCTCAAGCACTTTTTCATAGTCACCCTGACTCCTGTTGAAAGATTGAGCGTGTTGAACACTTCAACTGCTTCCTCACCAGCGGCATTTAAAAATAAAGCAACTTTCACATCTGAATATTTTCAAGCAATTCCTGAAGCTTTCATATAAATCTGGAACAGCTGCTTGAATCTGCGCCAGTTTTCAGCCACATTGCCGTCGAAACTTAGGCCTTGCGGTGGGCGACAAAATTCTATCTTGCGTCTGCTGAGAGGAAAAACAACCAAAGGGATTGCCTGGCAATTAGTTGTAATACTAATCCTACCGGCTACGACATGTTTTAATCATATTAATATTTATTGATCTATAATTAAGTTCATTACAACACTCTCACATAGCACATTGTTTATTCCAGACCAACATCAACTGACAATTACTTCACTTCAGTTAAGTTCATTACAACACTCTCACATAGCACATTGTTTATTCCAGACCAACATCAACTGACAATTACTTCACTTCAGTTTGACCAAGAACTAGTGTGTTGCCACATATATGTAACATTATGGAGTTTTTGTTGTGTTTTCCAGGGACAAACGCCGCCAGTGAAAGAGTTTTCTCCTGCATGAATAGCAATGAACAATTGAAAAGACACAATTAAAATTGGAAACACTATAAGCAATGTTAATGGTGAAATACAATTTTGAGTTTGACAGTTCCTGTAAATGTCTCTGAGAGACTTCTACAGAAACCAAAACTTCTTAGAATCAATCAATGAAATCAATTTCGTCAATGAAAAAATACGTGTACGGAGCACTTGCCTTCTAGGTCAGCGGCTGATCAGGAAGGCCCATTATCCGCATCGAATTAAAACATTTGCGGCGTCATGTGCTGGATGGACACATTCAAGCAGTAAGGTAGGTAGGAAGTTGCAAATATTTATTTTCCGACTGCTATTTTTTTTTATTTTTTGGCTTCGCTCTTACTGGAAGCGCGTCTGAGTCCAAATACCAAAGTCCGTGATTGTTCATTTAATTGTTTGATTCATATGGATAAATTCTGAGGTATGGATAAATTCTAATTTTTCTCTCAATAACAGAGTCTCTTTAACACACAGGTAATTCGCAAATCATGGGTAATTCTTTACAGGACAACGTGACTTCACTAAAAACTTTGCACTCCGTAATTTCACCTTCGGGGGGGGACTTCCACCCTCTTACACCACACGAATTTGGATCCCTGCGCCCCGCTTTGCCATCCGAAAAATCTGGTCACCTTAATTTAAGCAGGAATTTATTTGGAACAACATGGTTTCTCAAACATATTCAGTCACCCAAGAATGGTGTCCATCTGCATTACACACAAGAACAACAGTTAAACATTGTTTATTGCATGCTACCCCATGCCACTTGTCACCATTTATTCTGAACTTTACTTGGGAAAAGATTGTAAAAGAGTCCAATTTTTTTTATATTACAGACATCAATCAAGGCATACTTTTTTCTCATTTGGTCAAATTCATACAACCAGTTGTACGTTCTTCAATCAAGTGTCTCTTTTGAAAGTGGTACAGCCAACTAACAGAACAAATGAAATCTTGAATGTCTAAAATTTTTTAGTCTTGTTTGCTTTTGACTGAATTATAAGTTCATTTAAAGATACAATGGAAGCATGCATATAATTGAACCATTCTAGAAGTAAAATTTCCCCCTCTTCGTACTTTGCATTGCGAAGTAGCTTAGATTTGTTTCTGAACCCTATGCAGCAACATTAAACATTTTTTTCACGATCTTTTAAGTATTCTGGATAAGGTAGATTTAGCAATTCCATACTTTCCAGCAATTGTACATTTCTTCAATACACCCAATCTTCTACTTTTAGAAATTTAATTTTGCTTGCAGACAAAACCGTGTCTTGAGTATCTCTGAATATCTTCCCAGTATGAGTGTGGTAGTGCCAGCAAAGGTTAAATTGTAAAAATAAAATCGAAATATACTTAAGTTTTTTATGACTACTATTTATCGATCACTTAAATTTATTTCTGTAATTTAAGGTGCTGCAATTCGATTACTTATACCTGTAAATATTCTGTCTTTTAACAGATCGCAGATTTATTAGAAAGTCTTCAAAATACAATTAATAAGTCCCAAAATAATTTTATAAATTGATATCATAAATGATGCCATAATATAAATACTGCTTGTGTTGCTCATATTTCATATTAGCCTCGCTCTGAAAAAACATCCAGTGCACAGATGTAGTATTTGTTACGACTGTCAATAATTCCTAGATGTATATAGTAACACTGTTTGTATAGTTTTTCAGATTCTCTGAGTTTAGCGATGTTTGGAGGGCAGGATCCCTATAGTAAGTTTGCTAGGATGTTTACGAATATCTAAATGCAACATCTGAAAATTAATTCCTGTAATACGATTCTTATGTAAATCAAAACCTTGAATAACCACAAGAAATGCGATTCTGCTAACATTCATATTATAATCTCCATATTCTTCTTTACACTGCTAATAGTATCTGCTTCTCTTTCTTTCTTCATCAAAAATAAAGAAGTGATTAACCAGCCATGATGCAGATATACATTTATGCACCAGTCTCAAGTAGCACAGCAACGTCGTAATGACGTTACAAACTCGTCACAGATGTCGTTGAAATATGCGAAACTCCACTGTTTTGCAACCGTTGCAAAGACGTCTTTGCAGATGAGGTTTTGGTCGCATAGATGTCGTTATTGCGTCTTTCGCGGGTGATATTTTGATTGTGAAAGCATCGTATCATGACGTCTTAAAGACGCCTAAATGTTCGCAAAATTCCACCTTTTTGCAACAGGTGTGAAAATGTCGTTATTATGTCCTTGTGTTGCATATAGATTTATGCAGAAAAATAAGCTTAATAATTAATATATTTTTCTTTTTTAAAATTTTCTATTGCTTGTATTTATCTAAAATTTAAATATTTTATCATTTCCTGAAAACGAGAAGATAATACAATTTTTTCTCTTTAGACTAAATATGCATAGTTAATAATAGCCTTCATTATTCTCAGTACTTTACACTATATTTTTTAAATAACTTGAATTCTAAGTTACGATTATTTAAGATTTCATTATTTTTTCCCTTAAGTGAGAGTAATTATAAAAGTGGTTATTATAAATATATAACATTAATAGTAGGTTTTATGTAAATAAAACTCAATTAGACATAAATAAAAGTAAAGATATATATGTAAGTAAAAAAAAAAAAAAAAAAAAAAGAAGAAGAGCATTTTTGATAACACCATTATCACATTTATTTCTGTTAAATCTCAGAGACATTGAAAATTGCCCCTATCATGATAAATTAGCAAGTGGTTCTTAAGATAACATAATTAGTATTTTACCTGAAATCAAGTATAAATTTTTTGCGTTTCACAGTAAAAAATATATCCATTAGCTTCTATATCTCCAAGATATGCAAATGAAAGACAGTATAAAGTAGTTAATAAATGTGATAAAAAATATATCTAAATCTAATAACTTTCCATATTCATATCTAAAATGAAATAATAACCTAACAAACAACATACATGACAGCACTATTTAAGAAAAAACTTGAGCTAGTAGTGTTTCAAAGTATAAATAGCAGAAGGAAGGTAACAGAACTAAAATTTCCAATTAATAAAAAAATATTTGTGTTTTTTAAATAGTAAGCAATTAAAAGTGCAATAATTATGGACTGCAGTAGTATTTACTAGTACTACCGATGTTTCTTAACACCATTTCTTTCGATCATATGTTAATGTATTTACTTATTTTTAGTTTCTACATTTGAGAATACTGGTGGTAGATTACAATGATTATTTCATGCACTTTTTATAATCAACTTTCCTTTTGATACTGTACAGAAATAATTTAAATTATATGGTATATGATAGCAAGCTAAGTATGTTAAAGTAAGCTCTTTATTAAATAGCACACGATGGTAGTTTTTGTTTCTATTTATTAGGAATTTCTTTGCTATCATAAGTACATAAAAAGTAAGCAAAGAAAATAGAATATACCTAAATTTAATAAAAAATAAAACCTAATTTCCAACATTCATTTATTAAGATAATCTAATAAATATACATAATGGCAATATTAAAAAAAAAAAAAAAAAAAAAAAAAAAAAAAAAAAAAAACCACCAAACGAAAAGTAATAAAACTGTAATTTGCAATCAAAAAAAATTTAGTGTTTTTTAATATTAAAAATTAAATATTGCATAATTATAGATTACAATATTTCATAGAAATGCTAATGTTTAACACTAGTTTTTCGATCATACATTTTGTACACTGTGTAAAATCATTAACTTTTTCTGCATACTGTACAAAAGACAATATACTATAGAATGAGCATTATTATTAGTTTTAATAATTAATTGTTTATATTATACACACATCTAATTCATCTTCAGCAGTCATATTAAGTACTGGTACCAGTCCAATAATTTCTTTGTATTTTGAAAATAATGAACATACCATAACAGCTTGAATTGTTGTTGCTTCTGTATTGATTGCATTTTCAGCAAAACCAGAAAGTGGCTTAAAATTGTATGTTATTTTTGGTTTTATATGAATTAATTCTGAGAGCGAACTTTTCAATATGAACACAATAATCGATTACTATGAATGATATGCGATATAGCACTTAGGGCGTTATAACCGAAGCACAAAGATAATAAGGGTATCTAAATATTGCACCGCTGGAACCACAGTGATATACCTAAATTTAATAAAATATACCTAAATTTACACAGAGATAATATTTCACGAACTACATAAACACTATATTCTACAGAGACACCAGATTCACGATTAGCATTGTAGCATTTTTTGTAGAGCAGATATTCACACACAAAATAAGCACAAATTCAGCATTCTCCCGATGATTTCTTCTCAATTCAGACGCTTCCAAACAGGAACTCGCAGCAATGGAATTTCACTGGCTGAAGGCAGTTGAAGTAAGCAGATACAGAACAATGAGACGATTCACAGTGCGGGTTTTGATTGACAGTGCATTACATTTACCTTTAATATAAGCAATATTATTTATATCAGTCATTGCTTGATTCAATTTAAAACATGAAGTCAGTCTTTTCAAACGCCTTACAGATGGCATCTTTACCAAATTACTTGAAAGAATGCTACAATCTGAATTAATTGTGCAGTTCCTTGTTCGAATTTGGCAGCTAGACAAAGCGCGCAAATCTCGAATGTTCGTTTATATAAGCATCAAGTAAATAATGTACAAATCTGCTTCTCCTGACTGTCAGTGAATTTTCCATCATATACATTGAACAGCCGTGAATTCGTCCTTACTTCAAAAATAAGAAATAAAGTCATATTTCAGTAGTGAAATAATTGGTAACGTGTGATTTGCATCATTTCGGAAATGTGATTTTTTTTAAGTATATAAAATGCATAACTTATTAACTTACTTTATTGATTAGTTTCATTTTTAAATATTTTGCTATAATATTTATAGAAAATATTTTAAATATTAATTATTTTAAACAATTATTTAGCATGTATTTTTAGTACTAATTAAATTTAATAAATCAAAAGTATTTATATTACATTTACATTTCATTAGATGAATCTACCTTAGATTAATATATTTAGATGAAATAAAGTAAGGAAACATTGTAAAGTAAATCTTATGCAGACTTCAGATTTTTGAAAGGGCAGATTTAGTCTCTTTTTATTCTAAAAGTAATGCTGATGAACTAAAAAAAAAAAAAAAAAAAAAAAAATTCTAAAACGACCACGTCTAAAAGTTGTCATATCATGATGTTTCATAGACGTCGACAAATTGCCAAGATGCAACGGCAAATATTTTGCATCTTCGCAACGTTGTAAAAGTTAGCACGACCACTTTGAAACCTCTTGGACCAGTTTGCAACGTCGTGTGCTACTTGGAGTTCCATCATCACGTTCTTTGTCACCTCATCTTAAATATGCATATAAAGATAGAATTTTTAAATCATAATTAACATTTGAAATTTTTAAAATTTTATAGTAAAATAATAAATGTCTGCATTCTCTAATTTTATTCCACCTGTTCTTGAAAATGTTAATGATTAATATCATTTAGTTTTTCATATTAAAAACTTTATTAATAAATACTGCAATTGGTTCAATTTCTGTATACATTTATAAAATTAACGGAAAAAATTATTCAAGCAACGGAAATTAGAAATAAAACTTGTAAGCTACACTGAAAAATGAATTTTAAAAATGCAAACACTTTAGTACATTCTAAAATACTAAATATATAATACAAAATACTGATTACGTGAGCTAATTAAAAGAGTTCTTCAGTTAACTAAAGTTTGGATAGCTAAAACATGTATGAATGTACTCAGTTTATAATCAGAACTAATCCTAAAAGTATGAATATTTCTTACTTTTGATTTGAAATGTGCTGTATTACACAAATAAATTATTTCTGAAACTGTTAATTGTAAATGAAGTGTTTTAATGAATAAGAAGCAGTCAAATGAAAATGAGGCAGAAAAAAGTATGTAAACTGTTTATTATTTCAAAAGTAATAGCCATAATTGTTAATACATTTATCCCATTGTGAGACAAGATGGTCAATGCCATCATGGAAAATTATTTTTGATTGCCCATGGAACTATATGTTTGTATCCAGGCATGCACCTCTTTGTCTGAAACAAATTGATGGCCATGAATGTCTTTCTTTAGGGCTCCAAAAACATGGGAATTGCAAGGGAAGAGATCTGTACCGTATGTGTGGAGATATATGCTTTCCAGTGAAACTTCTGCAGTGCAGTCTTAATAACCCTGGCAACATATGGGTGGGTATTATCCTGCAACAGAATGACACCCTTTGTCAACATTCTTGGGCATTAGGATTTGGTGACACATTTCAGTTTTTGCAAAGTTTCCACACACCGCTGTGCCTTAATTGTAGCACCATGTTCTAAAAAGTCAATAAGCAGTGCACCTTTGCAGTCAAAGAAAAAGATCAGTATGATTTTCCCAGAGCTGTCATGCATGGTTTTGGATTTTTTGGTGGGGATGAACCCATGTGCTTCCATTGTTGGCTCTGACACTTGCTCTCCAGCTCAAAATGATGGCACAATGTTTCATCTCCCATGACAATACAGGACAAGAAATTATATTCTTCATCATGATACCATTTCAAATGCTGCAATAATGTCAACATTCATTTCAACTTCTGCTCTTCTCTCAAGCTGTCAGAAACCCACTGCCTCCAGATTTTCCGGAACTTTAGATGATCAGTCAAGACGGTGTGAGCAGTACTGTGAATAGTGCCCGACATGAGTCAAATGTTTTCCACCATCCACTGTCGGTCTTTTCTGATGGCAGCATCAATTGCAGCTGATTTCAACGACACCCAACCTTATAAGTATCGCTTACTCCATTCAAACACATGTACACATGACATACTGTATTTGCCACATACAACAGACATTTGGACATTAATTTCACATCCTGACACTCCTTCAGCAGTCAAAAATACAATACAGCATGCTGTGTCTTTTTCGTGGCCTCCATAGTGATGGAGAACACACACTCGCTGACTTCATTCTGAGCACGTCTAACAGATAAATGATACAGCAGTGAGCGTTCGCGCTGTTCCTTCCCGATTCTCAACAGATGGCACTTCTATATACAAACATACTTGCGTTACTAGATTCCACACCATGCTCATTATACGGTCTGTCTTGCTTTTATTTGACTGCTCCTTATAAAAATAGTTACTGGTTTTTGATTATACAAGTTTCTTACACATTTTCGATTTACCTGTAGCATTTTTAGACATATATAATGTCTAATAATATTTTCACCTTGATTTACGTTTTGAAGAAACCATAAATAGTAGATAGCAGCTTTTAATTTCTCATAATTAATTTTTTCATAGTAAGAACCATCAGTGCCACCTGGCTTTGAAACAAAATTTTGGAAATACACAAAATCTAATTATAATTTCATCTCTTATGCTTTGAAGAAGCCATAAATAGAGCTTCTAATTTCTCATAATTAATTTTTTTCATAGTTAGAACCATCCCTGCTACCTGGCTTTGAAACAAAATTCAGAATTTTACATTTGTTTTGTATTATTATTTTTTTTTTTTTACCAACATTAAAAACAACCTTAAAATATTGGTTTCGTCCTTTTCGTAATACATGCATAATTATTACTGTATCTTCATCTTCCCCTTCTTTTGGCTGAATGTTTTATCTTAAATCCAATGACAAAAAGGATACGGATTAAATGCTAAACATTTAACCATTACACACAATAAATAAATATATATATATATACAACGGCACAGTGCATTCATTATTTTTAGCTAAGAAAATAATAATTCCAAAAAACGTGCCAGAGTTTTTTTGAAATTTACTTCCAAAAAGCATGCCTGTATTTCTTTTTAAAAACAATCACCTTTATCTGATGTGCATGTTGAGAATTTTTATGTTAAATATATCTTAGGAGGAGTTTCAAATTCAGAGCTAAAAAATTATTTTGGATACAATAATTGTTTAAGTAATTTATATTAAGACAATTAACATTCTATTTTATTTCTAATTCTAGATTTCCCAGTTTCAGTGTCTCAAAAAATAAGAAGCTATAAAATCAGAGTTAAAAAAGGTTTATTTTTCAAATTATAAAATAACTTACATATCTTAGCAATGCTTTCACAGAAATGTTTATAGAAAATATATTTATTTTTCTATGGACGTATTAAAATATCAAACAATTATTACCAATTTCACAATCACAAAAGTGTATACAAGTTTATTATTTGGTAAAGACACATAAGTTCAAATCCTCCCCAATGGATCTATTTATTTGAACAGAATAAAAATATAAATAAATCTACAACCTATAAACCAAAAACTTTTATTTAAATATCAGATCACAGTTTTCACAGTATATTCTTATGATCAAGTACAAAAATGGAATGAAAAAATATTTACAGAAAACTTTTTTTATAAATATGAAAATTCCCCAATTAATAATGGAAACATTATTTGAAATAACAATTTTAAGTATTTTTGATTTTTCAAAACAAAATCTTCCTTTAACAAATTTTCTTGATGTTCTGTTTCCACAAACACATCTATGTTACATCATTTTGTTTCAACACATGATCTTAAGTCTTTCATTTCTGTAGCAATAGTGAAAAGTGTTCGACAATAAGAGCATTTAAGATTTTTTGTTCTTAGTTATCAATACTTTTTATGTTACAGAATTTCTAATATTAAAGGAAATAAATACAAAAAATAAATACTGTAATCTGTTACACACTTTTGCTGATAAGCAATCAAAAAAGTGCAATAAGCAAGGGGGGGGCAAACACATTTATGATGAAAAATGATTTTTCATCGCAACTCGTATCAAAATGTAAGGCACACTTCATTTTTACAAAAAAAAAAAAAAAAAAAAAAAGATACTTGTAGTTTTACCATGCAGCAATCTGAAAATATAGGATAAAATAATTAATTCATGTTTATGGCTTCAGATTTAAACATTTTTTTTAAAGGAATTAATTCTTACAAATTCCCATCAGAACTCTTATATGCAGAAAAATTAATAATGGGTAATCATGAATTGTAATTTGAATTAAAAGTTTCTCTATATTTTTTCTCACAATATATCTTCATGTGGGTTCTGTGTCTATTTCAAAAATATCTGTGCTTTATTTTGTGCATTTTCTACTTATTTATTTTTTGTAGCTAGAAATTAGGCTGATTTTTCTAAAATATACTTTAAAAATTAAAATTAATGCATATTTTATAAGTGTAGAAAACTCAGATCTGAATAAGTTTTGACTGATGAAAATCAAAGATATAAAGAATTTAGGAAGCCAATAGGAAAGGAATGAGATTTAATTTTAAGCTGCATTTCATGAAATTTTACTGAGGAAGATATTTTATTTTTATTATAAAAGAAACATTTTTAACCTCTGCTGCATAAATAATATCAATGTATGGCAGATTTCAATTTTACAATTATACATATGCCTATATACATTCCCTTATGCACAAAAACTTTACCATATGAGATCATAATACTGTATATTTACTTTCTACAATGAAATATTAAAAATAAATATGATTTAGTGTTTTGCAAAATTGCATCAAAGTTTTTGTTAAAATTAGAAAAAAAAAGAAAAAAAAAAAAACTTTTTGCTCTGGATGGTGTTTTGCTTTCATATAAAACTAAAAAAAATTACACAGTAAACATTAAAAATTTTCACACAGCATAAAAAAATATATGCATAACAATAAGGCAAAGTAGGTGTTAACATTCATTATTTATGTGGAAACACTTCAAGGCACTCTCAAATAATACTGCTTATAAAAAAAAAAAAAAAAAAAAAAAAAAAAAAAAAAAGGGGATAATCCCTTCAGTTCTGGGGGGGGGGAAAAAAAAAAAAACTCAGATATAAAATGCTTCTCTACATTAACAGTTCTAAAGGCATTTCATGGTGTACAAAAATATATTTTGCAGAGCACTTTTCTAAACAAAAAAGGCACAATAATGCTGTTACTAAATGCAGTTTGCTCTTTACACATGCAAACAAAATAAAAGCATCAGGAATAAAATGTTAGAACACTTGTCTGGTTTCCTCGAATTAATAGAAATGGTGGCATATCTCTTGTTAAGGTTTCCAACCAGGCCATATACATGGGTGCGGAACAAGTGCCTTTACGTGGCATAGGAAGTGTCCTGTAAAGAGAAAATAATTGAAATTAAGCGACAATAAAAAGTTTTTAAGCACATTTTTTAAAATGCAGTTATGAAAATCATATTTTTATCATAGAATTTAAATTATCATAGAATTATTCATAATTTTTTAAAACGCAGTTATGAAAATCGTGTTTTTATCATAGAAAGAATCATGGAAACAATAGTACTTTTGCTTTTTAAATGGTTTTTAAGTACTCTGATTTGGCTAAATATTTTTGTCTAAATGATTTCAAACTACTGTTTACTATGGTAACAATGCATACGATAATAAATATTCAAATGAAATTTGCAGCTTTTCTCACCCTGTTTTACAGAATCTTATATTCTAATAGCCGTTTGTGTGGCTAACCCCTAACATAGTTTTCATACAAAAGAAATATACGCAGTACCAAGTCTAAGAACCAGAACTGTCAGGACTTTGGCAATTCTGGTTTTCAGATACTTCTGAATTTTAGATAATCAATTTACATCTCAATACTAACACTTGTTTTATTTTATTAAAATTTTTTCTGCAAATTAAGTTTTTTTGAGCAACTTCATTTTATGTGTTAATACTTTCGCTTCAATTTTATAGAACGATATAATTTCTTATTCAGTTACACAGTTTCATTGTAAAATGCCATATCAGAATTTGCATTTAGTACAAATTGAAAACATTTCATTCGCAATAACCTGTTTATCATTTTCTTCAGCATTTTGTGACAATGTTTTGCAGATTTAAAACCATACAGGTTTCATTACCTGATGGTTGGGGTATTGTGATCACAATGAAGACTTCAGCTATACCATTTTGATTAAGCATTTCTTCACATATTACATTAATTTTAGTTTTTAATTGCAACATCATACAAAAACTACAATTTGTGGCTACATCATCATAGAACATAGTAGCTGGCAATAAATAGGCCCGGATCTTGCATATTTAGTTCCCCACCTAAATGAAACATATCTACAATTCAAAGCAAAATATGTTTTTGTTAAATAATTGCTTGTGTAAAATAACTTAATTGGCATCATTCAAAAATTAGTTCAATTAAAATTAATTGGTATCGTAGGTAAATTCAAAATTCATCTGTCTATGTGAACATTTTTAGAAATATCTGCAGACCTGACATCTCATGATCTTGCAATGCTCAAACATACCAAATTTTATATTAAAATATTTGACGAATACTAGGATGGTCTTACAGCTGCATCAGGTTTAAAAAGGCTACTTTATATTTCTATTCATTTCAGTACACATAAAATTCCATTATCCATTGGCTGACTGATGAATAAATTTTTGAGGGAAATGTAAAACGAATATGTTATCTTTTACCAACTTTTCATAAGCTAACTGCAATAATAATGCAGAACAAAATAATAAGAACGATAAACTCAGAAATTTAAGGAGAAGTGCAAGTTCCATTACCAGCTGAGCTTAAATTAATCAGAACCTTTTTTTTTTTTTTTTTTTTTTTTTTATTCTTATTCTCTACTACACCAACAAAATCATCAATCACCAAATAATCTCTGCTACAACTAGGAACATTCCACTTCATTAGTTTTCAAGAATCACTTATAAAGTACAGGGCTAGATAAGACAGAAAAATACTTTTCTAGAACCATTTAAAAACTGAAAACAAAAATTTTATTTACTAGCCAGCAGGTGTCAGCAGCCAGCAGCTTGACTTCAGGCAAAACAACATGCAGGATGATTCAATATTGTTGATGCTTTTTGGCAAGAAAAAGCTCAGTTAATTAGAACAAAAATTGATTTATAGAACATCTGCTTTTCTTTGAGTACCTTATTATTTGTTCCTGTGTCAAAAATATATCAAAAAATTATGCGAGATCTGAATAATAGATCACTCGAGTTATTAGCTGTCCTGATTTTGGGCTTTGTACTGTATAGTCATGTCAATGTAAAGTTAGTGAAGAGCCAGCTATAAAGATGAAATGTAATTAATAAAGATGAAATATTGCATTTACTGCTTTCAAATTGCTTAGTTTATTAATCAATAACACACATAAATTTTGGGAAAAAATGGCACAATAATGTCAGAAGATTAATAAATATCTTACTCTTTGCCTGTGGAAACAAATTATCTTTAAATTACAGAGTTTGTTAATCAAAATTTCATCCAATTCACACAAAAACTAATACAAAACAAATTCAAAATTTGGGCTTGAAGGTACACAGGTTCAAGTACAGGTCTATGTGTCCACAAAAATTTAGTGGGTTTATTTGAGGAATTTTTTTAATAAAACTTGAAACACTATTATTTTCTGTTATTACTTTAAATAAAATTAATATTTGATTCTGAATAGTTGAAGATGTTCTAATTAAAAAGAGAAATATTTTCTTTATAACATATGTGCATCAAGATTTGTATACATTAGAAGAAAGATAATGCAAAAAACTTACATAACAATAAGTGCAGCATCTTGAGAATATTGTATTAACAGTTCCCTTAAACGGATATGTCGATTCGACTGAAAGATAAAATAGGCATCATTAATGAAAGCTTGTCCAGCATTACAGCTACTGATTAAAATTACACCTGCAGATAAACAGGTTTTGCTACTGCATGGTGAAAACATATTACAAGAAATGTTTGTATAGAATTGGAGTTCTTAATGACTTTCAAAAACTAAACATATTTAAACAATATTTTATATAGAACAGGAGTTCTTAATAACCTTAAAAAATTAAACATATTTAACACTTTCGTGATGATGCACCTTTGTTTAAGACGTCACATTTTGGACGGAAGGGACTCGAAGGCAGCCACTGTACAGGACGGGGGTTTTGCATCGCTAAGTCTAATTTTATAAAAAAAAAAATCAGAAAAAAAGTTTCACTTCTAGCATTGTAATTTTTGGTATCATTTTAGATTATTACTTGAGCTCTTATATATATTAAAATTAGCATTTAATAACCTTTTTTTCTTTATTTTACATGAAAATATATTTAAAAAATTGCTTATCTTGTAAAATAATTTTCGGAAGCACTACTGAAGGCAATGCAAAATGTAATAAAACTCCACATAATGTAATAGTATTTATATACTTTTAGGGTTACTATAAACATAATAAGAACTGTAAAAGACCATACATGGTAGAGGAGAAAATAGAATAATAATAAAAAAAAAAAAAGAGGAACTGGATATAAATCAGCCACGCAAATGTTTATATTAACATGTGGCGATTTAAAGAGCCCACATTTGTTTACCCTTTTCCTCCCCCCAGCTTCGCAACAGTTGATGAGTAAAATACCAAAGTCAGGCAGAATATATCAAACTCAAGGTCAGGAACCCAAAACTGTGTTAATTTCAAAAGTAATGGACACAGGGTTGCCACTCAAACAGGAGAACGAAATTCCCTGACTTTTCCAGGTATATTTCGAGAAAATTCCAGTCTATCAGCGTAATGTACGTAGGCTGTGCTAAGAGGTATATTAATTATGGTATTACTTGTATTGTGTAGCAAATTCACTTAATTATTCAATAAATTCCACAGGACATTTATTCTTAATTATTCTTGGTACACTTTGTTTACTTTTCCACTTAAGAAACTTAATAAATTTAAAGATATGTACATTGGATAACACTTGTACGTTTTAGTTAATTATTTCTCATGATCATAACCAGTTCAACACGAGGCTGATCCGGTTCTTATAAATCACAACGCAATGCTAAATAGTTAGGTTATATTTTAGGTAAATTTAATTTGTGTGAGGTGTCTTCTTAAAAGGCACCTTAACACTTGAAAACACAAATATAATTATAATAGGAGTTATTTTCTCCACTGAAGATTGAGATTAGAATCTGCCCAATCTAGAATAAAATAAAGCTTTTTTTGAAGACATTCTGCAGCTAAACGAAAGAAAGAAATCTATTTAATGATATTTTTTTAATAAATTGAGGTATTTTATATTTATTTCACAGCATACATAAGGAAAAATATGTGCATTAACTTTCTGAAGCCGGCTGGTACAGCAGTTGTACAAGGAAAATCACTTTCTCTAACACCGGCTATGGTACAACTGTAGTACCAGCATTCCCTCCCTATTTTAGAGAATTGCCTATCTGTAGATCTCGGGGTGGTCCATTGTCGCTGCTCAGAATAACCGGTGGCTACGCATTATTTCCCTCTTCTTATCAGTTTGGCCACATTTTGGCAAAAACCGCAGGTTTCGTCTCACGTCAATATACTTGAAAATCAAATAGAGGCCATCTCTAATTTTTTTAGTACTGACTTTAGCTATGATTAAAACATCAGCGATTTTGCACGCTGTTTAAGCTTACCAGATTTAATGCTTTTTAATCGTAGCAAATAAGAATAGATTCATTTTTTAGATTTAATGCCCTTCTAGAAAATAGCTAAGATTTTATTTTGACATTTTTTTTTTTTTTTTTTTTTTTTTATAGTGCATAAAACCCTTAAGAACTATTAAGTCTTTCAAAGTGCTTCTATTATGTAGGCAATTTTGTCTGATTTATCAGGAGATAAATAAGAGACAATTGTATGCATAATAGTTTTTGTGATTTTCATTCATTCAATGATTGCTTTCAATGATTTTCATTGATTGTAAATTAAATAAAATCAATTTATCCTTAGATCTTCTTTTAGGATGAGATCTGCCAAAAAGTATTTAAATATCAGTAAAGCTCATGTTACTTCTGAATTGAATCAAAACATCAGTTACATTGTATTAAATTTCGGCCAGTTTTATTTTCTGAAATTCTTATACTCCTCAAGAGATAAAGGGAATTCAGACAAGTTAATCAAAAAAATATCTTTAGAATAGGTTGTTATTTTATCTGTAATAAGGTGTATGTCAATTTACTATTAAATGTATGAGAATTAGGATTGTATTACGGAAAAGCACATGAACGTTATCTGCTTAAGGGGATGGATGCTTTCGTGTAAACCTTTTTAAGAGAAAATTGCTCGCATTTACGTTCCTGATTCTTCGGGTTTGGTTGGATTAATTTTGTACGCTTACTGAATTACATCAAAGCACACAACAATTACCTGTATAAGGGAAGGGATGCCTTCGCGGAGGACATTTTAAGGGAACCTGGCTTGCATTTACATTACAGAAAAACCATGAATCCAACCCTTTAGCCAGGATTCAAACCCAAGCGAGCTACAAGTGTTCAGCAACCTTTACCGCTCTACTGAAGAGCCCGTAAAAAAATTGATAAAGAAAAAGTATTGAAATAACCGTTTTATTTTACTAACCTATGTTTCTCAATCGACAGTACATAAATTACGCATATGAGGGGATTATTTGTGAAAAAATAAACTGTATTGCACTTTTCTCCACTATTTCATATTACGATGGAATTATTGCATTTCAAAGTTATTTCTCATGAATTAATTTTGCTCCGTTCATGATTTTTTACATTTTCAAAGAGAAACAAGATGATACTTTATGCAAAATTTGGCGTAAACTGTTTTTTTAATTTTGCTTTGAAAATATTCCAGGGTTATTGTTTTCATTACTGGAAGAAATATGAAAAACAGATTTACTACATTGTGTCAACACCCAATATGTCCTTATTCTTTTGAAAACGTGAAAGATTACTCTTTCTAAAATAAATTAGAAATATATTATGTGCAAATAGAATATTCGTTGAAAATGAAATAGACTTCAAACATTGGATATAATGATGGTTTTAAATGAAATTTCTACCTATGAAAAGAAATTGACGTATAATTAATTCTTCATAAACATTTAAAACTGTTCTGAAAAATACTTTTGATGATTGCATGTATAGGTCACAGATTTTTCTTCTCTGCTAACATAAACAAAAGCCAATTTTACAAAGAAAAGTTCTCGTTAAAGATATACCTCCTTTGCCTGATAGTCCAATGTAATATTTGTTAAAGTTAAATGATGAAACGCAACCAATGTATCTCGAATTTTCTTTTTTATATTATAATAACAAAATTATTGAAAAAACCAGATTTAAAGCTCTGTTATTGTTATGTAAAGCTTTATTATTGCTGTAAGTTCATCTCAAAATCTTACTGTATTGAATCTCATTTTAATCATCTAATGGTAGTAAAAATTATTATTATTTCATTAAATTAGTCATTACCATTATTTTGTTAATGAAACCATGTTATTAAAAATCACATTCCAGCCTGCAGACTTACAAAGCTAGTTCGTATGTATTATATTTTGTAAAACTTTGTTCTTGTTTTCTAATTTCTAATACGAAAATACGCAAATATAAATGAAGAGTGAAAACAAAGTTAAAAAATTCACAAATTATTTACGAGATTGATCAGAAATAGAGAGTGAAATATAAACATTGCATACATTTTGTTCTAAATAAATAGTGCACTTAATATGCATCCAGTACTGCATATTTATTTATGCACTATTTATTTAGAACTTCATTTAAATGAAAGCAAAATAAGCATCGAAAAAATCGCAAATCTAGCAACCTTTCTACTATGGGACGTAAGCATCCGACAAACATGTAAATTTTACTGCATCCATGGAGGGGGAATAACGACTTTTCTAATTAGGAAAATGTCAAAGAGGGGGCAAAACTGTTTCGGATCGTACCGGTCTGAAGGCTATATTATGAGAATTTTGGCCCGGTTTTAAAAGGTTAAATTTTGTGATGGTATGTCATCATACTGCTAGAATTAATTTCAGGATTATGCCAGAGAAAATTTCCTGAAATTTGGAAATATTATTTACTAATGATAAATAAATTTAGAGGGAAGAAGCAACATTAAATGATAAGAATAACATAAAAATAAAGATAATTACGTAAAAATGGAATTAGAATAATCAACGATATTTTAGCAAATATTACATGGTTAGCCTAGATGATTGATTACTATTTTTTTATTTTACTGCAAAATGACAGGGTATTTATTAAAAAAAAAAAAAAAAAAAAAAAAAAGGTTTAAAAAGATTTTGCAGTAAAATCCTAGTATACGGTACGGCCTTCGAAAGATTTTGAAAATTGTCGCCAAGAACAAAATGACCCGTTTACTGCTCATCATCATGTCGGCAAATCCCGCTGTACCATACATTCTAACCAAAGAACGTCTATGTAAAGAAGAAAAGATTCCATACACGTAAATGCTATTATGCTGCTAGAAAGCAGAGGGAAAATTTGCCAAGGGATTTGGCGACGGAACCTGGTGGCCAGAATTTTCCTCTCCGCGATGTGTACAGGAAATTGAGAAACACGTATTAAGAAGAAACATTCTTTGACAAAAAAGAAAACTACGAAAATCCGTTTTTAAATTATTGCAAAAAATCCAAGAAGAAACGTTTTATCAAAGAACATTTTTCCTTCGATTTTTCGCAATAATTTTAAAAATGGATCTTTCATAGTTTTTCCCCCCCTCAAAATAACTAATCTATGAATTAATTTACTTGCGCCAAAAAATATTTTCTTTTCCTTTAAAGAAATTTTAAACGATATTCATTTTATGAACTTTTGATAACGTGACCTTCGAACTTCGACACCGGTTTCGAGCTTTGGCGACAGATATATCGCGCATGCACAGCTGTTTCCCTTTATGATGGAATGAAGCCACCTCTGTTGCAGAGAGGTTTTCCTTCTTTAGAATACATATTCTTTCATTCTAATCTTCATGGTACCGTATACTAGGATTAAACCCATTTTGTTTTATACCAGAACAGGTACTTTCTTTAGTTCATGCATTGCACATGCGATTCTGGAGGTTACTGGAAACCAAATGTTGCGGGAAACTTGCTTTGCCTTTCTAAAAGACAAATTGGAGCTGCGAAAATTGGCTCTATGCCAGCTGCCCGAAAGACACTCACGTGATACACAATTCGCCAAAAAACAAAATCTCTTTCGACGTCGGCGCAAAACTCGCCTTTTTTGGTGGGATCGTTGTATGAAATTCCCCGACTTTTCCACATTTTGACTAAAACACTTAAATTCCCTGACTTTTCCTTGAATTTTTTGGTCAATTTCTGAATTCCCTGACTTTATCCGGTTTTTCCGGTAGCACGGCAACCCTGTGGACATAGGGTGCCATCTAGTGGTCTTCAGAAAAACGTTCCAGCTTAATATGCGTGTATGCATCAACCGTCCTCTGAACGCAATCTCTAGTGATGCGTGGATGGGACGCCCAGCTGTAAGAGACGTTCTTAGGGAATGTGTATATGAGATGCCCATCCTGAAAGGGTTAAACAATCTTAAACATGATCACTTTAATTTCAGTAGCAAAATCTTAATCATTATGCTATTTTGGAGATTAAAATTTTTTTTTAATTGTACGCATTTTCATAAAACTATCAAATGCAATAGAAAACCAATTATTTTGATAAAAATTACAGTATTAGGAACCATAATTATAAAAAAAATTAATACTTTTAATATGATACTTACTTTGTCTTTTAATGCTAAAATTTCAGTCATGGATATCAAATTGGGATTTTCATTTTCTGAATCATCTTTTTCTTTCCATTTACTTATAATATTTTCAAAATCTTGCTTACTGTAAGAAAACAGCAAAAGCTTAGATTATTCAGTTTGAAAATATAAAGAATTACCATAAATATAATATTTTTATATGAATAAGTTTACTTTTAAATATAGTTCATATCTAAAACAGAAAGGCCTAATTGACAAAAAATTGTGGGAAAGAAAATTAAAACTTACCTACATTCCTGAGGTGGTTTTGTGATATCAGGGATAACCATTACGTCAGAATAATCTATACGAAATTTACTTAGAAGAGCTGCCATACTTAAAAAAGAAGAAACAAAATAAATTGAGCAGTTATACATATCTGCTAAAATATTATTCATTTTACAGAATTTCGTAGAGAAATCTTGCATGAATTGAAATAATTTCACTTGAAAATGATATAATGAAATTCAGAAAGGGGGGGAAGTAGCACTATTCATTCAGTAATGGAATTAAAAGTAAGATAAGTTATTAAAAAAATAAATAAAATAAAAATCATGTTTATTAATAGTCAAAACTTTGCACATACATTTAAAAATACAAGCAATAAAATTAACTTTGCATTAAACTAAAGCAAACATTTTATAGTTGTAATCAAATGAAAATTCCTTTAATTTATACTTGTATATCATAGTGTAAGATGTGTATTTAATTATGGCAAAGCACACTAGGGCTATCTGCCTAAGGGGAGGGATGCCTTCGTGGAGGACTTTCTAAGGGAAACTGGCTCGTATACATGTTACACATGGAGAAAAACACGAAAACACCCATGCAGCCAGCCCGTTCGCAGGATTCGAACCTCTGACCGAACTACCAGTGTTCAGCGACTTTACCGCTCGGCCGCTGGTGGGTTGCATATCATAGTGAACAGACCAAACATTTACTTCTGGTCTGGGGTTAAATATGGCATGTTTTCTTATACGTAATTGAAATACATATACATTCCCCATACTGCAGAAAATGGATTCAACAATGCAAACAGGATATTATACCATATAAAAGGCATATTATTTACAATTTTGCACAAAAAACGAAATATTTAAAAATATAAAAAATCAAGTTACATTTCTCCATGTTACTATCATCGACCTGATAATATTAACAACCAGTTCTGAAATTTTGATATCTCTTAAAATGTTCAAGCAAGTAAACATGCCACTCTTCACTATAACTTTGTCTATATGTTTATGAATCTTTTGCCTCTTTGAGAGTGACATGGTAAAATATATTTATTACAACAATCTGTAATAAAAATGGCAGACAAGAATTATATACATGTGGTTATGGCTTCAACAGATATGGATTGTTACATTGCTTGGTCTGATTTCAGAAATTGTCCATTTGCTGTGTTTCTGCAAATTGTTTCCAGATCAGTCACAACTTAAGTAGGTACTGCATGGAAACAGGTATTAAATGGTAACACTCTAAAAGAAATCAATATTTTTGCATGCATATGGATTTGTAATAGATTGAATGCACACAGGCCCAATGTTAAGTTGATAAAACTTATTTTATCAAATGAAACACTTCAGAGTTCTGAAACTTTCCAAAAAAATATTCCTATAAATCTTTACAGTACCACAGAGTACAATCAGTAGTGACACTTCAAACTACTAAGAATGTTAAACACAATGCAATGCAAAGCACAGCTAAAGAACGATGCTAAACCAGAGATAGTACTCGGAACTCAAGCTAAATAGTTAATAACAACTGAGAGCAGATACTCAATCTAGCCTTATATAGTTTTTACCCCTGGCCACATATATATTTCTAGTACTTTCTGCTTCTTGAAATTATTGGAAGGCAATATGAGAATCGAATTACGGTTACAGAAAATAAAATGGTCAATTACGCAATAATTTCAGTAAATAAACAAATCAAATACTGAATCAATAAATGATTGCACAAATTTATCAATTGAGAAACAAACAGGACCATGGTCTTAGTATACTCTTTACATTATATACACTATGGGAACTATGTACTATGGGCATAGTAAGGGGGTAGCCTGTCATAATGAACGACTTTAGAATTTGATGACTTACAGATCTGAACTATGACATTGTTCAGCCTGTTTAGGACAGTGTAAAGGCCATCACAGGGTGGCTGTTTTCCTTTCAGATGAATCGGATTCCATAACCACACCTTGTCACCTTCATTTAATCCACGTCCTGTAGTTCTCGTGTCAGGGCGAGTCTTCTGCTCCGTCATCAAATTGACTTGCTCTCGTGCACAATTGTGCATCACTTCCACCATGCATGGAGAGCTTCGACGAGATCTTGGTACAGGATGCCCGGTACAAGTTGCTGTTTCGAATACGGAGTTGAGTACCCAGTATTGTTTTCTCATAGGACTATAGATTGAAACGTCCCACCAGGTAGGTTTCCTGTTTGACGACTCAATTAATTCACTTATTGGCTTAATGTTGCCATCTTCCAAGTGGTCTTTCCTGACTTTTTCCTCACTCTATCTATTTCAGTCAGATGAAGTTTTAACTTGTTGTGCAACCGGATTAAGCTGCTCGTACTTCACTTCGACCCTGGAATAATATCGGAAGCTTTCTGGGCAGGGTCTTCTTGACAGGGCATATGTTTTCATGTGATCATCTTTTCCCATGATGGATACATATGTCATATTCCCGGCGTATCTGTATCCATCAAGCTATTTGGCTTTCAGGATTCCTGAAATTTAAGATCCAGGTCAACAATGCATGATCCGTGTACAGCAGGAATTTTCTGGCATAAAGATAGTGATGGAAATGTTCTATGGCTTTAACTATGGTAAGCAACTACTTCCTGGTGACAGAGTAATTCCTCTCCTGTTTAGAGAGACAATTGCTCCAGTAGGCCATGACATCTTCTTGACTGTTTATTTTTTGCAGCAAAACAACACCGACACTCTCTGTGCCTGCATTCCTTTTACATATAATAACTTTGTTAATGACATCACAAAACCAGAAAATCTGACTAGATGGCTTCTCATAAAATTTGATTCTTTGTATAAGGTCATTGAATGTAAGGGACTCTTGAATGGCAATCATGATAAATTAAAAAAGTGTTAAGTCTACATACCTACAACTTATTTCCTGGGGAAGGAATCTACATTATCTTGATTTTGGAATTATCAATTCCTGAATTAGCTTTTGATCTATTGTATGAAAATCTTGCCACATGAACAAAGTGCCCATGTGACCAAAGGTGAGAAATTACAAAATGTTTTGAATAACTTAAATTTGATAAAATATCCCCTTGCCCTAACAATATGTTATAATTAATGAATGCAAAAATATGAAGTAAAATTACTAAATACTAACTTGCGCTGCTCCCTGGCAAGTTCATCTTTCTTATTGGCTAAGGAGAAAACTCTCAGTTTGCAACTACTCCACTGAGAATGTGTTGTTAGAAGATAAGGTATCAGCATTGTCAGGCCTTAAAGTAATTAAAGAAATTATAATATTTAACTATTAAAATAAGCAAAAAAAGGCGGGGTTATTTTCTTAGCAATTTAAAACATACCTCCATCATCATACAGCCACCAGACATCAATTGTTCCTTTTTTCTGTTTCCTTTGGAACTGATTCACAGAAGTGAGGACATCTTTTGGAATCGCTTTAGACAGACCTCGTACAACCTGGGTGCTGCTTACACCTTGATTATTTTCTTCTCCTGGATTCTTTCTTTCAGTAGCTGGAGTTGATGGTGGGGAAGATTCACGTGAACTACCAGCTGAACAATAAAAATAATAATACCTTAATACATTTAAAAGAAATATTTAATTATTTTATATTTTCTATCAAAAAGTAACATGTTAATCCACTAAGAGAAATATGATAATATTTGAATGGAAATTCAAAGCAGTTACATCAAATTTATTAAAAATTGTATTTATAAATTTTCATTTCTCCTGGGGAAGAGAGGGACTTCGGATCCATACATGACAGAATTTTTTTTATATTTGGCAAATTAAGACTTCATTTTCTAAATCTGGTAGTTTAGGCACTGAGAAAACAATTACTGCATGTAGCTTCTATAGCTTCTTCCACATAAAATATAAATATGAACCAATCTACTAATTATAACACACTTTATTAAAAAAAAGGCATTATAAAGTTACTTAGTAAGGTTAAGTTAGCGAGCTTAGGCGAAGAAAAGAATATCACATACATTTTTAAAAAATTCTAATAATAAAATAATAATCATTTTAAAATGGCACTGAGCTTCTATTTTGACATTATTTTTAATAGTATCAGTTATATATAATATTTCATACAAAATAAAAGAGTTATAAAAATATTCCTTTTGTTATTTCATAGCTTAGGCAGATGTCACAATATATCTAAAATGTACGTATTAAATGTTGGAAGCAAATGATACAAGTTTGATGTAATTCAGATCTGAATTATTATGATTTTAATGAATTTATAAAAAAATGCCATTAGAACTTGAAATATTTTAATAAGATATATCACATACTGATTCTGAGTATGCTGCTCTTCAGCCCCCTCCCAAGATAAAGCTTGTGTATATAAACATGCATTTAGTTTTCAATTTTAATACTTTAACTGGCTTATGAATATTCCTTGGTATCATTCACTGTAAATAAATTTCTCAGATTACTGAAAAATGATTTACGCATATGAAATGCAGCACACAAGGCAAATTTAAATTATTAAATATCCTTAATACTATTAATAAAAAAAAAATCTGTGGCTATTAAGATGCTAGATCATTAAATGGATCTTTCACTTCTGGATATGAACTTAAATAATAATGAATGAAAAAACTGCATATTCACAAGCATTCACATAATGGCTTACTAATCAAAACTGTCATAAGCAAAACTTTATTGCTAGGCAACTGGACCATATGACAGCAGGGAAAACTGCTGTAAGGATTTTGCTTAAATGCTCTAAATTTTTATAGCTTTCTATCAAGATGGATATAAAGCAATCAATCATAGCAAAACAAGAAAGCAGTAGATTTAAAGATACATTCAAACACATGGAAATTAACCTCTTCTGACACTGGGTATGGCTATTTGAAGGTGTGAATAAAGTTCACTTTCATGCCTTATGACAGTTGTGATGTTTAAACCGTCATGAGAATGCTTCCTTAGTTTCATAAAAATAATTAAAGCAACATAAAAACAAGATAAATTTTTTTTGCCCTCCACAAAGTCCCCAGAAAAATACATGTATTATTATATAATGTCATACCTTGTGATAACTGGGCACTAGATAGATTTCTAGGAAGCCCATCACTTGGTTCAGGTTTTAAAAATGAGGGACGTCTTGCTTTCTTTCCATTTGATACAGGGATTTCTGCTATTTCCTCAATATCATTGAATTCAGAATAATCTAAGCCTTCTTGGAGACGGAGAATTCCTAAAGACAAGTGCTTGTCAAATGATTCACTGCAAATAAGAACATCAAGTTTTTTTTAAAATAAATTTTATTTAATTTTTGATGTCTAATATGATTATTCATAAATTATGGCATGACCTTGATGTACAATAATTTTGTTAAAGAAATTTTTTGGTGGCTTTTATGCATTTTGTGATGCTGATTTTTATTAAAAAATGAGAATTCCCCCCACTAGACCCCATATTTGTATAATAGAAGACAGTTCTGTTTCAAAAGGCATATGGAGTTTCTCAGTTAATCATCTAAAGGTTAAACCAAGGCTGGCAGCTGTGCAACCATCTAGGCATAAGCTTCTACCCCAAATGGAATTCTGAAGAACACTCCGGGAAGTGGTCTGAGAGTCTTCTTCCCCTTTTTAACAGTACCAAATTCTAGAGAGGATTTCAACTATCTGTGTATTTTGAATGCCCCTTTCCTAAACATATCCTATATGCTTACAAACACCCATATCTTCTCTGTGCCCTTCGGTATGGCATTTAGTGATCTCAGTTTATATATATTACAACCAGTCAATCTTCTCTGTGCCCATATCTTCTCTGTGCCCTTCGGTATGGCATTTAGTGATCTCAGTTTATATATATTACAACCAGTCACTATTGCTGCGATGACCATGTTCACTATATCAATTTAGCCCCAAATTAAAAATTCTGCTGAAATACTGACCAAGTTTAAATCAATGGAATTTCTTAAAATTGCACCTTTTATGACAGGCATGGTGCTATTAAAACATTTATTTTTCTTATGAAACAAACTTATCATTTTGAGTTCTGGAATAGTTTATATTACTCTGCAGATTGAAGGCTGTTCTTAAGACTCCTTAAAAAGAAGCTCTTACAAGAGTAAGTTTTATAAAATTTATTTTCTGATGATGCAGACTCATAATTTGAGTTTTTGGGGTACCAGCACTATCCAGAAGAATAAAGGCTTTTCATAGATGCTTCAAGATGATACTTAAAAAGCATTCCTGTTTCATAATAGAAATAACTGCCATACTTTATTATACTGTACACATGAAACTTTTACTCAGAGGTATAAATTGTGAAAAGTAATATATCAGTATTGTTCTGAAGGAGTTAGATCACTCCTTATATATTAAACATTTTTTTTTTTTATGTGTGAGTGAGATAGCAGTGACAAAGAGAAATGTTATTTTAGAAAATATGGATTAAAAGACTATTAACCCCAAGAAAGAAAAATATAACTGAGTGTTTAGTATTGCAAAAAAGTTATTTCTGATTTCACAACAATCTATATTCCATAAAACATTCTTGAAAAAATAAGGAATAGAAATGGAAAGAATTATCATTTTTAAGAAATATCACCCCCCCCAAATAAAAGGGCATTCTTTTAAATCATTAAATAAATTAATTAGCAAGTGATCCTGAACTTTTGAAAGTGCACTGAATAAAGTTGATAAAGCATCATAATTTTTCAAAAGCATACAGAATTACAAAGAATTAATTATTGACTTCTCAGCAATCCTTAAAACATCATACAGAATTATGAAGAACTAATTATTGATTTCTGAAAATTAAAAACTATTAACTTGTAAAATGCAATTTAAGATTAGTTTCTGCAGACTTAAATCTTGACTCTTTTCCAGAGAGCTAACGAATAATAAGTAACAAGCATGTAGAATGTTTGCATCAGAATGTGTACAATGAAAACATATTTTAAAGAAAAACTGAATTCTAAAATTCTAATTTACTACTATTCGGCAACAAAATTGTAATACCAGGGTTAAAATAAAATATTAAAAGAAAAAAAAAAAAAAAAAAAAATCAACTATTGTTTCATTCTAAGGTAATCACAATTCATCATACTTGTTTATAAACAAAAAAATAATATACATATATATAAATTCTGAAACTTAAAATTACTAACTTTGGCTATATCTCCTCCCTGGAATCTAAACCATATCACATAAATAACTAATCACATCTGCATTGCCGTAAAATCTTATCTAATTTGTCATTCAGAATTTCAATAAAAGATTTGTCTCTTATATATAAGCCTTAATGCAAATGCTGAAATTCTACTATGTCTTGCCTTCTAGTGCATGTATAGTGTACGTTTTGCTGTATTATCTATTGTCGAAAAATGCAGTAAGTGTACACAAATGTGTGAAAAATTGCTTTGACTTGACTCTAAAAAAATCATACTGTATAATATTATGCAGTTAAAATATGCAAAATTAGAAACCAAAGAAAAAACGAGCTAATTTATATTCACCTAATAAATGTTTAACTCAGGAAAAATGCAAAACTACTAAATAACTGTTGCTAAAAAACAGTAATTAAATTTTTAAATTAAATTTAAGGCAACAAAATCAAGTCATTTACCTAAAAAGTAAAACAAATAAGAATCTTTCAAGTTAGTTTTTGCATAAATAAATAGTTTTCAAATTGAGGGAAAATTTTATAAAGCAACAAGCCTAAATCTGGGAGATAATTCAAAAAGAAAAGAGCCCAAATTTTTGGAAAAAGAATGAATTAAATAATAAATAGTAATATATATTTTTACCTGTTAGCTTAGCTTACTACCTTTTTTGATTTAGTTATTACTTCTTGATATATATATATATATATGTTACTATGAAAGACCAAAATTGGAGAATGTCGACATTCAACGGTGAATGTCAACATATACCAAATATGTCGGTGAAAGACTGAATATTTCATTATATTCTTGTACATTCGGACCATTACCGGTGTATATTGACAATCCCAGATATACTGTGGTGGAGGTGGAAGAGAAGTCGAGGACAACAGAAGCCAATGTGCCAAATGCCAAAGTCCTTATAAAGCCACGTTTGGCATTAAACAAGAAGAGGCATAGCATCTTTTTTGCCTGGCGAACAAATCGTAAATTTTGAAACCAAAGAGCAACTCGAAGAAATTGTTAATACTTTTGAAACCGAAGAACAGCTTGAAGAAACTGTTAATACTTTTGGAGAAAATCTGAGCAGTGACCATACAAAAAACCACATTCCAAAGAAAAAATTGAAGAGGACCAGCAGCCTACCACATCTTCATATCAAGCCCTGACTGAACAACACAAGTTTATTTCTATGAAAAGACCAGCCGCAAAAGAGAATCTTCTACTGCAAACAACAAACATGCTTAAAAAAAAAAAAAAAAAAAAAAAAAAACCACTCCTGCCCAAATTGGTGATATTCTAAGAATATACCGTACGAATACAAGTTCCTGAAGTCGACCATGGTCGTACAGATGGCCAAGATGTGTTGCCAGTTGTTGGAATAGAAGACTCCGACTTTTATAAACTAGCAAATAAAAATGGCACCTTCAAGCAGCTTATACCCGTCATCAGTTCATAATTTGTAAAGAAAAGTTACTTTCCATAGATAAGATTTCTTCTCAAGAAATATCACTGAGAGAGGCAATTGTAGCTATTTCAAGAAGTGGTGGGCAAGGCTATACATGCTGTCACTGCAAAAGGAAGTGTTCCACAACTAAATGCAGTTGTAAAAGCAAGGGACTTTTGTGCAATTCAAAATGTCATAAAAGCTGCTGCAATATATAAGATTTCAATTACATAATTAAGTTTTTTTTTGTATTATTTTCTTTTCTCATTTAGAATGTACTGTTTGAGTTCAAAAACGTATTTACATGTTCTGTTACTTAAGCTTTTTCGTATTTTGACATATATGGTGTAAATGCAAAAGTACAAACAGGATATTATTTTATTTTCCATGTGCAATTTTGATGATTCAACATATTTTCAAGACTTTAAAACAACCAAGGAAGACATGCCTTTCATTCATAAATCATTTTGAAAATATGCAATTAATGCAGTCAAATACTCACAAAGTAATTTAAAGAAAAATACTAGTTACTTACTGAATTATATTGAAATATTGCTGAACTTCTTCAATATCACACTCTTGCCAATTTGATTTGTAGCCCATGAATACAACATTTGGTCTCATTTTACCTACACCAGTAGCCTAGAAAATCAATAAGATAATTAGTAATAAAAAAACTACAATAATCTATTTCTTTTAATCTATAAAATTATACTTTCACTAAACATTTTAAATGAACTTCTGCTACATTTATCATAACAACACTTTCCCAGTGCTAGACTAGTTTTAACTAAAGAGTAATCAGCAATACTTTCACCTTTATTTGTGCCAGTTTTTTATGCTAAATTACTTTTTTTTTAAACCGCACAGAGTAATTTTTTCAGGTATTTGCATTTAAATAATTTTAATTAATGATAATTAGAAATTTTTTTTTTAAAATTAGGACAAATATTGTCAATTGCTAATTATTTTGCATTAAAATTCACCTAATACCTGTAATAAGGAATGGCAGAATAAAATCAGAGTTAATAATGAATTTTTTATAACCTGCATAAGGGAACGAGCTCCCCTTGAAAAAGATTCATCTTCAACCAAAGTGTAAAATGCTTTGATTTTCCGTTTATGCAGAAATTGATAAGCTTGTCTATTATAAGCATCCCTTACTTTTTGGCTTATTTTATCCTGAAAGAAAAACATATAAATTACACATGTTTATAAATAAAATTTTAAAGCATTGAATTACAGAAACAAAAACATTCACAAATACACATAGAATTTTATTTCCTTAAAATAAATAACTGAAAACAGCTTAAGAAAAAATAGTTCTTGATGTACACATAAATAGAATGACTAAATTTGGCCACAAAATGTGGTCAGTTACTGCCGACTGTTCATGTATGATAGGCATGTATATTATTAATAAAGCTTTTCACATTTTTATTTTCAGAAATGATTCAATGGAGAACTGGAGGCATTTAGAGTTGCAACTGAACAAATTATTGTTACAACAATCCAACTCAAAAATATTGTCATTTTCTTAGACTCCTTTTCAACCATTCAAGTGATTTCTGCACATAATGTCGTGGAATAAAAAAAAAAATATAGAATCTTGCAGAACTCTTTCCCTCCCCATAGTCTTAAAATGGATGACTGTTGTCTTATCACTGGATCCCAGCTCACGTTGGAATAACTGTCAATGAATAGGCCTATAAACTAGCTAAAACTGGAACTGAAATTGTGCAATCAAATAATAGTGGGGTACCATTTCCATCAGTGAGAAGAACAGTAAATAATGCTTTGAGGAAAAAAAAATTTATGTTAACACTAGAATTACGAAAACGAATTGGACATAACTTTTTTAATTCTTTATTTATAACTTTGATATTTTTCTGTTCATTTTAAATGATTATTTTAGACAGTATTATTGTTTATACCTAGAATTACGGCTATCGGTCATTGTAACCGTATCCAGAAAATTATACATTTCTAATACTTTTATGACATTTTTAGCTATTTCCGGTTTGCTGATAGATAAACAGGTGTATTTTTCATAAGGAAGATTGCACATTTCACAGAAGTGAGAAGGAGGGAATAAAAACACACCTGTTTGGAATTTTTAAGTGCCACATGTCTGCACATTTGACTTGTCTTAGAGAGTTTATTTTTCAGTAGACACAAATGTACTTTATTTGCATAGTTTTGTTGTTCTGACCTGTTTATCATGTCACGTAGGAAAGTTGATAGAAAATACCTAACGAGGAAGGGATTTTGAAAGTCTTTCTGATGATAATTCTGCTTCAGAAACTGAACCTGATGAAGAATTTCATTCTAAAACTACATCCAGTTTATCCGGGGAGAACTAGATTGTTCCTACTGAAACAAGTGAATCCGATTCGTCTGATAAAGAATCTTTTCACGAAGCAGAAAAATGCAGTCAATAACTCAAAAAAAAAAACTTAAGTAAAACTTTAGATCAAGATCCCCAACACTGCAAACTCATCCATTTGCCCTTGTTTTGGTTATATTGAATGCTTCCATAGAAAACTACCAGGTTGTTCAATAAGTTCGCAGAACGGAAATGAAGAAACCAATTTTTATTTGTAAAAATGACTTTATTTTTCAACGTAGTTTCCCTCGGTTTCAATATACTTATTCCAATGGTCTTCTAATTTATGGATCTCTTGACTGTAGTGGTTTTTCAGCAGCTCTGCAAAATATCCCCCCAAGGCAGCTATTACCTCTTCGTTTGAAGAAAATCGTTTTCCACGGATATATTGTTTGAGGTGTGGGAAGAGCCAGAAATCGGAGGGAGCTAAATCTGGCGAATAGGCTGGATGTTGCAACAATTCGTACTTCAATTCAGTTATTTTAGCAATGGCTTTTTGAGCTGTGTGCGCAGGTGCGTTATCTTGGTAGAAAATGATTTTCTTCTTCTGTAATTCTGTAATCCGGGTCTTCTTTCACGAATTTTTTCGTCTAATTGATTCAAAAGGTTACAATAATAATCCAAATTAATTGTTTTGCCAGTTTGAAGGTAATCTATAAACAAAATTCCTTTCCCATCCCAAAAAACTGATGCTAACACCTTCTTGGCTGATTTTTGCACACGATCTCGCTTCGGCGCCGAAGAGCCGGGTTCACGCCACTCCTTAGCCTCCTGTTTTGATTCATGATCATGATGGTACACCCAAGTCTCATCTATTGTGATAAATCAACGGATAAAGTCGCTTTTATTCTTCTTAAAACGTTCCAAATGTTGCTGGCAAAGACGCATCCGAATGTGTTTTTGCTCCATCGTTAGAGAATGCGGCACCCATTTTGCACAGTTTTTTTTAACCCAAATTAACACTCAAAATATTGCTCACTGTGCCCAATGAAATGCCTAAAGCCTCTGTTAAATCTCTTTCAGTCAATCGACGGTCTTCCAATACCATATCTTGTATTTTTCCGACGATTTCCGGTGTTGATGCAGTTTTTGGACGTCCCTCTCGCGGATCGTCTTTAAGGCTGGTACGACTACTTTTGAATAAACTAGCCCACTTGCAAACCATTGTTTTTGAAGGAGCAGATTCACCCAACACATTCACCATTTCGGTATGAATTTCCATTGCCTTTAAACCTTTCTTTACAAAGAATTTGATAACTGCACGTTGCTCAATTTTATCCATACCTGAAAAAAGGCACAACACGTTAGATATAAAGGGCGGTTAAACAATGAATAAATTAACAGATTGAAATGAAACTTTTGACATGTTCTTAAGAAAAAACAATATGAAAATGGAGTCGAAGTTTTAGGTCTAATATTGCGAATAGATGGCACTCTGTGAACTTATTGAACAACCTGGTACTTGAAATGTTATAAACTAAGTGAAACTATAACAGTAGATGAACAATTATTTGCCATGAAGACCCAATACTGATTTATTCAGTATATGCCTAAAAAGCCAGACAAGTTTGGCATTAAATTTTGGCTTGCTACTGATGTGTAATCAAAATATGTACTTAACGAATTTCCCTATTTGGAAAAAGATGAAACAAGACCAGCTAGAGAAACAGTTACTGAACATGCAGCTTTTCGTTTGATGGAACTGGTGAAATTAGTAAAAGAAATGAGGAATTCAGGGATAAACTGCATTGGTACAATAAATCGTTCCTCATTCTTTTAAAAATATGAGGGATGAGCTCAATTCTACCAAGATTGCTAAGCATGATAACATAACACTTACATCTTATGAAGGAAAGAAAAATGGAAGTCCTACTCCTGAGTACCATGCATTCAACATAGGAAATTGCATCTGATGAAAATAATACACCGGAAGTGTGAATGTTTACAATTTGACCAAATATGGAGTTGATGTTTTGGACCCGATGGCCAGAAAATACTCAGTGAAGTCCTCATACAGCCGTTGGACAGTTAATTTTTTTTTTTTTTTTAATGTTCTTGACTTGGCCATGATAAATGCATGGGTAATTTACAAGGAAACAATTGAATATAATTTTTGATTTTATTTTGAATATGGCTGAGGAGCTTCAAAAGATATACATTTCATCCAAAATTCACAAACTTTCTCTAACTTATCTTTCCTGTAAACTTTTCTAACGAAAAGAGAATTGGTACTTAGGTCAACCCTTCCTGCATAAACAATGCCAAATAAATGCATGCAGAGGCAACAAAACTTTGAGTACATGTGAGTACCGTATAAAATATGTTTTTGGAACCTGTACAAGCAAAATTAAAAAATTAGTAATCTGTATTCACTGCAAAACCAAGCAATATAAGAACTAATATGTGTAATTTTTAATATATTTATTTCATATTGAAAATTTTTATAAGGCAATTTATTAAATGATAAGAAGTTTAAAAATATCTAGAGGTTTTTTTTTCCCTCTTTTAGCCCTTTGTTATATATTAAATTATCCTTCGATTAATATATTTACTCTGCTTTATTTTCCTCTGTTACATTAAATTATCTTTTGGTTGCATTATTTACTCGGTTTACTTTATTTACTTATTAAACAAGCAAAATATATTTGTTATAAGCATTCATTTTATATAATATTAGCAAAAAGCGAGCCTTTTCTTCTATCTGGAACAAGTGGTCAAAATGACTGCTAAGAAATTAAGAATAAGTAGAAGGATTCGATTTGTAATATCCTGGACTCTCCCAGGCAGCATTCCATTTGCAGTGGCAGCATTCCATTTTAAGACCAGACATGATTGTCTTACTAAACATCTGCACAACATTGGTATATATGATGGTCTCTTGTGCACTTTGTGCAACCAGAATTAAGATGGACAGAGATCAATTGTTAAAATGCTACTCTTTGGAGAAAGAAAATCTTATATAATTAATATTGGCGGGCTAGAGATATGATGCAATTGACATTCAGTGACTAATTCCCTGCACTTTTAATGTAGCTATTGTTATTGTAATGAGGTTAATTAATGTTTTTTCTTTTTGTAATTCTATTTTTTCATGCTCCAGTCTCCTGCATGTTTGAACATAGGCGTCACTGATGTAAAATAAACTGCCTTTGGAACAACAACAACTGGAAATAATAATAAAAAGAAAATCTGAAGGTTTCAGAAATGTTAAGATTTGTTTCAGAGTGTCGTCAGAGTTAAGTTTTGCTGAGTTTGTTAATCAAAAATTCATTAAAGTTTTAAAAAATATGAAATCGATAATAAAACCAATTCCAGTTTTGGGCTTTCAGATGGCCATATTCACAGTAGGATTACGTCATTCTAAATTGGATGGCTCTAGGTACCGTTGTTTTATCACAATGTGAGAAACATACATACATTTATGCAGATTCTTCTTTATTTAATTTCTTCATATATAATACAGGGTGATAGTATTTGGTGGCAACGATTTGAAAAGTGATACAGCCTTTTAAAGTTTTCAATGCAAAATCGCAAAACAAAAACAATAGTTCTTCAGGGACAAAGCCCCTTTGGACTAAAAACTTCAGTAAAGACATATTTATTAATAAAATTGCAATAAAAGTAAAAATTACAAACATTTCAAATTCCCAGTAACAAGGTAGTTTTCTTGCTCTGATAAATTTTCTGGGAAAAGCATGAATAGAAATGATAAAATAAAATGCTTTGTTTAAATCAAAGTATGAAAAAAGAATCTGCATCATTCCACACCAAATCAAACAGCAATATGGTTTAATGATAATAATACACACATGCAAAGCACTGAAAGTTCATATACAACAAAATAATACACGAAAATAATATAACCAGAACAAAAATAAATCATTTAAATTTTTTTAAAAATATATATAACTCTGTTTCAGGTAATTTTGCCCCACATATGAATCTACATGAAAATAAAAAAACTTTATTGCTACAAAAAGTGGAGGTTATTAAATGAAGAAAATCTATACACTAATTTTTTTATTCAGTCTGAATTATGGTAATGGAAAAATATACATGTGATCCAAAGATGTGATATTTGTGTATTTCTCTCTCCTCCTTTTTCTGCAAAGAAATCAAGAAGCGAGAAATACATATGAATACTTTTCACAGCTACTTAATATACTGATTTCCTTTGTTAAAAATACAACCAATTGTCTGTATATATGAACTGGCTGAAAACAAAAAGTGGATGCAATACAGCTGACATATTCTCGTAAGCAAAATAAATCTCACCTTAATTATATGACCACAAACCATCAGACTTATCTTTTTGGTAATATGATATGTAAAGTCAACAAGAGGAGGTCTGCTGCTAGGACATCCAGTTAATACCAGAATTTGAGGCCTGAAAGATTATTTTAAGTGGATTATTTATTGCTTTACAGCTAGCTAAATTCTTTTAAATATCTTCCACAATGAATAAAACCACTAATAACATGTAATATTCAAATACAGCATAAACATTTTCTGATTTTTAACTCATACATCGATTATTAAAAATTTAAGTACAAAATTCTGCCTAGTTCTTTCTAATGAATAAAAAAGTTTGCTTTATTGTGATAAATTTATATCTCTTTCAAAAGTAAATATGTATTTAGAAATTCATGGCATGCTACAGGTTTGCAGAGGGCTGGAGAAAAAAGATCCTCTTATACACATAAAGAGGACATTACATTTAGATTTTGTTTAGAATTTTATATCAAAGCAATTCATGATTTTGAAACAAACAGCATTTTACAATTGCTTAACAAATCAATTGATGTACAGGAAACCCAATGAAGAAAATAAGTTTGACAGAACTCTACTCTGTTTTATTGTAGTAATACAGTTTTCTTATTTGCAAGGAAAAGATCCCTTGATAATTACATTAAAAATTCACTAACTATTCAAAATATCACTAGATTACATATTTAGAAATTGTTTAAAATATGTTTCTAATAGTTAGGCAATAATGTTACAGCTGCAGAAAGAAGACAAAGGAAGCAAAAGTTTTTGTCCATATGATGACTGCACTAGAAGTACACATGCATGAAACATACTTTAAAAATATTTTCTGGTTCATAATTTAGTTTCCAGTTTTTCTCCCACTTAGTTTAAAATAAAACACCAGTTTTACTGAAAGATATTGACAAATTTTTAAAAATTAATTTTTATCTTTCATCTAAACCTCATTATCATGTGTGCTTTAAATATAAATTTTAACACTCTCTATCAAAGAAATTATGGTACACAGTTTAGAACTGAAAAGTTCACCAGTTTGATATGTGTTACACATACAAATGAAAATAATCAAATGTAAGAAGCAAGCAAGCAAACAAACAAACAAACAAAAAAAAAAAAAAAAAAAAAAAAACTGTACCTTAACCCTTTTCTGAGGTTGGACTGATTGGAGAGATTTTTTCCTCCCTATAACTTTTGAACTTGGAATCTGCCACTGGCAGTAAACAACAACAACATTAAACGTTTTGTGCGTTACCTTTATTATTTATTAAATATCATGTTCTTCGCACTCCTGTTGCAATTGCTCGCTTTGAAATCACTAAGTTTCTTAATCAAAAACTCACAAATGCTTTACAAAATATGAAATAGATAATAAAACACATTCCAAATTTGGGCTTCCAGATGCCCATATTCGGGTGGAGACGTATGGTATTCAAAATTTGATGGCTCTAGGTACTGTTATTTTATCACAATGCAAGAAACATACATACATTAATTAGCATTAAATTGTAAAATTTATTGAAACATAATATTTTACACTTATAACAGTCTATTATATTTTAAAGAAGATGAGTGACTTTAACTGTTAGCTTTATACTGAACCTTTCTTTTATGCCTTATTTCATCATGTACTTGCTGTTGAAAGGTAGCTGCTCCATGTCTGAACCAGTTAGTCTCGTAACTTTGTGTAAATTTCTACAGTTGTAACCCAGTTAATATAAAGTTCCAATAAGCCATTGAAGCACCAGAAGTGATACATTGTTTTGTATTATTTTAAGTCTGATTAGTTGTAAGGAATAAAGTTTTATGTTAATTTTTACATTTTTTTGTGTTGTATCTCACATCCACAATAAGGATTAAGGAAAGGCTGTAACTCAATATGTAGAGATAACTTTTAAAGATAAGCAGTTAATTACAAATAATTAAATTATGCATTAAGTATCCTTTAATTATAAGATTTACATGGTTATAGTTACATTCTTTTTTTATTTCTAAAAAATATCAATTAAAAATGCACAAAGCACTAAGAGCATTTTACACCAGTTATAATTTATTTCATGCATCAAAAACTACAACAAAACAACAAAATACTTATGTATCTTTTTAATTTGAAAATTTTCCAGAGTCCATATTTTAGTTACTTTATATCAGCTTCACTCTCTTTAGCATCTTTTCTAAGTTTATTTGTTTCAAAAAATTAATTCAATATTTCTACTAGTCTCTGCTTCATCTCCTAATTTGTTAATGCTCCAATAATGCCTTTCTGAAGAATAACTTTCCATCTTTTATAAAATCTATTTCTTCTTCAGTGAGTTTCCCTTTCACTTTAGAATTTTCTGATTTAATTAAAGATCTCTGTTACTCTAAAGAACTGAAGAATGTCTAGAAAAAACTGTTAATTTTATTTCTTTAATAATATAAGTATTAAAAATAAATATGAAATGATAAAATGTCAGGGCTGGTGCAGGGCCAATGTGGCAGAAATTTTAGAATTTAGTGAACCACCAATCAACAAAATCTACGGATGCAATAAAATAAAAATTTTAACAATTTAGGGCAGGCACTGAGTTTTATGTATGGTGCACTGAGACATTTAATATCAATCTTTTAATAAATTGTTGGTTTTAATTTTCATTAATTGCTTCAATACTTGTGTCTAGTGAAAAGATAAGAAAATAATGGGAAGATAAACATGTTAAGAAAAAGACTTATGGGATTAAAAGGAGAAAATTCAAATAATTTTGTTTTCACTTTCTTCCAAAAATTCTTCAAAAGATAAGAAATTCATCATATTTTTCAATGGAACAGAGTGTATTATGTGTTCATACCATGAAGACATTTTACATTGCATCACATTTTTCTGGAATTGTAGATCTATAAATCTTGCCTTTAAATTCTTTGAAACCTTCCAAGATGCTAGATCTAAAATTGCTATCAACACTGGAAGAGCAAAAAGCTAGAAGATTTTTTTGGGGGGTAGGGGGAGAGGGGAAAGATTTTGCAAAGAAAAGTGTAAAGTGAATTCTCAAGAGAAAATTGAGATAGACATTTGATTATCACATGTGAAAAACTTTTATCATGAAAAAATAAAAGACAAATGAAATTAATTTAAAAATAATTACAATAGCCTTTTTTGCCTTTTGGGAATTATGCTTTATATTTAAAGCTTTTTTTTATTTTTTTAATATAAAAATATTCTCAAGTCACAGAAATGAAAAGTAATCTCATTTTAAAATAGAGCAGAAGAAAACAAAAATTCTATATTTCAACATTATTTCTTAAATATGTTTAATGTATTATCATTGTTTTTATGATATTTATCAATGTATGTTTGAAAAAAAAAATTATCCAAACATTCTCAAATCTTTGAATAAAACACTTTGTACACAAACTGATCTTGTGTCTTGATCAAAATGTTGTTCAGTTACCATATTTGGCACTGCATAATAAAAAAAAACTCGTATTTCTCTCTCTATCTCTATATATATATAAAAGAGAGAGAGGGAGTAACTTCGAAATGCTTAAATTTCAAATGAGGCACTGCCTCGTGCCTAAAACTCAAATATCCACTGTATATATATTAAGTAATAGTAAAGAATTAAAAAATTAACCCATCAAATACATTTGTTAATGTATTACCAAAAAACATTCCTCCAAAACGTTAATTCACACTCAAAATGGCAGTGATTTAAAAAAAAAAAAAAAAAAGAGATGAGTGAAATTAAGGTCTTTTTGCTAATTTTGATCAAAGTTAATGACTTTTAAGGACCAAAAATCCTTTCTAAAAAACCTAAGGACTTTAAAGTACCATTTGAATCACATACATAAAAGCATTCGTTTAATTGATAATTTATAAACAATAAGACATTACCAACATTACATAAAGTAATAAAACACACTGCACAGTATAATGCATAAAAACAACCCCACAATGAAAAAATGCAGTACTAGTGTTCAAAATAATGTACTGTGTCAAGGGATTATACATATAAAAAGTTCTTCTCTAGAATATTCATGAATACTTGAGACCCTTACCATAGTGTTTGCACTCATCCAGCACAACTGTGAGTTAGGGTATATGCATATGCAAAGAGTAAAATACAACCTAAAAAATGTATGCAAGATTCCATACATACCATTTTCATCTCCCACTTGGTTATGCTAGTGCAAAATGTGCAGAGAAGTGCTCATGTCTGTTTGCTATGAGAAGACTACACTGGAGATGTTAGAGTTGTATTTTATTTTACACTTGTTTTCACTTGATATGTTTTTCTTTTGAAACTTAAAAGACGGTTTTTTGCTTCTTCTTCTTCTTCTTTTTTTTTTTTTTTTTACTGTAAACTATAGCTACTAACCAACAGGTTAATTATCAAGTACAGTTAAAAAATTCTTCATCAGAGTTTGATAAAATTGAAAACAGAAAGATATGGGAAAGTGGAGATTAGAAAATCTATAATATAATACTGTTAACTATGTATGTCATCAGTCAATGGTAAAGCTTTGTTTTACCACTCTGCAAAACTTTAGATATTTATGTTTCAAATGTATTCAGAAAATTCGACAATATAGGAAAAAAGAAGTGTGTTGCAGCTCACAATATATTTATGTTTCAAATTTAATAAACAAACTTAGTGATTTAAAAACAATGTGTTGCCACTGCCTGAATTAAAATATTTTGATCTTTCACAGAGCAGCATTTTGTCATTCAGCCAAGCATGGCATACTTCTCTTACAGATTTATTCGGTTACTCATTAATAAACTAAAGAATTTAAAAGCAACAGACAAAGATTCATTTCAATTATTATTAATTACTAACTAGGCCTGTGAAATAATATTAGCTGGATTCATTAAAATCATCTCTCTCTCTCTCTCTATATATATATATATGGTATAATAAAAGCAAGGAAAGACCGGAACACTGTCGATGCGTACATAGATTTATATTGAAGAACTCTGATTGCGTAGTACAGTCAAAAGTCGTTAATCCGGACTCCTTGGGACTTCGGCGATTCCGGATTATAGATCATCAGTTTAAATCTGGTAATATGGCATGCAGAAATCATAAAATTAAAAATATGAAACTATAAGGATAGTACTGTAGTAGTATTAACTTCCAAATAATTGCGCGCCGCAGCGTTTCTCCCCCCACTCCGCGCTGCGGGGCAGCGTGAAATTGATAAACAGATTTCGGAATGGTTAGATAATCAAAGGATATATACTTTATCCATTTTTTGCAGCAATTCATTTTCTGTTTAATGGACTTCGAAATATACTTTCGCTTTGTAGATCCTTTACATATTAGTAAATATATATCGAAAATTCTATTTGACATAATCGAAAGTTCAAGCTTACTTTTATAAAATTGCTCTAACAGTCTGCAAAAAATAATAAGCCGGATCCAATTCAAACATTAAGGAACAACGCAATCTGCAACATTAACTGAATTAGATAATTTTAGCTTAGCTTATACCGTCCGTTATACATTAAACGCACAAGCGTAAACATATTATGCGCATGTGCACACGCATATTCGCAGCCTTACGCGCATGCATCAACGCGACGCATGCGCAGAAAGTTTGTAGCTTTGAGGTCCAGATTATAGATCATTCCGGATTATGGGTGTCCGAATTAACGACTTTTAACTGTATGCTAATATGTTGACTTCATAGTATCTAAAAAACTTGGCAGTCGAGGCAGTTTTAATACCATTTTTATTTGCAAATGACTTTCGTGGCCACAATCACTTGGCACTTTAGACGTGCCTATTCACAGAACATTTACATTTTTCATATTACTGTGATAGCAAGGAAGATAGCGAAATTACATCCTAGCTAAACAGAGAGCGAAGTTGAAGTGCGCAGTTGTCCAATATGTAAGCAGAAAAAGAGAAAGGTTTTGGTTTGGTTTAAAAAGTTTCAGTTTCCAATTATTACTTCATCAGTGCTGCACAGGCCATGCAAAAAGGAAAGATCTAGAAACGACGCAGTCGAGAGGGGTTATTACGAGAGAGAGAATTACCGTATTTGACGGCATATAAGACGCACTTTTTTTCCTAAATTTGGTCTAAAAAAAGTTACCTGCGTATTATATGTGAAGGACACAGGTTAACTTTCGATACCGAATGCTATTTTCAGCCCGGATAAAGGTCTAGACACACATAATCTTTTCTACATCTGCCATAATTATTTTGCGCATGAGTGAAATATCTGTCTCCAAAAAGCACCAAAGCTTGAAGCTGATGTCGAAGTTCGAACAGGTTTGATGGTTACATTATGTCTATGGAGCCTTTCTTTCTTTACATAGACTTTCTTTGACTCAGCCGACACACGTGTCGGTATCGGTGCTTAAAACTATTTGCTTAAAAAACATAACCTGGAAAATATGACTACAGAAAACAAGAGATTAAGCTATACAATTCAGTATAAACTAGGAGTGTTAAATTACGCCAAAGTGCATAGAAACAGAGCAGCAGCAAGGCATTTCGGGCCACTGCCTACCGAAAAAATGATACGTACTTGGCGACTGCAGGAAGATCAACTGAAGACTGCTAAAAAACAAAAACATAACCTTCGAAGCTCAGCTCCATCTTGGCCTGAACTTGAAAATGCCGTAAAAATGTGGGTGATAGATAAGAGGAAATCTGGGATAAGTGTTTTGACCAAAATGATAATCAATGAGGCCAAAGGATTTTCAGAAAAACATGGGAATCAGAACTTTTCAGGGTCTGAGGCTTCAGGTTCTTGAAAAGGGCAGGCTTATCAATGCGCACAAAAACAAATATTGCACAGAAAATGCATGCAAGAAAACTTCTTTTGAGCTTGGTCAAATAGGAAATATGGATGAAATTCCACTCACATTTGATGTACCATCAAACAAGACTGTGAGTAATATAGGGTCTAAATCAATAACCTTAAAAACCACAGGTCATGAAAAAACCTGATATACAGTAGTTCTAACATGTTGTGCTAATGGCACAAAACTACCGCCGTTTTTCATATTCAAAAGAAAAACTTCCAACGGGTGTAATTGTTCATGTTCATCCACAAGGCTGGATGGACGAAGCTGGAATGAAACTATGGTTATTGAACATATGGGTGAGGCGACCTGATGGACTCTTAAGGAAACCCGCTCTTTTGGTTTTGGATCAGTTTAGCACCCATAGAACTGAAACCATAAAGAATAAAGTGAAAGAATTAAAAATCCAGATAGCTGTCATTCCTGGTGGACTGACTAGCCAATTGCAACCTTTAGATGTATCGGTGAATAAGCCATTTAAGGAAAAAGTGCAAGAACAATGGAACAAGTGGATAGCCACATCACGCCCTCATACCCTCAGGTAGAATGAAGCGGCCCTCTATTTCACAAGTGTGCGAGTGAGTAAAAAGATCTTGGGAGGACGTAAAGGTTGAAGTAATTGTTAAGTCCTTTCAGAAGTGCGGAATCAGTAATGCTCTTGACGGAACAGAAGACGATGCATTATTCGAAGAAGGTGATACTAGCGATGACGGAAACAGTAGTGATGACGATATTCTCTTTTTTGATGATGATGATAGTGAAAAGGATTTTTATGGTTTTGAAAGTGATTAAAGTCTAATTTCATGATAGGCAACATTTTCCTTGAATCTGTGTCTTTTGTTGTTTCTGCTTTATTTTGTATTATGTTTGATTGCTTGCCGTTCATTCATTTATTCATTATTGAAATTTACATATCATGTTCAAAATATCTTGCCGTTTGTTAATTTACCTTAATAAAAATATGTTTGGTAATTGCATTCAATGACTGTTTATTTGGTTTTTACGAAACGTGAGAACTAAAAGAAACCACATTTTAAGTTATTGTGGTATGAACGTGGACTATTGAAACATTTTTCCCTTGTGTGTCGCCTTCTAAATAAGGGTGAGTCTTATATGCTGTCAAATACGGTAAAGAGTTACCCGTTAGTTTAAATTATAATTTTGATTTACATATTTTTTATCTTGCATATATATATATATATATAGAGAGAGAGAGAGAGAGAGAGAACCCATTGGTTTGTTCGTGTGCATGTTAATGTATAAAAGTCTACAATTTTATTCCAATCTTGATGAAATTCTACATACTTGACCTTCAAAACAAAAAGGTCAGTGTCTGCATAAGATGGAAATAAACCACTCCATGGGGACCACACTCAAAGCAGTTGTATTAGAATGTTATGCTCATGTGACCCATCTCAGGTTCATACTGCTGTTGTTACATTCCCACTGCTGCAAATTGAACTGAATTGAAGCTGAAGTAAAGTGAGGCTGATGTTGCAAAATGGACATCAGCCATCAGCTTCTAAAATATATGAGTAGTTACTGATAAACTACAGGAGAAAACGTTTGCTGCTGTGTCTGTCCTAATCCAATAAAGTATCTTCATGTTTTCCAAATAACTTTTTATTTCATGAACTTTACAAAGCATCCAGCATGAGGTAGATGTGAAACATCTGCTATCAGTTCTTACAAAAACTGTCAGATGAGGTCATGTTCATTTACTCTTTAGAACAGGGTAGAATTTTAAAGCAGAATTTAAGAATCTATCAGTTTTTCATGAATATTTCAAAAAACAGTGAAGAAATCTGGCAATGTGACACTGATTACTCAAAAGCTCATTTCTGAAAACAGACATAGTGCCAATACCAAAACGAATTCTTAATAAAACCATCACATGGTATCGTGTTAGTTCTACATTGTTCTAGAGTTTTTATTCAAGCTTGGTAAAAATTTGCACAATTCACCTTGAATCAAAACAAGCAGAAAATCATTGCCTACTTGAGATTTCATATTTAAAAAAAGCCACCACCATTCCCCTAAATCTCTTCACTCTCTGTAAAGCCCAGGCAATGCTGACTAATCAGTCTAATACATATGTTGCTGACACAGAGGTACATACTGCAAAATATTTTATTTTGAAACATAGATCTTTTAATAAATATATAGAATTTAGAGTGTATAAATTTAAGATGCTAAACAAAATGCAATTAGTATGCTTGAGACTCAAATCATGAACATTATGATACAGATACTTAAATAGTTGATGAGTAATTAAAACTAGCTAGTACTGTGTGTGGATTTGGGCCTGGTAAATAATTAAGACTTATACACAGTATAATTTTATAATGTTATAAACAGTATAATATTATTTAAAAGCAATAATAAGGTACCTGTAATTTTTAACATGCTCATGTACTTGATTTAGCCTCAAAGCTGAACTTAAAGCTGTTTTGTATGTTTGAGCTTGAGTTGATGATCCCCAGTTTACATCTAAATAAGAGAACAAAACGTAAGAATAAATTATCAATTGTTAACCTAATGCAATGAAAATAAGTTTAAGCAAGGAAAAAAGTACAAAATCCATACCAGGTTTCCTGTGGTAAATATAAATATATAATCCCAGAACTAAAGCAAAGGTAAGCAAAGCAGTCCACCAATTCATTATAAACATCACTGAAAGGCACAAGATGGCTCCAAGTAAACTTAACCACAGATTATAATATTTGAATGATGGACGAAATCCTAGAGGGGAAAAAATAATGAAACTGTTTTTTTAGTAAAAATTGGACTTATATTTACATTGCATACAAAAATAATTAGGGTATCAAACTTAAGAACATACATATTGATGGGCATAATTTCTGCATTCATGAATTTTTTATGACTGAATTTTTGCTTTCATGCTTCTTGATTACCTGTCCTATTTTTATAGAAGAGAATTTATGACTGACAAAGTATATTCTCACAAATACTATTACATTATTTTATTGCTTTTTTATTTGGAAAAATAAACATAGTATGACAAATGAATTACAGGATTTACACGTTTCATAAATAAACACATAAGAAAGGAGGAGAAGAAAGAGAAGTTCTAATATGTTGAGCAAATTCAATATTCAAGAGATTATGTATTTAAGAGAAGAAAATTCAATATTTGAGAAAATCTGCTATAAAATGCATGAAATCAATAAAAATAAACCTTTGATTTGGTAAATGAAATTAACTCTTGAATTTAAAATATACTTTTATATCATCATAGAATCAGATGCTTTTTATGCTTATAAAATAAAATAAATATTAAAAAATAATTATTGGATGAAAAAAAGATACTTTAACACTTTAATGTACTATGGTACCTCAGTATACATACACTCGGAAATAAGTCCAACCCGATATATGTCCCATAAGGATGTAAAAATGTTTTGTTTGATACGGGATTAGCTTGGAATACCATTTGAGTTCGTTGAGTCACAAATGTAAGCATTGTCTATTTACCTCTTTTGAGAAAAATCCTACAATTGCCCAAGAGCATTAGTATGGCTTTTGCTTCCATTCAGTAAACAATCTGCATTATAACTTTGAATTTTTAAGTGATGTATGTTTTTGCATAACCTTTTTTTATAAATTAAGTAAATAATGAGTTTTAAGAAAGTTAACGAAAAGAATCAAGAGGAGAAGAGAATGGTTAGAATCACCATGGATGCGAAAAAGAGACTGTTGAAAAGTATGAAGATGGTGTGCATATCAAGAACTTGGCTACAGCATACTGAAACTGAGAATGATGATACCTAAAACTATGAAAAACAAAGATGCTATTAAATTCTCTAACACACAAAAGGGGGTGAAACTGATTACCAAAGAAAGACATTGAAATATTTTGAGGAATGGCTTTTGATCTGAGCAACAGAAAAATATTTATGTACAATATTTCATTTTACAGTATATACATTTACTGCATTTATATTTTAGTACTAAACAATGTTATGAAAATAACAATAGGATTTTTTATAAGAACTGAATAATTATTTTCCCTTTGTTATTTACTGGTAAAGTTTGCTTAGTACATGTTCAGTTTGGTACAAGTCCAAGGATCTGCAATGGATTAATAACATATACTGAGGTACCACTGTAATACTTATTCCCCCCTTCCAATTAGATATAGCAGGTATAGGCAGATTGACTGTAAAACAATGTTACGTTTGTTCATGCTGGTTTGATGATATTTTCTGTAAGTCGAACATTCACATCACATCACATTCTATACAAGCATAATTTTTGTAAATATGTTTTAACGTTTTATACTTTATCATTAGCCTCTAACCAAACTCACAAAGCTGGCCACTCCTGACTTACAAAAATACAATACAAAGTCTGTAATCCAGACTCGTCGGGGCTTCGGAGGATCCGGATTAGGGGTTTTTCCAGATTATAGATCATCAATTTAAATCTGGTAAGAAATGCAGAAATTACACAATTAAAAATATGAAACCGTAATTTATGAAATAAAAAGCAATTATGATCTAAAGGCTACCAAAAAAAATTATTTGCTTACTTTATTAAACATTTCTTTCAATGTAAGTTGCTTTTTTGTTCTAATATTTTCTATTTAATTCTGTAGACAGACAATTTCTTATTCACTTACAAAGTTTCATTGTTCAAGTCCTGTAATCGTTGTATTGTGAATTCTAATTAACTTTCAATCGAAATTTTTTCGTTTTCAATAATCTCTCTATCACTTTCTTCACTATGGGAAGTGGTATTTTCTAGATCTAGAACCATACTTTCGCCATCTGTTAATTGATTGATGGTTGGGGCATTGTCCTCGCAATGAAAAACTTCTGTTATATAGTACAAAGTCTGTAATCTGGACGTTCGTTACCTGGAATGATCCATAATCCGGACCTCAAAGCCACAAACTTACACATGCATGTAAAGCCAGTAAAGTGTTTACACATGTGCGCTTCCGATAGTGAAGAAAGTGACAGAGAGGTTATTGAAAATGAAAAAATTTCGAATAACAAGTTAGTCAATATTCTCGACACAGCAATTACAGGATTTGAACAGTGGAACTTTGTAACTGAACAAGAAATTATGTCTGTTTATAGAACAGAGAATTAAACAGAAAGTATTAGCACAAAAAACGAAGCAACTTAAACTTACATTGATATAAATGTTTAATAAAGAAACAAATAAATATTAAGCTTTTTTTTGTAAATTTTGATACCCTTTACATCATAATTACTCTTTATTTCATAAATTATGGTTTCATATTTTTAATTGTATAATTTCTGCATGCCATCTTACCAGATTTAAATTGATGATCTATAATCCGGAAAAAAACCTAATCCGGAATTCACGAAGTCTCGACAAGTCCGGATTACGGACTTTGTACTGTATCATCTTCAGGTAAAAGGTATTACGCATGCGCGTTTAATGTATAACGGACGATATAAGCTAAGCTAAAATTATCTATTTCAGTTAATGTTGCAGATTGCGTTTTTCCTTAATCTTCGAATTGGATCCGGCTTATTATTTTTTGCAGACTGTTAGAGCAGTTTTATAAAAGTAAGCTTGAACTTTCGATTATGTCAAATAGAATTTCCGATGCTGGATACTGCCAAAGGATCTACAAAACGAAAGAATGTTTCAATGTCCATCAAACAGGGGTGTTTGTGGGACCCCAAAAAATCCCCTGAAACTTTTATGGACTTACTACTGACATTTTGGAGTTTCGAGAATGAAAAATTACAATTATGAAGTATTGAATGACTTAATTATAAAAGTTCAATGAATTACTTTTTTTGCAAAATTAATAACCATAAATTTTCAAACATATAAACTACTACATTTTATGTAAATATTTTAAATTACATTACCTGAATTAATTCTTTAAAAAAAAATTATCTAATTTCTGCTGCTTTTTTTTATTTTCTGATGTTTGTGGGTTTGTCTTTATTTTGTGGTGAACTTCATAATTGCACGAAGGTTGACTTTTATTTTCCTCATTTACAGTTGAAGAAATTTCCTCGAGAACTGCACATGCAGAGATAGAAGCAGTTTGCTTTTCTGCTAATGTAGAAGGTTTTTCAGAGACTTTTATAGGTGACTCATCTGAAATACATGTTTTTAAGTCCTCTTGATATGTTTTCCAACTTCTGTTCATATTCAGTAAGAGATCTTTGTGAATTGGATCAGTCATTGGATTTTTTGAGCTATATTTTTCACATGAGGTTTCTTTAGAAGCCATTAAATCATATTTAATAGTCTGCACTGCATCTAGGGAATCAATCTTAAGAGAGGTTCTATAGTCAGTGACAAGTGTATCCATTAAGTTGAATGCACTTTCCACTAATGGGCCATGGAAGCAGCTAAGGCAGGCTTTGACCAGTTTAGCCAATGTAGGATACTTATAATCATTTGTGAAATCAACTTTTAAATTAAAAACTTTAGACCAATATTTATCAATTGTACACTTTACTTGATTTCCACTTTCATCAGATGTGTAGAGCATTTCTTTGGTGATATCAATGTCACTCTGGTATAATCTTATTTCAGCTTCTACTTTTGACTTTTCATTATCACTAAAAATATGGGAAATAAAAGATGATAATTTTTCAAAAGTTAATATTGTACTGGTTTTAGCTCTGGATCTAATGCAGTAAAACTAATTAGATATGAATTTTTAAGGGGTAATTTTTGTTTCATATGCTGTGCTGTATTAGTATAAGCTTTCATCAGAGAAATTTGGAATTCTTTTGCTATTGGATGATTTTTTGATAATTTCTTCAGGAGAGTGGAAGCTTCTGCACCAGTAAATATTACTTTGCTAGGTAGATGGAATTCTGGATTTGTGACATCATCCTTTAATAAATCATTATAAGATGTGCACTCTATATTTTCTGGCTTCATAAAAAAAGAGAAAAATTTTGCCATCAATTTATAAATACTGGAATGTATTAAATGAAGCATTGGTTTTTTTTTTTTTTTTTTTTTTGTTTCAAATAATTTAATATATGTGTTGAACTCTGGTAATACTGCTGAATATAATGCCATATGCAATAAAGTCTTGTTTTGCATAACAAATAACCCATTTAGTATTCTTTTTTTCCGAGCTAAAGCATCCTTTGTGAGTTGTTGGGAATGCTAGCAAGAATACACCCCTTCAACAATTTTTTTCTGAGCTGCAGAAATATTTCTCTTATTGTATACAGTTTCAACATAAGAAAAATAATCCCCTTTATCAGTTTTATCCAAGTATTAAAAATAAAATGCAATAAGAGCATCCCACAGATCTTTGATTCTTTGTAAAACACATAAAATGTACACCCACCTATGGTCTGGTCTCTTCAAGTTTTTTAATGGCAAGGGATTCACAGATTTTGAAAAAATTTTCTCTTTTACTGCAGCTTTTCATATCAAAATAGATGTCATCAAACAAATCTTCTAAGTATCTTTCAAAACATGAAGCAAATTTTTTTGCACAGTTATTAGCTGTGTGACATGTGTCACCATCAATATCTAATAAGTGGGGTGCTTTGTTTGATCGTAGTCTGGTTTCAACACCCTTTTTTTTTTCCACGCATGGTGTTACATGAGTCCATTAATACACTAATTAAGTTTGCCAATGGAATATTATTATCTTCAATAGTATTAACAACTGCTTTAAAAACAGCTTCTGAACTGCAAGATTCCATCTTTAGAGATGCAAAATGATGAACTACAACTTCATTTTGATTGTTGTCATAAAACTGCACCAATATTGCCAGTATGCTTTCTTGAGCATTGCTAGTACTTTCATCCAAATTTAGAGAAAATGGAGTCTCCTTTAAAGTTTTAATGATATTTTCCTTAATAGTTTTTGCAAGCTCATATTTCATCTTATAACATGCAGTAGTCCTGGACATTTCCAACGAGTTTAGTGCCGTCTGATCGCGGCTCAACTGTTTGCAGAGTTCAATTAAATTGGGAGCTACATTGAAAGAAAGAGAATTCTCGGTGATAAACGAAGTTATTAATACCTCTTGGCGTGCTTTTCTTGTCACTATATCCAATGGCCGAGCATCAGTCTCCAGTAAGTCATCAGTATTTTTTGAATTAGCATAATTACTTAAAGTCATTGAATGTCTAATGCACTTCGAATATTTTATGTGCGTCACAGTTTTAGAATGATTTGTGAAAGCCTTGAATCCTTCCCCATTATACTTCAGCAGTGCGTTACAAAAAACACAATATGCTTGTCCAGCAACATTTATTTTCTTGCACCATGTGCCGATGGTATCCCCATTACCATCTCTCCGTTCAATCCAATTCCACCTAAATGCATTCCGGACACCTTCTTCTAAATGTATAATATCACTATTTATATCGAGAAATTTCATAGTGAAATTCTCTTGCGTACATAAATAAAAAAAAATATTTCAATAAACAAAACGAAAAATTTACACGTGCATCAATAAATGAAACGAAAATTTTACACAGCGGAGAAAAAAAAGTTGAGAAGCGATCAATGAAAAATAGCTAATACGGCAAAAAATCCCCCTTTTCTACTTATTGGCGCTACACCAGGACGGTTATTCTATGCTACAAGAGTCGACAGCAAGTTGTGGGCCGCCAGATGTCGCTGCTAGTAAAAAACAGGTCTGCCCAACATCCTATATTCTCTGAGTACGGAAGTTGTCGAAAGCACGTGAAAAAGTGTTGCCGCGTCGTCAATCAGGGTTGTCCAGTTGACGTACTAAGTAGACAATGGCTTTGTATGTGTTTTCGCTGCTGATTTTTTTCATATTTAAACAAAGAATACCGTCGTAGATCTCTGAATCGATGGCGAATTTATAGAAAATATGTTGATGCTTTTGCTCTGCCAAAAGATGTTTTCATTGCGTATTTCAGATTGCCAAAATTTATAGTTATTTTAATTTGGGATGAACTGAGAGAGTATTTGGAGCCACATTCAGAAAACAAGAACGCAATTTCTACTGAAAGAAAGGTTATACTATTCCTGAAATTATAGATATAAATTGTAATTGTACGCTTTAAAAATGTAGAAGATAATAAGTTTATCAAGCACATAAACCTTCTTCATTTAATACAAATATAGACATCCGATAAGCTTCTACTCGATTTATGTACAGCAAGAATTACGTTTACTTTAAAATCTAACAGTTGAATACCTTACGAATAATACTGTGAACACAAAAAATGTCGTTCATTGTTACGCGAAATTCACACTAAAATAAAAATTAAAAAAAAAAAAAAAAAAAAAAAAAAAAAAAAAAAAAAAAAAAAAAAATAATAATAATTATAAAACTATAAAATAGATTTATAATATTTTTTTCAGTAGTTGTACTACTACTAGTGTGATACTTTTAAAAATAAGTTTTAGCCCAGAGGGGCTATTAATTTCGTTTTGCCATTTTGTGGCGTTTCACTTTTCAAATCGTTGCCACCAAGTATTATCGCACTCTATTATATTTAAAGAAATTAAATAATGAGGAATCTGCAGAATGTATGAATGTTTCTCGCACTGTGATAAAACAACGGTACCTAGAGCCATGAAATTCTGAATAACATAATCCTCCATCCTAATATAGGCATCTGGAGGCCCAAATTTGGAACTGGGAATTTGTATTACTATCCATTTCATATATCATATTTTGTAAAGCATTTATGAGTTTTTGATTAAGAAACCCAATGATTTCAAAGCGAGCAATGACAAAAAACACTTTCATCTCTAGCGCGCGAGACTATGTATCGGAAATTCTAAAAAAATGCTTTTTTAAAATTATATGATATTGCTGTTGAATTGAATTTTATGGTTTAAGTGCGAAAAACATGATATTTAATAAATAAAGGTAACACGCAAAACGTTCAAAAAATGGCTTTTTGGGAGTAATATAAAATCTGAAAGCTTTCAGATTTTTTTTTTTTTTGGTGTGTGTGTGTAATTTTAATACGTTTTAAAACTGGTTTCTAAGTGAGGACTTTCTAAGGGAAACTGGCTCGTATACATGTCACACATGGGGAAAGCCACGAAAACGCCGTCCAGCTCGTTCGCAGGATTCGAATCTCGGACCAAACTACCTGCGTTCAGCGACTCTACCGCTCGGCGGCTGGTGGGCTTGTTAGCAGAATTATACTGTATTATTATTGTATTATGCTATAAAGTAACAATGCTATAAGACTGAGGGTTTGTTCATGGAATAGTACTTTTGTAACCTATTATAGTATTAAAAAATCATTGTTCCTTTGCAAACTTAAAAAAAAAAAAAAAAAAAAAAAAAAAAAATTAAAATACTGTTCATAGCATTCTCATTTTTATATTGTAAAAGGGATATTGATTATTATTAGTTTTCTATTTAAACTGTGTCGAAACGCTGGTTTGATAAGGACTTGAACTGCAGGAGACCTACACTGATTATTTTTACTTTAGTACTTCCATTGTGAAAATATTACTATCTTTTAATTATTTTCAAAGAACAAAATCTTTTGAGAAGGAAGAATATTTAAACTGAGCAGTTCTTATATACAAAATTAAAATAACAGCAATGTAATATTGAAAAAAAAGTATTAGTAATTGTGTGACAAAAATTGCAAAACGAATTAATCACACATACAGGATAGATTAGTTTAATTTTGGTTATATATTTTATATTGAAAAAAATATTTTTTTTCATGTTAATTATAGAATAAATTATTTAAAATAAAGCATTTTGATGCGTGTGTGATAATTGAATGCAGCAGCAATCGGCCATACTGTAATAGCGAATGAATTTTATTTCTTTTCCTGAAAGAAATAATTTTCATAGAAAAAGAAAATAAAAAAAGGGAAGAAATATTAAGAAAGAAATATTTTCTTTCTAATTTCTTATTTAAAGAAATATTTTTCGAATAGTAACTGTAAAATAAATTACGGGAAAACAGTTTTAATGTAAACATGGGAAAAAAAAGAAAGAAAAAAAAAAAAAAAACTTAGTTTGCTATTAGATTGTAATGCAAATTAATCATATTATAAATTTAAATAATTAAAATTGTTTATTTCTAAAAGGATTTGAAGTAAGCTTAATTCATTAACTCTTATCTATTTACCATTGCTTTCATGGTATCCCATATCACTCTTTATTTCTTACCTCTAAATTCCTGCGTTAACTTTCCCATTAAAAAACGAGATTTTCTTTCACATAACACAGCAGCATATTCTACTGCGTGTTGGTCATAATACTGTTTTGTGCAATTTTTTTTTCGAACTACAAATGCAGCGTGTGAGTTAGTGAAATAATGGGAGAATATTCTTAGAATTTCAGCCAGCGCGCGCTATAAATTTCGTCACTCGTCTGTACTGCGATTGGTCTAAAGCTCCTTGAAGCCTTGTCCCTTTCCAGTAAAGTTAAATGGACCCACCCGCCTTCCAACTGAGGACCACAGAATGGCTTTCTCCGATAAGTTGTGATGGCTGTCCATACCGGTTCTTTTGAGTCAATATTGTTCACTCAAGTTGTAGACAGATCCAGTGATCATAGAGTAGGCGTCCAGGAGAGATAAGACCTTTGAACCCAGAGTCACGTGATCGCACATCTGGTTGAACGAAGTCTCTCCCTTTTTTTTCTGCCGCGCCTACTTGCCGAAAAGAATCCAGAAGAGAATTCCGAGAACCGGGGGAATGAGTCATAACTCGCAATAAGGAAAGAACAAAAAAGAAGTTTTTTCCCCCTTTTCAAGCATTATCACTGCCTTTGGAGAAAGAAAGGAAAAGTTTTCACCACACACACTGACCTTGCGTTTTCTGCTTTCAAAGCAAACAAAATTACCCGGATCAAAATAAATAATTCATTATTATTCCTACTTCCTTTTGAACGACGATCCCCGGAATTTCCGGGTATCGAAGTTCAAAATCCCCGGAGCACAAATACCCCTGATCAAACAAAAAGTGGAATTTCTGCAAAAAATGTATAAAGGCATATCCTTTGTTTCTCTAACCATTCCGAAATCTGTTTATCAATTTCACGCTGCTCTGCGTGGGAGGGGAACGTCGCGGCGCGCAATGAACTGGAAGTTGATCTGTCAGCAATATCCTTATCTTCAGGGCAGATGTTTTTATTTTATTCAGCTTATAGTTCATTACTAAATGTAATATTTCATCTCGATGTACTCTATCTTTGATATGATTTAAATCAAATTCATTATAAATATCACGAATACACATCAAATAGTTTTCTGGTTGCTATTTTCTAATTTCGACTATGCGTAATGTATGCTTTACGCATGCACATGTTGAAAGAAATGTTTAATAAAGTACACAAATAAATATTAAGCTTTTTTTTTTTTTTTTTTTGTAAATTTTGATACCTTTTAGATCATAATTGCTCTTTATTTCATAAATTACGGTTTCATATTTTTAATTTTACAATTTCTGCATGCCATCTTACCAGATTTAAACTGATGATTTATAATCCGGAAAAATCGATAATCCGGAATCGCCAAAGTCCCGACGAGTCCAGATTAAAGACTTTTGACTGTATCATACATATGCATAGAATATAATTTATTTTCAATTGACAGTATTACAAAAATTAATTTATAATAGCAATTTTATGCCTTTTCTCATTTCATTAAGCAATATCAATAATTTGTCACTGACTTAAAACAGAAATTTATATGTCATAAAAAACATAAATACCTGGAGATCTAGCAAATGTGGCATGAAAACACGAGAAGTTAATAAGGCAATAAGCAGCTAAGAAGAAGTTCGATATGATTGGGGCTATAGAATTCAGATCCCCTATAAGAAAAACGAAACAAAGTACATATTCAATAATCATATACTAAATACATCATAAAATAAACAGCCAACAAATTTCCTTAACCCCTTCTTGGTCATATTTTTTTAATCCTCCCCCCAAAAGGATTTTTTTTATTGCTGAAAATTAATACATGTTCTATCCTAAATTCAAAAACGCAAAATATTTTTGATAGTAAGCAGTTTTTGATGGATCTACGGGTGGTCAAATATGTATATGTCGTCCACTAATCACCAATTTTACCTGCAATGCACTCATGTTTTAAATTAAAAAAATATAATGTGATACTATATTTATTAACTCTCTTATTTTGATGCGTTTAATATAAAGTATCTACATAAAAATTATTAAAATTATGTAAAAAAAGCTTTAGAAAACAGTTTTCCAACCTTATCGTTAAAACAACTTTACAACCTGCCTTGGACATCAGAACATAAAAACCACATTCATCACAAAACCAAAATAATTTATTTAATCAAGAAAAATATTTCTTTTTGTTTACTTTATCAAAAAGGGCTATAACTATAAAAAATATCTTGAAAGTTTTTTTTAGTTGAAATTCTAATAGATCAATAACAGATATTCAAGGTGGGAAATTTCACTGCGAAAATTTTGAGGAAACTAGGACTAGTCATGCTATCTCTTAGCGATATTCAAAAATACAAAAATAATCATAGAATTTAAAGAGACGTATAAGTACCGACGATGGAATTTTTCATTTCGTTGCATGAGCGACGAAGCATAAAAACGCCGAACGTGTGAGATGCGACGCCGGTCAAGAAGGGGTTAAGCATATAAATATAAATTAAAAAAGTCTGTTAATACCTATAGCAATGCAGCCTAAAGCAATCACAAATGCTAAACAGTATCCTCGTCTTGGTTCACCACTTTTTCCATAGCCTCTGGCAAAGAAGTGAATATGGGGAAATAATCGATCTTTACACAATGCCTTTAAAACAGTTAGATTATTGTAATGATAATACTTAATGAATACATAATTTTTTTTCTCTATCATAAAAATAAAGAAGTATAACTGGATTTATATAGGTAATGAAATGATTCTGAAACAATTCAATTATTGACATAATTTCTAAGTATTTGAACTAGTGTAATGATTAGAATCTATATAAATAATGTTGAAAAGATTTAAAATGCTTTCACAATTACCTGGAAAACTTTAGGAGCACTTACAAGACTTGCAAGAGCTGAAGATAATGTTGCTGCAAAAATACCTGCATAGATAAATGGTCCAAAACCAGCAACTGTTTCCATAACCTAATAGATAGAAACATACACAGAGCACATATACAAAAGCCTGCTTTTTAAATTCTATATTAAAAACAAGAGTAATCGTCTATCAATCTATTATTAAAAGCAAAGAATCTGCTTGTATGTTCCTTGCACTGTGGAAAAATGATGATACTTTAAAGTTATCAGATTTTGAACGCATATAGCCTTCCACTTAAACATGTGTATCTTAAAGACCAAATTTTGAATTTTTAATTAATTTTATTTATTTCATATTTAGTATGAATTTAATGAATTTTTTACTAATAATCTCAGCAACTTGAAAGTGAGCAGCAGCGACACTATTCAAAATAAAACATATTTATCTCCAGTGTGCTAGATTATTGCCATTCGGCAAAATGTAAGATTCAATTTTAATTAACAAACTCAGCTATTTAAAAGCAATGTGTTGTCACTATTTGAAATAAATCTACCTACCAGCATGTTGCCATTAAAAAAATCACTTTTAAATTTAATTTGTTTAATTAAAAATTAAAACAAAAACCTAAAAATTAAAGTTTTTTGTGCAATATGCTGCTGAATAATTAATCAATTATAGACAAAATTGTAAGAAATTTAAAACCTAATTTGCAATGACATGAAAGCAATGAAATTCAAAACTAATAAAAATCCCAATAAAAATGTCAAAAAATAACAACTAATTGCTTTCGAGAATTTTTCTGATTTGAAAATAATTAGTTGATATTTTGACATTTTTATTGGAAAATTTTGGGATTTTACTGGTTTCGAATTACATTTCTTTCATGTCTTTATGAATTAGGTTCTATATTTCTTACTATTTTGTCTATAACATATATATATATGTAATATATTCAAGAGCAGGAATTTTGATAGTGTAGAAGTCTTGATCTATGACTAGGAAATTAGAGGCGAAGGCAGATTAAATTTTCAGTTTTATTTTCAGCAACATATTGCGGCTACACACAAGTCGGCACATTAAATTTAACTGTTCCAGAAGGCTTACATTTCTGATAACTTTGTAGCAAGAAAGCAGCAGCAGACAAACAGCAGTCTAGCTAGGCCAAACCGTGAAAAGCAAGTGTGTAATGTTCAGGATGAAATCTCAAGTCAGACTTAGTTTTGGTTTTCAAAGCATTTTGATTGGACAGTTAATATTGCTGTGAAATTACTATTGGCTGGTTGAGTTCAAGCATGAATTTTTACATTGAATTATACAAATCAAAATAATAATAATAATAATAATTAACCCTCATTTTTTATGGTATGGATCCCAAGGACTCATAAACATCTACATAATCTACAAAATATCTACATAACCTACATAATCATCTACCCCCCCCCCAAAAAAAAATTTATAATTTTAAAATATAAAATGCCTATAAAAGCTGTTTAAAAAAAGAGAGATAGAGAGAGAGAGAGATAGGGAGGGAGCAATAACAGGTTAATAGACACAGTAGATTTTATGTACTACAATGAAAGGTGCCTTTTGGGATATAAAAAATGGTAGAATGTGAATCACTTAATTAAAAGAAATTAAAGTACCTCACAAACAAAATAAAATACAAACAGCATAACTAAAATAGTGTCAATATGTGCAGCAATGTAAGAGCATACTGTAGATAAAACTGTTACTACTGTCATTAAGAAATAGTCATAAAATGCTGTAATTTTTTTTTTTTTTTTTTTACAAAAAGGTTATTTTTAATTACTACATATAGCGTCCAGAAAGAAAACAAAATTTAAATATATATTAAAAGAATAAATTTAAGAATAGTTGAAAATAATACTCCCATCAATATGCTAAAAAAAGATGCTACATGCACAATATCTAAATGCACATTTTTATAAAGTAAAAAGCATTTAAATATTGCACAATTTTAAAGCCTTAACATGTCAGACTTTTTAATTAAAAAATACACAGAAAAAAAATTGTATACAAATTAATATTGCACTTCAAATGAGTATTTAACTCTGTGTACAAGAAAGTAGTTCTGCCTTATCTAACTATGTGGATAGTCCAGTTGCACAACAGGCCTTATATGCCAATGTAATTGATTTCCACAGAAATGACGTTCAGTTCCGTATGGCATGAACTAGGATGGGAGTCATTTTCATGGTGTATAAGCATACATACACTCAACTGCAACTAATTTATTACAGAAATTAATAAAGCAGCACTAGACTACTAATTTGAATACAAAGAGAGCTTTTAACTATAAAATAGAATCGCAATATCTGGGTCCCTTACATATAGTTTAATGCAGCCTAAAAATTTCAATTTTCTGCATTTAATTACCACTCATAAAGGAGTCATATGTTTTAAAAAGCCTGCTGTTATAAGTTGATGTGGTAAGAAATTTCTATATTGTGTTTCCTGTACACCTTTTTGTAACTCCTCGAGTGGCATGACCCCCTTTATCTGGTCATGAGATTTTTTTGTCTCTTGTTGAAACAGTTTATAATTTAAAACATTTTGCTTTAAAATAAGTAATTATACAAATTTTGCTATTAAATGTGGTTTCGATGCAGGTCTTCATAAACAGATTCCAAAACCCAGGCTGCTCAGAGGGTTAAATATCACTGATACATAACAGTCAGCCAGCAGTGTTCTCACCGTATACAAATATGTTGTTATACATCATTTATTAATAAAACTTTAGCATAGTTTGTATGTAAATTAGAAACATCTTACATATAGAGTTCATTATTACTAGTGATTTAGGATATCTCCAGTTAGTCTCTGAATACAGAAATGATGTATTCCAACACTAACCATAACATACTATGCAAAAAAGTAGATATCTATATATAGATATGAAAAGATCATATCTTAAATAGATATCTACTTTTTTACACAGTATGTTTTGTCACTGAATCAGATGCTTTGAAGTTCAATTTCATAGAATTCACATGAGTAACTAAAAACCATGTTAACAGAATAGGACATTACCTCATAGTAATTCATCAGTCCATATTTACATTTCTGATCGTCAGCAAGAGAACAGTCCCCGATTAAGTCAGTCCCGTTTGATGCAAGAGTTACATTTCCATTAGCATCTCTTAGAACAACAGATCCAGCAGTAAAGCCAAACCATAGATAACTTATAGTTGTAATGATTATAGCAAGAAAGGTTCCTTTTGGAATAGCAGTTTGTGGATCCTAAATATAAAATTGAATTCGTACAAAATGTAAACAAGCATGAAAGAAAAATGATAATTATAAAATACTGGGTGTTTTTATTAACAATAATAAAAAAAAAAAACACAAATTTAGATTTTCTCAAATAATATCATATTATTTAATCTAATTATGTACGTAAAATATAAAATTTATTCACTTGCTATTATAAAGACTTCCAGAAGCAAATGACATAGTCATAAATCCAGACATCCAGTATCTGGAATGATATAATATCCAGACCACTAGCATTTTTTTTCATAGAGACAAATAGGACAAAAAGGGACACATAATTAGATTCTGACAGTACCATATGCTTCATTCATGTGCAGTAGGCATTTTTTATAATAAAACATGTGGCGGGTTCTGATTCTTAATTTTATTTCAGCACTAAATAAAACACCTCCATGTTGAAGAAACATTATCGTCTTTCTTCAACGTGGAAGCATAGACATTTATTAGCATAGACCTATATGATCAATGATTTAGCTCATTAACTGCCTTATTGCTTGGCATACATCTCAAACCAAAAGATTCTATCAAAGTTTATTGCTGATTTTACATCTGACTGAATATCATATAACCCTTATGCCAACCTGGGAAATAATTTTTTATTACTTTTTTTCTTTTATCCCCACATAACTATCAACCTACTGCAGCTGGAGAAATGATTCACACAGTGATATCTAAAACAATTTTGGTTTTAAATATCAGTAACTGAATGTTAAAGAACATGGCAACTTTTTATGCACGCATTTCGCTTGGCTACAATTACAAACTTAAGCTAATTATATTGGGAAGTGTTATGAGCATTGCTCAGGAGAAATTTAACGGACATTTCTACAACTATATTTTGTAAATGATATTCATAGGCCATTTAGAGCTGTTTGAATTTAGAATAAGTGATCTATAGTTTTTTAAGAATACTTTGGTGTTATGTAACCTGCCCTGCCTTTTTGACGCACGGCAGGTGATGATCTATTGACCATCTGTTAAGGAATATTCTTTGATATCGCCAAGAGATGGCATTAGGAGACCATCTATTGGCCTACTTAACCCTTCCCCTTCTGAACACGTGACTTGGAAAAATATTTTTCTTCTTGAAGGTAGAATTTCAATGCACTATGCAATAGAATTCGATTTAGATTCTTTGATGGAACTATTCAGTTCTTGCTTTTTGAGCCTTAATATTTGATTCAGGCATTTTAGCCTACATTGTATATATATAAATATTAAGTTTAATTAAAATTTATGTAAAACCCTCCAGGCCATGCATCTCATTTTGGATTATGAGTGATTTGAATTTGATCTAGAATACTTTCGTTTCAAATGGTGCATCCGCTACGGGAAAGAATCTGATTAATTTGAAATTTTGTGTTTTTCGCCTCTTGGATTAGCTTTGTAAGCGAAGACTGCTCACAGTAAGTCTCATTAAATAATTTATTAAAAAGGAACAGAAGACACTAAAGAAAAAACGTGCATATATACGCGCTTCTGTAACTCAAATTATTAAAAATGTAGATGAGTATTTAAAAGAAGAAAAACAAGAAGAGTTAGAAAATTGTTTGGAATTGTTAAATAGTAAAGAAACAGAACTACATGATTTAAATGAAAAAATACAAAATTTGATTGAAGATGAATCAAAATTAAATTCAGATATTAACACTTCTATGGAATATAACGATAATATAATACTAACGAAGTCTAAAATCAACCATGATTTAAGGAAATACAATACTCAAAATATCAACACGAATTTAAATAATTCATCTACAGAAGTTGAAACCAAAAGACAGATTGAAGGCAATGTGAAATTGCGCAAACTGTTAATTCACCAATTTTCCGGAGACTATAACGATTGGATTAATTTTTGGAATTCACTCAAGGTCACTATTCATAACAATGTTAAACTTTCGAAGATCGAAAAATTGAATTATTTGAGAACTTATTTATGTGGAAACGCAGCATCAGCCACAGAAGGTCTCTCAATCTCAGAGGCTAATTATGACTCTGCTACAGACATTCTTAAAAATAGATTCGGTCAAAGTGACCTTATTATCAATACACACATTTCTAATCTCTTAAATTTAAATCCTGTTCAAAGTTCAAGTGAAGTAGCAAAATTGCGAAACTTTATGATACAATTAACATTCAAGTCAGAAGCCTTTTAGCATTCGGTGTGAAACCAGAAACATATTTAAACATGTTTATTCCAATTTTGATGAAAATTGTCCCAAACGATATAACTTTAGAATTTCATCGTACAAATGCTGAAAATCCTTCAACCTATGATTTAAACAAATTTCTAGACTTTCTCCGATTAGAAATAGAATCGCGAGAAAAAATTAATTCCTTATCCTTTCCACGCAAGTCAAACCCGGAAATGAAAGGTATTAACAGATATCCACCGACGCCGAAACATAAACAAACTGTCACCACACATGAATTTATGGCAGCTGCGTCATCAAATCGAAACTGCATTTTTTGTTTTCAAAATCATGACTCAGAGTCCTGCTTATGCTTCACAGTTAATGAGAAGAGCGATATTTTGAAGAACCAAGTGTGGTGTTTTCTTTGCCTGGACCCTAAGCACAAAATCTCACAATGCCGGCAACTTCAAACTAAAATTTGTAAAGGTAAACAAAGGTAAAGATTCAGAAGCCATCTGTTTTAAATCCAGTTCGATAGTTAAAAATACACCAAGTGATAAAAAGGATATTATATCAATTTCGAAAAATGATACACAAACTAAGGAACAGAAAGAAGAAATTGTTTCGACCATTTCACATAGTGCAAATAACACAATTCTTTTACAGACTTGCATGATAAAAGTTAAAACAGCTAAGGAAAAGGTGTTTGCCAGACTTCTCTTGGATAGTGGAAGTATGAAAAGTTTTTGTGCTCGCGAGTTAGCGGACAGATTAAACCTCGAAGTCATACGAAAAGAAAAATTGTTTGTCTACACTTTTGGGAATACCTCACCCATCCAAGAAAATTATGACGTAGTTAAATTAACTTTAGAACATAGAAGTTCTCCCGATTCTGGAATGGAAGTTGAATTACTAATAACTGATCATATATCAGGTACAGATATTCCTCCTCCTAAATCAGAAGAAATTAAACAAAACAGACAATTAAAAAATTTGATGCTCTCAGACTTTCCCGATTGTAAAAAAACCATTGCCATTCTAATTGGTACGGATTATTATTACAACATAGTAATGGGACACGTTAAATACTTAAGCAAAAATCTTGTTGCAGTGGAAACTATTTTCGGCTGGTGCCTACAAGGACGAAAAGGTGATTATGATGTCTCTTTAGCTTTCAATGTAGTTGTAGGGTAAGATTTGATTTCTAAACAAATAACAAAATTTTGAGACTTAAAAAACTCAGGACTTATTGATAAAAGGGAAAACTTTGATTCAACTGAAAATGAAGTCATCGAATATTTCTAATCAAATATAACGTATGAAAATTCTCGCTATAAAGTTAGATTGCCTTGGAAACACATCAAATCTAAATAATAATAATAGGAAAATCGCAGAACAACAATTTCATCGATTTGGAAAACGATTTAAAAAAAATCCTAATCTATTTCCTGAATACAGGAACGTATTAAGAGATAAGTTAAAACAAAATATTATCGAACCAGTTACAGAAATTTCAAATGAAGAGGATGTCGTGTTTTACTTACCACATACGGAAGTTATATGCGAGGATCGAGCTACAAGTAAATTATGTATTATTTATGATGCATAATCGTATGCCCCAGGATCCATTTCTTTAAATGACTGTCTACATGTCGGGCCAAATTTATACCCTGAAATATTTTAATTATTGTTGAGATTTCGGTATAATCCAATAGCCTTCACCGCAGATATAAAACAAGCATTTTTACAGATTCTCATACATAAAAAAGATCGAGACGCAACCAGGTTTCTGTTTTCCGAATTCCCTAATGATGAAACCATTTCTCCTAACATTTATTGGTTCACTAGAGTTTTATTTGGAATAAATAGTAGTCCATTTCTATTAGCCGTTACGATTAAACATCATCTGAAAAATTATAATAAACTTTATCCTACAACGGTTCACTTTTTGAATGAGAACGTATATGTTGATGATGTGATAGGAAGCCAACCAACGATCAATGATGCATTAACTATGAGTCTAGAATCAGTCCAAATATTTAAGGAAGCAAGCATGCAGCTTCACAAATGGTATAGTAACTCGAGACAACTACATGAGTTGTGGGTAAAACAGGGTATCATTCCGGATGAAAATCCTGAAAATTTTAATAGAGAAAATTTCCCATTTAAGGTCTTAGGTATGGCATGGGATAATTCAAAGGATTTACTGTATTTTAATGTTCGGAACTTATTGTCTTTCACATCTAAACCAATAGAAACAAAATAACTTCTTCTACAAGTGTTGGGTCGGATATTCGATCCGACTGGAATTTTAGGACCTTTCACTGTTAGAATAAAGTGCTTAATACAGAAGATTTGGTCCTCACAAATAGATTGGGATGAACCGTTGCCTGGAGATTTGCCCTCGGAATGGAGAAAGTGATGTGAAGAGCTACCTCAAATGGCTGAATTCTCCATCTCTCGTTACTTTTTCATGCCCTCGAACTAATGTCGAAAATCTCGAATTACATTGCTTTTCAGATGCAAGTGTCAAAGCCTATGGTACAGTCGCATATTTACGTTTCACGACAGAAAATAAAGAAATCAAAACAGCCTTTGTCTCTTCTAAAAATAGAGTAGCCCGACTAAAATCTCTTACTCTAAAAAGGTTAGAATTAATGGGGGCATTGTTATCAGGTAAGTTAGTCAGCAATATTCTGAAAGCACTGAAATTGAAAATTCCGTGCTATTTTTGGACAGACTCAACAATTACCTATTTTTGGATCCAAAATCAACCTGAAGCCTTCAAACCCTTTGTCAGGAATCATGTCTAAGAAATACAAAAATTGAGTTCACCTCAAGATTGGCATTATTGCCCAGGTGTCGACAACCCTGCAGATCTCGTATCTTGGGGAACGAAGATTTCCAAGTTAATAAACGAGACCATTTGGACGCAAGGTCCCCAGTGGCTTCAACTCCCTCACGAACTTTGGCCAAGATTAGGTATTAAAGAAACAATAGATGAAAACAAACTGGAATACTGAAAGGGATCTGGTGATATACATCAACTTGAATGTACAATCGAAAAAAGTACAGATGATCTTTTCGACATATCAAAATATAGCAAATTAGAGAAGGTGTTGAGAGTCACTGCTTGAACAACACGTTTCATTAGAAAATTAAGATAAACTAGCGACATTCAAGGAACTCTCCCAGCTCAAGAGTTACAAGAAGCAGAAAATTTCTGGATAATATCAGAGCAAAAGAGGATTTTTGCCGAAGAATATAAGTCCCTCAAAGAAGGTAATTCGGTTGGAAAAATTTCTCCTTTTGTACAATTTTCTTCCTTACATTGATGAAAAGGAAATCATGAGGTCGCGAGGAAGATTGGAATTTTCTGACTTCTCACTAGATAACAAACATCCAATAATCCTACCTAAAAATTCCCGACTGATGATACTAATTGTACGCAAAGAACATGAGAAGATAATGCATGGAGGAATTGATGCAACTTTAGCTAAAGTCAGATCATGCTTCTGGATTCCTAACGGACGATAGTTAGTCAAAAAAGCATTAAAAGGTTGTATAATTTGCCAAAAATATTTAGCTAAACCAGCAGACCAGGTGACAGCACCCATACTAAAGAATAGAATCCAAGAATGACCTCCTTTGCAGTCTGTGGAATTGATTTCGCCGGACCAGTTTACGTAAAGAATAATAAAGGCACTCGAAAATCCTGTATTGTTTTGTCCGTTTGTGCAGTAACCCGAGCTGTACACTTAGAACTTGTATCAGATATGTCAACAGAATCCTTTTTACTTGCATTTTGTACATTTTTGAGCAGAAGAGGAAACTGCATAATCATCTACTCTGACAACGCCGAGACCTTTAAGAGAACAAAGAAAGAATTTGAGAATTTTTCAAAAGTCTTAAAAGATGACAAATTCAAGAAATTCATTGCCAAAGAAAGAATCCATTGGAAATTTATAATCGAGTGAGCCCCATGGTGGGAAGGGTTTTATGAGAGACTTGTTAAATCTGTTAAAGAATGTTTAAGAAAAATCGCAGGAAAAGCATTGTTGACCTTCAAAGAAATGTTTACACTACTTGTCGAAGTGGAGTCAGTTCTTAATTACCGACCTCTAAGTTGTGTTTACAATGAAAATGACGAGCCACAACCCCTGACTCCAAAGCACTTCCTAAACATTGGACAAACTGATTTGAAGTATCCTTTGACTTTTGCTAGAATCATCGGTAACAAAATTCTAAAAAATACGCTGTTAAAACGAAAGCATTATCAAGAATTGTTGTTAAAACAATTGTGGTGCAAATGGAAGCAACAGTATTTATTAGATCTTAGAACTGCCCATTTCTTGAAGAATCCGAAACTTCAGCCAGAACTAAAAATAGGAGATGTTGTTTTAGTTGAAGGAGATAATAAAAACAAACTGTTACGGAAACTTGGTAGAATTATAAAAACTATTCCTGGACGTGATGGTAAAGTCCGACCATTCGAATTAAAAACTGGTAATGGGACTTTAAAACGTACTGTTCAACATCTATATCCTCTTGAACTTATTAAAGGTATTTTGAACTTTAACGATTTAGTTATGCATTTTTTTTTCATACTAATGATTCAATTGAATATTGTTAGTTAAGTTTGTTTAGCTAAGTTGGAAATATTTTTAAAATTTAGTTCATTTATTAGTTATAACATTTAATATTTGACACATGTTGTGTATAATCTGTTTGGAATTGAAGTGTTTGACTAATTAGTATTTCTTAATATTTTTATAGAATAGTGATTTATGTACTTGATTGTATGTATAACTGAATTAGATGAACTCTTCTCAGAGTTCAGGTGGGGAGTGTGTTAAGGAATATTCTTTGATATCGCCATTCTGAACACGTGACTTGGAAAAATATTCTTCTTCTTGAAGGTAGAATTTCGATGCACTACGCAATAGAATTCGATTTAGATTCTTTGATGGAACTATTCAGTTCTTGCTTTTTGAGCCTTAATATTCGATTCAGGCATTTTAGCCTACATTGTATATATGTAAATATTAAGTTTAATTAAAATTTATGTAAAACCCTCCAGGCCATGCATCTCATTTTGGATTATGAGTGATTCGAATTTGATCTAGAATACTTTCGTTTCACCATCACCTGCCACTCAGTGTGTGTGCATGTTTGTCTTCTATAAACTATTTTTACAACTAGAAATTGTTTATGATAAAAAAAAAAAAAAAAAAAAAAGCAAGCAAGCAAGGTTGGTGCATAATGGAAAAGTACAGCCTTAAATATACGTGAGAATTTATTTCATTGGGGGACTCTGATAAGTACATATAGGAAAGAGATGCGAGTAATAATAAATAACAACTAATATAATTTCCCTCAGCATGCAGCAGGAGCAAGACAATTTTCAGTGAAATAACATGTTTTTAATTGTAAATCTCATGATATATCGGCAACAGTATGTACTACATGCACACAAAGCTTTATGGTGACAGCCGCAGATTTGAAGCTTTTCAGATATCGTAAAAAGAAAAAAAGTGAAATTGTCCTATTAATGAAATTGGTGAAGAAATATGATGTGATAATAAATGAAGATGATATAACAGAAGTACTGCATTGGAATGACAATGTCCCAATAATCACTCAACTAACAGAAATCTGTAGTATAATTCTAAATCCACAAAATTTCACTACCGAATAGTGAAGAAAATGACAGAGATTGTTGAGAACGAAAAAATTTTGATAAAAAATACTAAGCTTTTTTTTTTTTGTAAATTTTTATTCCCTTAAGGTCATTAATACTTCATTATCTCATATAGAGCTACTTCAGATTTTTAATTCTATAATTTCTACATATGACCTTACCAGATTTAAATTGATAATCTAAAATCTAAAAAATTCTCATATCCGAAATCGTTGAAGTCCTGACAAAACTGGATCTCGGACTTTGTACTGTACTATTATTCTTCCTATATTTTATAACAATATTAATAATTTCAAAATAAAATTGCAATACCTGCTTTGAATAAAACTTATTTATGCCTCTGCTACAACTAAAACATACACTCTATAAATGTACCTAGATATTTTAACATGCTAGTTCTCCAGCAAATATGTCAAATTTATACTATGCATGTCCACTTTTATTATGATGTTAGCTGTCACTCTTTTAGAGAAATTACACATTATTTTTTTAATGCTTTAGTTGGAACTGAATGCAAACAGGATTATATTGTGAAAGAACAGTGATCAGTTCTGTCACCAGTATGGAGCAGGATGGCCATTTATAAAGCTTTATCACCACAGACACTGTAAGGATGAGGATAGGGCTCAGAGCAGGATAGCCTAATTTTTGAATGCCCACATCAGCAAATTAGTTTTGCACAACATGCTTCTTACAGGTGGGAGCACAACGCATTGAAAGAGAAATGGGCCATAAAAAACTGATGTTACATTGTGATAAGTGCAGAATATTTAACAATATTAAGACAGACAAATGTCATTGTTTAGAGTTTCTTTCACAGAAATCAGAAGGCCTAGCCTGAATTATGAAACACAGCTCTAAATCATTTATATCTCAATCACCAAATTGCAGTTTGAACAAATTTAGGTGGATAAGTAACATTCATGCAACATTATCTATATCCACATCAACCACTGTATTGTCAGATATTGAAGAAAGATAACCCACTTCATAAAACATCCATCATTGCTCAAGGCTCCAATTCTAATCAGTTTTATAACACCAAGTGATCCATTCTTATAAATGAAGGATGTGATCCTGTTTTTCATTTTATTTTTCTCTGATTAAGATCTGGCAACCATCTGAATTCCACTATGCTATGAGTAGTAACAAACCAAAACTTCTGTGTTAAAAAGGACAGTTAAAAAATGATTAGAATAGATAGCTGTTTCAAAATTGATACTAATATTGCACATATTTCTGTTTAGTTTTTCCTTTGAATAAGTTAATAGAAATAAAAGTTTGCCTTTCATTTATAAAGAAAGCATTCAGAGTTTAATAGAGCACCTGGCAGAAAAGGATCAGTACGTATCAGGTAAGAAAATTTTATATTACGTTGGTAGAGAAATTAGGTAATTTGGAAGAGCTGGAGAGATGAAAAATATGCAATGCCTTCACTGGGAATTGAACCATGAACCACTGGAATACATGCCCACCACACCACAAAGGCATGCCTACAAAGGTGGCTTGTAATGTCAAGAATGCTTGTAAATCAAGTATCACGTGTTGAAATGTTGCTGGTTTTGAAGAGTAGCCAATCATAGATCAGTAAACTCTGACCCTTAATCTCTGTAATCCATTTCCCTGCAGTGAAGGACTTGTTTACCCTACTTTAGCTCCTGCGGTTACCCATTTCTGTGCTTCGGTTATTTAGATAAAAGACAGAATGTAGGACATGTATCTTGTGAATTGTGATTCAGCTGGAAGATTTTTGGTGAATTATGTTACCTCAAACTAAGAAGCTAAAACTACCAAGCCAGAAACTTATTCATATTGTGCATAATTTTAATGCATTAACATATCTGAAATTTCCATGAATCATGCATATTGTAGAGTATGCAAAAAATACTTCTCAATTGTACATGGCAGAAAGGATGACTGTAAACTGCACATGTTTTCTCAAAAGCATAAAGAAGTTGGTGCTATAAAATCTAAAGAAATAACAAATTTCTTCATAAAAGATGATGAAATGGATCCATAAGAGCCAAATGCTATTTTATTTTATTTGTAACTGAAAATAATCTACCAATTTCAGTTTTGGACCATCTGAAACAGCTTTTCAATGCAACGTTTCCAGTCCAGATTCTGTCATAGCAAAAAATTCAGCTGCGGCCATACCAGAAGTGCTACAATTATAAAAATGCTTGCAAAAAATACTGTTGCCAATACTGTAAACAAGAATTTTGGAATTGGGGGGCATACTCTGATTAATTTTTTTGGTAATCAACCAGAAAACAGTGAGAATGAATGGAAGAGGTTTGGAAAACTTTAACAAAATGTTACAATCAATTGTCACCAAATTATGGTATTTATTAATTTTTAAGAATGTTTTGCCTTTATATATAACAGTAAATATTAAGTTACAATGATAAGCTCATTATAAACATAAATTGAGAAAAGAGCTTGTTGAACTTTTAATGAAATTGTTAGATTTCTAAAACTATCAGTAATTTCTGAAGAAAATGCAGATGTTATTCTGACATATATTGCATTTCAAAAGCAAGATAAACAAAATGAACATTTAGTGAACAGTGTTGAAAGAAGATTATATTTTAAAAATGGCCAAGTTTAATGAAAGTGAAACAAAATTATTTTTTAATCCAGTGCAATTTTTTTTTTATTTAACTGTATGTTCATATAAAATAGATAAATTTCTTATAAATGATCCATTTCTAGAACATACTGAAGCTCCTGACATTAACTTAAAAACTAAAGTTTCATTTTCCTCTATTTATTTCTTGGTGAATACATTCCCATCCCCTACTGATGAAAAATATCTTGATTAAGTGGAAATTGAGTTTTCTATGTATCTGTAACTTCTTGTGTAGTTTGTTGAACTTAATAACTTCTGTACTTTAAAAGTAGACTCAACTAATGAGTATATCTCAAGAATTCAAAACTTTTATTATTACATTTTTAAACAGTTCACATGACATTCAGCTAGCACAGTAACACGTGCATCACAACAACGGAATCGCATAGCATGAGTGCCATTAAAGTTAAAGTTATTTACAGTTTTAGTTGTAGTTATTTTAAATATACATCACATCCCTTCCTCCAGTTTATAAACAATAATAAAAATAGCAAATAATATCAATACAAGTATATTCACAATATGATATACAATATAAAAAAAGTTACATAAAAATGATACATGCAATATGTTACATTATTTTATTCCATGACAAAGTCTCTATATATTGAAGGTTGTCTAATCAACCGTCCACTTCTTGTTATTGTATTATTGGATAGATTATTCTGTTGATTTCCTATATTAACAGGCACAGAAACATTTTCAGGGCTTCCATTTGAATTTTTCTCTTTATCTAATACTATATCATCATAATCATTATTAACTTTGTAAGGTGATTTTGAAAATTTTATATGGCTCCTGTTTCTTCGTAATATTTTCCCATTTGAATTTCTTACAATATAGGATCTAGGAGGTTTATGTTTTGAAATTATTTCACCTTTATCCCATTGCCTAGTTCTAAAGTTGAACAAGGTTATACTATCTCCAGGTTTTAACTTGGGCACTTTCTGTGCGGTTCTATCATAATAATATTTTTGCCTAGCTTGAAGTGCACGAAATTTTGAATAAGGTTTGTTTATCTTAGTATTTAACAATTTATTACTGATAGCTAATTTTGTCCTTAATCTTCTATTAAGTAACAGTTGTGCAGGAGACAAATGTATTCCACTAATTGGGGTATTTCGATATTCCATTAAGCCTACACTTATATCTTGCACTTTCCTCATGATATTTTTCACTATTCCTACAGCTTTTTCAGCCAACCCATTACTTTGAGGATATCTGGGGCTACTAAATTTAAGTTCGAAATCCCAATCTTCAGCAAATTTTTTAAATAAGTAGCTATTACAGGGATTATTGTCGCAAACGACTTCATTTGCAATACCATACCTGGAAAAGATGCATTTTAACTTTATCATAATTTCATTTGCTGTCTTATCTTTTATGTTAGAAGCCTCAATCCATTTAGAGTAATAATCGATAACTACTAAGTAATTTTGATTACCAAATTGCAAGATATCAAGGGCAATTTTTTTCGAATGGTTTAGTTGTAATTTCATGTTGCATTAGAGGTTCTTTTTGATTTCTATTTCTGAATTTTTCACATATTTCACATTTGGAAACAACTGCTCAATGTCATTTGTCAAACCTGGCCAGTAAAAAATTTCCCGGGCTCTACTTTTACATTTCTCAATTCCAAAGTGCGCTTCATGACTTAATTGCAACATATCTTTTCTCAAACCATAAGGTACAAATAATTTTTCATTAATAAATAACAAGTCGTCATTAATATAAAGATCATTTTTAACTTTAAAGTATGTTTTTACACTACTATCTACTTTTTTTGTAACATTTAGGCCAACCCTCTTTAATATATTTCATAACTATTTGCAAATCTGGATCTGATTCAGTTTCTTTTCTAAATTGCACCACTCTTCTTTCACTCATAGGCAAATATTTCAAAATAATGTGAACAACATTTAGCATTTCACCATCATCACTAATAGTTTCATTCACAGGATATGCTCGTGACAAAGTGTCATAAAAAAGCATTTGATTACCTGGAATATAATTTATCTCAAAATCATACTTTAGTAATTTTAAGATCATCCTTTGCATTTTAGACGAGATTTTATGCAATGGTTTCTTAACAATTGCCATTAACGGTTTATGATCACTTTGTACTGTGACTTTCCATCCATAAACAAAACTGTGGTACTTTTCAAAAGGAAATACTATGGCCAATAGCTCTTTTTCGATCTGTGCATAGTTTTTTTCACTGTTAGTCAGGATGCGAGACACAAATGATACAGGCTTACCCTTTTGAATTAGATACGATCCTAGGCCATCCTTCAAACTATCACACTGTATAATATCTTCATTACCACTGAAAACTTTTAAAATTGGAGCTTTGGTTAGCAGTTGTTTGATGTTGTTAAATGACTCTTCCTGAGTTTCTATCCAATTAAATTCTACCTTTTCTTGAATGATTTCTCTAAAGGAGCAGTAACTTTAGATACATTAGGTATAAATTTTGACAGAAAATTTAACATTCCTAACTAACTTTAACATTCCTTACTTCAGTTTTTGATTTTGGTGTTGGCATATCAATAATTGCTTTAATATGACTAGGATCGGCTTTTACACCTGACTCAGAAATAATTTGGCCTACATATTTGAGTTCCGGTACCCTATATTGTAATTTATCAGGATTAAATTTTATATTTAGAGACCTAGCTCTTTCAAGAACCTTAGAGATAATTATATCATGAGTAACCTCAGATCCTGCAATTATGATATCATCAAAATAAACTTCCACACCTTCAATATCACCAAATAATTTTTGGCTTCTTTTCTGAAATATTTTTGGGGCAGAGGATATTCGAAATGGCATTTTATTAAACTTATATCTTCCATAAAGAGTATTAAATGTACAAGGGCAATCCCAAAAAAAAAAAGGTCTATTTTTTGGGGACGTAGAGAAAGTTTTAATACGGTTGTTGGCAACACTGTCATGAGTGGTACCTTCTCCACTACCACATAAGCACGCAGGCGCTTCGCTCGGATGCTCAGTCTTGGCTTGGCAGCCATTCGAAATGGAGCTTCTGATAAACGTTACCACCAAGTGCGAAGTGCGTGCAGTTATTCGATTTTTGAACGCAAAAGGTGTTAAACTGATTGAAATTCCCCGCCTATTGACGGAAGTGTATGGACAGTCGTGCATGGATGTCAAAAACGTTCGCAAGTGGTGTAGAGAGTTTACAGCCGGTCGTACTGAAATTCATTACGAAGAAAGGAGCGAGAGGCCGTCAATTGCCAATGAGACAATCGCGAAAGTTGAGAAACTCATGCGTAAAGATCGGAGGATCAATCACTCTGGATTTTTGTCTGGATGGTGGTTCTGCTCCGATGATGAGGTGAAAGATGAGGTTCAATGCTTCCTGAAGGGCATGGCAACAAGCTGGTATGACATGGGCATTGTAAAACTGCCCTAGCATCTACAAAAACGCATCGACCGAAATGGCGATTATGTTGAAAAATAAAGCATTCTTCAATCTTTAAAGTGATGTAGCAATTATAGAAAATAAACGGTTCTTTGTATATCTAAAAATATAGGAGACCTTTTTTTTGGGATTGCCCTCGTACATAGTTCAGAACTAGCTTCATCTAGAGGTACATGCCAAAATCCATCTTTTAAATCTACAACTGAAAATACTTTACCTTCTAACCTACTAATTATATCATCTGGAGAAGGAATTTCATAGTGTTCCCTTTTAATTACTTTATTTAGATCTCTAGGATCAAAGCATAATCTCAGACTCCCATTAGGTTTTTCAACTATAACCAAACTCTGAACCCAATCAGTTGGTTTATTTACTTTCGATACTATCCCTTCTCTTTCAAGTTTATCTAAAGTATCTTTTAATTTAGGCTGTAAAGCCTGAGGAACACGTCTTGGGGGGTGTATTACTGGTATGGCATCATCTTTAAGAGTTATATGATATGGTTCGTCAGGAAATCGCCCTGTACCTGTAAATACATCTTTATACTGAGCAATTAAATCATTTTTATTAATGATATTGCACTTTAAGGAATCAATCCTTTCAATTAGCATTAATGCAGAACAAGCTGTTAACCCTAATATAGGCGTAGATCTTACATCAAGAACATAAAACTGTAAAGGTACATTCTTAAGCCTTTCAGTTGAACAATTAATTATAAGAGTACCTTCTGGTTTTAACTTAAAATTACCATATGCAGTTAAGATCAAATCAGTTTCATTAAGTTTAGGCTTAAGTTTAACATTATTTAAAACATATAAAGGCAAAATATTTACTTCTGCACCAGTATCTAACTTAAAAATCAACCTTGAAAGACTTATTATTTACATACATTGTAATACTTTTCACGCATGTTTCACTTACCTTGTGAATATCCTTATTTACTTCATCAATAGAATTTGTTAGATCTTTGATTGATTTTGCACTTATTTTAAATTCACTATGCTCGTTTACTGGTGGATCTATCATTACAAAGTCAACAAATACACTATGTTCATTATATATACTAAGTTCATTATTTGGTATTCCAACTTCACAAATGTTCTTGGGACACCTCGCGGCAAAATGGTTCTTTACTTTGCATTTCGCACACGTCTTTCCAAAAGCTGGACAGTCCCGATATTTGTGCCTTCTTGCGCACTTCTTGCAGTCATATTCTAGTGCTGATTGCTTCTGTGACGACAATTTCGGTAGCACTGCCTGTTTTGATTGATGCTGCTCTTTTCTATATTTCTTCACGCTGTTCAAAGTCGCTGGATCATCTTTCATGTTCCGGAGTTGCTCGTTGCTTGTTTCAGCGGCACGGACTATTTCTATAGCTTTTTCTAATCCTAGGTAAGATTCCCGAAGCAAACGTTCAGTCAGACTCCTATCCCGAATGCCTAATACAATATTGTCATGAATCAATCCATTTTCTTGTTCAACAAACTCGCAAGTTGACGCTAAAGTTTTTAACTGAGTGACATAACATTCAATTGTTTGTCCTTCTTGCTGGCTACACGAAAAGAATTTGTAACGTTCATATACGACATTCTGCCATGGTGAACAATAATCTTCAAAAGACTTCAAGACCTCTTCGTATTTCTCTTTATTCTCAGGTGGCTCAAATCGAAACTTGTTAAAAATTTCGAGTCCTTCACTACTGAGTAAATTCAAAAGGATTGCAATTTTAGTCTTATCTGGCTTGGCATCTTTTTCCGTTGCAAGTAAATAGTTTTCTAGCTCTTGCTTCTATTTTTTCCAATTTTCTTTAACATTTCTGACGGAAAATGTTAGCGGAGCAGGTGGTCTGAAATCCATTTTGCTCCTGACACCATGTAACTTCTTCTGTAGTTAAACTTGATAACTTCTGTACTTTAAAAGTAGACTCAACTAATGAGTATATCTCAAGAATTCAAAACTTTTATTATTACATTTTTAAACAGTTCACATGACATTCAGCTAGCACAGTAACACGTGTATCACAACAACGGAATCGCATAGCATGAGCGCCATTAAAGTTAAAGTTATTTACAGTTATATTTGTAGTTATTTTAAATATACATCACAGTATCAAGTCAATAATTTGAAATATTGTAGATTAGTTCAAAAATTAAATCTTTTATATGTTTGCACATTTTTTAATTATTTTAACTTTAAATTTGCTTTTTTTTATGTATATAGATGTTTGTTAAAATTTAAATTTGTTTAAATTTAAAATAGATGGATTAAATATATACAGTGAATTACAATAGAATATTGCCTATTGTAATGCATGCTCCTTTAATAATACCTTAAATGCAGTTTAAAAAATATTAGAATCAATTTCAACCAAATTCAGGTACAAAAACTCTTGAAGCAGATCTGGTTACAAAGATAAATATGCGGGCAAATGAAGAACTGTGTTATAAAAAAACATTCTTTAATTCAGAATTTAAGCTTGCTAAGCATGCTATATTATATATATCAATAATATTTGCAATCATAATTTATAAATAAATTAGAATGATTATATGCACTATTCTTATGCAACTAAAATTTAATTTTTAAAATATTTTATTTCTCTGTAGAAATCAGAATCCAGAAGCCTCATAAAGATTTACCGATTCAAATTTCCTCTATGCTTGTTTGTGATTCAAAATATTTGCTTCAATATACGAGTAGGTTTAGGGATAGTAGTAAAATGCAAATTTCTAATTAAAGATGCATATAATGGACAGCATTGAATTGTTCAATTTTTTTATGTATATACAGATTTTAAGTTAAATGTAATTAAACTGATTACAATTTAACAAATGGTCAATGCATATTTTCAAAGTTGCAAAACGTCATTCGTGCACTGACTGCTGACAAGTTTTGTTTGACAAGAGGTCTATGAAAAATCCAGTAATACCAATTTTTGAGAACATAAACAAATACTGGTACTGAAGATCATCAACAGTCAAGTACTATAAAGCAATTTACTTCTGTAGAATACTAAAATTATATTGAACAACCATGGCTGATTATATCCAAAATGTCCAATAATATGCTTTGCTATAAAGGCAGAGTTGCTCAGAAAGTTTGAGAACCCCTGGTATATAGTGTAGTAATAATTTTATTAAAACTATATAAAACTTTAAACAAAGGTAAGCAATTATTCTGGATATAAAAAGTATTAATACTGTTGCATGTGTACAGGTTTGTAATAGAATGAATGCACACAAAGACAATGATAGCTTGATAAAATTTACATTACTGAAAGGAATACTTTACAGTTCCAAAACGTTTCACAGATATACTCTAACAGCTCTTCTGAGTATCATAGAATACAATCAGTACTTCAAATACCAAGAATGTGAAACACAGCACAATTCAAAATGTATCTAAAAAGGCAAAGTTTCTACAGAGATCTCTCAGTACACAAACTCAAGCTGAACTAACCAACTAAGAAACTGATACTCTCCCCAGTCTTATATAGTTTTCCCCTAGCCACCAAGAGACTTTCCACTTCTCAAAATTAGTGGAAGGTACATGAAGTCCGGATATTGTTACAGTTACATATAGGATCAATTACAGTTATTCAATTACTATACCCATTATAGTTATTCAGGGACCGGACCAAAATGGCACCAAGTTTCAAGAAATAAAATGGTCACCAAAACTATTGCCAGCTTGACAATATCTCGCCACTTTTGTGAGATAGCCATTTACTCTCTGTTACGTAGACAGACTAGTCCTTCTATTCTTATTTTTTCAGCATAGCAGCTTCTCTTTCAAGCATTTCACGTTAAAATATAACAAATTCACATACCTTTTCCCTAATATTATTACATATGTAAACAATTCATAACAATACTATCAAATTTAGGAATATATCACCTTGCACAGCGATTACTGAATTTATATTCATTACATGTGGCAGAAAAATAATTGATAGATAGACTTACTGCTAAATCACCAGAAATATTTGCTCCTGCTAAAATTCCAGTAGCCGCAGGAAAGAAAACAGAGAACACAGAAATAAATGTTTCTCCTCTAAAATCTGGACCAAAATTTTCTTTCATGACCTCTACTATAAAATAAATAAATCAATAATATATTTCAAATATGTAATAAAAATACAAACTGAAGTTTTTAATTTATTAGAATAATCAAATTCATCAAAAAAGGGGAGGGAGGTAATATAATGAATAAGAAATAGTTATAAAAATCTATTCAAAAATTTCTCATGTGCTTTATTTTTGCAACTGTTGGTTCTAGACATACACTTCCAGCTTCAAAAAAACTTTTATATAAGGAAAATATTCACATTATGGTATTTTTAAATCTGAAAATCTGATTTTGCAAAAATTGGAGCTGACAGTCCCATACAGCAGACTTAGTTGCTATGACGCTGCAGTGACCTCTCAATTTTGCATTTTCTTCATATTACATTTGTGACCATGGTAGAACGTCGCAGGAATGTTGCATTGTGATGTGGATGTGAATGTCGTACGGATGTCACATACACGTCACAGCAAACATTTAATGTGATGACAGGAAATATGCAGTCTTCCCCACCCTGACCTTGCTCACTTAATTCTTTAATGGGAGGTATTCTTGCGCACTGACCTCCACCCCGATTTATTGCTAATTGCTATACATTTCAGTAAACCTTTTTAAATAAATTATTCTTTTATGCTAATAGCTTCAATTTTAGATATTTCCTTTTTATTAAAAATATTAACAGTTTATAGCATGTTTTTATTGATGTGGTACTTCGAAATCATTGAACTATATTCCGTGGTGAATGGATTAACATTCTATCGTATCTAGTGTTATCAAGAGACACTGACGAAAGACTTCTTCATCTGCATAGTGTTTGTTTGTCTTTAGGATCTTTGCGATCATTTTTTTAGTTCTGTTCGCCAAAAACATCATCTTTGCTACATTTTCAGGTAAGCACTGTTTATTGTACACTGATGTGAATGATATCAGTAATAATTAATATGTAATAATAAAATCATGATTTAAATGCTATGATCAAAAAGAAATACTGGCAGTTAATTAAATTAATACTGGAAGTCTCACTGCTTAGAAATTTTAATTTAGAGAGTCAGGTTTATTTGGTAGATATAATTCACTTTTTATTGTTTTTAATGTTAAAAGATAATGTGAAAAAAATTGATTTTATGCATTTTACTTCAGTACTTTCATCGTGTCCAGCTATTTTTCGAAATTACTCACAAAATAATTTCTTTCTTCCATGTGTGGTACTTAGTGCCAGATTACAAATGATGCCATACTTCCATAACCACGTTTCAGCTACATAGAACACGTTTTTTAATTATTATAACTTTACAAATGGTGTATTACTTTAAAACACTGAACTTTTATATGTTTCCTATATGCGAATTTCTGAGATTATTTTTTAAATTGATTACATCAGATCTTTTCTTTTCGCAAATTATGTCACACTTTTACGTACAATATATTTAAGTTGTGTTGTTAAAGTATCCCAATTCCCTTGTTAAGAGATTTAGTTAGAAAAAAATATTTCCTAGTTTAGGTCAAATTATTTGAATACGGCAAAACATACGAGGGCTTTCTACTTAAGATGAGGGATGCCTTTGTGGAGGACTTTCTATGGAAACTAACTTTATTCACTTTATATATTAAGAAAAACATGAAAACCTGTGCAAAAGTATTTGTTACTTGAGAGATTAAGAGAATATATTTATGGTATTAATTTTTTAAAGAGATACATAAAATATTTAAATGATAACAATATAAAAATAAGGAAATTACATTTCATCGTTACTTATATATGAAGGAAGTTAAAATTTCACTTGTGACAAGAGTATGAAAGAGTATAATTTGTTTTTAAAAGTACAAGTTATTTCATGTTATAAAAAAACCGAATTTCAAATTGTATTTTAAGAAACTTTAACCTATTGCAGACATTTTTATAAATGTAATGAAAATTACTATAAATCGAAATGTATATTTAAGCTTCACCGATAAACTTTATTCAAAATAATAATTTTATTTTCAATTAATATTATATTTCACTTCTTCAAAGAAGATATTTTATTTTGTTATTGGAAATTTAAAAATTACATATAACACTCTAAATACATCTAATTTAATTATCTAAGCTTATCACATCTAGTTTTGCTTTAATGTATCATTTGCAGAACCAGACATAGAAAAGATACTAATTTCTGCAATCATATTTAAAAAGCTTAGAAAAATTAAAAATTAAGAAATGAATCCTTCACAAAGCAATTTAAACAAATCATTATGATAACTTGGAAATTTGTATATTATAAAACACTGATGAATTAAAGTCTTTTACCAAACAGGGAAAGAAAAACTGATTTTAGGATAAAATATAACTTCATAGAATTCTTTTTATTAGAGCAGACCTCAGTTCTTTGCCACATTTAAAAAAAACAAATAAATTTGTTTGGAAATTTTATAACAGAAAGCCAATATTATCCCAATTCCTGGGGAGTCAATCGAAGGTTCTGAAAACTCTGTATAATTGCGCTGCATTATACTGTGGACAAACAAATATTTCTTTTAATGTAAGAGGAGGAGCTTTATATTTTCGTTATTTTTAAATTTTAACAAAAGTTCTAAATTTATTCCTACAAAATTAAGTAGTGGAATTACATTAATTTTCATAAATACAGCCAATTTCAATTTGAACTTAAGTAAATAACTGAAATTCAAATTTAATTGCGTAGATTCTAAAATGAAAGGCATAAACGTGTTTTCATACTTACTGTGCTAAAAGTAAATTAAAAAACTATTTTTTTATATTAAAGAAATCAAATAATCTATTTCTCTTCAGTTAAAAGCATACTAAGGAAACTGTTTCTTTAATTCCCATCTAGTAAAAAAAATTATATCATCATTACTAAAACATGTATTGATGCCTTTTTGACATTTTAACAGTTTGAAATCATTTCTGATTTCAATAAAGAAATCAAATAAAAACTTTAAAGAAAGTCCAGTTTAAAGAAAAATGAAGTACTTTAAAGAAAGTAAAGCATCACGGCCTTATCATCAGATTTTAATATCTGAAACTAATTGCATATCTGCTTCTCCTAAACATTTTTATTACTTTTCAAATTCTTATTCATGCAGTATATGTGCCTCATTACTTTCAAGTGCCTGATTCACCCTAAAAACGATACAGCTCTGTGTTGTACAGATTCATTTAGATTAAATTAATAACTTTTTTAAATATGATATCTTCATATTATTTAAACTAAATAAAAAACTTAATCATGTTTATATTAAAGGAGAAGGATAACAAGAATGCCTATATCTCATGTTTTACATCAAAACACATTTTCCGAATCCTCAGCTTTGCTGTGAAAAATAGCATTAAAATAATTCCAAATGCCCTGATTTCATTGTATGTTTGCAGACAGTTGTAGATAGCAAAAAACCTTTATTGATTTTTCTCATGCTTCTATAAAGTTCATGCATCTCTGATACTTTTCTCGTTGATAATCGCTTCATTCTTAATAATAATTTTAAAATTTATTTTCAATTATTACATATTAATTATCACTGCTATCATTCAAGCCAGTATACAGTAAGTGTTTACTCTCCATGTGTTGATTAAATAAAGGAACTTGTGACCTTTAACGCATAAACAGCCGAGTTTCATTCAGTTTACTGCATGAGCTACGAATAGTATTTAAGCATTGCTATGAAGGTCATAGTATAGCATATATTCTCAGAAGTGAGTAATACAGATTTTCCATAAGTCAGCTTTGGTAACAATAATTGTTTAATGAACTGGAATAGTTAATTCGTGCAAATTTGGTATGCTTTTGCATAATACTCTATTTGTTAAGAGAACAGAAAAATGTGTTTAGAAAATGCTGAAATGTTTAAAACAAACGATTCACATTAATCATCAAACAAAAATTATACCATAATACAATTATTTAAATATATTGAAGCTGTGCAGTGTAAGAGAGTTATTTTAAATTTATAGTTTAAAAATTTCAAAAAACTGTATTTTGTCAATGGAGTAATAATGGCGAAAGAGAATGCCTGTTTTGTATAACTAATGTAACTAAGTATAAATATTTATTTCCTGTAATTTCTATAACCACGTTTCCCAGCTACTGACTTTGGTACCCATAACTATTTGTTCAGTATTATATATTAAGCAACAAATCGCTAATTTGGAAGCTATGTGATTGTGTCGATTTATAAAAGCTTTTAATTCAAAATGAAATATTTCATTATATAACATGATAATAAAATAGGTAAATGACCTAAAACAGTTTTTCTTTCGTCCAATTATCAAAATAATTTAGCTCTTTTTCTGGAAGGAAAGCAATTAAGGAAGAAAGAAATGGAGAACAGAAAGCAGTATTAAAAGCTAAACTGTTAAAAAAATATTCCAAGCCAAAAAGCATTTTTTTTAACAGTATTTTTGTTTAGAATGAGGGGGGGGGAAAGATATTAAGTTAAGAAATATAGTCATTATTATAAGAAATATAGTTATTATAAACACTGCAACCCAAAGAATATTTTTTTGAAATATTTCTATTTTGAAAGAGGGGGGAAGGTGTTAAATTTAGAAATAAAGTTACATTTTTAATAAGAACTCAAATTTTTAATACAATTTAGAATTTTGGAAAAAATGTGGACTGTCTTTGAATATAAAATTCTAAAGAATGAAAGCAAAATTATGTAGCTTCTGGACAGATTATACTCAAAATTATTTGCAATGTAATATGGTTAGAAAATGACCATATGATCACTTTTGCATCATATATACTGTAATACATTCTGCATTTTCTGTACACTCTAGTTTATACAGATATGTAATAAACATAAATGGATTACAGTTATATAACCTTAATAGGGTGGAATACAACCTCAGTAAGATGAAAAATTTCAAATGAATATATTGGATATTTTCAATTATTTAAACATTTCGAATATTACGGAAGTATTTTAATACCTTGAAAAGTATAATACCTTACTGGATAATTAACTGCTTGCCTGATTATCCTGAGTTATCTCGTGTTCATCTATATTGCAGTTAATTATTATCCCATAAAAACTTGGGCGAGGCAGAATTTGTTAGTATGATTTGTTTTATCATGGTTTTACTCGGCCTGGAGGAAATGAAAGGAAATGTTCAGCTTTGATTGGCAGTTTGCCAATTTGCGCTGTTCTTTTGGAGGGATTGGTCACATGTTTCTCTATTGTATAGTATACGTTTACGAAATAAAGAACAATTATGATCTAAAGGGTATCAAAATTTACAAAAAAAAAAAAAAAAAAAAAAAAAAAAAAAAAAAAAAAAAAAAAAGCTTAATATTTGTTTACTTTATTAAACATTTATTTCAATGTAAGTTGTTTAAGTTGCTTCGTTTTATGTGATAATACTTTCTCTTCAATTCTATAAACAGACATAATTTCTTGTTCAGTTACAAAGTTCCAGAGTTTAGTGACACCATCGATGTAAGTGTTCTTATCCATGATGACTATCTGGCCACTTTTGTTGGCCTTTCAAATGATAATATCCGGGTTAGAATTAATTTTGCGCATAGTAGCTCTTTCTCTCGCGATTAGATTTGGTTTCAAAGGTTTATTATTGAATTTCACATTATGAGTGATAAGAAGCCTAAACATTTCTTTCTGTGAATCTGAAACTTTATTGAACTTGAAAGTTTAAGTTTTGTGTTAAACTTTGTGAATCCGCGACTGTGACTTTTGAAAAGTTGAAACAAGCGCATGGGGAACATTGTTTATCAAGAGTACAAATTTTCCGCTGGCACAAATCATTTTTGGAGGGCGAGAAAATGAACCTTGCTGAAGGAGACCTGCAACTTTAAAAACTGACGAAAAAGTTGAATGTGAGATTAGATCGTCATTTAACAACAAAGATGATGTCTGAAGAGTTAAATTTAAACACTTTCACCATACATCAAATTTTGACAGATGATTTGAACATGTGAAAGATTTGTGCCAAAGTGGTGCCGAGAAACCTCACAACTGAACAGAAGGACAATTGAAAAAACATGTGCGCCAATCTTCTCGAGAGGATTGCCAATGACCAAGACTTCCTCAATTGTGTGATCACAGGTGATGAATCCTGGATATTTGAGTACGATCCTCAAACAAAGCGGCAAAGCAGGCACACTCCGTCATCTTCTCGGCTGAAGAAATGTCGAAACAGCAAATCAAAAAAACAAAACCATGCTGATTTGTTTTTTTTTTTTTTTTGATAAAAAGGGTATCGTGCACACAGAATTTGTTATACCAAGACATATTGCAAACCAAGTATTTTATAAAAGTGACAGAACCACTATTTGCGGTTCTGCAGCTGAGGATGGTGGTTCGGTAAAACGATCGAAACTAGTCCCGTGAAAATTTTGAAAATATAACGCTGATTTTTGTTGTTTGATCAGTATTTGTTCGGCATGTTATTGTGTCTTAATGCTATGTAAACTTTTATGAACATGGTGCATATTACTTACAATTTAAAAGAGACCATCAATGGCCAAGCGGTAAAGTCACTGAACACTGGTAGTTTGATTTGGAATCGATTACAGGAAAATGGGCTAGCTTGCATGAGTGTTTTAGAGGTTTCCCCCCCATGTGTATAAGGATATGAACCAGTTTCCTTTAGAAAATACTCCATGAAAGCATCCACCCAGATAGACAACCCTTGTATGCTTTGCCATAATCAAATAAGCACAAGCATAATATGTATATATATATATATAATGTATAACACTGCTTATAAATATATATACGCTGCTCAAAAACAATTACAGATATTATGAGTTCGATATGCTATAAAAATTAAAACAACAACTTTTTAGCAAAAATTAAATAGAAGAGTTAAAAAAAGGAAAATTATAACATTTACAAGCTGGGAACATGCATATTTTGTTTGTAACATCAAAAAATCTGCATTTTCAATAACGAGCGAAAAGTGAACATTTTCCTTTTCGATGAAGGAATTCTTTGACTAGATTGACCAGCATATTCCCCAGTTATGAACCTAATAGAACATGTTTTAAACATTCTGGAAAAAAAAAAAAAAAAAAAAAAAAAAACATTGTCAGTCTGTGATCACTCTCAGAATCATTTCAGCAGATTGAAAGCTCTTTTCTAAAGGAGTGGGAGAGAATACCCCAGTCCCTCACCGACAACCTCATTGATTCCATGTCATGTAGGGGTGAGACATTGATTTCTGTCAGGGGAAACACCCCCCTTATTGAAACTCATTTGCAGGCAGGAAATCACATTTTGTGCTTATTTTTATAATATGCACAAACTGTGCATTTGTTTATTTGTATAATATTCACAAATTGTGCACAATTGTCCTGAAAATTTGGATCTTAGATCATTCTGGATATTGGACATCCACATTTCAGTCTTTGTACTGTCTAAAGATTTAATTTTGAAAAAATGATGTGTACTAAGTTTCTTACATAAAGAATTGGATTTTTCTTTTTGCAAAAGCACTCCTTGCATTCAGAAGAAATATTCATTATTAATGCAAATAAAAAAATAATAATTTAAAAATATCAAAGAACTTAAGAAATATTCAAATACACACAAAATATACTTACAATCCCATCCTACAATTCCTTTAGCCTTTTTATGTGCACCAGGTGGAATAAATGAGCCAATAATGAAATCTGCCATAGAAATCAATAAAACAACAAGCAATACTATCTGAGCCTGGGGATCAAAAGAAAGGAAATTCAAATGTATAATAAAGGAAGGAGAAAACAGAAATGGAAAGTAAAATTAAATTTAAATTTACCTCCGCTATTTTTTTGCCTATAAGTAGGGCAATAATTGTACATGGCACAGATTTTCCGGATATCAAATGTATATATTCACAAACTGTATACTTTTCTTACTATTTTTTAACTTCTGCTACAATTTTTAAATTATTTTTTATGTTTACATAATTTTAATATTGCTTTAGATATGATGTAAAAAAAAAATATACTGGACAAATGAGTCTGTTCCAAAATTCCAACTTGAACCTTGAATCCCAAATAATTTCTTAAAATTCTTTGGCACATGTGAACTTTCCTGCAGTCTATCATGAAATTTTACATTTTTTAAAAAATATTCACACCTTTAATGTCGAATGAAAAAAAAGGGGGCAACTTGTTACAACATATCATCAATTATATCAACAATTTCAGTACACACACACACACACACACACACAAAAAAAAAAAAAAAAAAAAAAAAAAAAAAAAAGGTAGATATAATTTTAGAATGAATTATGATAAAAAATACAGTAAACCCAAAAGACAGAAAAATGTTTCCTGTTAAAAAAAACTACGATGAATCAAAATTTATAATTTTTGGGAATACCATAATTTGCCTGTGACAATAATAAACATTCTTGGTCAAGAAATCTTCCTGATATAAATAAAATCATTAGCTGCTAAATTATTGGTAAAATGTTAAACCTTAAACTTGACAATTTACTTTTAGAATTTTGCTATGCTTTTCATATGATAAAGTTATTACTTTATTCATGAGATATTAAATAAAGTTCACTGTAAATCACTTTTTTAAATCATATTTTAGATTTTTTTCCCACTCATAGCATAATGTGTCACACAAAAAAGTAAAGAATCAACATTAATCAATATCACAGACAATTAAGAAATAATATTATCCAATCACCCCACTTGCATCTTTTTGTTGAAAGGCCAAGCACACAGTCATGAAGTAATTTTGGTTATTTTACAGCAGCGGTCACAAGCAATCATGATTGAATGCATTTCAATTATGCATTTTTTGCAAATACTGTCATAAATTTAGAGATACAGAGATGAAAGCTATGCTTACATGTAAGACAGTTATTGAAGGAAAAAGAAGAATTAATAGGTCAGAGTTTTGTCTTTGTCACAGTATGCGAGTATTCTAGGCCACGCGATTGTAGTAAGATGGGAGAACTTCCCAGTTAGGTACAATTAGTAAATTTAGTTCATCAGCCACAGTTGATGGTGTTTCAATTCTTCCCACCCCCATTGAATTGATGCTTCTGATATATACTTTGGGTCGGGCATTAGTTCATTAGCAGGAAGTACAGTTGTAGAGTTTGTATTGCGAATAGGTGGAGCTAACCAACTTGGCTTTAAAAACCTGTTTATTTGTGTTTGTTATTAGATCTATATTATATCAATATTTATCATTCAGATTGTGCAATGTTGCTTTTAAGCCATACCTTTAATAAAAGATGAAAGAAATATATACAGAAAAGGAGATGTTTTTCAAGAAATATGATACACTTCTGTGGTGTTGTGTGCAATAAAATTACATATTTTATTTGTAATAAGGGAATGTTGGTTCCAAAAGATAACATCATAAAGGAATATCTAATATTTTGGAAGTCAAATAAATTCATGGAAGAAAAAGTTTCTGAAATCTGTTTAAAATGACAACAAAATTTTTTTACTGAAGCAAACAAATCCAATGAAGCCAAGAGTTCACAAAAAATTTTTGCTTGTGGATATCATTGCAAAATAATCAAAATTATTTACTAACGACAAATTTTCTAAAGACTATTTCAGTCTGCTGAGTTTCCTTATTCTAACAAGAAACAATTACTTAAAATTATTAGTTTTCAAGCAACAGTTAAAAGTCAATAATGTCAGTTAAAAGAGAAAAATTAAATACATTTTTCAGCATTCTCAGTAGTAGTTGAAGACCGCAGATATAGCACAACTTATTGTTTTCAGACCGGGTATAACAAATGAATTTGAAGTAACTGAGGAATTATTGGAAATAAAAGGAAAACTGATGCACAAAATACATTTTCTTACAAATTGCAATAGATAAATATAAATTAATTTGAGAAAAATGGTTGGAATTGCAAGTAATATGCAAATGCTATGGTTATAAAAAAGAATGGAGCTGTTTAAAATTAAGAACTGGAGTGAAAGGAAAAAAATCAGAATAATTTTTGCATCATATAAGAAGCATTTAATACGCAAAGTCAGCAGGTGAATAATGTTATGGAAACAATAACTAAAACAGCAAACTTTATTCATGGGCATGTTCTAAATCACCCAAAATATACTGCATTGCTTGAAAATATTGAAAGTGAGTACTGAGAAATGATTTAATGTAACAAGATGAGATGGTTAAAGTAAAGCAGCCATATTAAAATAGTTTTTTTTTTTTTTGAATCAATGAATTAAATCAAAATATTCATGACATAAAAAATAAAAATATTCAATAACAATGCATAGATAACACATTTAGCATTTCCTGTTGACTTAAATTACTTAAATAGTTTCAATAAAGAGATTTAAGGAATGAATTTATTATTGACATTTATACTTGTATTAAAGCTTTTAAAGTTACATTGAAATTATGAAAAACAAAACTAGAATAGAAAAATTTCACACATTCTCACATCTTATATTCTAGCCCATTTCTTAAAAGAAAAATCTTAAGAATATGCACGAAAAGTACCATTTATTATGAAAAGAATTTAAAAAAAGATTTTAAAGTTTTGATGATTTTGAGAGCGATTTTACATTATTTTCATTAACATTAAAAATAAATGCAGATAACACACCAGAAAATCTAAAAATAGAGCTAATTAACTTACAGCATGATATTAATCTTATTCCAAGATTGGAAGACAAAGATTAGATTAATTTTTATTTGCATTTGCCAAAAGATTAAAAGACTCAAGTATCAGACAGAAAAAAAAAAAAAAAAAAATGTTTCAGATTTTAAATTACGTCCAAAGGGGCGTTTTTTAACATTTTGTGTGTTACCTTTCTTTATTAAATATCATGTTCCTCACACTTAAACCATAAGATCCAGTGCAACAGCAATATCGCAAAATAGTTTTAAAACGAGCATATCTTTAGAATTTCCGATACAGAGACTCGCACGCTGGAGATAAAAATGTTTTTTCTGCACAACGTTGAAATCCTTGAGTTTGTTAATAAAAAATTCGTCAAAGTTTTAAAAAATAGGAAATCAATCATAAAACAAATTTCAAATTTCAAATTTGGTCTTCCACATGCTCATATTCGTTGGAGGATTACGTTATTCAAAATTCGATGACTCTATGTACCGTTATTTTATGACAATGTGAGAAATATACATACATTTACGCAGATTTTCATTATTTAATTTCTTCAAATATAATGCAGGACTCTAACATTTTATGGCAACAGTTTGAAAAGTGAACCGACATTTATCCGTCCGACGCAAAATGCCAAAACGAAAGTAATAGTCCTTCGGGACTCAAGTCCCTTTGGACTAAAAACAAAATCTGAAATGTTTCAGATTTTAAATTACGTCCAAAGGGGCGTTTTTTAACATTTTGTGTGTTACCTTTATTAAATATCATGTTCCTCGCACTTAAACCATAAGATCCAGTGCAACAGCAATATCGCAAAATAGTTTTAAAACGAGCATATCTTTAAAATTTCCGATACAGAGACTCACACGCTGGAGATAAAAATGTTTTTTCGGCACAACGTTGCCATTGCTCGCTTTGAAATCCTTGAGTTTGTTAATCAAAAATTCGTCAAAGTTTTAAAAAATAGGAAATCGATCATGAAACAAATTTCAAATTTGGTCTTCCACATGCTCATATTCGTTGGAGGATTACGTTATTCAAAATTCGATGACTCTATGTACCGTTATTTTATGACAATGTGAGAAATATACATACATTTACGCAGATTTTCATTATTTAATTTCTTCAAATATAATGCAGGACTCTAACATTTTATGGCAACAGTTTGAAAAGTGAACCGACATTTATCCGTCCTACGCAAAATGCCAAAACGAAACTAATAGTCCTTCGGGATTCAAATCCCTTTGAACTAAAAAGTTAAAGTATAAAAATATTTACTTTTGATTCCCATTGGGTTCTGATGATTGCGATTCTAAAGAGAAAAAGAACTGTGATATATCCTATTATCTGATTTAGAACAGAATAACTGTTTCCTTGGAGAGTACATTTGTAAGCGAAAAATTTCTATGAGTAATTCAATTTCAATTTCAATGAGTAATTATTTTCTAAGACTACCTTCTTTATCAAAATTGTAGTGCCATCAAATATCAAGCTGTAGTAAGAAATGAAGAAGTTTACTATTACTTATGAATGCATTTTTTTCTGTATATGTCAAGAATAATTTAATAAATAAAAGGATGATAATAGGTTGTCATTATTTATTCTCAAGTTTCACCCCACTTTGAAGGTTTTTGTAATTTTTTTATTTTTAGTTCAAGTAAGTTATTTAGTGGTTAATCAACATATTAGAACTATTAAAACTAAATTTCAGTCTGAAAATTAAATATTTAGATGTCAATAGATTTGAATTACAATCTGTAACAATAGTGTATATTTTGAAAATATTTAGTAAGTGATTAATCATCTAAAGCAGCATTTCTCAATCCTTTTTTAAGCCCATGGAACTGGTAAAATTTGTGAAAAAATTTCGCAGACCAGTAGTTCCCCCCCCGCTACAGACTTGGGAATGCACTGGTTGATGCACTGGTTTTAAAAGAGACTTGGGAAAGCAAAGTGCTCTGCAGGAAAGATTTCTGAATGTTCTTTGGAGTATTTGCCACATTCAGTGATAGATTCATTTATACAGCTGGGTGCAATTTACTTCATTGTACACTAGAATTACTGCAACCCTTTCTCTGCTGTGAGCACTCCATCCAGTTTTTAAAATATGTGAGATGTATAAGTAACAAATGTGAGCACACTTCAATATTGCCAACCTTCAAAGACAAAATTATAAATTTTAGTATTAATGTAAAAAATATCATTAAAAAATTTGTTATTCTTATTTTTTGACAACAGAAATTCTTTAAACGCGGATAGGTTTAAATTTCTGAGGTCTGGTCAAATTTTTCTGTGGAACAATGCCAGTCCCCAGTTAAGAGTCCCTGATTTGAAGGGAACTAAACTTTAAAAAAAATTAAAATTTAAAAATTAAAGCATTATTTTAGCCAGGAGAAGAAGGAAAAAAGCATTAAGTTTGAAAAATAAAAATTATAGAAAAACATTGCATAAAACAGAACTGAACATTAATGAAATAAATTTTCAATCATACCATGTTCAAGGAAAATCAAATTTTATGAGTAAAATTTCAAACATATTACAAACTTACATGCAACACACCACATACGAGTTTTGCGTAACACCAGTTTGTTAGCTCTGGCTAGTTCACGAATTTCAGTTACACAATATTTTTTGAAATACTACCAACATTATTTCTATAAGTATAATCAATGTCATTAACTAAATAAATAATTTCAGTATGCATTCACCATAAAATAACACCTCTTGTAACAACAGTTTAGTAACACTGTTTTTATATTTTTTCTTCAAAATACATTTATTTGAATTCAGATATCCTCTCATAGCTTTCATTTTTGCTATAAGAGAGAATATCACTTATTTAAGGTTAAAAAATATATAGAGGTATTACATTTTCTTTAAGTACATCTTTATTACTTACCAGAAAATTATCTGCATAATCAAGTTTGAAGTATAACAATGAATATGCACACATGTCTGATTTTAAAATACAAGCATTTCCGCAGAACTGAAACTTTATTTTTAGAAGAATCCTGAAAGAATAAACTATCACGAAATAAGCACACAAATGTGCAAATACAGTTTCTGATTTCCAAAAACTTCTTCGAAATATCGGCATGTAATTTAGTTCTAATGTATAAATCAATAACTTAGTTCATTTCTAAAAACAGAATAATAAAATATGTTTATGTGCTTTTTGAAATAAAATAAAATGAAACCATACTTTATTCATTAATACTGAAATGAAGTGGTTCAAATGCTATATAATAAATTTTACACATTAAAAGAATACTCACTTATTCACAATATGGCCTTGGCAAATTTGACACACTGTTCCATTATTTGGGGGAGGGGCAAATAAATTAATTTATAATCATTGATTAATCCCAATAATTTTTTCAACAAGGGTTAAAGTATAAAAATATTTACTTTCGATTCCCATTGGGTTCCGATGATTGCGATTCCAAAGAGAAAAAGAACTGTGATACATCCTATAATCCGAACATCATTCATCTCACCATCAACTATATGCATACCATTAACCTACACATAAAGTTAAGAAATGTTAAAAAAAGGCATCAACAGAGAAGAACAAATTTTTAGATCATATGGCTCTACTAATGGTTATAAATTTTTAAAAATTATTAAAGATTTATATATTTGAAATTTACTCACAACCAACAATTGTACTAAAGTTTCAGCAAATCCAACAACATACATAGCAACAGCAACTGCATTAGCTAATGAAAATATTAAACCTATGGCTCCTCCAAATTCTGGCCCTAAGCTTCGTGAAATCATGTAGTATGTTCCTCCTGAAAAATTAAAATAAAAGCAATTGAAAAACATTCTAGAGGGATATTAATTATGTCAACATTATGATCTCTAATTGGGTGAAAATTTTAGACTGTTAATTATACTGATGAGACTTTTTTGGGGGTGGGGAGAATACATAATATTTTAACCCAAAAGGGTTATTAGTCTTGAAAGCAATTTTGCACTGATTCACTGTAAATTCACGGTTTCACTTTCCTCTGCCTCTTGCCATTTGGCAAAATGTAAGACATTTATTTATCTCTCAAATTTAACCTGTCTGTTATATATTAACAAATTAAAAAATTTAAAAGCAACAGATGCAGTTTTTAAACTTTTAATCTGAATGACTTGAATAAAAATGCCATTAATTCCTAACATATCTCATTAAAAACATTAAATATTTTTACAATATTGCATTACATACTTTTTCATTTTTAAAATTTACAGAATCTCTATGTATATTCATCTAGAAATGGGTTGGGCAAAGTGCAGCTCGTGAGCCTAATGCGGCTCTCGCAGGCAATTTGTGTGGCTCATGCATATAAAATATATGTATGAAATATCTTAAACAAACTATTCAGTGTCCAAAAGGAAGTAATTAGTTTATACTCTTTTTACAAAGTTGTCAGGGATTTCTTCCTTTTTAAAACCGCTTCCCTTACTTCTATAATTATGTAAATACAAACTTGTGGTTTTTAGAAATTCTATATGCGGCTCTTGAGCATTCCTGAATTCAAACATGCGGCTTTTACTGACATGAAGTTTGGCCAACCCTGATCTAGTATCTAGTATTCATCTAGTAAATGTTTCTCCATTTCACTTATCACCATTTGTACAGAGAAACCATATTGAATTTTAAAACAGCTCTTTCGGGTAACTGTTAAAATCTGAAAGGTCTCAGATTTTTTTAAAATTCTTTCTCTTAACTTTTTTAAATGAATATGTTATTATCTAATGATATACTGTTATTTTTCAACTATGTTTATGCTGAAATTTTAAATCTTTTATTCCATTTCTAATTCTGTAATTTCTTTTTAAGGACAACCTTTCTCTTCATATTACAGTACCAATATTTTTATGTTTTTTATATATAACATGAATTTATAAATATACACTTTCTTCACATATAACCTAATTTTTTTCTTGTGTCTTTAAATGTGAAGCCCGATACTTTCAATATTCCAGTTCTGTTTAATATAGTACATGTAACATTAACCTAAATATACACAGTTTCTGAATAGGGTTCTAGAGGCTTTCTCTTGTGCAGAAGTTTATATATTTATATTCAAACTTACCTCCTTTTACTTCTCCATTTGTACAAATTGCAGACATTGATAAAGATGTGAGTGTTGTAACAACAGTTGCCAAAAGTATGACCAAAGATCCCAAACCTTAGGAAAAGAAATAATGTTTTTAGTAAAAACATGATATAAAATTGTAGAAATAAGAATATTTTTAAAAGCAACAAGGGGGAAAAAATCATGCAATCCAACCAAAGTATTATCTTAAACATCTGCTTTTACATTTAGTAAGTAGTAGTAACATGATATAAAATTTTATGGTGACATGATATAAAATGGTAGTAAAAACATGGTATAAAAATGTATGGTTTAACAGCAGTAAAAACAAATCATGATACAAAATTTCAGAATATTTTTTCATTGCTTCATTGCAATATTTTTTCATTGCTTCATTCATTGCTTATTTAAGCAATGAAGGGGAAAATTGTGCAATCCAACAAATTATTGTCTTAAACATTTGCATTACATTTATTTAACTTACCAATACCAGCTTGGCCGATTACCCATGACAACCTGAGGAATAGCATGACACCCCAAATATTTAACAAACATCTTACCTAATGGACAAAATATATACAGTCTAAGTATTTACGCATTGATATTCATCTTTATAAAACTATATAAAAGTAGATCATAAAATAATTACAAAGAAATCAATATAGCATAGTAAATAAAATTAACTTCTGAATCATAATTAAATAACTTAATACAGTAAAATCTCCCACAACCAGTAATATCAAAATAATGGCAATTCTGTGTAAAAGCAAACTTTTATACTGGGACTTTGATGAAATAATCTTCATCACTCAGTGAGAGAGCATAAAGTCTGAACAAACTGGTTTTGTGATGCATTATTCCATGGAGTGCTGCAAGGGTGGAGGTGAGGAGCTTTGTCCCTGCCCTGGCACTTTTTTTCCCCCTTTTTCAGACGTTGTAAGTATGTATAACATGGTCTTCAAATTCCAATCTTTCTACAAAAAGATGGTGTGGGAATTCACAGTGCTGTAATGTGTTTAATTGCAATCTGACTGAACTGACAGAGATGAACCGCAATTCCACGAGAACAGCTTCATTTCTTGGAAACACCATGTCTTCCTAAATATGTGTTTCACCAGTAATGTCTATCATTTGCCAAGTGCTGTGTTTGAAATGCTTCAGCTGTAATGTCAAGTAGCCTCTTGGGGTTTGGAGAAAATAACATAATACTTCGGTGTAATCTTGCAACATATTTTTGATGTCATCATAATTCTTTATGAAGGTTAAATAGGATTCTTTAGTGTTGCACGTGCTCAGCTCTATGATGTCACATGGTAAAGAATGGTCAGAATGAGAATGGCAATTTTAATGTATCTATAGTAAACATATATATAATCAGAAAATTAGTGAAATTAATATAACACCCACTAATAATCAAAATTAGCAAAATGTGTAAGAGATGGTCATAGTTTGTGTTTAGATGAAATTAAAGGGCACTATACAGGTAAGTAAAATAGTTTTAATGTTATTGAATGTTAAAGTCATATGGGGAATAATTCTGGCATTTTTAACAGTTGGGTTATTGCCTTTACACAATGCATTGAATGCTTATTTCTAGTTGAAATTCATTTGCTTTTTGGGCACACTCAATCACCTGAAGCAATTAATTGCGGAGATTTTATATCATATACCAAACATAACTTTTGTCATAACATTTGGCCCATCACCACAACATTCTGAAAGTCTAAATTTAAATCTGAAATTTAGGTTTGTGAGATAAAACATTTAATGTAACTAACAATCTAAAGACTTAAATGTTGAAAGCATTTGTGTTTTGTTTCTGCTGCCTAATGTAACAAGCTTATCCAAATTTTGGATACAGGAATTATTTAGAATATAAAAACTTATTCCTTTCTATGCATCCACATGTGAATTTTGAAAGTAGTGTCCATGATTTTCAGAAGCAACGTGCCCTGAAGGACACCGTAGTTACTTTGCTTCTTTCTGGAAAGAGATGAACATTACACCGCTGCAGATGTAAATTGTGGCCTATAATCATGTTCACAGATGACGAGTTGATTTACAAAAAAAAGCTTACTATTTATCTGTTTATTAAACATTTCTCTGATTGTAAATTGTATAAGTTGCTTCATTTTTTGTGCTTATACTTTCTCTTCAATTCTGTTGAGTGACATAATTTCTTGTTCAGTTACAAAGTTCCACTGTTCAAGTCCTGTAGTTGCTGCATCGAAAATTCCAACTAACTTGTCAATCGAAATTTTTTTGTTTTCAATAACCTCTTGTCACTTTCTTCACTATTGGTAATGGTATTTTCTGGATCTAGAACCATACTACAAATTTCGCCCTCCGTTAATAGACTGATAACTGGAACATTGCCATTGCAATGAAAAACTTCTGTTATATCACCTTTATTTATTACTGCTTCTCCACATTTTTCTACAAAATCCATTAATTGGAAAAGCAGATACACAGCTACGAGCCAAATTATTGATCACACAGATTTATGCTAAAATGATTGTTTGTTCAAAAATGAGGTATTTTATTCAGTACCAAAGTGAAATTGAGAATCGGGATTCTCCACATGGCTTTTTTACAAGGAAAAAAATCAAATGCGCATGTGAAAAGCATTAAAAAAAATTCCTAAGGAAATTTTGTTGGTGGCTTTAAGGTCCGGATTTTAGATCATTCCGGATATTGGACGTTGGATATTGTACTGCAATACTTTATGTTTAGTCCTTAATTCACTGTGGTGGGTCTGTAGCAAAGCAATTCATTTGGAACTAAATATTAATATTAGCCTATCTTAATTAAAAGACTTAATCAAAATTTATTCTTTATAATCAAACATATTGATAATTGTGTATTTCATAACTTGCCTGTCTATGATGATTAAATTCCCAGCTCTGCCAAAGGGACCAAGCTGTCACAGCAAAGCCTCAGACACAGATGAGCATTATGATGTAATAAGCTGAATCAAGTGAAAAGACAGTGTTGTAGTATTCATTTCTAAAGTTATACACACCACAGCCATTTAATGCCTGTGATGTAGAGTCAATGGTAATTATAGTAATGGATGCCTGGCAAAGATTCCTTCCTGAAAACAACACCAAATGGTAAGAGCTGACACAGGTTTCAGTGCAAAAACTCTTTAATTCTTATGACAAGGTTCATGGTGTTGCAATCTGTCATTACCATGTATACAACATGGCTATTCTCTCATTCAGAGGTGCAACAAGACTGGTGCAAATGTTCACCCACAAATTCCATTGTCATATCTCATGGCTTGATTTCATTCAACACAAGCACTGATTTATCGGAGGGATAATCCACAGTCTATTAAGTCATGTCTATACACCAGAATTCTTCCACTGTCAAATTTAAATGTTTGCCAACTAATATCCAATTCATCTAAGAGGATGAAAATACCATTGCTGACTCACTCTGCTGTATAGACACCATTTTTGTAGCACCTGCAATAGACCTGCAAACTATAGCAAACTCTCAAGAAGATGAAATTTTGGGGAATACTGGGAAGCAACCCAAAATTAAAAATCTTACAGATCTCTACATCAGATAGTGACAAGAAAATCTACTGCAACATTTCTACTAATTATAATAGTCCATACATACCCGTAGAATTTCAGCCCGAAATATTTTTATCAGTTCCTAACTTATCTCATCCTGGAATTTTGGCCAAAAATATTTTCATCAGTTCATATTTTATCTCATCCTGGAATAAGATCCACAATAAAGTTAATAACAAAATGTTTCATATGACCCAACATGAATAAAGACTGCCAACTATGGACTACAGCAGCATGTTTATCATGCAAATGGTCTAAAGTCTATAGATACACACAGTCAGCTTTGGGAGAATTCAAAGGACCTCCTCACAGATTCCAGCATTTAGACATAGATTTGTTTGGTCTGTTACCTATTTGCAAAAGATCTAAATATCTTCTAACTATAATCACTCGTTATACATGACTGATTGAAGCGGTGCCATAAGAAGATTAATGAGCAGAATCAATCACTAAAGCTTCGGTTTATAACTGGTTTTCATGTTTTGAAATTCTAAATCACATAACATATGACCAAGGTAAGCAATTTGATAAGCATCTTTTTCAAGCCTTGGGAAAATATTTTGGTTTTAATACAAATAACTACACCTGCATATCATCTGCTGACAAGTAGCTTGACTGAAAGACAACATAGGACTTAAAAGTAAGTCTAAAATGTCACCTGCTGGAATCATAATCATGGCTTCAAGCATTACCTTTCCTTCTTTTAAGCTTAAATCCCGGCATCAAAGAAGACTTAGGCTGCTTATCTGCAGAACTTGCAGTATACGGATTCACCTTAGCATTATCAGGAGAATTCTATTCAACAATATCTCACATCAAACAGTCTGAATTTTTTTCAAAATCTTCAGATGATAATACAGAGTTTGTACACATTTCCTTACATGAAAATTAAGGACTTTTTAGGACCATCAAAGAAAAAATTAAGGACCTATCAGTAAACAAAAAAACGAATAGAATAAAGCAATTATCTATACAACCGACTTCATGCTTGTAATTTCACTTTAGGAAACTAACAGAAGTGTGTATTATGCACTATTATTAAATTCACTTTAATACTTACCATAAAACAATTTTGAAAATTAAACTAACACCCTACAAGTTATGAAGTAGATAACATTAAATTAGGAACATAATTTCTTTAAAAACATGTATAAGTGTATTTTACACTAATAACAGTCACTATTTTAGAGATTTACATGATTATTATTTAACTTATTTGATATTTATTTAAACACAGTCAACTACTATTATAATCACAACGTAAGAATATTTTGCAGATTAAAATAACTGATTTGTAAACATACAATTTATTTCCTTGCTTTTTTTTTTTTTTTGAAAGATACTAGAATAATAAACTGTACAATAAAAGATACAAAACATTTGTGCTTTTTTTTTCTTTTCAGCTAATTTAACATCTAATTTATTTATGTCTATTTCCTTTTCTTTAACTATTCTTCTAAGTTCATTTGCTTTGATAAACAAATCAATGTTCATGCTGGTCTCAGCTTCATCTGCTAAAGCATCTAATCTACTGCTTCATTAATATCTTTAATGTCCCTTTGAAGAAATTTTTTCTTCTGCTTCATATAATCAATTTCTTCCTCAATGATATTTCGTTTCCTCTTTGAATTTTCAGATTTAGTTAAAGATTTTCGTTCTTCTAAATACTGCATATATTTAGACCTTGCAGAAGCTGCTGCTGATATCATTTCTTTATTAATTTCGATATTAAGAACACCTCCAGAAAATTTTATGTAATCAAATACTGTGCGTTGAAAAATGTATGATGAGTCACTTAAATTTTCAATTTCAATTGCTTTATTTACAGAGAAGCCCTTTTCCACAGAGGCCTGTCCATGTGACAAGATAAGAATCATTTTCACTATTTTCCATACTTTTGAATAGTGAAAATCATGAAAATAAGAAGTGAGAAATGTGTCAAGAGAAAGATTTTGAGGATCAAAAGTAGAAAATTCATGTAAATTTGTCTTAACTACTTTGTCTAGAAACTCTCCAAACTGCAGCAAAATTTCATCCCAATCATCTTGTAAAACACGTTTATTCTGCATTAATACCATTAGAACTATTTTCATTTTGTTCTGGGCTTTTTCTGAACTTTTAACCATCAATCGCGGGTCTATACAAGATGCATTTTGAATAAGAGAATAAGTTATTGGACATTTAGACATTAAGTGTTGTACTATTGTTAAGACACATTGTTGACCTTCTTGTTTCAATGCAAAACTTTCAGCTTGTGAAATGTCCTTCTTGCGGCATTTATCATTCATTAACTGCTCAGCAATGAATCCCAAATAAACTTTACTTTTATCATTATAACAATTTGGATCTTTAAAATTAAATTTATAAAGATTTTCTGCTTTAGTTATTTTTGAATATTCTAGTTTCAAAATTTTAAAGTGCTGAAGGCAATCATTTACAAGTTTTAAGATATTTTCAGCAAAAAAGAGAATAAGTGGTTTATCACTTTGATAATATTCAAGGAAAGGCAATAATATTTTCGACAGAGAGAGAAAAAAATTTAATTTTATAAGAAATGTTTTATCTTTAGTTGCCTCCAAAATATTTGAGAAGGATTTCGATGAATTTTTTTTAAACTTCCCCATTTCATCTTCTTTAATGTACAGTAGCAAGTCATCCCATATTTCAATGGCTCTTTCAACTGCTGGGACATTTTGCAACCATCGGTAAAAGCAGAACTTCACAGGTAGCTTTTTTAAGCCAGATATACTTAAAAAATCTTCACGTCTTGCAGGAGAATCTTTAAAAATCCAATATAAGGAGGATAAGAATGATGGAATGTCCCAGCCAGTGGATGACATCCTATGCTTGAAAGCATTGTTAAGAATGTGTAAACCACATGTCCCTAATGTCAAGCATTGAATGTTATATTCCTTTGTCAAGTCCTGTTGCAATAAATCATAAAATTTCCAGTTAACTGCAGGACCATCCATCAATATTTGTAAGAGTTTTGAAAAGTCTAGTTTTTCAACACATTCATAAAATTTGGATAAAATAATTTCACTTGTTGCATGCCCTATAAATGCAGAAGTAAGGTACTGAGTTCTGACCTTATTTTCGTGATGCCAGTACCTCACATAAATATCTAGTTGCTTCTTTTGATTTGTCAGATTAAGAGTCTCATCAAATAGTAATGTAAAAAACTCAGCATTTTTACAATGCTTTAGTAACAAAGTTTTAAAATAAGGGCCAAGACCAAAATAACAGATATAAGCACATTTCTTTTCACCACATGAAAACTATTTTGCAATGGAACTATCCGGGAACATTTTAGTGAATAACGGCCCAATATCATCGCACGATTTAAAAGAATAGTGGCTTTTGATGCACTTAAAAGCCCACAATATTTCTGCATCTGTAACTTCAGATTTGAAAAGAAAAGAATTGATTTTATTATTTTCTACACTTATTGATGTTGAATTAGCAGTTACATCTTTTCCTGAAGTAGATGATTCTTCTAACTTCATGATACTGACAAAATTCATGATACTGTTAGAAGAAACTCTGCAGTTGAGAAGGGAAAGATGTTTTGCAGCTAAAAGGGGCCTTACATGCAAGGCATTAGTAAAATTAAGTATCGCATATATATGTATATAATGTATATATATGTAAAATATTAAAAAAAAATACGATGGCTTTGCTCTTTGCGAACCAGCAACCTTTAATTACTTTTCTGCAATTCAGGATCGTCCCCTAACCCAGTACCTGCTAGAACATTCACGCCTATTACATAACCTCCTCATATAAATGCTGCGTCATAAGTTTTTCTACATTTTTCTAGAAGCTACTCTGTTACATAACCTTTCATATAAATGCTGCATCATAAGTTCTCCTACACAGATGCCTTCTCGCCTCCGTTCTGCTAACTCCTCCGCTATGCTCCTCTTTCTTTGTTAGAATGTTATAACGTATTGAAGACAGTCGTATCTAATAATTCAATTACTGAATACTGCTCTAAAATAAAATAAAGATATGCTTGATGTTAAAAGTCCTGAGTCGTCATTTCTCTCTGCGCTTCAATCATCTACCAGAACGTGTAATGGAATAGCTTCACCATTCGCCCACGATGTGTTGGAATAACTGAAAACATTACAGTTATTAATTAGCCGGTAGGATGTATCCTCTACATGGGAAAAAAGCTCCTGGATTTATTTCTAACGTGCTTCTAAATTCAACAATGGGTCAAGGACAGTGTGTGATCATCTTATGCTTTTGCTTCTTTTCCGGCGGTGCTTAATTGTTTTACTTCGGCTCCAAAGTTATGCGTTTTATCAAGTGCTTCTAAAGTGATTTATTTAGTGTTCAAATTGATGTGTATGCGAAGTCTTAAATTCAAGATTTTGTGATTGGAATGTTAACACGCTCAAAAACGGCAAAAATGTCAACTGATAAGAAAGAATCTGTAGCTATTGTGGATACAGTGAAATTTCAATTCCCTATTTTTGATGGCACAAGTACAAATTTTCCAATAGACAAATATCTTCTATTGTTTGAAGAGAAATGTGCCGCAAAGAACATTCCATAAAAGGAAAAGAAATTTGTTTTCTCAGAGTGTATTAGAGGAGAGGCTTTAGCCCTCTATTTACGTGATTGTTTAGATAAAGACTGGGACAACATAAAGGCTATTTTCGAGACATACTTCACAACATCGGAATCTGTTACTTTTAGTGATTTTGTGTCTTTAAAATACGAGAAATTTAATAATGTTGATGTTTATTTTCGTAATAAGTTGAAATTAGGAGCCAACTTGAAACTACCTGATTCCACAATTGTGGAAGCACTTACGGAAGGACTTCCTGAGTCTCAAAGAATGCTGTTAACAGCGCAAAACATAGACACACTGAAAGACTGGATTACTCTTGCTAGGAAACTGTTTCCAGTTCAGATGCCGTTGGATGGTCTAGGAAATAATAATTATCAATTTGTTTCTCCAAGGCAAACTGTTCCGAGGTGCTATTATCCCAGACCAGTGCAAGCCACTCCTTATCAAAGTTTTCGTAGTGTGAGACCTTTTAATTATCAACAAGTGCAATACCGACCTCTACAGTATGCGTATCGGCCAATTCGATATCCACAATTACCTGCTCTTAATTATAACACAGTTCCTAAAAGAGAAGTTAAAACATGATATTACTTTAAAGTGAATGTCCAAATTGGACAGGAAAAAATTCCCAGTATTATTGATACGGGATCGCAAATTAACGTTTTACCATTAAAATTTTTTAATAAAATTGGTGATAAATTTAGAGAAATTTCAGTGAAATCCCATGATAAAATATTTTCAATATCTAGTCAAGTTCATATAGAGAAAATAATCAAAGTAAAGTGTAAAGTAGGTAAAATAGAAAATAATGTGATATTTTATGTAGTAGATTCAAATTTGAATTATTTATTGCTTTCATCACCATGTGTTTCATTATTTAAATTACAATTGAATTTTTATAATTATGAAGTGTATCAGCTTGGAAAACAGGTAAGTAAAAATGTTAAAGTAGACAAGTTTTTCCAAAATAATTATGTATGTAAAAATGATATCAGTGCTGAACAATCTAGTAAATATTTTGATAATAGCGAAAATTTTATATGTAAAAATGATCTTAGTACTAAAAATTGTAATTATTGTGAAAATAGTAAAAATAGTAAATTACAGAAATTGTTGAATGATTATAATCATATATTTGCAAAAAGTAAATATGATGTTGGTTGTATAAGGGTTGAACCTCCCAGAGTTATATTAACTTCTGAATTACCAATAGCCTACAGACCATATAGAGCATCTCCTAAAGATAATAGTGAAATTAAAAAACAAATAGATGATTTGTTAAAAGCTGGAATTATTAAACCTTCTTATAGTCCTTATGCTGCTCCTGTAACTTTAGCTTATAAGCGAGATGAGCAATCCAGAAGCAGATTGTGTATTGATTTCAGGAAGCTTAACCAAATTACTGAAACTGATTCTGCTGATTCTGAACCTATTCCTAGAATTGATGCTGTATTAGATCAATTAACAAATGCAAAAGTCTTTTCTACATTGGATCTGGCATCAGGCTATTGGCATATAAAATTAAATGAAAAGGATACTGAAAAATTGGCATTCACTACAAATTTTGGACTGTATGAGTTTACTAGATTACCTTTTGGTTGGAAAAATTCCCCAGCTGTTTTTCAAAGAGCTCTTAGACAAATTTTAAACAAATATCAGATTCAATTTGCTTTAAATTATTTTGATGATATTATAGTATTCTCTCCAAATTTTGATGAACATTTAAATCATCTTAAAATAATATTTGATATATGTGAGAAAGAGAATATAAAATTAAAGCAATCTAAATGTAATTTTGCTAAAGAAAAAATAAATTTTCTAGGATATGAAATTCAAGCAGGTAAATACCAGCCCAGTAATGCAAATATAGAGGTTATTAAGAAATTGCAACCCCCTAAAAATATCAAAGAATTACAAAGATTTTTAGGAAATATTAATGTTTATCATAAATTTATTCAAAATTATGCTAAAATTAGAGCCCCATTAACAAATTTACTTAAGAAAGATACTCCTTATAATTGGACTGATGAATGTCAAAAAGCTTTTCAAAAATTAAAAGATGCATTGATTTCTAGACCTATTTTAACTTTGTTTAATCCTAAATATCCCTGTCATGTATTTGTTGATGCGTCCAAAGAAGCTGTTGGTGCTGTTTTAAAACAAGAACATCCTAATGGTAGTTTACATCCAATTGCTTTTCATTCTAGAAAATTAAGACCTTATGAACAAAATTATGCCATTACTGAGCTGGAATGTTTATCTATTATTGATGCAATTGATAAATTTTATGATTATTTACATTACAAAGAATAATAAAGATGTTATATATAAAAAATATTGATTCTTGCTTTTTGATTTTTGCTATTTAAATTATTATAAAAAGAACTTAGCAAGCAACCACATACTTGGTGACCTCGGAATTATTGATAAAGATGTCAGAAAGTGAAGAATCGGCGATTAAAGAAGAAATAGCAGGGGTAAGTGTTAAAATACCTCCCTTTTGGACTGAAAAGCCAGAGATATGGTTTTATCAAGTAGAAGCACAGTTTTCTATTTGTGGAATAACTGCCGAGGGAACTAAATTCAACTACTTAGTATTGCAATTGGAAGCAAAATTTTTTGAAAATTTATGGGATATTATAAGTGACAATAGCAAAACCAAATATACTGCTGCTAAAGAACGTCTCTTGAACACTTTTAAAGAAAGTGAAAATAAACGTTTACAGAGACTGCTAACAGGCATAGACTTGGGAGACAGTAAACCTAGTCAACTTTTACAAAAAATGCGAAATCTTGCTACCGATGGCATTTCGGATAAAGTTCTTAAAACACTATTTCTGCAGAAAATGCCAGATACTGTGCACAATATTTTAATCGTTAGTGATGAAGATATCGAAAAAATAGCTCTGATGGCGGATCGTATCATCGAAATGCAACCAAAACAAGAACTATACTGTGCCAGCAGTATTGTTTCTCCAGGAACAGATGCTATTGCTGAATTACGACAACAAATTGCAGCTTTGGATAATAAATTAGAAAAACTAACTGTCACAAGAAATTCTCGTTCTCGCTCAAGAAATAACAGTCGATCATCTAATAATCGAAGTAAATCTCAGAGCCGTTATAACCCTAATGGCAAGTACTGTTATTTCCACTTTCGTTTTCGAGAAAAGTGTTTTCCTGATAGATGCAAACCCCCCTGTGCATGGAAAAACAGCTCCCCGGAAAACGAAAATCAGCAGTAGAATTAGCGGCAGACTCTGCTGCTGTAAATAAAGAAAATTGCCGTAAATTCCGCTTATTTATCACGGACAAAAAAACAGGTTTACATTTTCTGGTTGACAGTGGAGCAGAGGTAAGCCTTATTCCTCGTACTTCTAAACACAAACTTATTAGTGACTATAAATTATATGCTGCAAATAATACAGAAATTGATACTTTTGGTACAGAAGTTTTAATTCTTGATCTTGGTTTACGCCGAGAATTTCAATTCCCATTTATTGTAGCAAAAATTAGTAAACCCATATTAGGTGCAGATTTTTTAAATAAGTTCAATTTATTGATTGATATAAAGCATAAAAGGCTAATTGATGGTGTGACGAACCTTGCAGTTTATGGTGACATCGCACCCATCTCTATTCATGAAACTGTAAATACAACGGGCAGCTTATGTAAATATTCTGATTTATTTGCTATGTATCCTAGTATAACAAAACCAAATTTTCTTATTTCTACTGTAAAGCATAATGTGAAACATCATATTATAACTAAAGGACAACCTGTAAGTTGCAAAGCAAGACCATTAGATTCTAAACGGTTGGAAATAGCTAAAAGATAATTCAAATATATGCTGGACAATAACATCATTAGTCCGTCCAGTTCAGAATGGGCAAGTCCCCTACACATAGTGCCAAAGAAAGACGGTTCTTTCCGCCCATGTGGGGATTACAGAAGACTGAATGATTTAACTGTACCTGATCGTTATCCCATTCCTCGAATTCAAGATTTTCAACATACTTTAACTCATAAAACTATATTTTCTAAAACTAATCTCTTTAAAGCGTATTTTCACATTCCAGTAGCAGATGAAGATAAAGAAAAAACTGCTATTATCACACCTTTTGGTCTTTACCAATTCAATGTCATGAGTTATGGTCTCAAAAATGCTCCCGCGACCTTTCAGAGGTTCATCAATGAAGTTTTTTATGGCCTAGACTTTGTGTTTCCATATTTGGATGATCCAAAAAACATGTTTTTTAATGAAAGAAATAGATATTTTTTTCAAGAATCACATTTCAAGTAAACAGATCTAGATGAAACACCAGAACTGAAGAAACAGAAATCCAGAAGAAAACTACTACTTTTCTACTGAAGAAAACTCAGACTCAGCATGAAATAAGACTACCAGAACTGGCAAACATATGAAGTTTCCCAAACACTTAAAAGAATAGCTTCCATAATCACTGTCACTGGGAAGGGAGTGTGTAGTGTCACTTTGGTCACATTGATTTATTGCGTCATCATTAAGTTTTTGATTAAGTAAAAGAGGAGCCACAACATTAAACCACTGTAAAATCCAAGTATTTATGGACAATTTTCTGTTTATGAAATTCCATATGAATTATTCCACTTCAAAGAAAATACAGTACAAAGTCTGCAATCCGGATGTCCATTATCCGGAATAATCTATAATCCGGACCTCAAAGCCACAAAAAAAAATTTTTTTGTATGCTTTACGCATGCGCGTAATGCGTTTAATGTTTACGCATGCACATTTAGCACAGAAAACGAGGCAACTTATACAACTTACATTGAAAAAAATGTTAATAAAGTAAACAAATAAATATTAAGCTTTCCTTTTCGTAAATTTTGATACCCTTTAGATTATAATTGCTCTTTATTTCATAAATTACGGTTTCATATTTTTAATTGTATAATTTCTGCATGCCATCTTACCAGATTTCAATTCATGATCTATAATCTGAAAAAACCCTTAATCCGGAATCGCCAAAGTCCCAACAAGTCCAGATTACGGACTTTGTGCTGTAAATATTTATCTTCTCAGAGTGAGAGAAGTGTTATTAGCATATCCTTACATACTAGGCACTTCACACTTCTCCTTATTACTTCACAAATTCTATTAATTAGAAAATTTTGCTTTTTGTTAGTGATATCTGAAAACCTTCAAATTCACAGTTATCATTATAAAGCTTACTTAGCAGCCACTATACACTATTGGCAATGCACTACAAGATTAGGGGCTAAAGACATGATGTTTCGTTAAATTTTCCTCTATTACATTCTGATGAAGTTAAGCCTGAATTATATTAATTTAGTTATTCATTATACTCCCCACTACTTCTTGTGCATGCTTAAAGCTTACCTGAGTCCAAAGAAATAAAGTCCCAGATATACTTGAGGTTCCTTCAGGGCCAGTACTGTGCATTTTATGGCTTTGTGCAGTCTACATGGATCTGAAATTCTGTTGCCCCTAAATTTTGCACCCAGTGGCTTCCCTAAATTCTAAAGATTTTGCTTTGCTTCATTTTGTTGCTCAGTTCTTCTCTAAATTTAAAAAAAAAAAAAAAAAAAAAAAAAAAAAAAAAAAAAAAATGCCTTCCGTAAATTCTGTCGGCCAGTGTAGGCTCACCAATTATGGGTTATCTGAATAAAAAATCATTTATGCCCAATTCAAACAGAACTAAATGTACTCATTTGGCCTATGAGTATCACTTATTTATTTTTTGCACATGGAAGGAAATTCTTGTCAAGTTTCTCCTTGTCAACACATTCAGCACTTTGCATCAGAGTTAGCTGAAGTCTGTAATCATCGCCAAGCATAATGTCAGTATAAAAAGTTACCATCCTCTCTGGTATTCCAATACTAATATTAAAAAACAAAAGTTTAGACATTGCTGTGTGAGTCATTTCTCAAGCTACAGTGGGTTGATAGTCATGCAGTGATGAAACCAAAAAAAGTAATAAATAATTATTGGTCAGGTTTTGCCATTAGTGCCAAAGTGAAATTTAAAAAAAATGTTGCTTGTGATCTGGAATGCTTTTTTTTTTAAAAAATTAAAGAAATCTATCCTAATTTAAGGATATAAAATTTTTAACCCTCCAAGTGGCCAAGAGATGGGCCCTGAAACCTTGAAGTTCCCATAAAGCCATGAGTAAGAGGTATTTCATCGATTATAATTCTAAAATAATGCACCAACTTTACACATGTAATCCTTTTTTTTTCAAATACTTAAACTACTTTAATTTTCCGGACACATTTCAAAATGCATATCTGTGTATTTAACCACTTGCGCTTAAAAGACGTGCTACGCATGTCGAGATGTTTTTGTCTCAAACTGAGAGCGACGTATGCGAACTCCACGTCGATAGGCATTTATCGCAAAAATGAAAATAACGTGGTGCACACGTTACCTAACAACGAGATTATTTATTTCTCAAGTTACAGCTCTGGATTGCACTCGCAGACTCAGAGCGGCATAAATGAAACACTTTACCGCTTGTTATATTGTAGTGCACTGCACCGCAACCATGAAGTTTAGTAGTAGCGCAAGTGGTTAACAAGGTGCTTGACAAATAATTTGAAATGCATAAGAATGGCCTTGTTGCTTGGAGGTTTAATATATAAAAACAATTATAATAAAAAATTAAGGCACTTTTTCGTTGTGTGCACATCCTTCAAAAGTATTCATGAGGCAATATGCTATATTGCCAAAACAGGCAATGTGGCAATTCAGGTATGTGGGCACAGCAGCAGACGAGCAGTCATTTGTCCAACAGTACAAAATGCAAAAAGTTTGCAGTCCACGAAGCTGTACTTTATAAATGATTGAATTTTGTGGATCAGATTTGTGAACCAATACCAAGTTTCTGCAGACTTCTGATTTTTTTAGCCCAAAGGGCATTAGCTCAGAAGAGCTATTAATTTTGTTTTGGCATTTTGCGTTGGTTCACTATAAATGTCAGTTCACTTTTCAAATTGTTGCCACCAAGTACTAGAGCACTGAATTATATTTAAAGAATTTAAATGAAGAAGAATCTGCATGAATGTATGTATGTTTCTCATGCTACCTTGAGACATCAAATTTTCAATAAGTTGTCCTCCACTAGAATATAGGGATCTGGAGGCCCGAACTTGGAATTTGTTTTATTATCTATTTCAAATTTTGTAAAACTTTAATGAATTTTTTATTATGAAAATCAATGATTTTAAAGCAAGCAATGGCAACACTGTACATTTTTATCTCCAGCGTGCGAGACTGTGTATCAGAAATTCTAAAGATAAGCTAATTTAAAAATTATTTTCCGATAATGGTGTTGAATTGAATTTTATGGTTTAAGATCAAAGAACATGATATTTAATAAACAAAAGTAACACACAAAATGCCCCTTTGAGCGTAATATAAAATCTGAAAGCTTTCAAGCATGCTTATAGGCTTTTTTTTAAACATGAAAGAACACAGTGTACATGGGAAAACAACAACATGGCAGTGCAAATTTGTGCATTTTCTGATTATTTGGAAGCAAAAACAAATTGCTGCTTACATGAACAGAATGACAGTGTGCACACTACCAAGTTGTTAGCAATGGCAAGTTTCTGCAATTCTCTGATATTTTTTGAAGCTAAAACAGATTGCTGTGTACAAGGGCTGAGCAAGGAGTAAAAGTTTTATTGAGGACTTTCTTTGTGCAGCCAATATTGAAACTGGCTGGTGTTTTTCTTTTCTTATCTTGGTGAAAAATTATTTGCCAATGGTTGGCAACTTTTCGGAAGGGAGGTGAGGATAATTTGAAAGTATCAAAATTATCATTCAAACAATCAACATTTTATTTAATGTGAACAGTCTTAGTATAAATATGCAAAAGCAAGCAACATAATTTTTAAACAGGAGAAAGCATTCAATAAATTTTTCAGCTTAAATATTTTTGAAAAACTGGAATGAATACTTACAAATACTCCTTGAATCCATCCTAATTTAACAGCTCCTTTTACCACACGGGTATCATCAAGATTTTTGAAACGTTTTGAATACTGGAATTACAAAATACATAAATAAAAAAATTACTCCCATAAATAAATATATATATATATATATATAATAGTAGAGTAATTACATAATTAAGATTAATCTATAAATATCAGTCTATTTCAGTATATTAATGCTCTTGCTTTGAAACAGTTAAGAATAAAGTTAATGATGTAATATTAGAAACGTAAGTAATACATTCCAAGACCTACTGCAGATAACAGTAAACAATATATAACACAGAGATATTCATGTAACATAACAATTATGGACAAGTTGTAGGGATTTATATTTATTTTAACCAACAAGTTAAAAGTTTAATTTTAAACTTTCCCTATAAGCCTTCATTCCCCTAATTGTCAATGTCAGAACATTTAAATTTGGTAGTGCATGTGAAGGAATGCAAATTCTATGTTACCAAGGTTCAGCAGGAAAGTTAGAGAGATGCTATTGCTGTCCCCTTTGTTGTGTGAGCTTGTACTCCTGGAGTTATTGCTGGTTTACGTGGCTTAACGCATTTACTTGCTGCCAGAAGTTTCAATGTAGGTTTAAGAAACAGGAATTATCTGAGCTCTGCAGCTTGGTTCTACAATTTGCGCACATCTTCGAATTTTTAGTTTAGCTCCATGATTGCAGTTACGGCCCAAGGGAGGTGTAGTGTGTCAGTGTCGAGTTGACGCATTGTAAATTTTAATGAGTTAATAAAGGGTATTTTTAACACTTCTTCTGTGTAGTTCCTATCAGAACTTACTGCACGTTTGATTTTCACTCAGAAGTTAAACAAGTGAACCCTACAAAGTAATAAATGGTATAAATTAAGAAAGTACCAACATTAAATATTGAAATAAAGCACCTTGTATACTACATTTAGCAATACAGTATATAATGCATTATTATGTAAAATGTATGATATTATTGTGTAAAAGGTATGATAAATGTGAAATATAACTGTACCTCCATGTCTGTGGGTAATATGTTCCAAGAGCAAAGGGTTCCAAAATTCATGTGTTCAAAGAGCAGACATATGAAACCATAGATAATAATGAATGCATGAACATCATGTAATAAACATAAATATGATCAAATAATAATTGATAAATCATACACTTCACATGCAAAAACTTAGAACTTGAGTTTATGAACAAAGCCACTTTTAAAGTTTCTGGAAAAGTTAATTGCCATAATTTATGATTTTGTGACACATTTCTGTGTTTCTCATGGTGCAATGGAACATGAGCGTGATTCTCCAAAGGTGAACGTTTTCTGCGCCATTTCCAACAGTTGTGTTTTTGGTCCTTTTTTTCTTCATGGGAAACTTAACTAATGGATGTATTTACCAAGAAATCCTATCAATGGTTATTCCCTCAGTTGAAAGAAGTGGTTCCTTGCCTTATTCTGCTGCAAGTTGGTGCTCCACCATATTGGCATAAAAACTTGCTATTATAATATAAATAATTAAATATAAAATTGCTATTATAATTCAGGTTCTAGCATTATTGGCATAATGCTAGAACCTGAATTATAATCTACCCCATTGTTGAATTGGCCCTGCTGGGTCAAACAATATGCCATTGCATTTTTGGCCACCAAGATCCCCAAATCTAACTCCTTGTGATTTTTCCTTAAGGGGTTTTGTTAAAGACAAAGTGTGCATGCCTCCATTTTTCCAGGATTTAACAGCAATTAAAGTGCTCGATTCATTAACAAAGGATATTTTTTCACAAGGGCATCAGGAGTGGAATACCGCATAGATATTTGCTGTGTCATTGCAGGCGCACACGTAGAACATTACACATTTGTAAATCGCAATATTTAGCAAATAAAGGTAACAGTCAAATATTAAACTTCCAAACAAACAATATTTTTGAAATGCTTAAATGGATGGTGTCCTGTAAAAAAAAAAAAAAAAAAAAAAAAAAAAAAAAAACAATTTTCTTCAAAAGCATTACAATTAATTTTAAATGTTAAAAAAGCTTGTTTTCAGCAAGATTTATTTTCCAAGATAACCAAGGAAGTTTACCCATTGGTACAAACAGAAAACAGGAATGGAATTTCCATTATCATTTATGAATGCTATAAATCTACAATTCACTTTTGATACTCCGAAATATGTCAAAATGAACATAACACAAAGAAGTAAAATTAGTAAAGCTATAAAACAATGTACCTTACTTCAACACAATTTTATCTGGCCCACCAGAGCGGCCGAGTGGTAAAGTCGCTGAACACTGATAGTTCAGTCAAAGGTTCGAATCTCACGAACGGGCTGGCTGCATGGGCGTTTTCGTGGTTTTCCCCATGCGTAACGTGTATACAAGCCAGTTTCCATTAGAAAGTCCTCCACGAAGGCATTCCTCACCTTAGGCAGATAGCCCTTGAGGCTTTGCCATAATCACACACACACACAACACAATTTTAATAAAAGCGACTAACAGAATTGAAAGGAACTTTCAATGCTTGTAATGACACATTAAGAATCAAAATTAATTCAAATGTTGTTTTCTAGACATATTACAGATTTCAGAATGGAACAACGGCTGAATTTTTGGGTCAAAACAAACAAGCCCCCACGTTCTAGCCTACAAATCATCATTTATTAAAAAAGTAAACATGCCTTCTGTTTTAAGATGATGGACCTCTTAATTTATAAATTTGCCAATGGAACAAAAAAAAAAAAAAAAAAAAAAAAAAAAAAAAAAAAAAAAATTGATAGCACTGCCTCTTGTCTTTTAATCCTATTACATAATATATAATTTAATAATTCTTTCAGCTTTTTTGTCTTGAAATGACAGCTTCTTTACAAGAAAATTCAGAAAAAATTTTGCTCTCTCTAACCCCAGAAAGGTTATTAGTCTCAAAATGGCATTTTTCCTTGAATCATTTTTAAATTGTTGCCACCAAATATTATCGCCCTGTACTACATTTAAAGAAACTAAATAATGAAAAATTTACATAAATCTATGCATATTTCTCGCGCTGTGAAAAAACAACAGTACCTAGAGCTATCAAATCTTGAATAGCATAGAATAGTATTCCATCCAAACATGAGCACATGGAAGCCTAAATTTGATTTGTTTTATTGTCTATTTCATACTTTGTAAAACTTTAAAGACTTATTTGTTACAAAACCAATATCTGTTTCTAAATATTTTTCGAACAATGTGGCGTTAGCCTAAATGCTCTGTAAACGGGGGTACAGAGCAATGGACGTGTCTGTAAACGGGGAGGGGGGGGGACACTTGTTTAGGCATAATATAAAATCTAAAAGGTTCTATATTTAATTTTTTTAGGTGATTTTTTTCTTAAGGGGGAAAATCAGAAAAATCACATGTGTAATTTTACACAGAAAAGTGACACTATATTGAAACAATTACACGGAGACAAATGCTATTATATAAAACATGAAAAATTACACCAATGAATTTTTTCATATTCGAAGCTACTTTTTTGCTTTTGCTGAAATATCCCGGAGAAGGCATGGTTGTAACTGTCCGTTCCCTCAAAGGAGGCAAAGGAGTGCCTCTATAATAAAGTGACCACACTTCTGTCCTTAGTAGTGCCAAGCCGAAGTCGGCTGAGAGCCTGCCATTGGTTTAAAAAAAAACTATTTTTTAATCTCTACATATAATAAAAGAACGAGTCTGTGTTTGTTTTGTTCATGCTGCGCATAAGCCAATAGACCAAGGCTATGAAATTTGGTATATTGGTGCATCTAGACAAGAGCCAGTGTGTAGAGACATTAGGTTAATTGGAAAAGCTGAAGAGATGAAAAATGAGCAACTGCCTTTGCCAGGAATCGAACCACGGACCTCTGGAATACTGGCCCAGCGTGCAGAACCACTACACCACGAAGGTACTCCAGGAAAGCGGAGGAGATACTTTATATACTTCCTTTTTTAAAGGGTGACTGGGGTTTTTTTAAGGAACCCAACTGCCAAATCCCTGGGTGTAGAGAATCCTCATCCAACACCCTTTTAGTTCGAGTGGCATTGTAGAGACATTAGTTATTTTTTTTTTTTTTGGAAGCCAGAGAGATGAAAAATTCGCAATCAGCGGTAATCGAACCATGTACCTCAGAAATACCGGTTCAGTGTGCTGACCACTACACCACAAAGGTACTCTAGGAAGGCAGGAGTAATACCTTATAAGTGCACCTCGAAACGATTTTTTTAAAATTTTATCTTTTTGATTTTATCTTTTTGATTTTATCGCATCATTTTGAATAAATAAAATTTTAGAAATGTAGTTTTGGCAACAGTTTTTCATTCAATTGTGTACTGAACTGCTGAAAATCAGCACTGTTGCCACGTGGAAAAATGAGGGCAATAATTCTGTGCAGTTTTTAAGTTTAATGTTTCTCTTGGATACTGGACGTTTGTTGAGAGAAGGCAAAGGGAAGTTGGTTAATTTATTTATTAGGATAATTAATATTTGTATTAAGGGATATTGCTTATTTCATTGTAATTGTGTTATATGTAATACCTTTTATTTTATTTTTTAAAGTTGTTCTGCAGGGTAAAATTCTGCGCAGTTTTTAAATTTAACATTTGGTATTCCCTTCAGGCATTTTTTCGGTACATTTAAAAGCCAGATGAAGGATAGTAGTGTAGCTGCTAGTTTATAATATTTGTATCTTTAAAAGGTAACAAAGGGAAATAAAAAAGCTTCACTTTAATGTAATCATTCTAAAAAAAAAGTAATTTTAATATGTTATCGTTATTTTAATGGCATCGTTATAATGTTATTATATTCGTTAAAATTCGCAAAGAATTTCAAGAAAATCGCACATCACCGAATTAAAATTTTTGCACATAAATTGGCCCTAAAATCGTAAGTCGCCAAATATGGTGACGCACAATAAAAAAATTTTTTATGCCAATAAAAGAATTCACATCTTCATATCATAAGGGAAAAACTTGTTTTTGACACGGATTGTTGACGTAATAAAGTACCCGAACATACACCAACAAAATGGAATGTATAACACAAATGTCAGCCAAAAGTACGCATTTGTATTACAAGTTTGGTGACAAATCGGCAACTTAGCATAATTTTTAGCACTTAAGGAGGGAAAATTTATAAAAATACGAATTTAGCGCGTAAGATCGCACAAATTACGAAAAATTGCAAAATTTAGCAGATATGTAAAATCAGCATAGCAACGAAAATACATGACCTCATCTTTCTCTCAAGGCTTGCCATCTATCAAGTAGCGTTAATGTACATTATTTCATTTAAATTTTCTGCTTGTTTAAAAATACAACCTCATCATCATATCTTGAGATTAAATACTTGGTTTAAAAATCTATCATTGTAGCAGCCACACAACAGTTTAAATAAACTCAATCAGTTTCAGAAAAACTTCATAATTAATTAAATTATATTGAAAAACTTCAGGTTGAAAGATTATTTTCCCCTGCGATGCAAAGATCAAAATTAAATGCTGAACACTTCGTTTGCTAATGGTTATGCTGGATGTGCACCTGTACAAAATTTCAAGAAAATCGTTTCTGTAAATGGTGTCCAAAAAAATCAAGGTTTGACACTAAACAAACAAAAACCAAGCGGAATAAAAATAAAACCAATAGGCATTATTAAATATTAAAAGCATTAGGCTCTCGAATATCATTGTTAATTGCTCAATAATGAGTACACACTTCAGTAACTAGGTCATCAATTTCTCTCTCTCCTACTTAAGTTTGAGAATACAGGATGAAAGCAAGGGCTATATACAATTGTTGAGAGCTTAACACACATATCGTTCTACAGGAAGAGATATCAAGTTTTGACTTGCGAAGTTCATAACTAACCCGGAAAAGATCAAAATTCAAAAATGCATCGCTTTGGAACAACCATATGTCGGTAACTACCTGCAATATTTTCTCTATCCTGCGAAAGAAACATAATATTTTGCATGCGGTTGAAGGGGACAAATCGCTTACAATGCATACTTTAAGCCAAAGCTTAATGTTTTTGGAATAAAATAACTTTTGCAGTAAGTAGGTAGGTTTAAAATGCAATAACTGTTGATTGAAAATAACACTTTTTTTAATCGCGGACTTCGGAGAGCCTAATAAATAAATAAATAAAAGCGGAAGCAGAAAACAGAAAGTAAAAAAGAAACCAGTTCAGATAAACTATTTTTATCAGTAAATGAGTGAAAGCAGAGATCAGCGATAGTGCCAGAGAAATATGGAAATAAGATAATGTTGCTTTGAAAAGTATTAAAAATGGAAATGGATTTAAGAAATAAAACTCCTAAAACAGAGTTCTCAGCGACACTATAGTAATATTAAAAAATACAATTATATATATATAATTAAATATACCCATGGTCAAAATTTTGAGTCCTTCAGGCGTGACAATTATTTGCATTGAAATTGGCATTGATCCGAAAGCGGAAAATAACCTTGAGGGGTCTGATATGTTAGGTGAAAAAGACGCATTGAAATTTTATACACATAAGCACTAATGTTTCCTTCTTGCCAATCGAATTTTCAGAGATTTAGATTAACAGAATTTGGAAGTAGAATATTTGATCTTCAAAACGTGCCTTCTGGTATGAAACAATTACCATCAAAACGATGAGATGCAGAATCACATGGTTATCGTGACCACGCCAGTATCAATGCCAGTCGTGACCCTGAACTGGATCATGAAAGTAAAATGAGAAGAAGTACATAAATTTAACGAAATTACTAAATTTACATTTTTTTTTTCATTGAAAATTTTAAATCCTTGTGCACCACATAGTATTACACAAGGCTTACAGAGGTAAGTAAAAAAAAAAAAAAAAAATACAGCAACACAACACAAAATAAAATAAACTTACAAATTCACAGATGATACGTAAGAGATAAATTTACGGAAAAAAGAGAAAGCCATTTTATGTTGAACAAAAACATGAAGAGGGGGAGGAAATGAAATATTCACAGAGTTTAACTTAGAAATGAGTTTCTTTCGTCCTTCCTTGAGCTTTGAACAATAGAACAACAAATGTTCGACATTTTGCACTCCCCCGAAACTGCATGAACACAAGTCTGTACTAGATAATCTAAATCTCTTCAGATATGAATTGAATTTACCATGTCCAGTTAGAAATTGAGTAACTTCAAAATTGCAGAAAAAGTGTTTATTATTCAGTCTGTGAGGAATGGAAGGAAAATATAGTTTAGTCAAAGAGGCAGTAGTAGAATTCCTGTATAGTTCATTCCACTCGAGTATTGTATCATTCCTACTTTTGTTCTTGTAAAATGACTTAGGAAGTATCATTGGAGTAATTACTTGAAGATGTGTAGCTTGTTTTGCCAACCAATCAGCCCGTTCATTTCCTAGATTGCCAGTGTGGCCACGTACATGAGAAAAGATAACATCAACACCTTTATTATTAAGGTCTTTAAGAAAAGCATGGGAAGTCACAATTAATTTATTATATGAGAAGATATTCCTAAGAGAAAATAAGGATGAAAGAGAATCAGTGCGAATAAGAAATTTAGCACTTAGCGAACAGTTGTTAGATATCCACTTAATTGACTCACTAATGCACAGTAATTCGGCTTGGAAAACACTGCATTCATTGGGAATTCTAAAGAGTTTGTATTCCAGTTCAGAACCATTATGGAAAACGACATAAGCTAATCCAACTCGATTATTAATTTTACTGCCATCTGTATAACACACAACAGGGAAATTATCATCAATAGAATTGTCATAAATGATAGTTTGAATTGGCAAACGATTGGCAGGATGAGGAAGATCTTCAAACAACACCTTGGCATCGAACATAAATTTGCTGATGGTATCTTTAAACTTTTTGTCATTCAAAACATGAAGGTCAATCGGAGGAAATCCTGAAATTGCGAAACAGGCTTCATAGCTAATTGTTCTGTAGCCACGCACAACTCTTAGTAAAATTCTTCTTTGAATTCTGCGAAGTATGCGGGAATTAATCTTCTTTTCTAAAGCTGTTCCCCACACTCTAGAAGCATAGCAAATAAAGGGGACAATACCCTGCTTATAAATCATATCAATAACATTAACTTTTAAACCAAAAGTATTGCAAGAGACACGATTAAGTCCTCTAAGTATATTTTCACACTTATTGGATAAATACATAATATGATTTTTCCAACAAAACTTATGATCAAGAATAACGCCTAAATATTTAATTTCATTCACCGTTTCGAGTAAGGTATTATCCAAGTACAGTTGTTGGTTTGTATAGCTGACATGCTTTCTTTTAATTATCATAAGTTTAGATTTATTAGGATTGAATTCCAATTTCTGTTCTCTGGATCAATTGGAAATAATAGTAAGGGTGTTTTGAGCCGTATTAAAGAGAGTAATGGGACACTTCTCTTGAAAGCAAATTAGTAGATCATCAGCAAAAGCAATTGTTTTACAACTCGGACAATGTGAGAGTCTATTGAGTAGATCATTCATAATTAAATTCCACAATAAAGGTCCGGAAACCGAGCCTTGAGGGCAACCTCTTTCCAAAATGCGGGAGGGAGAAACGTGGCCAAGGGAGAGCAATGCAGATCTGTCATGCAGAAAATCTTTAATAAGGTGGTAAATATTACACGGAATACCAGCTTTCCTTAAAAAAAAAACAAGTATCCCAGGACACCAGGCGTGGTCGAAAGCACCTTTGATATCAAGAAACACTAAAACTGTGTGTAAATTTCTCTTCTTACCTTCGTCCACTATGTCTTTTAAGTACAAAAGAGCCTCTTCACAACTCTTATGAGGGGTAAAACCAAACTGTGCTTTATTTAGCAGTTTTTTATTATGCAAGAACCAGGTAATTCTATTAACAAACAGCTTTTCTAGGCATTTTCCTAAACTGGGAAGAAGACTAATGCATCTCAAGTTATCTAAATGCGGGATACGAGGACCACTATTCTTAGGGATTAAAACGACATTCGCTGTTTTCCAGCAACGAGGAAATGAACCAAGCCTCAGACAAGTATTGAAGATTTTGGAGAATAAATTTGGAAACATTCTATGAACTTGCTTCAAAATTTCGTTTGAAATAGAATCAAGACCAGGAGCTTTATTGCATTTAAGTTTTTCTATAACACTATTAATTTCTGACATAGTAAATGGAGGATCTGGATTAGCAACATAATTTAACGAAGCTTCAGCCCTAATCATTCTATGAAACGAATTATCCGTGCTAAAATGGTCCGTGGGAAAGCTTCTGTTAAGAACCTCATTAACAGTTTCTTCAAGCGACTTTGTACAATTACCAGATGGGAGATAAATTCCACTGACTTCAATTCCTTTCATAAAATTTTTCTTTATACCATTCGTATATATTTTTTTCCAAACATTCCTTTCATTTATACTCATTAGGAATTCTCTCCAAGACTTAAGCTTTGCATCCTGGAGCTTTAAACTGTAACTATGCCTTAAGTGAAGATATTTTTGTTTATATAACTCTCTAAGAGTAGGGTTACGATTTCGTTGAAACCTACGTCTAGCAACTTTAATTTAATAAATTTACATTGTAAAGTATTTTCTCCCTCCTTCTAGTATGCGTTCGTGGTGTAACGGTAACACACTCGGTGACGTATTCAAGAGGTCACAGGTTTAACTCCTGGCAAGGGCATTGCTCATTTTTCATGTTTCCTGCTTCAAAATAACCTAATGACTCTATAACATACTACATTAACACGAAATTATATTATAGTTTGTCAACAGATGACATTGAGATTTAATGATACCAAAACTTATCGCTTATAAATTTTAGTTTAGTTCCTATTTTAATGTTATTTGCGGCACCATCAAAACTTGAGCAGGTTTGACTGGAGTACGGCAGCAGACCCAACAATGTTTTTGTTTGAAAGCGACAACACAGAATCTAGCCTAGACCAAGAAAATATTGCTAGGATCCACTGCCGTATTCTAGCCAGCCCCAGTCAACTTTTGGTGACGACGAAGCTTTCCTCGCACTCTCAGTGATTACTATAACTGGTAAACAATGAAGTGGTGTCTATATAGGAACAACTTTTGCTGATGACACTACTAATAAATAGTTAAGTGACGTCCAACCACGCACGAGTTCCAAGAACGGCACTAACAAACGGTCCATTACAATACAAAAAAGAAACCAACCATTTTATCTAAAAATTTTTTTGTTTAGATATTCTACAATAAGGAGAATCTTAAGTTGGTAAACGTGCACATGGCTGGTGTTATTACTACAATACCAATGATTAAAAATTACGGAGTGCCTATTGTTCAAAACCATGTACCTCCTCATCAGAATTACATAAAACAAGCAGAAATAGGAAAATTGCTTAAGTAGTAAACTTGATGCTCACTAGAGGGAGCCACATGGCTCAAAATAGGTTAGGGATACCGAGAATTTATAAAACTTAAGAATATATAATTTTTTTGTAAGTTTTTAGATTTTTAACCATTTTTTTAAAAATTTTTTAATTTTTATACTTTTTTGGTGTTTTTTATATACACGGTACAACACAAAAGCATAAAGCAGAGAGGAAAGACTTTTCGATTAATAGGCTCATTGGCATGTGGCATTAAAATGGGAGTGCAAATAATAAAGTTGGTGTTAGTTGCTGGAAGCTCAGTTTTGCACTAACAACTCCACTCTCATAACAAATACATACACTGACAACATAGATCCTGTCATACCATCGGAGATCTCTGGCTATATTAAACGACTCAAGAATAAGAAAAGTCCTGGATTGGACGGCATCACCAACTCTATGCTAAAAAAGTTTCCACAAGATGATCTTCCTCATCACCAAGATCTCAAATGTCATGCTTAAGTACCAGCACTTCCCGGAGCCCTGGAAGACAGCAAAGGTCATTCCTATACCCAACTATGGTAAACCTCCATCCCAATTCCTACAGGCCTATCAGCTTGCTTTCATCTCTAAGCAAAATTTTCGAAGCAGCTCTACTCAAGAGAATCAATAGCCACCTGGACAACAACAACCTTATTGCTCCTCATCAATTCGGATTCCGTAAACAGAGCACCACCAACCAGCTCTATAGAGTGGTGGAGAAAATCTCTGAGGGAACCCACAAAGGCATCACAACAGATGGAGTTTTCATCGACATCGCCAAGGCCTTCAATAAAGTGTGGCTGGACGCCCTCATTTACAAACTACATAGTCTGGGTTTCCCAGACTACATCACCAAGTCCTACCTGACTGGTAGACACTTTGTTGTTCACATATCAGGCACAGACTCCACTCCCCATCAGGGCCGGGGTCCCACAAGGGTTCCTTTTATGGCCCACTTACTTTAACATCTATGTGAATGACATCCCTACAACACATGACACAACCATAGCAATGTATGCAGACGATATATCGATCCTTACCCAAAGTGCATTTGCTGGTTCAGTCATCCAACGACTACAAAATTACATACACTTACTCAACGCCGGACTTAGCATTTTTCCTAGGCGGGGCAAAAACTTAAAACTGCCGCCCTCACTTATCTTCCTTTAAGTTTCTCTAACAAATTTCAATTTTTTTTAATAAACATAGAAATAGGTAGGGTTTGAGATAAAATGTAAAATCCATTTTATAGAAAGAAATTCTTTATGTGCCGTTTTTGTTATAAAAGAAATATACATAACAAATTGTTTAATTTCTTTACTTACGGCAAAGAATAAGAGGGCTATCTGCCTAAGAAGAGAGATGCCTTCGCTGAGGGCTTTTGAAGAGTAATTGGCTTGTATGCAAATAACGCATGAGTGAAATGACGGAAATGCCCATGGAGCCAGCAAATTCGCCGGGATTCTAACTCCTGACCGAACTACCAGTGTTCAGAAGTTTACTACTCAGCCGCTGGAGGCCCGACATACGGTGTATTTAATTATGGCAAAGCACACTAGGGCTATCTGCCTAAGGGGAGGGATGCCTTCGTGGAGGACTTTCTAAGGGAAACTGGCTCGTATACACGTTACACATGGGGAAAACCACGAAAACACCCATGCAGCCAGTCCATTCGCGGGATTCTAACCTTGGACCGAACTACCAGTGTTCAGCGACTTTACGCTCGGCCGCTGGTGGGCGGAGGCCCAACATACATATCAAAAGTTACACGGATAAAAACCTCGCGAACCCTCCTAATGCAGCTGTCTCTCCGGTGCAACGAAATAATCAAATTTACATTTTCCCTGCAATAGGCATTTTTTCAATATTTGCAGCAATAGTTACTCATACTAATAAATGACACTGATAGAAAACGATACAATACAAAACACTAAAATAGTTCAGCACAGTACAAAAATGGGACTCGCACATTATTAAATAATTAAAAATTTCATGTAAACAAATATAAGCAAATTACAAATCACTGATGCAACGGATTGAATAATTTTATACCAATTTCTCTATACTAACAGTAACTTTAACCTAGCACGTTAAAATTCGCAATAACGCCTTTATGTAAACTACTCAAGAACTCTATTATCGTCCTCACACAGCTCGATAACATAATAAACCAGCTCGATAATATATATTTATATATTCAAAATATTTACATATTCACACTATTTTTGCACTGTAATAATCAAATTTACATAGAAATTCTCTGAAGTATGCAGTTTTGAAATATTTGCAACAATAACTAGCCAAACTAATGGAAAATGATTCAGTTCTAAATACTAAAGCAGTTCAGCATAGTATAAAAAACAGGAATGACACATTACTAATTAATATCTGAAACAAATATATACAAGTTACAAATCACGAATGCAATGGATTCAGTAATTAACACACCAGTTTCTCGAAATTAACAGTGAATTTAACCTAGCACTTTAAAATTTCATTTCACTATAATGCCTTTATGTAGACTACTCAAGAACTCTACTATAGTCCTCACACAACCCGATAACAGTATAAATATTTACATATTCACACAAAAGAAACAGCTCTTGGTTTGTTATGGCAAAGTACCCGAAGGATATCAGCCTCAGCCAACTTGTCCGCCTGCGAATGAACTTAGCATAGAGCGGTTTTCAATTCGGTCACTAGCAGTGCTTAAATTGCGCTGGAGCCCGGCTCCAGTACCTCTCAATTTTTAAGATAAATTACAATTTTAGCCGGAGCACACTGGAGCCCTAAATAAGATGAGCTCCGGTACTTCTGTTTATAAAAGAACCACAATTTAAAGGGAAAAAAAATTAGAATTCCTAACGTTTTAGTTTAACAATAAGCAGACCTTGCAATACCTTTTTTCCCTAGAAATGCGAACTCATGAGAACACGAGACGTTCAAATAAAGTCCCCTCACTCACATGCGGAAACCTTTGCCTTTCAGAACGGCAATAAATTTTTTTTGGGGGGGAGGAGTTTGTTTAGGAACGCGTAAATTTCTCGCCATGCCATCATAGCTACTGTATTGCTGTCGACGCTTAGTTAGTTGTTCTCGTTGGAAGGAAAATTTGTGTTTTTAAATGTGCGTTAAGTGACAGTGAGTACAATAAGAGTGAAATACTGAGATAAACTGCTCATGCACGTCCTATACATCGTCTTCACTCAGTATCCACTAATGGGGGGGAAGCGTAAACAGCAACTTTACATTCATCCTTAGGAGTCAGATTCAAGACTCATTTTACCCCTGACACACATCTGCTTGATGGCTATAATTGTATCAGTAGAGAGCAGTCAAAGAGAACGTTCTCTCACCAAAATTCCCCTCATTTTTTGTTTCCACCCACTCATACCCTCATTTTGTTTCACCCTGGAATTTTCATCAGCTATACTTTAAGTATATTTAATTTTTCTGATGATAAAAGAACTTACCTCCCCTACGATCAGAGCTTAAATTGGGCTGGAGCCCACCGGATCTCGGCTCCGGTGCTTCCTAGTTTTTGTAATAAACCATAATTCTAGCCGGAACGCACCGAATAAGAAGCCCTGAAAAAGAAGGCTGCGGCACTTCTTTTATGTAATTTGAATAACAATTTCAGTAGGAATTTTATCTCTAAAATTTTATTTTAACAATAAAATTATATTAAAAATCGCTTATTAAATTTCAATTTATCTCTTTACATTTTATTTAATTTTAATTATTTAATTACTTCAATCTCTTATTGTTTCAATAAATAATAATTAATTATCTAATAATTATCGATTTAATTATAATTAATTAACTATCTAATAATTACCGATTAAATTATAATTGATTAATTATATAATAATTATTGATTAAATAAAAATTTAAATTAATTAAATAGCTATTAATTAATTTGATAGTAATTAATGAGTTTAATAGTCATTTTATTTATTTACTCTTGTTTCTCTTTGCTGACGGTCTTCCATAGGGCTCCGACACTTCTAATCTTAAAAATTAAGCCCTGGTCACTAGTAGGAGCAAATTTGCAAGATAAACTGGCTCGTACTCACTTTACATATGAGGAAAAGCCACGAAAACTGTCATGCAGCCAAATCATTCTCTTGAATTTGAAACTTCGGTCAAATTACCAATGTTTAATGACTTTACCGCTTGATCGCTGGTGAACGCACAGCTCTTGAAATTAGTCTTATGAGATGCCGTGTGTTGAACAATATATTAAAGAAGATAGAAGGTACAATATTAGTAAACGCCAAAGTACGTTGAATATAGATTTACATATCTGGTAAATGAATTACATTTATCTCTATGCAATCATGAAACATTATATCACAAAAATATAAAGGAAGAAGAAAATGTAATAAAAATATTAAGAGCATTTGCTATTATTTCCGGTATGGCTGAAAAATTTTTATAAAAATTGTAAATGAGCTATACTATTAATCACGTTAACTTGTATTATAAATAGCGATAGTTAGATATATTATTAGCATAACTCAGCATCATCTCTCTTTAAAAATAGTTTTATTGAAACCTCAACCTCAACTGAAAAATAAGATGCATACTAACGATTCATCAACACGAAGACGTTAGAAACATCTTCTGTTAACTAGGGTTATGATGCAGAACTTTCTAAAAATTATCATTTAAATACAAATTGGATGAATACAATACAACAATATACAAATTCTAATGTATAGCAAAAAGAAATATATAATGCAAGTTTAAAAAGAAATGGGTGAACTGAACATTAAAAATTTTAAACAATGAATAGAAGGAAGTTAGAATTTTTTTGTATAATTATGAACATGTTTCATATGTTCATAATGATTAATTAAACGTGTATGTATTTAATTAAATTAAATGTGTTTCATTGCATATCGGTGAGAGAAGTATTGGAAAACAAAATAAATTTTTTAACATTTCTTATATTTCTTAAAATATGGAGTCTGTAAGAAAGTTAAGTAACTTCAAGTTCAGTGGTTAAAAATTGGAAAAGTAAATAACGGCTCAATATGACATATATTATAACAATATTTGTATGAATTTAGAACCGTTTAACAAGCCGAATTTTGGGATTCAATGAAAAGAACTTTAAAATTAGATTAGAACTATTTACCTAAAATGTTGAATTTGAAATTTAAGATCTATGAAAATTCATAAATATTTATCTAAAAAAAAAAAAAAAAAAAAAAAAAATAAACTGCGATACAAATTAATATTAGTACTGTAGTATCTTCTCTTAAATCTGATATTTGATAGGTTGATTTAATATATATAGTAGATATATATATCAATTTCTTGTAGGTTCATTAATTTATCTGGTTTACATACGTCAAAACTGATATATTATACATTACCTCCAAAGTGAAGTTAAAAGTGGACAAGTAATATTAAAACTAAATAGGAGAAAATTCAAATTAAACTCAGTTATTACACTTCTTAAAATTACATCAGTAAATATGGATGGTAATTTTAAGAAACACGATAACTCAGTTTAATTTCAATTTTTTCCTATTTAGTTTTTGACATTAATTGACCACTTTTAATTTCAAAAATTGGGAGATAATAAATATTTTAGTACATTAACTATCGCTTTGCAAGATTTTAACTACTTAAGTCCAAAATTTCTTCTTTATATAATAGTTGTCAAAAATAACATATAGCAGCTAAATGTTGCAACTTGAAAATTTTTTAATTCCTGTGGAGCATAAACAAGTTCTGACTCATCATTCTTTATTATAAAAATATAATATGAGTATAAAAGAAAGTAATTTGTTCGTAATTCATAGTTCCTTCTTTGTGTGTCAGCCTTTGTACATTAAAGTGAGGGACTGGAAAGTTGACCATTGTTAGTTGTCCAGGAGAATTGCCATGGAGGTAGGAAAAACCTCCTTTCTTACCTCCTTAGATAATTGAGGAGGGCTTCAAGAAGTTCCGCGAAGTTGGTATACGATCGGGCAAGACATTTTGAAGTGAGCTTACATAAAAGCGGCAATAATCCCTTTTGGGAAGGCAAGTGAACGGCAGTGAAAAATCAAATGAGGTTGGTCAACAAATCCCCTAGATCTATTAGATTTAGGCTGTGTTGAGTTGGCAGAGGCGCGAGCCTCGAGGACAGGGTCGTCTGACCTTGTCATTGACGCCTGCAGTTCCTCGATTGTCCTCTCTCTGATCTTATCTTTACAGTCGTATTCGGATGTACTTAGCTTTCTTTTAACTGTTTGTTTCATTAAAATGTTTCTTAGTAATTAATTATAAATATTCTTAAAAGTGGTCTTTAAAATTACTAATATTGTATCAAAAATTAGACAACATTCCAAATACGATCCAGTAACACGCTTGAATTTGCTGCCCGCAGAAGTTGCCGCCCGGGGCACAGACCCCGGCTTGCCCCCCTCTAGATCCAGGACTGCACTTACTTGGCTTACTAAGTGGAAAATCCAAGTAAATATGAACAAGACATAGGCCATCATGTTCACAATGAAACATAAATTCAAGAAAAATGTCTCATTCTATGGAACCTCAATACCCTGGGCCAAGCAAGTCCCTTATCTTGGGATGGCCCTCACTAAAACTCTCTCACAGACCCTACACATCACAGCTATCATAAAGAAGTTTCGAGCTCGTAAAGCTAGACTCTCCCCCTTAATTGCTCGAAACAGTGTTTTGTCTATAGATAATAAGTTGCTCATTTATAAACCCATCTTGTGACCATTACTTTGTTATGCCTGCCCTGTTTGGGCGTACTCTAACAGTAACTGTAGAAAAGGATTGCAAGCTGCTCAAAATAGCACACTGAGACAAATTACAAATGCACAATGGTACATTAGAAACCAACGCATTCAGGAAGAGCTAAGGATCTGTCAGCTTAGATCCCATTACTACAAAATTGCCAAAAGATTTCATGCTAAGCCATTCACAATCCTGCTGTTAAAATTGCCAGCTATAACCTCTATGACCTTGCTAACATTAACCATCCTTTGTCCATCCTGAACCCTTGGATCATGTAACCTGTCACTTGTAGTTTGCCATTATTTACTATGCACTTGCTATTATGTTTGCAATATGTAACACTGCTTACACTAACCTGTCTTTTTGTTTATGTGCTTATATAACTCATATGTAATGTTGCTTCTTATCTCCCATATCTATTATCTTGGATTCGAGATGCCATTGCTCACACTTCACCTCACTTAAAAATGTCACTAACCTGTTTATTCCAGGTAATCACTAGCTCGGCGGCTCTCTGCTTTCCCAATTCACTTTAAAATTTTCAAACATGAAGTAAAACTTTCACTAATCTGTCTTTTTGTTTAAGTCCTTACATTTATTTTTTAACATTGAACAACAACCTGTAATATGCATAAACCCAACTTTATTAAGTTGAGAAAAAAAATATAATTAAAAAAAAAAAAAAAAAAAAAAAAAAAAAAAACCCCTCTATACTTGTATTGGTTATGCTCTAACAATGTTCGTAAACATATCTAATGTTGTACAAGGGGTAAGGCTTTTAGCCTAGGTATCCAGGTGTCCTGAAGCACCGTCTCACTGTATTTTGTTAAAGTTGGTGTATTACTAAAAGCACATGTTCGGTTTAAAATAGCGCCCTCCAGGAGCCAAATTAGAATTTACGCGGCAGACCTATGGTCATGGACCTTATAAGAAATAGACCAACCCAAATGGGTTTTCTCCCTCGTCTGACGCATTCCCGGCTGTCACCTTGATCACATCCGGAGGAGTAGGAACGACTTTGAGGAATTTAACAGTGGTTGCCTATTGCAGCGTGTATAATTGTCAAGAGAAAGCTGGTTGTAGCGCCTAATTTCACAAATTAGAATTTCTCCATATTTTTATTTTTGAAACTGAGATTGATTTTTAAAAATTTAGCATATTTATCGAGTATAATTAGCGTTCCAAATAATTATAAAGCTATTGCATGCTTTCAGAGCTGGATTTGTTTTTAGCTTTTCCTATGTTGTAAGGAAATTTTAACTACTACTTTTAGAAAATAATATTTTAAATTTGAATTAATAGAAAATTTCAAACAAGCAATTTTTATGCTTTTTATTGGTAAATAAAAAATACTAAAATATTAAAAAACGAATTTTTGAAAGTTTTGTTTAAAATTCTAAATTGTGCTGCTTTTTTAAAATTATAGATGAGTATTATAGCACAATTTCTATAAAGGAATTTTATTTCAATCATATTTTATAATGCATCATAGTGATAAACACTTTTGACTCCTTAATTTTTATACACTTAATTCTAATATTAAAACTGTATTTAACCGTAATAATTAATTTTGCTTGTATTTTATAGTGATTATTTTTTTAATTTATTTTTAGTTCTGCATAAGATTTTTTTTTATTTACTGTTAATTTACTTTATTAGCTCGAAGCGGCATTTTGCGCTGTGTCACTATAAATGTCCGTGTCTCCTTGCAAATTGTTGTTACCAAATATTACTGCCCTGTATTATATTTAAAGAAATTAAATCTGCATGAATACATGTATGTTTCTCGCACTGTGACAAAAAGGACGGAATCTAGAGCCATCAAATTTTGAATAATGTAATCCTCCACCTGAACATGGGCATCTGGACGGTCGAATTTCGAATTTGTTTTAATCTATTTCACATTTTGTAAAACTTTAACGAATTTTTTATTAACAAACTCAACAAGCTCAAAGCGAGCAATGGTTACACTGTACGGAAAATAACATTTTTATCTCCAGTGCAGAAATTCTAAAGGTATTCTGTTTTCAAAAGTATGTGGTTTACGAGTGAAGAACATGATATTCAATAAATATAGGTACCACACAAAATGTTAAAAAAAAAAAAGGATCCTTTTGGACGTCATATAAAATCTGAGTCCGTCTAGATTTTATTTTATCCTTTTTTTTTTTTCCTTCATTACACTCAGTAAATTTTATAAATTACTACAATAAATAATCCACTTTAATGTTAATAATTAAATGATGATATAATCAAATAAAAAATCGTTTTGTAATGTTATTATAGTTTTGAAAATCATTGCCTGAAAATGTTCATTAAATTAAAAAAAAAATATCAGATCTCATTTAATTTTATCTTATTTATTTCAAAGCATCACCTACTATCACTTGGCTGCGCTAATAGAGCACCTAACTTGTAACTTTGTACATTATGTAAATAATTAAATATTTCTGTTGCCTAACTTAGTCAGTTTTATTTTGGAACCAGCGCCATTATCTCTCGTATTTATTACCAAACAGCACATATACGAGAGGAATTCAGAGATTAATTTTCATTCAGAGATTTTTGCAATAGTTTCGTCAATGTTGACTCGTATTTTCCACTCGGTAAGGCAGGCCTCCAGTGCACGGATATTTTTTTGTAAGCTTTGGACGACTGGATAAAGAAATGCATTTTGTGCAAGGATTATTGTCATCAATGTACATTTACAAGTGTAGTACTTAATGTCTGTGGGATGCCGTTCACATAAATGTTAAATTACGTCAAGCAGAGACCTTTGTGGTATGCCGGCTAAAATAGCATTACGTGAACTATGTAATTTCCCGTCTCATGAGCCCTGACTGATTGACCCATACGAAACAATAATAAATGCCGTTTTTTCCTACCGGGGTGAAAAGTTGCAGATACAAACCTATCATTTTAATTAGTCCTTTTAAGAAACACTGCCAGCTGCATTTTGTTTCCGCAATTGTGGGTTTTAGCATTCTGAGGCATTTAATATGATTTTCCCCTCCAACCCAAAATGTAAGAACATTATTGCTTAATGTAATAGTTCCCTTTTTTAGAAAAGTTGCTTTAGTTTAAGTATTACTGTTGTCAGTGCGAGGAGAAAGTACGAGAATATAATAGTAGTAGTAGTAACAGTAGATTTTCCGCTAGGTAACTTGAAAGGTTTTTATGTGCCAAACGTGCAATGAAGACATTCAGCTAGCGATTCTTGTTAACGAAAGCATAAAGTTATAAAAGCAATGATGATAACATTTTATTATGCTGTGATAAAGACGCCCAGCCAGTATACCGGTTACTGACGCTGACTGCCGTACCGATAGGTTTGGGTTCGAATCTCGGAAAAGGAATGGATGTTTCTAAGCATATAGTGTCTATGCAGGAAAATGGCACTCAAAATATATGGCGAGCCGAAAGTCCTCTTGAGAGGTTGGTAGCTTAGTGGAACAGAGGTGGAAGACCCTTGCCATTCCCGAGATGTCCTTTAAAATTTGCGCGGAAGTCTAACAGTTACTTAGGTACAGCAATACCCCAACCTACCTATGGTGCTACAGAGATACCTGCTTAGCCTCTGCTTGTACTTACAAGAAAAGAAATTTTGAAACAAAATCAAACAAAAATCATACACTGAAGAATACTTACTCAGATGATGTGATGCATAAAATTGATATGAGTTGAATTACAAAAGCAGTTAAAATTTCAAATCATGAAAATACGTTAAAATAGTTTGAAACAAATTCAAATATGTAATGAAATCCAGTCTCCCTTAAGCACCGAAACAAATTCAGACTGATGTTTTCAACGATTAGAAACATCCAGCTTAATATAAGAACTATTAAAATATTTCAGCCAAAGTCTGTCAAAGTACAGCCATTTAGTCAAAATGTGTTGCAGCAACAGAGTAGCACTACAATCACAGCATACAAGTTTACTCTGTGTTTTCAAAAAGTAAGCGTATGTAAATCGAGAGACCGATTCTAAGGCGAGTTAAAAGAACTTCCTCCCTCCCCGACTTTTGTTCGCCTTGCAATATTCTATTCTGGTTTTGTGCTCTTCAGTTTATTATTTACTTAAACAAACCACAATTCCTCCCATTCATTTAAAGCTTTGCCTTTGACCACTATTTTGATATCTCTAAACTGAACAAGCTGACAGGTACACAATCATTGCTGAATTTCCTATGATGTCTGCCAGCTCATTACCTTTCATCCATATATTTTCAGAAGCCCAGCAATAAGGACTCTCATATCTACTGCTGTTTAAATTTTGACGTAATCTTACAGTGTCAACTACTAGTAGATTCTGAGTATAAGAAAAAACTAAAGCATTTAGTACACTAAACGAGTAGGCATAAATTAAGAAGCTTTTCTGAAGAAGTTTAAATATGAATGTAAGAGCAAAATACACAGTAGTTGGAGACTAGAGAGTTCATCGTTTGTAGCTTCCAAGCCATTATCTTGACATTTTCTCGTTTGCGTGTTCCAGTATCAAAAAGCAATATTTGCCACCTGCTCTTGCTGAAACGAATTGTGTGAATATGACAAAATGCTTGTCTGCCTATTTGACGCAATTAATCTATTGTATAATTTATCACAGGCAATCAAACCATTCAACAAAACTATTCCAAACCTGTGTTCTTTTCAAAAATCACATTTATCTTCGTTATTAGCACAAAAAGAAATGTTCTTCCCCCAAGTCTTTCTCGGGAAAAATGTCACCAAGTGAGCGATTTTTTCCTTCAATTGGCGATATTATGGAAATTTTAAGAAAACACGCTTAAGTCTTAGGAACAATTTTTTTCGAATCTTCCACAATGCTTAACTTTACTCTTAAGCAACTATACAAACACAATTCTGTAAATGGCTGTCACTCATACAGTCAGTCAATTCACAGTTTATAGTGAGTATCTCGCTCGGTTATAGCTGCCTTAGTTTTTTTTTTTTTAATGAACAATTTTATTTATCTCCGATATTTCTCGCCTATTATGGCAAATTTGCCTCCTCTCTTTCTCTCTGTAGGTTATTTACAGTGTATGCTGTAACTTGCTGTATGAGTTATTACTCATTTTAATAAAGATTCAATTCTATCGTATTCATCTGGCGCAGTTATAAGGACATCTCCACGATCCCTCGGTACAAAACAATATATATACACTCTTTTGCAAAAAACATCGAAGCACCATGAAGGAAGAGGTTGTTTTCGATGAAACTGAATATGTGTATAGCTCATACACAGATAATAAAATGATTAAAAAAATCAAGGTCATAGTACCTGTTCATGGCTCACAATCACGCATTGAGTGCTCAAATTAGTAGTTGGTCGAACCGCCCCTGGTGGCAATGCATGCTTGAATTCGTCGAGTCGAGGAGTGGAAGAGGTTCCTAATGTCATCCTGCGACACATTCATCAATTGTCGCTCCAGATCTGTGATATTTTGTGGTTCCCGAATCTGGTGGCCTACCATGTTGCAGATATGCTCGATTGATGAAAGGTCTGGTGACCTTGCTGGCCAAGGAATATTATCAACCACATGGAGAGAGTCCAGAGATATGCGAGTGGTATGTGGCCTGGCATTATCTTGTTGGAAAATGGCCCCAGGATGATGTGCCATGAAGGGTAATGCAACCGGCCGCAGGATGGTATCAACATATCGTCGAGCTGTTAAAGATGTACGAAGAATGACTAAAGATGACCTGCTGTCATAAGAAATAGCCCCTCACACCAAGGGTTATGGCTGTATGCCTTTGGCTGATTGGGACCGCTGGCCCCGTCCTCTCCAGACACGAACACGGTGGTCATCTGCTTCAAGAGTGAAGTGGGATTCATCGCTGAACACTATACGATGCCATTCTGATGGCAGCCATGATGACCGGCTGCGACACCACTCTAGACGACTCTGCCAATGTTGTGGGGTCAAAGGCAAGCGTCTTAAAGGCTTCTGTGAGCGTAACCGTGACCTTCGAGAGGGAGAAGGCCATGACAATTAATAAACATGGCGAAGCTTTCCGTCCGATGTTATCGTCAGAAAGTCATTTGAATTTTTAAATTTTCGTCGGAAATATAACTTTATCATGTTTCTTAGTTAATTAAAATAGCTGAAAGAAAGGAGGATTTATATACATACACACTTTTTAAGCTTTTTACAAATATTTTAATTAACTTTGTGAATAAATATAATTGAAAGAACCGAAAAACAAACGAACATTTTACAAAAATTTAAACGCTGATTGAAAATTGCTACTGTCATGATAAATTGGGAAGGGTTCTTAAAATAATAATTAATATTTTACCTAGGCTCACATCAACTTCTATATCTCCAGCGTATGTAAATGAAATGCTATATAACTTACCTAATAAATGCGATTAAAAAATAATACATACCTAAATCTTATAGAAAAAAAAGCCTTCCAACATTCATATTTGAAATGAGATAACCTAACGAACAACACGCACTATTTTAAAATATTAAAAAATGTTTTAAATATTTTTAAATAGTGTATGTGGCAATATTTTAAAAAACACATGAACTATGCAGTGTTTAAAAGTTACCAGGAAAAAGTAACAGAACTACTATTTCCAATTAAATAAAAAATCATTTAGTGTTTTTTAAATAGCATGCTGTTAAAAGTACAATAATTAGTAGCAATGCTGATGATTTAACATCATTTCTTTCTATCATATGTAAATATATTTATATACACTTGTTTTAGACAAGGTTAAAAGTTCAGGCAGGTTCTCACGGCCATTTTATTCATTTTTTCAAATCAATAACATTCCTTTGGGTACTTTCCCTTGTATACTTGGCAGAAATGATTTGAATAATATACACAATAGTAAGAAGAACTGCACATTTAAATCTGCTCTTCATTAAATAGCACACAATGAAAAGTTTTTTCCCATTCATCTTGAATTTTATTGCTATCACAAGCATGTACAAAAATTAACAATGAAAATGGAATGTATTCAAATGTATTAATTAAAAAACATAACTTGCAACATTCGTATTCATACCAAGAGATATACTACAAATACAAAGAGAAAAATAACAGAGCTGCAATTTACACTTAATGTAAAATTTAATGTTTTTTAAACATTATATGATTTAAAAATGCAATAATTATGGATTACAATATTTAGTAGTAATGCTGATGTTTCTTAGCACTATTTCTTTCAATCATATGCAGGTGTATATACATATTTTTAGTTTCTAAATTTTAACATAATGGGAATTACGATCATCATTTATATGCTTATTAATTTTTTTATTGCCAGTTGTGCATGTTGTTTGTTAGGTTACTTCATTTTAAATATGAATGTTAGAAGGTTTTTTTTTGTTATAAGATTTAGGTATGTTTCTTGTATGAAATATTTTTTATCACATTTATTAGCTAATTTATATAGTATTTCATTTACATACGCTGGAGATATAGAAGTTGATGGTTATATATTTTGCTCTGAAACGCGAATAAATTAATACTTGAGCCTAGGTAAAATATTAATTATTATCTTAAGAACCTCTTCCCAATTTATCATTACAGGGGCAATTTTCAATCAGCGTTTAAATTTTTGTAAAATGTTCGTTTGTTTTTTGGTTCTTTCAATTATATTTATGCAAAGTTAATTAAAATATCTGTAAAAAGTTTTAAAAGTGTGTATGTATATAAAGTCTACTTTCTTTCAGCTATTTTAATTAACTAAGCAACACGATAAAGTTATATTTCCGAAGAAAATTTAAAAATTCAGATGACTTTCCGACGATAACATCGGACGGAAAGCTCCACCATGTTTATTAAGTGTCATGGCCTTCTCCCTCTCGAAGGTCATGGTGTAACCCCCCTCAGACAAGCGCCGTGAGATGGTGGACAGTACCACGGGAGGTATAGACGTGGCTGTAGTGCGTTGAATAGTCGGCAATGATACCGTTGGGGCGGTTCAGACCTGGGGAACAATGGACCTTGTAGGATTCTTGCCTCACATTTGTGCTCCTTGGCCTTCCAGAGCCTTCATTTCGTCGGCAATTTCCTTGTAGCAGCCATTGCTGTCAACATCTTTGCACCAACGACTTCATATAACAGGCAGACGGCTCACCCACAGAGAATTCGTCTGCTAGGGTGTCTCCAACATATACCACGTGACTAATGCTCTTGGCGCTCTTGGGGAGTGATAGCTTAGGCTGTTCATCGCCTATTTTGGCCAGCTTTTGATATGGCAGGTAGTACTTTTTATTTCCGTCTGCTAGCAGTCAGCAGACAACGGCCTCGAATTAGGTTGTTCGATTTTTTACAATTATATTTAGATATAACTTAACCCCTTTTTTCCTGAATATTTTATCTATATTTTTAATAATTGCTTTAAATTATTTGCACCATTGTTTAAGATGTTTAGGTTAAATAATTTTAGGAAGAAAATCTAAAATAAATAATAAAAAATTGTGATGGAAACTTTAATTTTGAATAACGTTAAAAAATTAATTGCACTACTGTTATAATATTTGAGAAGGTAAAAAAAAATCTCGTTTAATTTTAATGCATTGCATCCTAAAGAGAAAAAGAAAATCACATTGTATTATATGTATTTATGCCATTGATTGCCTTTCTTTTCTTGAGATTATATTACTGGAACAAAATAATGCAATCTTAATTACTGATTTCCACACGCATGTGTATGTCGTGGGGGGATCAATACATCTTATTAACTATAAAAATTATGGTTGATCTTTACATTATGGTAACTTGGCGTTTTTTTGGCGAAAATTTGGCGACCAACTCTTCTACAGCAACCCTCTATTTTTTTTTCCCGCCGCCATTTTGTCTTCACGAAGTAAAGACATGTTTCTTTTCTTTTTATCTACTGAACACTTCTTCCAACAATCTACTAGCCGAATTACACTTATGCTAGAAATTTTATCTAACAAAACTGCTTAATCATGACAAATATTCACTGCAAAATTGGGAAAAAGTGCACAATACCATACTCCTTACGCGTTTTTCAAAATAACACATACACATAAACCATGTACACGCCGACTTATTTTTACTTAAAAAAACATCCCAGAATTGCACAAAAATGGCATTGCGCAGACTCTTCACTATATCCATGTACACTGCTTTTTTCTCATAAATTAGAAAAATTTCACGAAAATACATGACAATTTAATTTTCTCAATCTTTAAACCCGGTAAAAAGAACACATATGAAATTACCTGATCGCGAAAAAGTATTTACCCTTTCCAAATATGAACATTTCCACATATAAAATAAATAAAATATCCAAAAACTTTTACCTCTAAATCATCTATTATATTATAAACGTCACCAACGAATTCATACCGCAACCATTACAAATACTTAGTGTCAGATATTTAAATTATTTCCATGCACGTTTACTTCAACTAAAACGTATACCAAATTCCTACAAACATAAAATTCACAATATAACTATCATTTAATTAAAATATAATTAAATTCAAAAACACTACTTAAAATATTAATGAGCACATACATTAAATTAATAAAAGTTACCTTACAATCCTAATTACTTTAAACTAAATCATTGCTAATAACAATTTTCCCAATAATACCAAATTCCTTTACTTCCACCTTACATTTAGAACAATGCATAAAAATAATATCCTCAAATAATTAAAAATACTAATTTACCTAATCTTCTTCAGAATCTTGATTACGTGTCCGATAAACTTTTCTTCTTTCTGTTTCAGGATCTTTAAAATCATACTTATATTTCACAGCAAGGTACCAGGTAAAATAAATAACTTAATACAACATCTTTATTTCTATCTCGCACAACCTTAAAGAAACATTTATTACTACCCTTTTCAATACCACTAAATACCCATTTCGAATTCACTTTAGTTACGGCCATGGGATCCAAAAATTCACGAACACTGTTTCACACAACACAAAATAAAGCCAAATACAAAATTTCCAGATTTTTTCCCGATTTCCCCCCTTTTCCGATTAAAGAACCGTAATTCGTCCATTAATATCACATGACATATCCCATGATCTCTCATTTCCCTCACACAAAGTAATGCGTAATCGGAACTGATCAAAATATTTGATTCATCAAGTAGGGTCCATTAAATCTGTGCTGATATAAAAAGATAAGAGAACTTCAAATTTGGGGAATTTTCTTTTGAAAAAAATGTTATAGAATATAGTATGTATTTACATACATACTATATTTTATAACATTATTTATCTGTATTTATATAGATATATATTATTTTGTATTGCAGGTTCTTAGAGATCTAACATGATATGATCTTTATTTAGATATGCACTCTTTTGCAAAAAAATCCACCAAGAAAGACTTTTGCCATCGTGACGAAATTTGGTATGCAAAAACATCTTAATCAAAGTTTCAAGACAAATAAACAGGAATTGCGATCATAGTGCGCATTTAGCAACGTATCTCACATTATTACCAAAGTCCCAGGTAGTAACCTTTATCGCCTCCAAAATGTCGCCAAGCTACCAGTTACCATATTGTAAAGATCAACCAAAATTATTTTATATTGAATATGTATCAAACGGTAACAAACTTCAACTCAGTATTTATTATTAGGATCAAAACGATATTACAGTTAAAAATTCTCTCTCTCTCTCCTTTTTTATTTTTATTTTTTTTTTATTTTTTAAATACTATTTAAAATATGGTAAGTTTTTCACATCACATTTTTTCAATTACAATAAATTTCTAACAGCATCGTAGATGAGACAGAATTATAATCCAGATTATTTTTATTTTAATTGATTTTATAGAAAATAATGATAAAGCATTGACCTTTATAAAAGTAATCTGATTTTTAAAATAATGCCGTTTAACTGTTTATGTTCAATGTTGCATGAATCAAGATCTTTAGCTTTTTTTTTTTAACAAAGTAAACATATCGCACAATCTTTTCTCAATAATTTAATGCTAATAATAGAGTTTTTCTTTTTTTATCGCAGGCAGTAATTGTTTATGAAATCAAAACGCGTACGACTTGGCGAAAAAAGGTTAACGCCAATTGGCGCAGCTTTTTATTTCAACGGAATACACAGTAAAAACATATAAAATTCAATTATTTGTAAAGGGTGATTCCAGTAAATAGTGTCACAGTATTTAATACATTTTGATGCTAATAATACATGCTGAAAATGTCATATACGGCGGCAATTTTCTTAAACAACATGGCTGAAACTTTCCAACCAATTCAACAGAGAGAGTAAAGTGACAAAAATACTGAAAATAAAATAATAAATCATGCAGTTTTAACTTACCTATGAAAGGTTACAAGTCCTCCTTTCACGAAACTTTCTTTACATCCGTAGGCACTGCAGCGAATAACCATTTTTACGTAAATTTTATGTGACCAAGCAGAGCAGCAGTCTTTCGTCCCATAGAAAGCAACGTAAAGTATTTCCGTACTTTCGGAATTCGCACAGCAGTCACGTGACACTAATGTTAGAACCGGTTGAAGGTTGCAATAGCTCTCTACCAGTATATTATCTCGTTGCTTTGCACAGCAGTGTCTGTACACTGCAGGTGGCGGCCTATTGCTCGACAGGACCACCCAGCTTCACGCAACCCTACAATGTGACCATGTTCGAAGTCGTTTAGTTGTCTGTAAAGTCTTCGATATGGTCGTAATGCCATGTTTAGTTGCTTCTTTAGGGAATTACAATGGCAACAACAACAACCAACCAACCAACAAACAAACAAACAAACAAAAATTCCGCCTCTGTTATTGGTTTTATACGTTGCTAAATGCGCACTATGATCGCAATTCCTGTTTATTTGTCTTGAAACTTTGATTAAGATGTTTTTGCATACCAAATTTCGTCACGATGGCAAAAGTCCTTCTTGGTGGATTTTTTTGCAAAAGAGTGCATATCTAAATAAAGATCATATGTTAGATCTCTAAGAACCTGCAATACAAAATAATATATATCTATATAAATACAGATAAATAATGTTATAAAATATAGTATGTATGTAAATACATACTATATTCTATAACATTTTTTTCAAAAGAAAATTCCCCAAATTTGAAGTTCTCTTATCTTTTTATATCAGCACAGATTTAATGGACCCTACTTGATGAATCAAATATTTTGACGCATTAAACGTAGCAGTTTCCAACGCTTGTTGGTTTAAAAGTGGCTTTCATTCTACAAGGTTTCAAGCTGCCATTTCGTTCTCGATTTCGAATGATTGTAACATTTCTTTTAGATCAATTTAAACTTATTCTCTGGAAATACTTTAATGCGCATATTCGATCTTGAGAAGTTAATATGTATTTCCATTAAAGTCTCTATTCTAGAAACTTCTTTCGAGTTTGTTTCTTGTTTCAATCAAATTTAGCGCGGCAGCCAGTTAAACAGGGAACATTTCAATGGCACAAAGTGGAAAATTTACATCGCTCATATTGTATGAAATACTACGGATTTCCTTCACAATTAAATGCAAAAACGGCGTTACTGTCATTTTCAGAACGGTATCAAGCTATTACTCATGAAATGGTCAATCAAGATAAATTAGACACAGGATACCAAATGTTATTTTTAAAGAAGAAAACTTCCCGCTTCGAATATTAACACTAGGCACAGTAAAAGACAAAAGTGGCGGTCCAGCTTCTGAGAAAAATGATTAACCTCGGGCTTGGAAAAAAGTTATTACTAATTTCCTCCTTTGTTAAGAAGAAGACACGAAATTCATTTTCTTTTGTTTGAAGCTTTTTATTAATCAAGTCTAATACTTTTTAGAGCTTTGAAAACAACACTGCACTGAAGGATGACAAAGGAAGTAATGATCCATAAATTACCAAAATGTTAACACATAAAAGAGTGCATTAATATGAATGAACTCAGAATAAGCGGCAAAGCTAGAACCAAATATTAAAATGGAGAAAGAGAGATAAAATGTTTCTATCACCTCACACAAAAGGCCGCTTATTGAAAATTAGACTTACGGCAGTTATTAGCAGTAAAACGCAGTTTTTACTCTGAATGCCGACGTTTTTATACTAAACGCGTTTAAATCTTTACACTTTTCAGAAACGAAAGTAGTCCTTCCTTGTACTTACAGGTTCCATGGAGTTCTCAAAATTATGAAATTAACGGTGTGTGAACTAAAAAACGCATGTCAAATGAAAGCGGATCGTTATCTGAAATAAAGCAGCCTATTTATAATATATATATAATAACAAAACATTTTTTTAAAAAACCAAATATAAATATGCCTAGTATTTTCGAGCATTAAGCTGCAGAAAAAATTATCATTAAAGATATAAAGTAAGAAATTTAGAACTAATATTTCACAAAGACCAAAAATTGAAATTCAGAATTAATAAATTTCAAATAATTGCAACAAAGAATTTAAAAAAAGTTAAAATAGTATATATATACATATATATATATATATATATATATATATATATATATATGCAGTGCTTTAAAGGAAAGTGAGATTTTACTATCTTGTTATCTAGTGAAACGTACAAGCACAGTACTTTTACTTTCTTGTACGGATTCCTGAAGCTTAGTTTTGACTCTAAAACTTCAGAATTCTTCATTTTTATATATATATATGAGAAAGAAAGATGCATTAAAAATATACAATACTGCGCAATCGATACTTCTTAGAGTCGAACCTTCATCTCGGCAGTGATAAAAAAACGGTCAAATTTCTAAAGTGCAATTAAAAAAAGGTTTAAACATATTTTTGAGACTTTTCCATTGCATTCAAAATTTATTTCGATCAGAGATAGAATTATTTTACTTATTTACATACCATTTTTATTTTGTTTCAAAATAGACAGCCCTTGGTAGTTATGTATTATCGCAACAAGCTTAGTAGAAGACGCTAAACTTTGGTAACCTTGCGCATAACAGTTCTTTAGGTAACCATATCCAGTATAACTTGCAATCCTAAAATTCACTGAATCCCTTCTGTAAAAAATCGCCAGACTTCGACAAGGTGTTTGCGCTAATACGTAAGTACCTAGCCTTTTAACACACAAGTAGATTTAGAAATCAAGTAACCAAAATCATTCTAAAACTTTGTCAATTTTCAACGCCGATTCTATTTCTAAACTGAACTGATAAGTAACATTCCTGTTAAGACACCGTAAAATAATATAATCTGAATGCGCAGACTGAGAAATTGCAAAAATTAGCAAACTTTCGTTCTTCAAAACAGTGGTGATCAACTTGCATATATGAGGGTTGATTTAAGATACATAATGGCGCCCAAGCCGCAAAATATGTTTCATTAGAAAAATATTCAGGAATACGTCCTAGAATCGGAAATATGGATTATTTCATGGTTAATATTTACAATGATATTAAATCATTTTTGCCAAGAATTTTGTAAGTACTCGTAATACAAATTTTGTGAAACTATTTTGTACACTTTGAGCGGAAGGTTTTTATTTTCATTAGAAAAAATTAAACTTTGACTGCAAAAATTTTAATTAAACTTCAATTAGTTGAAAGATAAACGACAAAATATCTATTATATCATGCTTCAAGTAGTTAAATAAGATTTATGCTTTAAGTGGAAATTAATAAGTTGTAAAATATTCAATATACTACAATTAGTTTAAAAGTATAAGATGGTTTCATATCGTTACAAGCACAATTTGGAAACATAGTCCAAAATGAATTTACTGATTTAGATAATTTTTTCTTGCCTAAAATTCAACTTCGAGATGTTGTTTATGGCGAAGCACGTGGGAGGGAGGATTTTTTTAAGGGGAACTGGCTCGCATGTATGTTATACAAGAAGAGAATTACGAAAATATTTCATTTACTTGCATACCATTTTCCGAGATTCGAATATCCCAAAATTTTAATTTTATAATTTATGTATTTTAACTTATAATTTTAATATCCAGCCCATTTTCCGGGATTCGAAATATTAATGTTTAACGGTCTTGTCCAATCGACCTCGATGAGCCTTAAAATTCAAGAAATTCTGGATCACAGTTAGCGGATAACTGCAAAATAAAATATTTGTTCTCAAGTTTAATGGTTCCCACGAAATATTTATAGAATGATTTTGCGCCATTTATTCTTTCAATCAACTATACAGGCTGTATGTTCTGAACAAATGCTGCTAATTCCATGAGGCACAAAATTTGAAACTTATCTTTTTACTTACAATTTAAAACAAACGCTGGTTTAGCGGCGGAAAATTTACTGCAACCATTTTTAACGATGTATAGAAGTAACTGACCTCTCCTGCAGGAGAGGACTGCTGACCTTACGGCTAAAAAATTTGCCTCACAGCATTATTGTCCTCCTTGCAGAAGCGATCTAATGCTGCTGCGCCCACTCCGCAGGAAAGCCGGCAGAACAGACTGCTACAAACACATGAAGAAGTTCACAAGGCTATTTACAGCAATGTTTTAAGTCCTTCGCAGGGCTACGCTGTCTTGTCCTAATCACCGACTAAGTGAGATCACTGATGGTCCTGTGTTCAGATAGAGATTAAATTTAGGACTTAACAAGCACAGTTACAATATTACAATCTAAGATACATGAGGCTGCATTACAAATATATGACTTAACATTTAGAATACTATTCATATATAATACCAGTTTCAAGCTAACTTCACAGAGCGCTACTAAACAATGCATTGAAGGTGCTATTAAAATTACTTGCTCTGTTGAATTAAGCAATTATGATACTAGAATTGAGCAAAGTAATAATCATAATGCAATTGAAGCAAAGATTGAATTCCGTTGTTACAATAAGCAGCAAAACGAAACAAGAATTATACATAGATGCAGTGTGTATATAAACGCAGTTACAATTGAACACACACGAAAAACAGCGTTTATGCAGGTACTATTAAAGGAGGTGTTTATACTACTAATGAAACTTTGTGTAATGAGGCCTACTGTTGTGCTTCTGCTTTGCAAATTGTCATTGCATAGTATTACAAATCATAGAGACTTACGATGTTCTGAGAAAAAGGTGCGCATAGCTATTGGTTAATTTCTGATCGAGCAAGATGCCAAGAGCTAGGTTGCTCTCTTGTGCCCATTTACAGCTGAATTCTTTGTTGCACAGTACATAATAAGTTTTCTCGGCTTTACTCTCGCTATGATATTCTTAATCAAATTTTCCGCCCACTGGGGCCGAAATTAACTACCTGATCTAGATTACAAGTGAAATTTGTAGGATATATTTTTGATAATATCACGAACCGGGGAATTTGAAATGCGGAAAAGCTTTTACAATCGCAAATCTGTTAACGGAAAGCCAATAAACTTTCGGTGCCATCGTGATATTATTTCATAAGCTGACGGCTCCTACATAAGTTATGATTCAAAAGCATGAGTCGAATTACAATATATAGTGTCCTAATACTATAAGATGAGGAATTTTACTAAAGCCTCGCTTAACATAAGAAATCTCTCGAAATTTTCGAACCACTCTACTTCTAATTCTAAATACCTAGATCTTGGATCCCTACACGACTTCATTTAGTTACTATTCCTGTATCTTTCTTGCCTTATTTTGCTTTCACCTTCCTTATTCAGGAATGTTCTTTGATGAAGTTTACTTCAATCTTTGATCCATACGGAAAAAATATCTCTGGTGATTGTTGTTATTCTTAATCACGCCATCTAAATACAAAAAGATTTCAACTAAATATAAATTAAGAATTAATCATTCGGTCAAAAATGAGATAAAACGATAATCGTGTTAGTCGATCATAATATAGAAAATCCAAGAAATGAGACTGTTAGGAAAGTTAAAAGACACCACCGTAAGGTATTCAACAGTCCCTACAAACAAGAAAAGGTTATGAATTTTTTCTTATTTCTTAACAAAAATTATAACAGCACCTGCATTAGTCAGTGGATTCTGACACCGTTTATCAACAGTAGTTGATTGATTACATACAGTATTTTTCTGCTTCATCCTGCTTTAAATGCTAACTTTATGAGAAGGAAAAGTATTTAAAGCTTAAAATAAATTTCTTTTCACCACATAAATTTAATAATGATAACAAAACAATGGTTTATTTGACTTCATACTCTTTTAAACATTTCGGACATGTAAAATTGTTTTTAGTTTCATTTATCTCCGATATTATAGAAGTGCGTTGTGCCTAGAGCGTTGAGTTAATCATTTTAAAAATTCATCCGGAATTCTCAACAACACATCACAACGCGTTTTATTTTGTAACATAAGAGTCAAAGTAAGTTTTTTAATACTCTATAATAAGTCGATTGCGAAAATCTCTTATTCTACTCGGGTAAACTATCAGCTGCACTAAAAATCTAATTTTTGAGATGAAATTTTGTACAGACATACAAATTGTCCAAACCTTATTCATACACTTTTTCTTTTCTTTTGTTTAAACGGTGATACACTTTTGTAAAAAAAAATATTTTGTGTTTTTTTACTATCAACTGACATTAAAAAAAGTCAATCATATGCTACAGCTTTTGGCCCACCAGCGGCCTAGCGGTAAGTCGCTGAACACTGGTAGTTCGGTCCGAGGTTCGAATCCCGCGAACGGGCTGGCTGCATGGGTGTTTTCGTGGTTTTCCCCATGTGTAACGTGTATACGAGCCAGTTTCCCTTAGAAAGTCCTCCCTCCCCTTAGGCAGATAGCCTTAGTGTGCTTTGCTATAATTAAATACACACACCATGCTACAGCTTTTCAAACTTTCTTTTTTGAGTTAAATTTCAATGCTACTCAAAAGCAAAATGTAAGTTTTGGAATCGGCAAAAGTAAGTTATTTATTTAAAAGAGCAGCGAAATGTTTGTATGAGTTTATAGATTTTAAACCTTTATATATACTTTACTTAAAAACTTTTTCATGACAAACTTTCATCTGAGGTGTGATATATATACTGTAATCTATATGGAAGGCGGGTAGGGGGGCTGGAAATCGATTTTTTTGAGCTCTTTTTAACCTCCCTCAATTCTTAAAATCAAAAGTTGTACCGCATCTGAATGCAAGAATTTGAGACGCCAGACATGAATTAGGTGAAGTACACTATTTACAATAAAGTAATTTACATCTGGCGTTGTCTAGAATAGAAAATTTTCCTTGAGCTATCCATATTTCATAAAATTCCAAAGAGTATTTTCTGACTACCTGATTTCACTCCAGCTGCGCATAAGAAAATATTCAGGATGTCTGGAAATTTGAAATGTATTAAACGGAAAAATGGAGATAAACGACATATTCAGAAAAGAAACAAAAACATTTTTGACATTTAATTTATATGTCAAATTCATATCTCAAAAATATGACCTTGTACAAGATTCATATACGTCAATATTTTAAATGCGCCATTAAAAAATGGTTCTTTCTCATATGAACGCATATAAACAAACCGCTAAAAATATAGTTTTCGCGAAACTGGGCAAAATATTATTGACCTAGAGTTCTGAAGGAACTAGAATGCATTCGTACTTTAAATTGGCAAGATGAAACATGCATAAGATAATGCGTATATACATAAATAAAATTATACTTTTTGTAAAAGCTTTCCAAATACATATTCATTTATTGACAGAAATTTTTAATAATTTCCTTTCAGATACATTTAATGCTTTATACAATATTTAATGCTTCACTTGTCAGAAGAAAACTGGGTTTAATCCTAGTATCCGGTGCATACGGGATTTGGCTACTTTATGTTAAGCAGTTAAAACCGGACATTGCGATGAGTAGTTAACGAGTCATTCAAAGAAAATATATAATTAAACATAGTATATACTATGTATATATACTATGTATATACACACATAGTATATAGTGTATATATAGACGTTCTTTGGATCATTTTTGATGTTGGCGATAATTTTCAAAGTCGCGCCAAGACTGCACCGTATACTAGGATTTTACCGAAAACTGTTTACTTATTAGCTTTTATTTACACTGGTTATTATAATTAAGGAAAGAAATCACAAAAATTAAGATTACTCAAAAAGTTACATGTAGAATTTAATGAAACTGAACTACAGTATACAGCACATAGTAAGATGTAAAATAACGTGAAAAGAAATTAACAGACAATTACGGTGTTACAGAAATCAGCACATATATAAAATCAACAAATCGGATGTATCAATTTGATATAGGAAAATTACCTTCAGTATAGAATTTGATCTCTCTTAGAAGCAATACAGCAATGTGTGATGCTGTCAATTACGCAGTCTATCAGTTTCCTAGGAAGTGATAGCCATTGCTCTCGCAAAGCAGTTGCGAGAGTTGCAAAGGTCTGAAGAGGAGGACTGAGAGCAGCTATACGTCTTCCTAAAGGATTTCAAACATGCTCAATAGAATTCAAGTCCGGTGATCGAGCTGGCCACTCCATGCATTGAATTGTCTGCTGCTGAAGATAATCATTTACAACGCAAACTTTGTGAGGTCTAGCGATGCCATCCTGTAGCAGGTAATTATCATCTATTGCCCCAGCATAAATTCGCACACAAGCATCCAGAATGTCATCTCTATAGGTCTGAGAATTCAGGGTTCCAGAGAAACCACCCCAAACACAGACACTGCCTCTACAGTATTCATCTTTTTCACGGATATTTGATGAATGATAACGGGTTCCAGGTTCCCTCCAAATCAAATAACGCCTACTATCGTTTTGGAGGCTAAACCTGGACACATCCGTAAAGAGAACAGCTCTTCCTCTGATCAGGCGTCCAGTGCACATGACGACATCTCCAACTCAAACGTTCCCTTCTATGACGTGACGACTGGTCGCCTCGCGAAGAGACTTCCTTTGTGAAGCCTTCTACACACAGTTGACGTTGGCATCAACCTTATGGTGGCTGCAGTGAGGGAGGATCTGAGTTGAGTCGGAGATGCGGTTCTACTCCTTCGTGCGCGTAACAACAAATACCGGTCATCGGCGCTTGTCGTAGCGGTTGGCCATCCTTGGCTTAAGCTCTTGGATCTTGAATCTGTGGTTAGAAATTGTTGCCAAAGTCTCTGAATTAAAGAACTCATATTTAGCCATCTGGCTACTTCTGTCTGACTTTGTAATGCCTCTAGTCTCCCAATAGTTCTCCATCGCAGTTTTTTTTTTGGGGGGGGAATTATGCCTGGAGGGTATAGTTACGAATTTGCTATCCAGATTACCTATCTCAGTATCACAGCCAAATTTATAGGCTTTCTCTCAACATGCAATTTTATAATCCTCACAGATGACGGATTTCGATCGTACCGCCACTAATTTGCATACTGTAGTTTTACTGAGTAACTCTTATTTAACAACATATTCAAATTTTATACAGATTGGCTTATTTTTGGAGGAGTTGTCGCTATTTTTGTGATTTTTCTGTAATTTTTGGAAACCAGTGTAGTTTACTCATGGTGTTTCACATGGATTTTTAATTACTTCGTAATAAGCTACAGAGTTCAAATTCTGTACACACTCTGTTTGTCGACGACAATGCAATGCAATGTTTTATAATGAAGCAATTTTATTTTTCAATATTCAATTTAGATTTATTTTAAAATTTATTTAATGTTTAAACGAACTTTCGCACATATCTTTACCTTTCTTGTGAAATAGAATTATTTAATCTATTATTCCCATTAAATAATATGATAAATTATTTAATACTATATAGAGCATTAATTAAATAACCGTTTTGGTTGATCTTTACATTATGGTAACTTGGCGATTTTTTGGCGAAAATTTGGCAACCAACTCTCCTACAGCAACCCTCTATTTTTTTTCCCCGCCGCCATTTTGTCTTCACTAAGTAAAGACATGTTTCTTTTCTTTTTATCTACTGAACACTTCTTCCAACAATCTACTAGCCGAATTACACTTATGCTAGAAATTTTATCTAACAAAACTGCTTAATCATGACAAATATTCACTGCAAAATTGGGAAAAAGTGCACAATACCATACTCCTTACGCGTTTTTCAAAATAACACATACACATAAACCATGTACACGCCGACTTATTTTTACTTAAAAAAAATCCCAGAATTGCACAAAAATGGCATTGCGCAGACTCTTTCACTATATCCATGTACACTGCTTTTTTCTCATAAATTAGAAAAATTTCACGAAAATACATGACAATTTTCTCAATCTTTAAACCCGGTAAAAAGAACATATATGAAATTACCTGATCGCGAAAAAGTATTTACCCTTTCCAAATATGAACATTTCCACATATAAAATAAATAAAATATCCAAAAACTTTTACCTCTAAATCATCTATTATATTATAAACGTCACCAACGAATTCATACCGCAACCATTACAAATACTTAGTGTCAGATATTTAAATTATTTCCATGCACGTTTACTTCAACTAAAACGTATACCAAATTCCTACAAACATAAAATTCACAAAATAACTATCATTTCATTGAAATATAATTAAATTCAAAAACACTACTTAAAATATAAATGAGCACATACATTAAATTAATAAAAATTACCTTAAAATCCTAATTACTTTAAACTAAATCATTGCTAATAACAATTTTCCCAATAATACCAAATTCCTTTACTTCCACCTTACATTTAGAACAATGCATAAAAATAATATCCTCAAATAATTAAAAATACTAACTTACCTAATCTTCTTCAGAATCTTGACTACGTGGCGGATACACTTTTCTAATTCATTCAATAAAATTATTGAAAGATTTTTTCTGCGAATTTTTCCTCCATACTTCCTCCGTTAAATAAAAAGCAAACTTCTCTTTATCACAATGCCTAAATACCCATTTCGAATTCACTTTAGTTAGGGCCATGGGATCCAAAAATTAAACAACACTGTTTCACACAACACAGAATAAAGCTAAATACAAAATTTCCAGATTTTTTTCCCGATTTCCTCCCTTTTCCGATTAAAGAACCGTAATTCGTCCATTAATATCACATGACATATCCCATGATCTCTCATTTCCCTCACGCAAAATAATGCGTAATCGGAACTGAGTACTGCTCACATTATTACCAAAGTCCCAGGTAGTAACCTTTATCGCCTCCAAAATGTCGCCAAACTACCAGTTACCATATTGTAAAGATCAACCAATGTTTTTTCTCTGTAGAAATTTATTTTCTTAAATCACATTTTGTTACATTTACGAATTCACCAACCACAATGATAAACTTTAACAAAAAATTTGCGGCAAATTGCATGTTTCTTTTAATACCCCTTAGAAATATTAACAATTCAGCAGAAGTATCCTTGTTACCAGTAATCTCAACTATTCCTTTCACAAAACTATTTTTCAGCGGAAGCAAAATTTCATTCACTTTTCATAGAAGAAAGGCATAACCCACTTACATTCAATTAATTCCATGATTATGAAAGAGAAAAGTGATTGCTTTTCCTTTTTCCAACTTAAATGCAATTAAATAATGTTACGTTTTTCTTTGCGTACGGGTTCATGGATTTGGAGTGATTAACGATAACAGCACCTGATGAAGAATGGAAACACAAATTATTAGCCAGTATTATTCAAGACAACTCAATCACGTTTACAGCCGTCGAAGAACTACTATAAACACGCTCTGAAACAATCAGCGACACAGGCTTCAGGCTATCAGGGTGAAGATAGCTTCAAGCAAAGCACCAGAGTACAACTCACGACTCTGCTCGGGCGTTTCTCGGAACTCTACGTACTCTCGAGATTCTACACACTACAACTCGCGATGCACTCGACGATACCTACAGCCTCCGACTCAGTTCGGTCGTTCTCGGAGCTCAACACACTGAAACTCGACAATGCACTAACTCTCGCTATACTAAGATACTCTCCCGATGCACACGACAACCAACTCGGCCCTAGACTACGAAACACTCGCTCACTGTCTCTTAACTCAGACGAGACACACTAGATTGACGATCAATTCGCCAGACTAGGCACTCGTAAATGACTCGCGATCAACTCGCTAGACGAGACACTGACTCTCCTCGTACCAGCAGCGTTTGTATAACTTTTGGCTTGCGATCGAGAACATTCTGGGCCAAACCTGTAAGAATTTTCTAGAAGGTTCTCCGTCCGTCGATAGCACATCAAAATTGGCGAGGAGTCGCCAAGACATTTCGTAACAATATTTATTCTTTCCTTTATTGCTAAAACTTTTAATTCTTTCAAAAAAACATAGGTACTCTTCCGTTTCGCCGGCGCAAATCTCACCAAGCAGATTTTGTTGGCGACAGCATACAATATACACATAAAAATTTTTAGTTCTATTAACTTTTTCTTTTCAAGGCATAAACATATTAATATGATTTAAAATTTTGAAAAAGGCCAATAAATCTGTAAAAAGACATTAATTTAAGAATTTACTATGTTTTCATGGTTCAACATCCTGATTCGCCGGTTCCTTTCATGTGACCCAAAGTGATCTCATCTCACGTAAACTACGCTACAAAAGTCTACTTCTCTCAGTAATTATCTACATTAATTTCAAGTTAAATCTTAATTTGGAATAAGTTTAAATGCAAGAATTATTTCAATTCGTACGAATAGCTTACTCAGAAATTACGTAAAACCGCAGTGCTTTACTTCGCTAGTGCATTCTCATTAGAACTGATGAATTTAACACTTAATTTTGCCTTTCCTATATTTTTGCCTTCGGGTGAGCGACGTGATTGCATCCTAATTGACTTTATTACCGCAAATGGTCTTAGGGTATAGAATTTAACTATCTTTTGTAAAAATTATATGTAATTGTATGCCAGTATTGAAAGAAACAGTCAATCTGATAAGAAATGGCTGCAACTTGTTTTGAAAATGAAGCATAACAGGTTACCAGCGAAGATATTCCGTTTGGCAACAGTTGTACCATTATTGGCGGCTTTATCGTTTGCGCCAGCAAAACGGAAAAGTACCCAAACATAACATATTACAGCCATGTAACAGTTAAATGATAATAAAACTTCAATTATTTTGTATGCTTTATTATTATTATTTTTTTTAAGAAAGAAGTATTTAATCTTTAGAACGACTACAACGGCTATTCTTTTTCTGTTTCAAGTATCTTGCATCGCTCGGAATAATATTGTTGCGCTCTACGGGTTTGTGAATTTAGAGTAACTGTTGATAACACTTGATGAAGAATCAAAACATAGTTTATTCCCCAGGAAAGTTCCAAAGACAGGTTTACATTCGTTGAAAAATTACAGCAAACAAGCTGAAACAATCAGCAACACAGCCTTCAGACTATAACGGTGAAGACAGCTTCACGGCAAAGCTCCCGAATAGGTCGATTCACTCAAGCTAATCTCTGAACTCAAAACACTACTTTCTCCAAGGACAAGCAGGGTATGTATAACCTACCTTCGAGAATATTCTCATGAAAACCGCTAAAAATGGGCTCTAGAAGGTCCTCGTTCCGTATATGACATATCGCCAATTTTGTCGCCAAACGAGCGATTTCGCGCCAAATGTGGCAATCTTATCTTTTTTGCCACTTTCTGGCAACCCTAAGCCTGCCGTTGTCTCGCACTACGCAGTCGGCAGCCTTTAATGTTGCCAGCAAATTTCTATGTTGAAAGTATAGAAGGTTCTAGAATCAATCATAGCAAATATCTTTATACCATATCTTGCAGGTTTCTTAGGTATACACTGCCGAAAGGAGCATCGTCCTCGAAAAGTTTCTAGCGTATTGTTCAAAGTCACGTATTAACCTACATGATATAATTTGTGTCAATTCTTGACAAAATTTTCAAATAAATCTCTTATTGGAGCTAATTTTTATCATTTCCTATAAAATAGTCAGTTTGATCACAAGGAATGTCATCTGAAGAGTCGCATTCTTCTTCTGATTCAGACTCATGATCATTAAATATATCTTCATTATCCGAATCTTCTAATTCTTCTTCTATAGAATCTTCATCCGACGAAACCCCCTCTAATAATTTTTGAAGTCTTTTAATTTCTTGATCATACGTCAAATGAGGAAAAGACCGAACAGAGCGACTTACACACGCCATGGCTCACACTGAAAAATAGTAACACGAAAGCGCGCGTGGAGTATCGGCACACCCCAAACTATTATTTGAAAAACAATAAATGCTCGGAATTTGCCGTAGAGAACATGACCTTGAAGGCAGCTACTGATCAGAGATAAATAGAAGGGCTAGGTCATTCCTTTGTTCGACTCCTCGCCGACGCGAGCCTCATCGAGGGGGTGAACTGGAAGTAATCTGACGCGTCTTTGTTGCACCTGCTCTGATTTCGCGCGTTTAAAACTGTAGTTTCATTCAGTTGCAAGACGATTTTCTGGAGATAGCATACCCCAAATTAATTTTAATCATACATATTTGTTTTCTAATAATGCAAATATTAATTAATTTGTGTATATATATGTAAGATAAAAATGTATGAATCAGAATTATGATATAACTATAAACATTAATTCTTCCTCTCTATTCTAAAATCGTAATAACTTATCTGCATTGCGTCATTCAAATTAATCATGCGATCTTACGTAACCGTTATTACCAGATGCCTCTTGACGACCAATCACCGAATTGTAAACCAAAACTTTTCTCTTCGCGTGCTTCCATCTTTCATAACTACGCACTTCAGCTTTTGCTCTCTACTTTGCTAAGATGTAATTTCGCTGGCTTGCTTTCTATCCCAACAATATCAAAAATGTAAATCTTCTGTGGAAAGGCACGACTAGAGTGCCAAGTGATTGTGGCCACAAAGATCAATTGCAAATAAAAATGGAATTAAAACTGCCTCGACTGCCAAGTTCTTTAAATACTACGCAATCAAAATTCTTCTTCAATATGGATCTAGGCACGCATCGACACTGCTTCGGCTTTTCCTTGTTTTGCTCTTATTATGACATATATATATATATATATATATATATATATATATATATATATATATATATATATATATATATATATATATATAGTTTTAGTGTGTTTACCTTTTAAATTCTATATTTAAAGTATCCTTTATGTAATATGGCTTCTTGTGCTGTAGCAACGTGCCGTAACACTTATAGAAATACGAAAGGAAGAGATATTGTATTTCATGCTTTCCCAAAAGACAATTTGCTTTTGTCGAAAGAATATATACATAAATGTCGAAGACAGGATTCTATTAATGTGAAAAACGCAAGAATTTTCGGCGAACATTTTCTGTGCAGTGATTATGAAGATGACATGAGAAATCGCTTGCTTGGATTGCCGCAAAAGAAACTTTTGATATGCAATAATACTGTACCGAAAGTAAATTTATCGTGTGCATTAAACGAAATAACACCAAGAAATCGGAGACATTTGAAAAGAAAACAAATGCAGAGTGCTTTTGAAAGACTACACGAATTAAGCCCAAAGAAAATTTATTTTAAGGCCGAGAACGAAACTGAAGCTGACAATAATAAATCAAATGTGAATGATTTTGAAATAAAATTCACAAGTGACAATAACCCTGAATGACCTTAGTGTAAAGATAAACAAGAATGTATTGATAATTTGAAGAACAAAATAATATCCTTAGAAAATTGTAATAAAATATTGAAAAATAGAGGGGAAAAAAAATTATAGAATGTTTGCTCAGCGACAAAGAAGGTGGACGACATCTAGAAAGAAATTTGTAACGGAAATTCAGAAATTAAAATCCCAAACAGTGAAATTTAGGAAACAACAACACAGATCGGAGAATTTGGAAAAACGTCTAAAGCATATTTTTACAAAGACGCAGATTGACGCATTGCTAGAAAAGAAGGAAAAAATCAGGTGGACTAGTGAAGATATTTCACGTTGCATTGTCATAAGAGCTCTGTAGAATACGTTTCTTAAATAGAAATGCATATGTTTTTTCCCAAAGATTTGTTAAATTATTGTTAAAGTTATTTTTATTGTATCCTGTGTTATTATTGATTCGATTTTGTGCTAGCTTAGCAATATAGATAAAATATAATAATATAACATTAAAGTAATTGGCATAAGAAAACTTGCCTCCTTAACCCCCCACTTTTGAAAAAATTAAATAATTTTTTTAGGTATTGTGAGTAAAGTTGTTTTGTCTAAATTAGGATAACAATCTTTCATGCATTTATTTAAATGTAATATTGATGTTAAGTTACAAAATTATTTATAAAGTATATGTATTGAATCGGGAGAAAAATATGCCAACGTAAAATTTACAATTAGACTGAAACTGAAACTTAGATTAGCAGAATATTTGAAAACTATGCCAATTTAAGGTTGTTTCTTGATTAATTTTAAATAGCTGTTATTATAGTTATCTTAGAAACAGTAGTACAGTTCTCTTAGTTAATATGCAGATAAAGAAATTAAAGAAATGATTACAAATAAACAGGCATTTAAAGAAAAAAAATCCCTGCAAATTAAAAAAAAAAAAAAAAAAAAAGAGGAACTTTATGCTAAGACTAACGCATTTTATCTATTATTTTAAAATTGAGTAAGTACTATTAAATCTTTTAATGTTCAGTGTAAAATGCATACTGCAGTAACATTGTCTCTCCTAAATTATAGCTATGTTTCACACACAGCTCATTTTAAACGCTGGTTCTTCAGATTTATAACGCTAATTTCTATGTTGTCAATTGCATCTCCGCACTCAGTGTCATCATGGCTACGTCATCACTCACCACTGCCTGTTTCAGGGTAAAAAAGCTCTATGAGCTAGCCCTTCTCTTTTAAGTCCTGTTACTGATGGACCTTGAAGGCAGAATTTCGGATTATAGGGGGAGATTGCCAGCGAATTTTTTTTTTGAGCGTAGGGTGTTGTCTTTCCGGGTTAAATGCAATAATTGATATATACACAATAAAAGAATTTACAGTGGTCCCTCACGCAGATGAAAAACTTTAAATAAAACACAGTAAAGCAATGCAAGCACTGCACAAGTGAATCCGCTATTCAACAATTTTAAGCATACAGTTCACAAAGGAGCAGATACAGATAATTTTTAGATGACTAGCAGCAAAGATTCTGCTATCGTTGTAGGATAAAGAACAGTGAAATTAACTATATTTCTCAGCGAAGGAACGTAGTGTCACCTTACTGCTATTAATCTAAAAACATTTTGATTTCAATACAAAATGTAGTTAATTTTTTTGCCTTTACCTAAGCGCATGCATCATTAATGTTATATAGAAATCATATGATAGTGATTAATTCTGAAATGACGCAGTTAAAAATACTTTTTAGGAGCATTTTACAATTTTTAGATCGGAAAGGAGAAATAACTAAATTAAACAGAAGATTTAAAGACTATTAAAAATTAAAATTACAATTTTATGTTACATATAAATCTACCAAATTGATGTGTGAAATCGCAGTTTAAAACCTGAAAGACAACATAAATACTCATCCCCCCGGATATATTAAAGTAAATGAAAAAAATTAAATTTTCTTTTTAAACACTGGATATAATTTGAATTAAATTTGGTATTTTGACAAAAATTCATCATTAATTGAAAGCAGTAGTACTTCACACAGTAGATTCAATAGAAGTATTACTGTTTTCAGTTAGTGATAAACTTTTGTCCGTTATAAACAACCACTGATGTCAGTTGATAATGACTAACTTAGGAAGGAGTGAATTTCGATATTACAAAAGGCGCTGTTGAATATAGTGTTAATTAATCATTTAGAAAATTATTTCATCTAGACCTTTTAACAGCACATTGCAAAAACTGTTATTTTATACTACAGATTTTAAAAAAAATTATCCCATTTTACTTATGACACTTACGGCATAAAACAACAGCCTAAAAATCTGACACCACACGACTTCTTTGTAAGGCCTATTACATTATACATATTTTTTTGTTGCGCTTCACTTAAACTTACTTCCTCGAATTTCATTAAAGATATATATTTCTCATTCAATTGATTCAATTCTCATCTCGCGACAAGGCAAAAGCACATAAAAACTCCCAACTTCATTAAAAATTTTAAAATACAGAAAAACCCTAAACACCAAATACAGTTAAAAAAAACTTTTTTTATGGTCAAAATTATAGTTTGTACCAAGGATGTTAGAATAATAAATGGAGTAAGCCTCGTATGTCTCGTGAAATGAAAATGTATCTATGAAACGTCAGGGGTATGATGTCACAACCTATAGGAGGACTTCTGGTTGGTTTTCTTTATATCCTAGTCCATGTTGTTTGCATGTTTAGTTGTTCGTCATTAAGTGTTTATAAGTCTCCAGTTTTAATTTTTAAGTATTTAACGTTAATAATTTTTTAACTCAGTATATGAAAAAAATTACGAGGATCGCAAATTGCTGTTTCGAGTCAATAAAATTTACGTACATGAGAGAATGTGTAAATAATAACTAAAAGATAAATGTATAAATGGTAAAATTTGACCAGTGGAAGTTTCAATGATATTTTACGCAAATAATGCTTACGGATACTTTTCTTGAACCTTCGGATGTTGATTATTTGCTCTCAGTCAGTGTAATTTTATTTAACAATGTGTTTCTTAGTCTTATCCGTACTGTAACGTCGTCAGCTATTTTCCAACGGACTCCCACGAAGTCTGGGAAAAGGAGACTTCAAATGGGCGCCAGATGACCACCCTGATGACACTTACGAATTCTTGAGGTCAAACGTGACCCCCAACAAAGTGCGGAAAGCATATTGTTTTTACGAAAGGAGAAAACTTTCATACAAGTTCTCACGGGTTGTGGAGTGTCCATTGTGTGTATGCGACAGACTGTTGCCAACTGCCTGTTTCTCGAAATAATTTAGATAGACCTCCCAAAAAGACGTTCTGAATCTTCCCACGGAAAATTTCAGTTTCTCAGGCTGTCAAGACAGTATCTGAGAACAAATCAGCGCCTGTTAACCAATGGAGAGATCAAGGATCAAGGAAGTGCAATTTACGGAGTTTAAAAGACGTTTAGCGAATCATTGCAGCAGACGCACAAGACACGCCCAGAAAACCTGGACATAAAAACAGTGAGTGAAAATAATTAGAGAGATTAGTCTGAAGAATACGCAGTCGTTGCGTAGAGAAGAGAGAGCTTTTCTCTTGTATTTTACGGCTCGTCCCGAGTCGCTACTAAGCTCTGTCAAGAGCGGAAAAAGAAACTCTCAAAGAAGCGTAGCCGGACTTTTTCTCCGCTACCTTTGTTTGGACTTTGTTTGAACTCAAGTGATTATCGTTTCCTATGTAAACGGACTATTTTGCTAAGCAAACTACTTTGTTATGATAAGCAGTTGAACTTACCTTAAAATTCTCAACTTGTGTAATTTAGCACATATCCTTCAGTTAAATAAATATTTTATTTACGCTACCCAAAATAAAAATCTGACTGTTCTCAAATCGCTACAGTACGCTGTACGGTGACCATATTGACATTTCCTTGGCTTCATTTTTGTGACGCCATGCTCACCCCATATATTCTAACCTTCTTGGTTTATAGCTATCCTAACCTTCTTGGTTTGTAGCTATCCTAACCTTCTTTGTTTGTATGTAAAAACAAGCAATTCAGCCAACGGGCAGCAAGACAAAATTTTCGATGTGAAATTTTCGTGTGTTCCACAATCACAGCTCCGCAGAAACGCACGTGTACGCTTATGTATTCGACTCTGAATATTTGCATAATTCTTCGGCGGTATAATTAGTACCTTTGGTCTAATACTTTTGGTAAAAAGAAATCAAAACAAGTGTCGTTGTTTTAATACTTTAATATTTTTCGGAAAAAAAATAACGCTTCTAAAACTGACATTTATTTTGAATCAAATAACATTTAACAGTAAAGATATTTTTGCTGATTTGGCAGCATTGGCTATTAACGTAAGAGGTTGAAAATCAAGAAGGTTAGAATAGATGAAAAGCAAATATCAACGTTCGGAGGTTCAGAAAGGTATCTTTAGGAATAATTTGCATAAAATACCATTGAAACTTCCACTGGTCTTTTAGATTTTACCATGTATATGTTTGTCTTATACTTATTATTTGCACATTTTCATGTTTTTAAGTTTTATTGACTCTGAAACAGTAAAAATTAGAACTGGAGACTTAGCAGCAGCCATGATAAATTATGACATCATACCGTGACGTTTCATTGCTTTATTTGTTATTTCACAGGACATATGAAGGATGTTTAATCTATTTATTCTAACTTCCTTGGTGTAAATAAATAAATAAATTTATATGATTTTTGATATTTTTAATCATTAATCGTTCTGCTTAATTATTTTAATTCATTTATTTATGTTTTGTAACTGAGTGTTTAAATACCACAGCACTCAATCGTCAAAATTGACAAACTTCATCGCTGATTTATAAAAGTGCAAGTTTCAAGAGAAATGCGATGGCCGTTTTAACAATTTTTTTTTTTTTTTTTAATTTTTTATTTTTTATTTTTTTTTTTTAAATTTTAGAACTGGAGACTCAGCAACTTTTCTGCTCCCTTTTTTTTTTATTAATATCATTTAATAGTAAAATCTTCTTTGTTAGATTGTAATCCAGAATTTTTTAATGCAAGTGTCCTGCTCTTCTTTTACTGCACTAAAAGTTCTTGAAGATTATTTTTTTCAAATTAATATTTTGTCAACAATTGAGCAACTTCACAAACGCAAATATCTCCTCCCTTTTTTAAATCAAAATAGGGTACTTTGCATAAAAGGAAAATCTAAATTAAAAACAGCAGCACTTACAAAAATCACTTGCAGCATAAGTATACCATTCATTTACTTAAAAATCGTATATTTCGAGCTTGCTTAAAACAGACTTTTAAGAACTCAAGCGACGAAAGATGTTAACCTCTTTCGATAAACATTCAGATGACTGGTTTTGGTTAAAGTTGCAAAAAACCAAACTCAGGATATACCAGAAACCATTTCATTCAAGCTCAACATATTTATCACTTATTTAATTTTTTTCCCGTGTTAAAAATTAAAAACGAGCCAGTGCTTATCTTTTAACAGGCTTAATCTTACAGACATTTGTATTTTAACACTCCTTTTTGCTTCGTAGAAAGCAGTGGCAGGTGGAAAAGATAAGACCGCGGAAGGTGGAAAACGGCATTATGCAGTCTTCCTAGAAGTCGCAGTGGTACGACAGGGGGCAAAGGAACTTGTGTCACGCTTTGCCTAGAAAAATGGCAGTAATGGCCTGCAATATGTCTCAATTGACAGCTGTGATCGTAAATAAAGCAGTGTCTTGGGCTTAGCAGAAAAGGGGTGGCAAGTAAAAAATTAAATAAAAAATTTCTAATGCTCTTCCAGAGGATAAAATGGGGTTGTTAATATTTAAGAGTTATTCGGATAAAGGGATGTGAGACGCGAAATAAAAGAAGACAAAAAATGTTACTGTGGTGACCAGTGCTCGATATTGTGCGCTTTCCGATATTATTACAGCAGCCCTTTTTTTCCCCTCCACTTGTACATAATGTAATCCTGAGGAGGGGGAGCGCAAGTTAACAAGAGTAGAAATTCTAATTATATCGATAAATGAATTTCATAGTCAAATATAGTTGCTTCCAAACTATGAGTCAAGCGGCAATTTTTGATTGGCTCAGATTTGAACTGCATTTTTTCTCACTATATAGCTACACATACTTACCTCATTTACGAATAAATTTATAATAAAAAAAATAATTGCTTACAGTTACATATGTTTATTTATTTACTACTTCATTATTACATTGTTTTCGGTAATCTCCTTCCTTTCGAAAGCTATTATATAAACGTGCATCGGCATCAACCAGAACTACATGAATATAGATTGCAAAAATTAATAAATTCACGAATGAGGGGGGGGTGAAGAGAAGCCATTTGCTGACATTCACAGGAAAATAATTACATTCCAAGTTTTAAATGCATATCGTATATAATAAATAGTGCGATTAAAAAAAAATGTTCTTAACTCTTAATAATATTGTTACGAATTTTGTATATATGTAAATAATTTGAGTGAAATTATATGTGAAATTGTAGAATTTTTTACTTCCTTCTACGAAGTAAATGAAGTATTGCAATTGTGAAAAATATCGAATATCATATTTCAACGAAAATATCAATTTTCTCTCTCGAATCCATTTAAATGATTTTTGCGTGACATCTGTACGTATGGATAGAATAAAAGGCTATTTTTCTAAAACGGATGATAAAATGGATTTAGAAGATAAAATAAATAATAAAATGGATTTCGTGACGTACGTACGCATGTATCTCGCATAACTCAAAAAGGAGTAGCCGTAGAATGTTCAAATTGTGTATATGGGACTGCTATAACGCGTAGCTGCGCACTTCCCTTTTATGTTGCAATCAGCCGCCGTATGTATACATAATGTTACTCGGCTCGGTGAGCTTAGTTATTTTATTCTTATATGTTGGTAAATTATGCATTCTTGCTTTAAAAGTGATTGAATTATGTGTTCTTATGTTCCGGTTAAGGTTTTTATGCCGTTAGTTAATCTGCCATGCAACAGTTATAGAATTATAAATAATTTAAAAGTGGCGCTAGCCCTTAATGAGGCCGCCATTTGTTTACAGATTTTAGACTCTTGGTAAAAACGGTAAATTACGTCAGCTGGCGAACCAACCGGAAAAAATTTGGTTTTGTCATTAACTGAATTGCTTGTTCTGGCGTAGAAACTTTAATTTTTTTTCCCTTAACAGTATCTGGTGTTTTAGGTTTTTCTGTATTTTACAATTTTTAATGAAGATGTTTTGAGTTTTTAAGTTCTTTTGCCTCGCTCCGAAATGAGAACAGAATTGATTGAATTAGAAATGTATCTCTACTGAAATTCGAAGAAATAAGTTTAAATAAAGAACAACAAAAAATGTGCATCATTTAATAGGCCGTACAAGGAAGCCATGTGGTTACCACATCAGATATGTTTTGCATAATTTAACATTAAATGCTTGAAAGAGACGATGCTCTGCCGGAAAAATAAGAATACAAGGACAAGTCTAATTAAGATTAAGTAAACGGCTATCCCTCAGGCGAGATATCACCAAGATAGAAATGGTTTTGGCGACTAATTTTTACCGCCAAATTTGGTGAGAAGTCGTCCATATTCCTAAGCGTGGCGACGCTTTGGCCCTGTTGTAACTGGTATTGTGATTGAATAAATGTAATTAATCTATGTGTGGAACTGTAACCGTATTCGGCTTTCATATATATGCCTTCCAATTATTTCGAGAAATGGAAGGTACTAGAGATTTCTCGGCTGCCAGGGGAAAACTACGCAAGACCAGAGAGAGCATCAGTTTCTCAGATGTTACTTTCGAGCGACTTTGGAGTATTGAGATATACATGAAAGCTTCATCTTTTAGATGCGCTTTGCACTGCGTTGTGTTTCCTGTTCTTAGTAGTTTGGAATGTAACTCTTGATTGTGTTCTGTGATATTGAGAAGAGTTGTACGAGTGCTTTCGTGGAAAGTTCTGGAACAGTAAAGAAAGTGTTTCTTTCGGTAAAGTAAAAATTGTCAAGCTATCATCGGTTCTGCGTGCATTCAACCTATTACGAACCCGTACACAAGCAACGATATTATTAACGTTTATACCACTAACATTATTAATATATGACATTTCTAACGCCATGTATTATGTACCCGCACTATAGAAAACTTTGTACAGTAGTACTTAATTAATATTACTCTCTCTCTCTTCTTTTTTTTTCCTACTATAATGTTTCGCTTTTTTTTTTTTTTTTTTTTTTTTTACTATAATGTTTTGCAATCGAGTCAGGATTGTGAGTGGATTCAAAACCTTGTTTAGGATTCAAGATTCGGCAGGTGAAATGGCTTTCTCCTAATCAATAATCTAAAGTGTAATTTCACCGGAATTTGAGATGATTTCGCTTGCTCGCAGAAATGGCATGGCCATAGGACACTCAAAAGCGTGTTTTCAGTCGGGTCGCTTAAAGTACTCAAATACGAAGCAAAATGTCCTTTATTCAATGCAAGGCGACAAAAACTATAGGACTTCCAATTCACATTACTAGATGGTGATGCCACAATAACTTGAAAGAACCCACTGGTTCGAACCAGGTTCGTATTTCGGCTACATGGGCATTTATAAGGTTTTTCTCAATGTGTAGTGTCAAGATAAGCCATTTTTCCTGAGGAAGTCTTCAACGAAGACATCACTTCTTTCAGCAGATAACCATACTGTGCTTACCTATGTCAAATAACCCTTAAACTATCCTATCGAAAAACGCAGAGAAGAAACCTCTTGTAGAATCTGTATACCCCATGAGGAAGGCGAATTTAAGGCAAAACATAAACATGAATCATATCAACATAGCATATTATAGCGGCTTGCCTCGGATAACTGCTGTTCTGTTATAGTATTTTTGCCTTTTTACAGACTGACCTTGAATAACATGAAAATAAAGCACTTGGACTTGTGGAGTCATTACGATTTTTTGAAGCAGGAGATGTGAAAACTGGACAATGCCCTCGTCGAGACTCGAAACTCTCGAATACGCGTCATGTATGTTTCTAATTGCGCCACGCAGGCATGCAGAAATGAGAAAGAAAATACCTTATACACTATATTTAATTGTTAGCCGAAACGACTGATTGTTGTCGAGATAATTTACCTAAATATAATACGACTCCCCGATTTCCGGCGTTATGTCGTCATTGTCATCTCGAAGCAAGCACGTGTTCCTTAAGAAAACAAAATTTAGGTTTATTTTCACCTCATATTGAGGACAAGGAAGTTCAAAAACACAAACAAGTAACTTAAGCACAACGGAAATGAGCGTAACGAATAGGTTTCTCAGACTGGCAAAACACAAGGCTGCACCAATAAACAAACACTCAATAAAGACCACTTTGACCGTTGAAAGCTAATGCAACATAAAGGTGCGTGTGGTTTAAAGAATCAAAGCATAAGCAAAAACATTTGTTTTATAAGCATAAATCACGAAATGTCTAACATTTATGATGATTATGGAGTTAACGAATTTAAAATGAGTCAATTTTTTGGTTGAAAAATAATAGTAAAATTATGAGATCAGAAATTTATTAACCATTATGAAAGCATTATTCTTGTGTTGCAAAGTATATGATTCAATCTAATAAGCTGTTTTCTTTATTTTCTTTCTTTTTTCATTTATTTTTTCTTTTCTTTTCAGATAGGGAGGGTTGCACAAGAGCGTGCTTACACACACAAATTGGACAAAAATTACGCCGTAAATTACAATATAAAAGCTTTCATATAGGTTCCGCCGCGAAAAAGTTTTATCATATAAAATTAAGAAAACATATCGGTGACTATAGATAGTCACCGATATGTTTTCTTAATTTTATAAAAATTAATTTGCAAAATTTATTTGCATCATTTTCTGAAATATATATTTTTCATTTATTCATGCATTATCACGAGTTAAATTATTGCCTAACATTATTTACGGATTGCACGATGGAATAAAATTTTTCTCAGAGCATTATCGAATAAGCAGAAAATAGGCGCTAAGAAGACACTTTGTCGACCACGTGGTGTTATGAAGAATTTGTTGCGGATAAATTAATTTCATGGCAACACTTAATAGACGATATAAATCAGAACCATCTAGTTATTGTTTTTAGCTGCAGAGGAAGGGGAAAAAAGTAGACAAATGAAAGGCATACATTCTAGCATTTAATTAGACATGAACTACGATTTCCGCTATAATCAATACATTAAAATTTTGTCACACCATTACAGGATTGTTCTTTTCACAAAGTAAATTAGTTGGGTCAAAGAATGCAAGGCCAGTTCAAAGCAGTATATCAAGGAGCTAAAATTTAAAGCTCTCAAAGAAATAAAAAAAATAGTAAGTTACTTTTGTTGAAAAAATAATGTTCTGGCTAGTAAAATTCGAAAGATGTTATTTTCAGTAAGAAGAAAATTCGGTCCGTTGCCATTCCATAAAAGAAACGTTTCCCACTTGAAAGAGTTGTTGTCTTCGCTGGAGGGGGAGAAGTCGCGCTTTGGTGGCCAGACTTTGGGCTTACCAACCCACATGTCAATCACATAACAACAGTGTATTGCTTATAACCGTCATAAAAAGTAAACTGAATACAACATTATCTGGAACAGTTGTTCCCAAACTATACTCCTTCCACTTCTGCAGACCTCTGCCAAATAATCATTTCCTACCCTCCTTTCCCAAACTCAAAATATAATATATTTGAGAGAATTTATTGAGATTAATATTTCAGATGTTTTCAGAAATTAAAAAACAGCAAGTGTAGAACATGTTGATAAATAACAAAACTTGAACAAAAGTAGCATTTTATATTCATAAACTAACTTACATTTATATAATTTACAAATTCCACATCAACATTTTTATGGTATACCACGCACATATTATCTACACGGAAGGGAAAACTACACGTCTCAAATGTATTGCCGCTCGACAGGGCGTTAAGATCCGCCTTTTCCCAAATTAAAACTGTACACTATTAAAAAACAGACTATTTGAAAGTTATAAGAGCATTACTTGAAAATTTACATCTTTACTCATACCGCGTGAGTTGCGCATTCATTTTCTAAAATAAATCTAAGGATAAATTTCTTAACTAAGGTAAAACCCACAAAGACTATCAACTAATCCTAGTTTTGGCCGACAGTATCGCGGAGGTAGGCATTCGAGGCTCTTATAACCTTTTCCACTAACCTATTGAGAGGACTTTCATACAGATAGATCTTTTTGTTGTTGTTGTCTTCCCTATATTACATGGAACAATGGTTGCCAGAGCCTACTCCGACGAAACGTTGAACTTTTCCACACCTAATTTTGAGGAAGAGCACCCCGGGAGGGGATCCGAGGGTCTCATACCCCTCGGATCTTAACCACTTTATTATCGAGGTTTAGATTAGGTCATTTGGCTATGGTAAAGTACACAATATTATCTAATGGGGAAAATGCCTTCATGGAAGACTTTTTAAGGGAAATTGACTCGTATTAACATTGCACGTGGAGGAAACGAAAAAAACATGCAGTCAGCCAATCTGCCGAGTTTCGAAATTGGGTCGAACCACCAGTGGTCTTAACCATTCGGCCACTGGTGGGGCTTATCATCTAGGGAAGCCACTAACCATTAAATTTTTCAGTGCCAAATATTACGGAGTTAGGTATATGGAATACCCTAAATGGTGCCTAAATATTGTTGCGTTTTTCTTTTCTGACACCAGTTTTTACGTTATTTTCTCCCTTCACGTTCGTACGGAGTTCGTGTGGATTTGGAGTGAATAACGACGACACTTGATGAAGTATCGAAACACTCTTTAGCTACCAATATTAATCAGGACAGCTCCAAAACACTTTTACAGTCGTCGAAGATATACAATAAACACGCTAGAACAATCAGCGACACAGCCTTCACACTGTCAGGTAATAACGGTGGAGACAGCTTCACTGCAAAGCACCAGAGTACAGCTCCCGACTCTGCTCGGTCGTTCTCGGAATTATACGTACTTTCGAGACTCTCCACGCTACAAATCGCGATGCACTCGACGACACACAGAACACAGCTCCCGACCCTTCGGTTCAGTCGTTCCTGGAGCTTAACACACTCTCTCGACGATGAACTAACCGCGATACACTACGAGACTCTTCGATGCACTCGACGACCCACTCGGCACTCGCTGGCCGGTTGTCAACTCGATCGTCTCCGCACGGACTAACTAGATGAAGCACTCTCTACTAACTGAATGCGGACCAGCAGGGTTTATATAGCTTTCGGCTTGTGTTCGAGAACATTCTGGACTAAACCAATAAGAATTCGTTCCAGAAGGTTTTCCATCCTTCCATGGCATATCGACAATTTTGTCGCTAAATGGGCGATTTCTCGCTAAATGTGGCGACCCTGCCTTCCCTTGCCATTTTATGGCAACCCTAAAACTGCTTTGCGGAGAAACTATCTTACCGCGCCTGGACATTTCGTAACAATATCTATTTGCATACAAGCCTGATAGCTAAACTAAATGGGAATAAACATATTGTAAGGTATTAGATCTCTTTACTTGCAACTTGTGACCAGTCCTCAATAAGACTGTAATCGACTTCAAGAGGCGTTGTTATGGAGACGAGGCGCCTCGAAGTTATAACTCTACTCGTTCACGTTTCTTGTTCCTGAACCCTTTTTAAAAATAATTACTCTTTAGCTTGTCAATTTTTTAGGGGGGGTTGATAAAATACAGAATAACTGCATTTATACATTTTTTTTTTTTTTTTTTTTTTTTTGCTAACGATTTTCAGTATGATTAGCAAAACATTTTGACGCAGAAAATGACTTTCACTTAACTTTTCAAATATTATATTAGAACCTACAGTATATTAGATAAGAATCTGTAGCATTAACAAGAATTGGAAATAAGAAATTGCTAGTTAGAAGAGAATAATTCATGGAATTTAAAGAGTTTTGGTCAGTATGCAATAAATTATCCCTAAAATATGCCCTGATATGGATTTTCTGATCCAAAAATTTCATACGTACTCTTGTTTAATGAGAATAAATAATAGTATTTCAAAGCACTTAAGCTGTCAGTTTTTCTACATTCTGTCTTAATATTACCCACATTATGAAATGCACTTTAAGCATTGGGTCCATAGAAGTTAACAAGTTTAATCAGTTTTGTCTATACCTAGGTATTTTTGTTTTTCTTAGCTTGAATATTTCTGCCTAAAAATTTACAGCAATTTTTTTTTTGTTTGTTTGTTTCTGCATAAGAAAACTGTTTGATATTTTCTGATTTCTTGGTCTAACATGTTTTTATTTCCAGAAACGACATTTGGAAAATAATCTGCTAATTTCATCACAATAATGGAAGTAGTTGTTTCACAATACAGAACACGATTTAAGCCATTAAATTTGATGAACACAGAAAGGTTACCGTAGGGGTAGCTTATGTTTTGCAGATAATCAACATACATATTCTATATATGTCGCTTTCAAAATATCGCAGTACACAACGAAGATGACATGAACATGCAATTTCTCAATTCCGGAATTTTGGTATACCCGAAGCACAATCGTCCTTGTAATTTTGATGACAAACGAAAGACAACACCACGTAGTTTGATTAAATTCAACCTTTCCATGATGTCTCAGCTAAAAATTAATCTTTTCAGCTTCTAAAAAGTGAATATCAGTGCTTTGTTAAATATACTGCCAGATGCTCAAGATAAAATTAAAACAATTCTTTCTTTTCAGATTAGTTGTTCTTTCAAAATATTTCAAAAGAAGTTCCATTATAAGCTTTAAAACATAAAAAAAAAAAAAAAAAAAAAAGTTTATGCAATGGAGGAAAGGAAATCCAACACGAAGTAACAAAAGTAAGAATTATTAAAGAAGCAATTTCAGCGTCATTTTTCTATTAGCAAATATCTCTTTTCCAGTTTTATTTGGCGTCTTCTGCTGCAACTAAAGAACGTTAAAGAAAAGATATTTCCGTTACTTGCGACATGATACTTACAGAGAAATTTAAAATAATAGGCAAACAACGCCTCCTCCCCCAGAAAGTTAAACAAAATCAAAACACTTTCATCTGACTTTCCCCCACAGACTTTTCGTTGCGAAACTGCTTGATGATGCGAAATACTGAAATGGGTTTTCCACCTTTCCCCAAAGAGGAAAAAATGCTTTATCGTACAAAACTCTTTTAAAATATTTCTCTCTTACTGAAAATACCGCTAGAAAGGCAAGCATATTTCAAATCTGTAAAAGCGGAGAAATTAAATGTGACTACTTATAGCTCAACTGTTTTAAGCTATTATCATTGAGGTTTAATCGTGAACGAATATAAAAATGAAATAAAGAATCATTCTTTTCGAGAAGAACATGTAGGTTGAATTATATGTTCTAATCCATGCACTATTTTAATAGATGACTGAGAATATTAATAATTATTTAATGGCTATGCAATGAACTGAAATTAAGAGACTACCCATGGCAAAAGGTATATTAGGTGACCTACCAATAAGCTTAATTTAATGACTAGCATCGGTCACTTTTGTAAAAATTTGTTTTATACAATGGTAAAAGTGTACTGTATTATAAAGTCTACAGCTTTAAATTAAATCGCTTTTTTTTTTTTTTTTTTAAATATCATTCTGTAAATATGTTTGCTCATGAATAAATCTAATGTAATTACTGATAAAAAAATAAAGACATACGAAAGATTCCACTTTTTAAACTGGCGATCATTAATGCCACTTTCCCATTATTCATTATTATAATACAACATGATAAGAATTCGTATTGAGAAAATACGAAAAAAATAAAGACATACGAAAGATTCCACTTTTTAAACTGGCGATCATTAATGCCACTTTCCCATTATTCATTATTATAATACAACATGATAAGAATTCGTATTGAGAAAATACGAACATACCCTTAGTAGCGTCATTTCTTTTTCCATTTTTTTAATGCTCGGACAAGCAAATCATGTATCTGCATTAAAAAAAAAAAAAAAAAAAAAAAAAAAGAGAGAGAGAGACAAACAGACAGAATTCTTCTATTCTTCTGTGCGTTAGTAATGTCAGCAACTGAGTAATTTGATCTAATACACGAGAGGGCCACAGTGACAACTTAACCATTAATCTTTTCCCTCTCAGCTGATGAACATCTAGACAGAATCTAAACAAGGAATTCATACGCTCGACGAATATCAGCCGCAAGCAAATGAAGTTAAAATTAATGAAACAAACAGCTTTTGTTCCAAAAAATGCTCTTAAAACTTTACTTGTCGGTATTTTGCAAACATGCGAGTTATCTTTGCTGCACATTATTCAAAGCGGAATTAATTTATTTCAAATTTACTTACTCGCTGGAAATAATATTTAAAATTATGATAATAAAACCTTGGAGATAAACCTCTCTATTCTAACACATATAAAAGAGATTTCGGTTAATTCTTACTTAATATAACTCAATGAAGCAAGTTTTTTTAATCACGCTACAGAGGAACTCAGGTTAAAATGCAAACAAAAGACTGCTATTTACTATAAGAGATGACACTTCAGTCATAAAAATTCATTGTTTGCATACCAAGAATTGTATTTTAAAAATAAAACGTATTACTGCAATTTGAGTGAAATTTAATCTCAACAACAAGATATGGATTTTTCTCAAAATCCTCAGAGTCCATTCGATAGAGGCATTTAATGCAAAAAGTTAACAGTATATATATAACAAAAAAAAAAAAAAAAAACTCTACCTAACCCGAAAGCCTCTTGAGAGACTGTTGGTAGGGTAAGAGGGGTGGGAGACCGTCGGACCCCCGGGGGCCCTCTCCATCAAAATTGGGGGCGGAACTGAGCTAAATCCATGGAGGTAGAAAGGGAGAAGGGGCCATTCCTCGCTAAACATTCTAAGCTGTTGCACTACAAAAATATAGATTTCAAGAAAATTGCTAAAAGAGATCTGCCAAAATTTATTTTCTAGAAGATTTGAAAAGTTTGAAACTTGATGGCTAAATGTAAATATAAAATTATGTATGTTAAAATATTTGTAATTAGGCACATATGTCAGATTAAGTTTTTATTAAATAGAGTAACGCATGCAAGGGCTATCTGCCTAAAGAGAGAGATGCCATCGTGGAGGAATTTTGAAGAAAAACTGACCTTTGAGTGGGTATTAAAAATAATACTTATAATTTTCATTCAAATTATATTCATATATATTTTTTATGTAAAACTTTCGGGTGTATGCTAAATTAGTGTAAATTACTTTACACGAAAAATATAGTGAATGCACAGAAATTAAAGATTTGCACATGCCGGAAATGATAAATAGGAAATATGTATGGGTATTTATGCATGTGCTTGCAAAAAGCATGTATCTGCCTTTGACAAAATACTTAAATATTCATTAAATTATTTATAAATGTATTTGAAATGAAGAATTTATTCACTTATAAACAACTGTGATAGTACTGTGAAGAAATCTAATGATTAAATGTATCTAATTTATAATGATTATAAATGTTATCTAAATATATAATAACCTTAATATTGAATTGTAAACATAAATTGAAATCCTGTTGACAAATACGTTATAAAACTATTTAAGCAAGAATTGTTCGTATTGGAAAGCAATCTGTTAAAAGGTATTGTAAAGCAAATGCTATGAGATGAGCACTTAAGAAAGTAATAAAGAGTTTTGGAATATGTATTGTTGAAATGAAGGGTAAAAAAAAATCTGATAAGTATAATTAAAAGAATTATTCCCCTTACATTTTATAATAACTCAGTTACAAGTTTTAAATAATACTTTAAAAAAAAAAAAAACTTATCTTATTCCCTTTCAGAAATGTTCAGAGAAAGTCAAATACTATTTAATACCTATTTAATTATTAGGAATTAGCGAAATACTTATTTAAAGTATTTCGCTAATTCCTAATAATTCTCTAATTTAAAATGAACCGAATAGAGCACTAATTATAAATTGACTTACATTTTTCGATTTAAAAGAAGCCAAAAAATCATGTCATATTTAAGAAAGTATTTTAGGAAGAAGCTCTATAAATAGAAAAGAATGCATAATTTTAATATTAATAATACAATAAACTTTGATCTTAATTTTTGTACCTTAACCGAATAAAATCGAATTACCTTAATTTTTTTTTCTAATGTAATTAACGAAAACTTTTGAAAATATTTCATTCAAATTAAACCATTCTGAGAAAACTGTCCTGTGAAAAGTATAGCATTCAATTCCGTTCAGAATGAAATGTTGTTTAAAAATATGTTGTTTTCACATACTTAGGACTCTGAAGTGTTGTAGAAAAAGAAAATATATACATTTATATGTATATTTGCGACGTAATTACAAAATATTTACACCCGAACGCGTCAAATCCCATAGAACTCAATGGTAAATGACCCAATGTTTTGGTCACCACGTAGGGATCGCCGGTGCTTCAGAGCAGGGTACCGAGAAACTTGTTTAGGGCGACTCCATCTTACTTCCTACCTCCATGGCTAAATCGCAATGTCACCTGCACGGTGCTCAAGGCCAACGACATGTGTATCTTGCGCTCCTTGCCAGGAAGAATTTCATGGGCTTGGGCTGACTATAGGTCAGAGACAAGTGAGCATTAGTCAACAACAACAAGGTTTTCATTTAGGATCCAAATGGCAACGTACCGATAGAAAATTAAAACAGAAATTCTGCAACGGCGATACATAATTTACAGCACAAGTTGCTAAATTTCATATCAGTGTCTCACTATCATACATCCGTCTTCCGTCTCTTTCGAATAAACCACAGTTTCAAACAATTTTTATAACGGCTTTTTCATTGAAAGAAAGACTCTCGATTCTCCTCTTTCTTTCACAAATAAAGTTGTAGATTGTACGTTTTCACCCTCTCAGTATCGAGCTAAAGAACTTGAATGGGAGTTCTTTGTTGGCAGTCTGTATTCAAAGAATTTGAATTTCCGTTCACATTCTTTGCTGTATCTGTAACGGAGAACCAGAACCGGTTACGTGGCCAGAGCGGACGTGGCCAGAGCGGACAGTGGTTACAGCGGACACTGCGAAACTCATCGTGGTCAGAGCGGACACATTATTTTCCCCATCATGGAACAGATAAAGGGTGCAGATAAATAAGTAAATAAATACTTTTAAAAATCACAAATATAGTTTAAAACAGTATTTTAAGTGGCAAATCTCTTTCACGTGGGATAACGTTTTTTTCACCGAAGTTTTCTGTTTTTGCACTCACTCGATTATCGAATTACAAGGATAAATACATTTTTGCCAATCAAATTTAATTATTTATATTAAATTGTTAAGATATTATAGTGCAAATGCATTTTAAACATAGCAAAATGTAATAAAAATAAAAACTTTCAGAGAAATATTTAAAAATTAATAGTAAGTAACAATAGAATGAAGGGTATGAACGAACTCCAGGGATTTTGTGGAAAACTGTATTTTAGAGTCAAATAAATATTAGAACAGATGCAACTGCCATAAAATTAATTAGTTTCATTAATGTAAGTAAAAATAAATACTAAAAGTAAAATATATAAAACAGATACAAGTAAATAAAAGAAAAATAAATACAAGTAAATAAATACTAATTAACCTTTATTATAAAGGCATAAATATCATTTACCATTGGATTTAGTCCAACCTAGTTACAAAACTTAAAGATTTCAGACATTTTTCTAAATTGTTTGATGTTTCGAATTCCTTAAGGATGTTTTCAATTCTTTCATCCAATTTTACGTATGTTTTTTTCCTTTTTATTCCAGGGTCGCCTAATTCTCTGGATTTCAAATTAAAAGACACTTTTTGTGTTCCTTCTTTTAGTATTCTGTCTACTAAGTGGACATTAGGCTGGTTTCTGCCAGTGATTGCATTTAATTTGGAATTCCACCCTTCAACAGAATTATTTGTCCTATGACGCTGTCCATATACGTTCCATACTTTAATGGGCATATTTGGATTGTCCATCCACTGCTCGACAAAATAATCAATGAATGTGGTAAGTTTGTCAATGCTAAAAGCTTTTTCCCATACAATGCTCCAAGCATCATCTATGTGTTCCATTGGCAAGTAAGCTAATGCAGAAATCATTCTACAAACATTTCTTATATCTTCGTTCTCTTTATATTCCTTTACTAGACCCACTTCTTGTATCTTACGCCACAAACATTGATTAAAATGAAAGTTACAACCGGAAATAGTCGAACTGGGAAATTCTAACATACAACTATTGATGGCTGCGGCTTCAAAATCCAATTTTATAATGTCCGGCTTCCACTTAGGGCACCAACGTTTCACTTCCTGAAGCATTGCAATGTAAGTTGCTTGTCTCTTATCAGGCAGAAATGCAAAAAGCGCTGGGTAAACGTTGGTCTCAGTTGCTGTACTCCTTAAATCAACGTGTATTGTATATATTTGAGCAAATTGTTTCGGACAACTTTTAAATGTTCCATTTAAGAAAAAAGTCTTTCCATTTTCCAAAAGTTACAGAGATTCTTCTCCTCCAAATACTAAAATCCTGTTACCTTGGTCATTTTGAAAGTCTAAGCGAAGAAAGTTTTCTCCATTAGAAAGCAAAAGTGTATCGTTTGCAAACTGAATGTCATTGGCATTTTGGGGATTTTGAGTAGCTCCCAAAGCCTTTCTCCTCTCCTTACATAAAGCAGTTTTGGCATTAGAGTATGTCGGTATTTTAGCAACGAAATCATAACCTTTCTGATATAATTCTGAAAGTTCTTCTTGAAATATCTGGGGAACGGGAACTGATGTTTCTTCTCGGACTCTTTTTCTGTAAGTCTCTAACTTCCTTTTAACTTCGATCTCAGCAACGTTGGGCGGGCAGGAATGTTCAGTTTTCTTCAGTACTTCGTACTGAAAATTTGTCTTCACATTTCCTTTACAATGATGTGTCTTTTCTTTTACACATACCCAACTCATTCCTAATTTATTTTTTCGGTGTAAACGGTGTGGGTAATCATCTACAACTAAACATTCTTTTCCTTTTTTTGTAGAGAGTAATTTTGTTGAAATGGCTATGGGTTCCATCACAGATTTTTTCGACGATATAAAACGACATACATACTTCAGAATCGAACATCTACTGAGAAAATGAGAAAGGCCTTCTCTCTCAAAAGTATCGGCTTATCTCTACAGCAGGTGCAAAGCTCGAAACTACACAATAGATCACATTTGACTGATTAAGGAAATAACACAACAGGTGCAAGAATGTCCGCTCTGCCCACCCAGCTTCCCTCACGTGTCCGCTGTAACCACTGTCCGCTCTGACCACGTCCGCTCTAGCCACACCACCACCAGAACCATGGTAAGCCTTTCCATGGTAAGCCCCAAGTTATCCGTCGTTGTTGGATGTTGTGTATTATGTGTCAGAGCCGAAACATCGCATTAGACAATTTTCTTCCGAAATACTGACTTGTGACATGGCTCTAAGAACAGGAGCTAAATATTCATATGATAAGAAAAGCAGTAAAACAATTTGGTAACATAAAGAAATATTTCAAGTAATTTAATAATGATACTGAATTTTATAATCAACATAGTTAGTTAGTATTTAAATATAAATAAATAATTCTTATTGCTCTTGCACTGTATTCAGGAAAGTTTGTCCCTACGTCGCACAAATTCTAAACTTTTGTACAATGTAATAAAATCAAGCCCTTCATTACAATAGTAACAAAAAGATATGCCATTCTTTACAGAAAGAAAAAAAAAAAAAAAAATTCCATTTGAGTGAAGAATAAGGCAGTGGTATGAAACACAGAAAAGTGCTCCTTAACCTTCTAAAACAAGTGAGGGTAGACACAGCATTTAAGATGAAAACCTTAATTTAATATACGAAAATTATTTAAAATACGCTTTCAGGTTGGCAGTGTTCTTACATTAAAATAAATACATAAATAAATAAAATTAAAAAAAAAGTTTTCTTACACAACTAATGTAAAAACCGGCATATCTTAAATTAATAAAATAATTTATTACATTTAGATTGGATATCAGTAAGATTTTAAGTAACGTAAATCATTAATTCAGAGTGTTTTAACTGTATTTGTCTTTTCTGCCATCTTGATAGCCCTCACAGATTCTGTAATATAGCTAAGATATTAAATCGCAGAGGTAGTGCACAGTTTAAAATTGTTTAAAATTAATGGGCACACGATTTAAAAAAAAATTCAACTACTGATTATCAAAAAAGTATGTCGCAGCCCGATTTCTGTTTCATTTGGGAATGACATTTCAAAAATGAAACTATTATTCATTAAAACGTCAGCCATATTGTAAAGGCAAACAGCCGCAGTTTGGTCATGTTTGATATATAGTAGAAGTGCAATTTACTAATTATACTAAAAGTGTAAATATCAACAAAACTTTTTGCAAAATAATAAGACATACAACGTCTTTTTAAAAGGATTAATTTGATAAGCAATATAATCGTATATAGTATAAAAATTTCAGCGATTTTTATGACTGCTTTATTTTAGAAGAGAAGTGATGGATATGTTAGAATCTATTGCATTAACATATAAGTTATGTGGAGGCCCTCTCTCTCTCTCTTTTTTTTTTTTTTTTTCTTCTTCTTCTTTGGAGTGTGAAAGGTTGACTGGATTGTGTGTATTTTATTAATAAGATTACAAAAGTTAACTAACTGAAAAGTCTTATGCTGCATGAGTCAGTAACAAACGTTTTTTTTTTAACTCAGACATGATTTTCGGACCCGGACATTAAAACGTTTTCAAATTATGTAAGCTAAGTACACGGTAAACTTTGTTTAAATTATTTCCCACAGGTTGATTAACACTATCTAATACAGAAGTTTACATATTTTTATGACAGTAAGGTATTAACTAAAAAATATATGCTAAATTTGTTTTTCTAAGGCAGGAAGAGAAAAAAGGAAAGAAAGGGATGACAATTCTCTTTTGAATATAGAAACTCATGAGATCCATTTCGAATAAACGTAAGCGAATGAACCGGCTGATTAAAGGGGGGGGGGGAACTCTTCGTATCTGAAAATAATTTCAAACTGCAGACATGACACTGGTTTTTACTGCATGTGATGGAGGTTTCGAAATGATACAAGTAGCTGGAATAATCAAAATAGATCTAGGAAGTTATTAAATGCTTCAATTCGTGAAAATAAAATAAAAAAATTTCTCACGGAAAATAAACAGCAAGCTACACATTTAACAATGAGCGTTGTTTTACAAAGATATTACTATTAATCGATAAAATAATAATCATCAGTTATAATTTTCAATTAGCGATAAAATCCCGTTAGTTACAAATAAAGATTAGAATCATAAAATCACCCTTTTGCAACAGAAAAAATGTTTGAACTCATTAAGAGATAAAGCATTTTAAAATTAAAGTGCTAACTTTATAAATATAAATAAATAATTCTTATTACTCTTTCTTAAACTTCTTCTTCTTTTCTTCTTCTAAACTTTTTCTTCTTTAAAAAAATACATTCGTAAAATTCAAAAAATTTGCAGAAAATATTTTTTTTTTTTCCACACAGAAAAAATAAGCATATCATTCTGATCTTTTTTCGTAGCAACACAGAAAGCTTTTATTCTAGCTTAGAGTAATTGAATAATATGTAAAATAAAACTAATAGCTTCTTTCCGTTTTTAGCCCACATGCATTACCTTTGGAAACAATAAAAATATATGAGATGGGGCACAATATGCAACAGCGAAACTATATGTATGCAACGGCGAAACTATATAATGAGACATGCGAAAATTATTTAAAAATAAGTTGTGAGCATACTCGTTTGTTTGCACAAAAACTAATGCTTTGTATTTTCTGACAAAATCAACATGAGAACTAACATATGAAGAACAAACCTAACGCTAAGTTAATTTATAAGGTATTTCCCCCGCCTTCCTAGCGTGCCTTCGTGGTGTAGTGGCCTGCACACTGAGCCGGTATTTCAGAGGTCTGTGGTTCGATTCCCGGTGAAGGCGTTGCTAATTTTTCAATCTCTCTTGCTTCCAAAAAATCCGAATGTCTCTACAAACTCACTAGAAGCAAAATATTTCTTTCAGTACAAGTTAAACATATCCGTAATGCCGTCTGGTAAGATTTGATCTACATCATTAACGCCAGGGTCATGCCGATGTATTTATCTTTTCTACTATCCCCACAGATTTTACACATCTAAAACTACTACCGCCATGACAGCAAGTTGAAGAAACGCAATTATTTGTTTTTTAGTTTATCAGGTTCAATGTTCCTTCTAACCTTCTTCGGGAACATACAAGGACCTGACTAGGAACAGAGAGCTTACTAAAGCTATGTTCACTAATTGTAGTAAGTAGACAGGATACAGACGAAGGGTATACAAAACCCTTTATTTTTCTCTATATACAATGACTTCCGTACTTCGGAATACAATGACCCTCCACTCGGGGTCTAACGTAAAAAAGTATAAAAATAAAACTAAACTCTAATTTAACTTTAGAATAATACACGTGGAAGATTGGCCTTATAATAACAGGAAGCGTATGTAGCACAGAGACTGTGAACACTACAATACGTTTAATTTATCAAGAGGATTAAAACCTCTGGCCTGGAAGGCGAACAGCAACTGCGTAACTTCTAAGGTAAGCGGCCTGCGTTGACTTACTGCTTCCTCTCTTTCGCTTGGCAAAAAGGCCACACTTAAATACTTGGCGTTCGCCAGACAAACTTTGCATAAAAACCTTCATGCTTATAATTCTGGCCGGAAGTAGAAAATAAGAAGTGATAGTAAAGATTTAAAATAAAATAAACGTTAGTAAAACTTAAGATCCTTACATACTTCCCGCCAGAGTTAATTAGTTTGAAACTGAGGTCTAAAACGACCTTGTTGAAAACTTTTAGCTCTAGAATCTAACGCGAGGCCAACCTTTTACAACCATAACTTCTCTAGAAACTAGAAAATTTAAAAGAAAGAAATTTGTTACAATAGCAGCTCCCAGGATATACAACAATCTTTTTTTCATCTGTACTGCATCTAAACAGGAGCTTTATTCAATTCTGGTTCCTTCCAGAGATCTGGAAGGAAAACTAGTTTAATGAAATGTTACACAATGACATGGCAAGTAACATATAGAATTATACTGCTCTTAACATTCTTATTTCATTCATGACTATTTTAATTATCTCTCCCCGTGCTCTCTGACATGTGTTGTAAAAGAACACCAAACACGAATGTGTTTCTGTCTACGTGTGCCACACTTCCTCCTACAATCAAAACACTAACGTGTTAAAATTCAACATAACGAGACCTCTTAACACACCCTACTTTCAACTCTAAACCCTGAGGTACTATTCTAAAAGTGGCTAACTCTAAAGTGTAGCGTCAGAGAGCCTAACTACATCATTCAACCTTTACCACATATTCGCCATGATTTAATCTTTACAGTCACACGAATAAAATATTTTTAACATTACTTTCACTTTTACCATATCACGGTATTTCTTAACATTTAAAATAACAGTTCACATGTATATAAGAACATATCAACATGCCGTTAATTTTAGACATTTGAAAACATACATTAGTAGTACATTGTTAACTTCTATTCTTTTCAAAGCAAGTGCCAATTCTTTCTACATTGAAATAATACTACATTTCAAAAAGTCTTTCAGACTAAAACTTCTTTCTTGCTAGAATGTTTTAAATAAAATTTATACAATAACTTTTTACAATATTTAAGTCTTTACACAACGCTATTATACATCAACTTTAGTTTTACGCACGAGTAATTGAAAAACATAATAAGAAAATCGGTCACAACTCATTTCTCGCCCTTTTGGCGATAAAGGTAGACCTCGCATGAGGTAAAACTTCTTGAAATCTGCCACTTGAAGTAAGAATGAAAGATTAACTTAAGTTTGCAAAGTAACATAAAATTTTAATTATCTTTGTAATATTCGGACATCCTTTTCTGGGCCCAGTCTTTAAAGGTACTGCAGATAGTAGCTTGGTTTATCCTCCTTCTTGTACGGGCTCGCCCTTCAGTGCTTTCCTCTGGAAGCTTCCTTTTTTCACCAGTACGGCCACCCTTGAATACTTTCCTTTTCTCCTCTGCTTGTGGTCTTTGCCGTTTGATGGCAGCTGGTCTTGGCGGAACCGGGAAACTTCTGTCGTGATCCTGCTTGGACCTCGTTGTTGGCCGTTCAAATTTTTCTTGTACTTTTTCCTCCGCCGCTGATGGCCCTTCCGCAGTTCGGCAACTTTTGCTGCGGAGAATTCTGTCGGATGAGTAGATCTTCCGTTTTAAAGCCAGGTTATAGTTGCCGTCATTTCTCCTCGTCCTCTTCACATACGTCATCCTTCTCCCTTCTTCATTCTGGGGGCGTTCTGTTTTCTGGACGGTGGAACGGCTTCTTTTTCTTGTTACCTTCCATTTTTCCGCGGGGCAATTTTCTTTTCACTTGCTTCTGTCTCTCATTGGCTTGCCCTTGTACTTGTCATTTTTTCACCTCTGGAACTTGTACCTGCGGTGTCTGCCGTTCCGGATCCTGCAAAAGATCTGAAAAGATTTGCATTTTATTACGATCGAAGTAGGGCTTGATTTGATCAATGTTTGCGGAACAGGTTTCACCATTTCTGGCTTTTAACACTACAACAGCGTGAGTTATTTTTTCTATAACATATGGTCCTTCAAATCGTGGAAAAAATTTGACAGTTTTATCTTCTGGTGCTGAAGAAAGTGAATGCTTAATTTTTAAAACTTCATCCCCTACTTTGTAAGTTACTCCCCGTCGTTTCAAATCATAATATAATTTCTGTTTTCTTTGTGCTACTTCCGTATTCTTTTTTGCTTCTTTTATTAGTTTTTCTATATCACCCATTTTAAATTCTGGGGCTCTTTGTTCCACATCAAATAGTTTATCTAACGGTGTTATAATCTTTCTGCCTAGAAATAACTCAGCAGGAGTTTTGCCCGTTGTATCATGTTTTGCGTTCCTAAGGGCGAAAGCAAATTCATTGACATAGTTATCCCAGCTTTTATGAAAATTTTTAACATAACTACGGATAATTTTCACTATATTTCTGTTGACCCGTTCCGCTATATTTGATTGTGGCCGATACGGGACCATTTTTAAATGACGTATGCCCAGTTTTTGGCACATGTCTTCAAATATATTACTTACAAATTGAGGACCATTATCCGATATAACTTTTAGGGGCGCCCCATATTTTAAAATATATTTATTTAAAATAGAATCGGTAACCAATTTTGCGGAGGCTCGTTTTAAGGGAACAATTTCGGTCCATTTACTAAAATAATCAACCATAACAAGGAGATAGCGACTTTTATTTAACTGACTTTTTGGGAAAGGGCCCAATAAATCGATGCCAATTATTTCATTTGGAAATTCGGATTTAATACTATTTAGAAACCCGGCCAGGCGGAAATTAATATAATTAACTGCTTGACATGTTGGGCAGGACTGGACATACGCCTGTGTTAACTTTTGCAGTTCAGGAAAGTAGACTGCCTCGCGTACGCGTTGGATAGTTTTTCGAATACCAGCATGAGAAGCTTAGGGCTGTCATGGAGCTCATGAAGGATATTTAATCTAAGACTAGCTGGGATAACAGGTCGAAATTCGTAGTTTTGTGTAGAATAATAGACCATCTATTAGTTCGTAATGGGCCGCCCTATTTCTTATCGCCACAATATCTTGGTGGCTAAAATTTTCAGGATCCTTCAAATACTCATAAATACTTCCAAACTCAGGATCCTTACCCAGTTCTGTTATTACAGTTTCTCGGGAATTTATTGTACATGCTGTAAGCATTGCAACTTTTACGGTATTACCCTGTTCGTCTAATTTAATTCGTGATAGGGCATCTGCTATGATATTTTCCTTTCCGGGGGTATGCTTGATTACCAGATTATATTCTTGCAGCTTGAGTGCCCATCTTATTAACCTTGGGGATAAATTTTTCCCTGAGTACAATCTAGTTACCGCCGCATGATCAGAGTATACTGTTATCGGCGCGTTTCCAAAATAGACTCGGAACTTTTGCACTGCTAACAGAACTGCAAGTGCCTCTCTCTTGGTCGCGGAATAGTTTCTTTGTGTTTGATTTAAAGTTCAGCTAAAAAATGCCACAGGCTGCTGATTTTGCGAAAGTACCGCTCCTACCGCATAATCCGAAGCATCCGCTGAAATTTCTAAATTTTCATCCTTTACAGGAAATTTTAACACAGGGGCTTGCGTTAATGCTTGTTTTAATTTTTCGAAAGCACTATTGGCTTCGGCCGTCCACGAGAATCTTGTCTTTTTCCTTTTTAATTTTAACAATGGCTCAGTGATAGCCGCAAAATCTTTTATAAAGGACCTATAATATGAACAAAGTCCTAGAAAAGAAGAGAGCTTCTTTGCCGTGTTCGGAGTCGGATACTTTTGTACAGCGATTATTTTTGATTCATCTGTCTCGATCCCTTTTTGCGATATTTTGTAACCTAAATATTTTAATTCAAGGGCTGCAAATTTGCACTTTTCGACATTAACTTTTAGACCGGCCTCATTTAATAAAGAAAACACCTGTCTTAAATCCTGTATATGTTGGTCGAGATTATCACTAGTAATAATGATATCATCTAAATAGATAAATGTGGACTTTCCAAGAACAGGTCTTAACACAATGTCCATGCATCGCTGAAATGTTGCCGGGGCGCCTGAAAGGCCAAACGGCATACACAAAAATGCATAAGTGCCAGACTTGGTTATAAAAGCAGTCTTAGGCACGTCCTCAGGCCTCACCCCTATTTGAAAATAACCAGTCGTTAAGTCTAAAGTTGTCATAAATTTGGTTGATTTTATGTTCCTTAAAATTTCTTCTATGATCGGCAACGGATATACCGGATATTTCGTTATGGAATTTAATTTACGGTAATCAATAGCGAATCTCCACCTTTTTGGACGCTCCAAAGGATAATCATTATTTTTCTTACATAAAACCACCGGGCTAGCATAACTACTTGAGATGGGCGTTATGATCTTTTTACGTAGCATATCGGTAATATGCCATTCTATAATTTTTTCCTTATTCTTATCATACCGGTATGGTTTTTGATGAACTGGTAATGCATCTCCGGTGTCAATACTATGGTTAGTAACCTGAGTAAATCCTGGAATATCACTAAATAACGAAGCAAATTCACTTACCACTTGTCGGATTCTATCTTGCTCGTCATTAGGCAGGTGGTCAAGATTTAACCTTAGCGGTTCGACCTTTTCTACATGCACTGGTTTCATTGTCAGCTTAAGGGACGCTTCATTAAAATCCAGTGTAGCTTGTGCGTCTGAAAGAAAGTCTATTTCTAAGATTAAATGTGCTTGCAAATTCTTTACTATAAAAAACATCACCTTTACTTGTTCGTCCTTGATACGGATATACAAAGGTACTTTACCTACGCACTTACATTGTTCTCCTTGCGCCGCTAATACTGTCGTATTATCCGCATTATATATGCGGTATTTGCGAAAATACTTTCTAAAAAAGACTTCTGCCACACAGGAACACTGCGCGCCGGTATCCAGGAGTGCGGTGGCCGGGATATTATTCACCAAGACTTCAATCTTCGGAAGAGTCAAATTTTTCACCATTACTGTATTTAACTTGTAGGAAGAGGGGTTTTCGTGGCCTTCGGATTTCCGTATCCTCTCGTCAGCAGAAATCCGTTTTAGTTTAAATTATTTTTCCTTTCCGTGCTTTCCTTCTTTTTCCCCTGGCCTTGAGACTTTTTTCCTGGGTTGCTATTGAACTGTCGACGTTCGCCGGCTGTTTTTGAATGCTCGGGTTTCCTTGCCCACTGATTCGCTTTTTCTCCGTAGCCGTATGCTTGAGTTTTCTGTAGTCTTGGCGTACCAAATTGGTTTCGCTGTTGATATTGGCGTCTTCTTTCGACGTCCGCCGTTCTTCTACTTTCAAACTGGATTGCTAGCTCAAATAACTTTTCCAGTGTAGTCGGATTTCTTAATTCAATAAAGTCTTGCACTTGGGGCAGTAACCTCGGCAAAATCACTTGAATTATTTCAGGATCCGGACGGTTTCCATACAAGAGCTTGAAAACGTGAATTTTTCTTAAAATTAAGCTCGAGAGGTTTTCGATTCTTTGTTGATATATACTAAAAAGTTCCGTTTCTAATTTCGCACGATCCCTTACAACACGGAAGGCTTTTAGTAGGGCAGTCTTGAAATTTTCGTAAGTATAGGTGGGACTTCCTGCTTGACCCAAGAGACTTCTGCCGATACATTTGAACCAGTTAAGCGCTTGGCCCCTCAAAGCGCTGGTAGCTAAGGTAACTTTTTGAAACTCGTGCACGGGGTAGAGCATGAAGTGGTCATCCAATTTTTCCAAAAAACTGGTTACCGGTGAGTTTCCGTTAAACGTTGCTTCTGGTTTCATCGAAGCGCGCATGGTCTGGACGATGTAACCGAATCCTTCCAGGGCGGCAGCTGGCATTTCTGGATTCTGAGCCGTTTCTGCAGGCAGCACAGGTTCTTCTTGAAACTCGGCCATGGTTATTCTTCTTCGTTGGGCGCCACTATCAGGTTCAATGTTTCTTCTAACCTTCTTCGGGAACATACAAGGACCTGACTAGGAACAGAGAGCTTACTAAAGCTATGTTCACTAATTGTAGTAAGTAGACAGGATACAGACAAAGGGTATACAAAACCCTTTATTTTTCTCTATATACAATGACTTCCGTACTTCGGAATACAATGACCCTCCACTCGGGGTCTAACGTAAAAAAGTATAAAAATAAAACTAAACTCTAATTTAACTTTAGAATAATACACGTGGAAGATTGGCCTTATAATAACAGGAAGCGTATGTAGCACAGAGACTGTGAACACTACAATACGTTTAATTTATCAAGAGGATTAAAACCTCTGGCCTGGAAGGCGAACAGCAACTGCGTAACTTCTAAGGTAAGCGGCCTGCGTTGACTTACTGCTTCCTCTCTTTCGCTTGGCAAAAAGGCCACACTTAAATACTTGGCGTTCGCCAGACAAACTTTGCATAAAAACCTTCACGCTTATAATTCTGGCCGGAAGTAGAAAATAAGAAGTGATAGTAAAGATTTAAAATAAAATAAACGTTAGTAAAACTTAAGATCCTTACAAGTTGTTACTCTGACGATGAACAGTTTGCAACAGAAATTATTAATCATAAGAAATTTTTTTAAATACATTATTGCTCCCTTTAAAAAAGTATCATAGCACGGATTCTGTGTCAAATTACAATCATTCCATAAAAATAAAACTATTATTTGTTTCAACAATTGCTACGTCCTAAGGGGCCAAAGAACCGCAAGTAGGCTATGCCTCTGATAGACTATTACCTGAAATTTTGAGATTGCAATTTTTTTTTACCTATTTCTTGTCACATTCCATTAAATTCGTATGAAATGGCCCCTTTTCAAATTCTTTTACATCATTAATTCCCCTTTTTTTCCTTATTTATATCAACGAGTAAGAGAATTTAAAAAAAAAATAATCAATCCTATGTTAAAGCAATAAAAATAAAGAATATACATATTACATAATATTTAACCATTCCATTTCCGAAACACAAATATGCATGTTTTGCTATTTCTTAACAGCTTAAATCAGCTAACTTAATCAGCTTAAATCTAACCTTTTTCCTTTCCTTTTTCTTTCTTTTTTTAATGTTTATTTTTTCTTCTTATAATTATTTTTTATCGGATTTATATTGGTATCAAATGCCTTCTTAATCATAATCTATAATTCTTGTTCAGGTGCACGTACAACTATTAAGAATGCAGTATAAAATGAATAATACAGAACAACATTTCAGTCTTAATGAATCGTAAATAGCGCATGCAAAACCATATTCAAAAATATGCTTAAGGGAATCTTGCCATTTTATCTCTAAGGGATAGAAAAGAAGTCATCATTTCCTTCTGAAGAAAACAGAGATCTTTACCACATACACGAACATAATATGTTTTAGGAAGTAAGTTCAAGGTCCCAACGTCTTTGGTTTTCTAAACCATTCGGGCGCCAAAGCAGTCCCGCGCGAGCAATTAATGAAATGATGTCTCACATTTTTTTTAACATCATAACAGACGATGATAATTTTTCTGACAATATAGATTTATGATGATGATTATATGCTGAGAGGTAAGAAGAAACTTCAAACTTGTATACGCTAAAAAAAAAAATAAAGCTTTCGCATTCTTCGAAATCTGGCTGCGCAGTAGATAAAATCCAGTATTTCGAGATGCTTAATTTATGATCAGCTTGCGAAGGGATTCAGTGGAAGAACGTGAAAGTATCGTTACGTAGTAGTTTCAACTATATCACATGGGCTAAAAGAATGGTTTTGAGTTTCCAAAAGTGTTCCGACGAAATATAAAAAAATAGTCTGTGTAAAAAGTATAATATTACACAGACTTGAAAAATGCGAAAATGAAAAAGCAACAAATAAAACTGCAGAACTATTCACACATGATGGGTAATAAAAAATATGCAAATTTTAGGTCGAAAGCAATATAATTTTTGCTGTGTTTAAGACTATGTATACACTTTGGTACAAGGAGAAAAAAAAAAAAAAAAAAAAAAAAATAGCGTTCACGTATTCTTAGTCTGTAAAATCTTGGCTTTAAATTGTCACATCAGTTCTTTTTTACACTGACGTATATAAATAAAAGAACGACACAGGAAATCGATGATTGCGTCAACAGCGCAGGATTTAAATGTATCTTTTAAATTGTTTTAGTAGATCGTTTATCAGAATTGTATAGTGATGTTTCTTAACAATATTTTGATATTTCTCATTGGCAACAATATAATTAAACTTAAATAAATACCAGCGATTAAACGGCGTTAATAAATTAGCGATTAGCGTTAATAAATACCAGCGATTTAAACGGCAGCTTCATTTGTTGGTCATAAATATTAGTACCATAGCTATTTACATTACTTATATGCTTCCCATAATAAAGTAAGAAGTCATAGCTTCAGATGATGAGAAAGCAGCTAGAAAAGCGAAACCTTCTAAATGTTATAAAAATTTTACATAGGGGGATCATAAACATCTAACGAGTTTTGAAATGTAATTAACAATTCGCCAGCCACACAGCGCACATTTTCTTTTTAGTGTCTTTGAAGTTCATTCGAGATGTAGTGCTGGTTCATGCGTCATAATACATTATAGCGCGGTCATAGAGGCGTTTTTAAGGATAGTGTATAATAGCTGCACAATATACATTTCGACGCCACTTTTGTCGCGGCGATGCCCCAGTCACAAAGCTCTGCTGCCGTCTGTTGCAAAATGACATCAAGGAGGATTGACTTAGTTTATCATGGCAAAGCACACTAAAAGCTATCTGCCTAAGGAGAATAGGTGAATACTACATTTCTATTGCTTAGTACCAAAGTGTATACGTAGTCTTGAACACAGCAAAAATTATATTGCTTTCGACCTAAAATTTGCATACTTTTAATTACCCATCATGTATGAACAGTTCTGCAGTTTATGCCTTCGTGGATAAACTGCAGTGTTCATACATGATGGGTAATTAAAAAATATGCAAATTTTTACATGATGGGTAATTAAAAAATATGCAAAGAGGATTTTCTAAGGGAAACTCGCATGCTCGCATACACATTACACATGGGGTATATACATTACCACGAAAACCCCCATGCAGCCAGCCCGTTCGCCTAGATTCGAACGGAGGTCGGAACTACCAGTGTTCAGCGATTTTACCGCTCAGCCACCGGTGGCCCCTACCTAGCAGGAAGCATGGTGCCTCTAAAGAGGTCTTTGATCACCGCGTACACTACAAAACGTGTATGCTATAATGCAATCTGAAAATTCATTTTGGTGGCACGCTATTATATCACGCCTGGCGAATATTAGCATTTGCCGAATTCCACACAATGATTTAGAGATGTATCTTTACAAGATCTAAGTCATTCAAATCAAAAGAGTCAAAACAAAATCATAGCTGTGGGGCCCTCAGTCGACCTGTCGATTGGTCAAGCATCAAATTATTTTGGGTGTGGGTACTTGAAGGAGAGTGTTTGCGCAATGTCCAACCAGTATCAACGAGCTGACAGATTTAATTTGCAAATGCATTCGAGAGATCTCAGAGACATGCTACAGCGAATTACCTCATCTTTCCTAGACAGACTCCAAGAATAAGTTCCCCCAAATGTAAGTTTATGAATGAATATCTAAATAATACATAATGCCTGCAAAACAATAAATGCTTACAATTTTTTTTGAAATATTAATTTATTATAAAAACTGTCAGATCTCGCTGATTCCGTATAATCAAATGTGGAAATATACATTTATTCTCGTACCTTAAGTATCTATGGATATAAATTTTTCATATGATTTAAAAACTTCATATAAACAAAAGCAAATGATGCACGCACAGTTTTGATCATAAACAATTTTAGTTTTATTTAATAGTTTTTCTTTTTTATTGCATTAAAGCTGAAGGTAAATTTCTGGCTTTGCATTTCATTAGCTGATTAGAAACGTTGACGCTTCTGTTCATAAACAATCTCAAGTTTATCGGGGAGTGGGGGAATTGAGATTTGATTTGAACAGTACTTATTTCCATTCCCTTCTGCTACATGAGAATGTCGCAGCGCAAAAAACGTGCCCAAATGAACAAACTGCCTATTATTCTCTCGAGAAAACGAATCAACAGTTTCAACAGCTAACTGGCTTGTCGGAATCAATGGCAGATGAATCAAAAGCATTTATATGCAGTGGTACCTCGGTATATGTCATTAACCATTACAATATCCTTGGATGTATATATACCAAACGAATTTTTCTAATCAGAAATACAGAGAAAATAATTACTTCGTTCTTAATTAAAAAGTCCCACTGCTATTACTACAACACTGTTTAATACTAAAAGATAAATCAAATGGGTGTACCGCATTTGCCGATTTAATAGTGCCTTCGTTTTTCACAATTGTAGACACCATCATGCTTTGCATTACGGTATGCAATAACCAAATCCTGGATACGCATACCATCTTCATATTTTTCAACAATCTTTTTTTTCCACCTCCATGGTAATCTTAACAACTTTCTTCTTCTCATTAACTTTCCTAAAACTCATTGGCAATGAATGTGCAAAACATTTAAGCGAAAAAAAAAAAAAAAAAAAAAAAACTTTAACATTTAGAGACATAGCGTGGGTTGTTCACTGAATGCTTGCAAAAATCGTACTGGCGCTCATGGGCAGTCGTAGAATCTCGAGAGAAAAGTAAACAGCACAATGTGTGCCATCGTGAATCGTCGACATCCAGTCGTATTCCAAAAAAGAATTTTCGCGTCCAAACAGGACGTACACCGAGGTACTACTGTACGTAAATTCCAAGCTGTTGTTCTTTCACGTTAAATATACTTGAATATGTTAGAGCAAAAAAGCTCTTTTAGCAAGTTTTTCGATATGAATTTCGATATGAACTTCTGAAATTATGACTCGTATGATCATACCAAGTGCTTAATACTTTAAATGGATATATTTTGCCAGGATGTGCAACAGTGTAAATAGCATTAAAATGTTTATTATGACTTGAGATAAAAATCAATTAGAAATAAAAAATAAAAAAATAATAATCTGAAAGCTTTCAGATTTTATGTTACGCCCAAAGGGGCTTTCTTTAACGTTTTGTGCGTTACCTTTATTTATTAAATATCATATTCTTCGCACCATAAAATTCAATACAACAGCAATATCGCAAAATATTTAAAAGAGCATATCTTTAGAATTTTCGATACACAGTCTCGCGCGCTGGAGATAAAAATGAACGCCCCCCTCCATTGCTCGCTTTGAAATCGCTGAGTTTTTTAATCAAAAACTCATAAATGCTTTACAAAATATGAAACCGATAATAAAACAAATTCCAAATTTGGGCTTCAGATGCCCATATTCGGGTGGAGACGTACGTCATTCAAATTTGGATGGCTCTAGGTACCGCTGATTTATCACAATACGAGAAACATACATAGATTGATGCAGATTCTTCATTATTTAATTTCTTTAAATATAATACACGGCTCTAATATTTGGGAGCAACAATTTAAAAAGTGACTCGCCGGCTGTCGTTATCAATAACATATTGTGGTTCTAAAGCCTAAAAAAGTCCAAGTTATCATTAATGTCCTCCCCATTATTTTTAAATACTACGGTTAAAATCCTCGGTACTTTTCCGTTTGGCCGGCGCAAATCTTGCCAAGCAGACTTTATTGGCGACAACATACAGTATACACATAAAAATTATTTTTTAAAAATGTTAGTTCTAAGAATTCTTTTTTGAAGGCATAAACATTTTAATATGGCTTAAAATTTTATAAAAAGCCAATAAATAAAGACAATAAATTTGTAAAAAGACATTAATTTAAGAATTTATTATGCTTTCATGGTTCAACATCCTGATTCGCGGGTTCATATCACGTGATCCCAAGCGATCTCATCTCACGTAAACTACTTTACAAAAATCTAATGCTTTCAGTAATTATCTACATTAATTTCAAGTTAAATCTTAATTTGGAACGCAAGTTTAAATGCAAGAAATATTTCAATTCGTACGAATAGCTTACTCAGAAATTATGTAAAACCGCAGTGCTTTACTTCGCTAATGCATTCTCATTAGAATTGATGAATTTAACCCTTGACTTTACCTTTTCTATATTTTCGGCTTCGGGTAAGCGCTGTGATTGCATCCTGATTGACTTAATTACCGAAAATGGCCTTAGACATAAAACTGAACTATCTGATAAAAATTCTATGTAATTATATGCCACTATTGAAGAAACAATCAATCTGATAAGAAAAAGCTGCGACTTGTTTTGAAAATGAGGCGTAAAAGGTTACCAGCGAGAATATTCCGTTTGGCATCGGTTGTACCATTATTGGCGACTTTATCGCTTGCGCCGGCAAAACGGAAAAGTACCAAATCCTCCACTACAGCGTACATTCCATGTGATTAACAGCAACAGTTATCTAAAATCACATAAAATGTTCAACAGAATCATCAGACAATACTAATATTGACCAAAGACAATCGAGATCAGAAGCCTAAATCAATAACTAAAACATTACGGGAAAATTTGGGATGACCTAAATAAAGGGGAACTTATAAGGCAGCAAAGCAACACTTCCACGTAGGGAACGAACACAAATCCCTTAATTTCCCTCCTACGTTTGTTAAAAAAAATTCAAATTCCAATGTCTCCAGTCTAAGCGTTTTCATAAATTTAAGTCGTCAGCTTCCATTACAACTTTTCCATTCTAAGAGCTTTATCGCTTGAAAAATCTCGGTGTCGAGTTCCCTTCATCACGAAGAAAATTCTCCTAAAGGCATTCTTCCTCGCGTGGCCTCACTGACAGAACTGACAAAGTGAGGCTTGTAAAATGTAACGCTACTAACTGTTCCTGCCACTGTAGTTTTTTTTATCGGTGACCAGAAACTTCTGGAAAAATAAATAAGGATATCCCTTGACGGATAGGAGAAACTACTTTCTACAGCCTTGCGCTTTTTTGTACGTAATTATTATGATAAAATAGCGTTTTTTAAATGCCTATCTGCAATATTATCCTATCTCCACGCCACAGATTATCTGCAATATATACAGTAAACTCAAAAAGAATGAAACTGCAGCAGACTTCAGATTCACTGACATACCATGATGTCTAATTCAAAATAGAATACTGTTCTTTCAGATGAGCTAATTTTAAACATTTTTTTTTTTTTTTTTTAGCTTAACAATTTTTACTGCAAAATAAATATGAAAGTTTAATACACTTTTAAACTACATAATTAGTAATGGGGACCATTGATTACTCTGTTGGTGTCAAAAGAGTATTCCGTTCCCATTGACGTAGACTGAATTATATTCAGCATGACTGTTATAAAGGCAAAAAGGGATTATTTTGCAACAGGTTGTGCATCATAAGTTCCTCCAAAATTGCGTTAAAAAGTTATTAACAGACTTAAATTTCTGCGCATATTAAGGTTATCCTAGCTTCAAAGCTTCGGACACTTTGTTATTTTGGCATAAAAACAAAGGAAATTAATTTAAGCTAAAGCACAGTAAATAAATTTATGTTTCCACACATAAAGTTAGCGTGGAAAGACTGTACAAATTAACTATAAGTTCTGTTAGAAATTTAATATTTATTATTTTAAAGCTAGTAAAAATATTCGAAAAATTAAAAAAATTCTTAACGGGTACGGTTCCCTAGTTCATTTAATCCATTATTCAAATTTTTGTTATTTTTCCTGAGCTCCTCAACTTCCGCTCGCGTTTTCTCGCCAAGATGTAAATTTAAAGTTAAGAGAAGTGAGTATTTAAACGGGTGAATCTTGGAACATGTGAAAAATCACACACGGCTGAAAATTTAATGCTGTCAAACTTAGAGCGGATTTATAAATCAGCACTAAAAGTCAACTCTAAAACTTTTAGAAGAGTCAATATGATATTCCTTGGAAAGATCTACTAAAAGTAATTTTTACGGGGGAATGGAACAAAATGGAACATTTCTTACGGGAAAACAAAGTTGAATCCATGCCAAAGAGCATCAAAAAGTGTAAATTTAGCTAAAGGACATGTAACGAAATTATTTATTCAAAGTGTCCGAATACTTACGCAAGTTCATTTTCACAAAGTTTTGAATAATTTTTTTTTTTTTTTCTTTTTTAAACAAGCAGGTTAGGAAAAGCTGTTCGGTAGTATACGTGAAAAGAAAAATAAAGCCATTTCACTAATATTTAGTAACTGGTATTTGCAAATAAAATTTTAAAATACAAAATGTAAATGTGGAAAAAGAAAAAAAAAAAAAAAAAAAAAAAACACATAATGACCAATTGTAGGTGCATGTAGCATATCATTACAGCTTTTACGTACTTGAACATAATTTTAGATTTTATTTGTTGCTTCGCTATACTTGAAGTTTATTTTTTGACCATGAGAACGTTTCACTTTTTCCTCATAAAAAGTAATCTTAATGATTATTTTCTTTAATTTACGCTTATAGTACTATTACAGCAACGTTCGAAACTAAATCACAGCAATATTGGAAACCAGCCCAAAAATTAAACTACAAATATTCAGCGCTTTTCATCACTCGGATCACTTTGGGAACAGTGGTCCTACGATGCAAAATGTTAGATTATTTAGAACAAATTAACGTTAAAATTAACTTTGTAAATTAATGTTAATCTTTGTAAATCGTCGGATAAGAATATCTCGAATTCAACAGCTGCACATCGTCTTGAAATGAAAATTTCAAGTTAGTTAAATTTAAATGTAAACTTAGCTTTAGTTTAATTCTGACAACGCATTTGACAGCTGTCTGTCAAAAAAGGACTGCTGCGTGAAGGGATACCTACCAGGAAAAGACTTAAACTACGATATTATATTGCACATGGAGAAAACAACCGAAATAATTATACAAACAGATAGAAGTTACATCAACTAAGAATCCACCTGTGGGCGAAATTACCATTAAATCACTTAGCTGCTCTGCTTGCATTTTAGGCTTTAAAATTCTAAAAATTGTAGAACCATACTAATATTGTAACATATTTTATTTATTCATTGGTGATAACATAAACCTCCATAAGCATTTTAATAATTTTTCAACAGTAGCAGCAAAAACTGTACATTAATAACCTAATTCATATTATACTCTGTCTTTATTACATTTCACAGAACGATTTATTGTCGCATTCAAAGTAAATGCACCTGCAAGTCATGAAGGGCAGCAGGCAGGTGCAAGTGTACATTAAGTACGGAAGTTCAGAAATGACACAAATACGCTCGCATTTCAGATTTTAGGAGGAATTTTATTTTTTTTTTACCTGGTAGATTTCGAGCTAATTTATCTGATAGACTTCTTTAAATTTTATTATTTTTTTAAAAGTTATTTATGTGTGGAAAACATTTTATAGTACAATACCCACTTTTAAACTGTTGCTTTCAGACTACTGGCGATCCAAAGACATTTTTCAGGAATCATGAGAGATTTTTCCAACTTAAATTTTATTATTATTTAATTTGGCTATGAAAAATATAATAAAAATAACATGTAGATGAAAGGTAAGGAGATCTAGCAAACTTCATATCATATGAAATGAATCCTCGAACTCAAAGTTTAAGAAGAACTGGCTACAGTTTAGTCTTTACAAATTTTTTTTTTTTTACAGCCCATTACTTTAGCATACGACGACATTTATTATCTACAGAGCCCAATAGGTTCTAACATTTTATAAGAAATTTAACGGTAGAATTACAAAGCGACTCATAATCCGAAATGTCTTTCGTTGCTTTTCATTAACCGTTTGAGTACGGCGAAGCGCTATCGCGCTTCACTTGTCGTATGCCAAAAATACGGCTCAGCGCGATACCGCTTCTCTTGTTTTGTATCGGGAATGCGAAGACGCTGGTTTTGGTTAGTATACTTTACGCAATTATTGAGAGCAGTTGTAGTGATATCAGTAGCAGTTGTTTTATAGGAATTGGAAATTGTTTTCATTTTTTTACCAAGTGTTATGCAGCGTCTTCGCATTCTCGATACAAAACAAGAGAAGCGCTATCGCGCTGCGCCGTATTTTTGGCATACGCAAGTGAAGCGCGCGCCGGACTCAAACGGTTAATCACACTTTGTAAATGGTGAATTTTCAAAAATATTTCAAATCATTCCGCAAATAAAAATTTCGGTAAAAATGAATACATATTTTCTCCGAAAGGGAGAATTACAATGGCGTTTTATCGCTACCCCAAGGTACGCGCTAATATACACTAATCTAATAGACAAATGGCGCTGCGCATCTCCGAAGTTCTACGATAATTCGATTTGTGACAAGCAGCATTTAAAATTCTATAAACAGGGTTCAGTGATAATTCTATGTTCAAAATACCCAATCTAGTTTTAAAAAGAATTTATTAAAATAGCAAACAAATTAATCGAATCTAGAATCTGATCTAATGTTACACCTCATCAGCAGCGTTCGAACTGCATCAAAACAAATCTAAAGTCAAGTTCTGACTGTTGCCATTCCGAGGCAGAGAAAAGTTTCTGTTCACACCGGAACAGTAGGTAAAGTCCATTATCTTCTTTTTGTGTCCTCAATGTCAAATATTTCCGCTTTCACATTAAGAAAAGTATTGCCCTTCTTATCAGAAATTTTTACAAGAGGACACTAAGGTACAAGAAATGGGTTAGAAAACATCCGAAATACATCTATTTCAAATTTCTCTTAGCACTTACCGTCAAGCCTTTGTTTACGAAATTGATTATTTCAAATATTGTTATTAAAAGATGATTACCCCATTATAAAATCCCGCCTTTTCAACTGTTCCCACTAATTTTAGGCTAAATTACAGACTGGTCATAATCATGGCGATCACGTGTAACATCTGTATGGATATCTTGCCTGACATGGTTGCGGAAATAATCACTCAAAAGCAGTTTGATATTGCATTAAAATTTCTTAGGCTTTTAGTGCTTGGCTATGGTGTCGAATACATGTGCTACCGATGATCTAATTTTTGTGCTAGTTGCAGACTGTTGCGAGGGGGATTCTGATCGAAAAAATAAGGCGTAGAGAATTCTATGTAATATCTCGCTGAAAGGATAAAGACTTTCTGATAATACTTAATATCCAGTAAAATAAATTTCTGATTTAATATCCAGTAAAATAAATTTCTGATAGACTTAATATCCAGTAAAATAAATTTCTGATAGACTTAATATCCAGCAAAGTACTCAAAACTATCCTGGAGAATGAATTCCACGTGTTAAGAATAAGTTCACAAAAACAAAGGTAAGCGGACTGTAATATCACTTATTTATTTTACATAACACTTTCAAATAAAAGGAATGCCGTCTACGTGACGACACAGCACACTTCACTCTTAGTATTGAAACAATTTAAAAAAAAAAAAAAAAAAAGAGAGAGAGAGAGAGAGAGAATAGAATACAAATCACATAAGTTATGAGTTGAAAGTTCGTTACCATAGCAACCAGAATTGAATCACCAGGCAGCAGCGCCATCTATTGTTGCAAAGACACACTAGTAATTCGTTTGGTAACAAAAAATACTAAACACCACGTCTGCATCCAGAAATGAAAACATCATATAAATCAGTGCACAAGGCGTTATTAAATGGCAAAATAAGATTATCCAGTAGTATATATCCACCAGTCTCCCATGTGTACTTTTAAATGAGAGCATACTCCGTAGTCAACTCTGAAATGAAAAACTGAGAGCCCATTCTCTCCCCGGTCTAATATAGTTTTACCCCCGCCGCCGAGAAATCTCTAGTACCTTCCTTTTCTTGAAATGCATTAAATTACACTTATTAAGTTACAATACAATTATTTAGGAACATTAAATGCAGTTACCCAAATGTCGCTAAATTAGCACAAAATTTGTCGACTTTTGGTGATTTATCGCCAAATTTCGGGACATAAATTAGCCATTAAAACTATCACCAGCTTTGCGATGCCTCGTCAATTTAGCGATATAGACATTTACATCAATGTTAAATAGACTTGCTCCTGTAATCTTATTTTTCCAGCAGAGTTTCGTCTCTTTCAAGCATTTCCTGTTACATTACACAAAAAATCTGATATATACATCACATGACTTCCTGGTATGGAATATTAAAATATACGCATTTTTTCCTGCATTTCATTTAAGCTTATTTCCTCGAATTTCATTAGACATATAATTCTCATTCAATTAATTCAATTCTCACTTCGCGGCAAGGCAAAAATACATAAAAACTCAAAATATTTTCATAAAAATTGAAAGATATAGAAAAACATAAATAACCAAATACAGTTAAAACAATTAGAGAAGACAATTTTTGCCATTAAAATTAAAGTTTCTACGCAAAAACAAGAAATTCGGGCAGCAGGCATGAAGGCAGATTTTAGGTTGCACAAAACTAAAAGTTTCCTTTTAGTCCCACTCGGCAAAAAGACACTGAAGGTGCAGAAAAACTTGATTCACTATTCTGCCAAGTTTCACATGTAAAGAAATACGACTGCTATAGTAAAATAATTAGGCTTAGCTGCACTTAAATAACTTTTAAATTGTTGATAATTTTACAACTACTACATGCAGATTAACTAAAGGCATAAAAACCTTAACCGGATGATAAGAACAACATAATTCAATAACTTTTAAAGCAAAAAAATGCCCGATTTAGCAATATAAGAATAAAAAATGAATGAGCTCATCGAACCGAGTGGGTATATATGTACTTTTGATGCTGCCGATTGGAACCAATAAGGGAGGTGCACAACTTCATGTTATAACAGTCCTATATACAAAATTCCAAATTTCTGAAGCTACTCGTTTTTGAGTTACGCGAGATACATACGTACGTACGTACAGATACCAAGAAAAAATCTGTTCTGAATACACTTTAAATCGTTTATTACAACCCGTTTTGGGAAAAAGAGTTGTTTATTCTGTTCTTACGTACAAATGTCGCGCAAAAAAAATCGTTAAATTGCATTCGATAGCGGTCAAAATGGATCTTTTCGTTGAAATATGGTACCTGGAATTTTTCGTGATTACAATACTTCCTTTACTTCGTACAAGGAAGTTAAAACGCATTCTTTGCACATTTTACTGATATCGGTCTTGACTGCTTGTCGAGTAATTCATATGTAAAATAATTCTGAAAAGCACACTCCTCGTTTTTTAAAAACAAACAGGTTGTTATAATAGTTAATCGTACAAAAAATTACATATAAATTTTAATACACTCTGTACAAAATGCATCAACAATAAAGAAGTAATTAATGCTCTTATGTCTACCTGGCACATGTAAAATATATGAATAAGAGACACGAAAATATTCAAGCTTTCCAATAAGTACGAAGCTTAAATTGCATTTCGTAATCTTAAACAAACGGGTAACTGTCTGATCAACTCATATTTGCACTAATTTAAGAGAATATCCAAATTTATTTATTTATTTTATTTTAGGAATTTTCTTCACGCGAGTGGTCACGGATATTGGCATTCAAGCAAAAAAATGAAAACCATTCTAGTTATTGCAGTGGCGTCGGCTTTCCCACGCTGAGCTCATTGTAGAGAACGGCAGATTTAATGTTTGCTTATTCAAAAATTTTTTTTTTCAGGCATCCGCATAGAAACGCACGCGTTGGCATGCAAAGTGACCTGGATAAAAGTTTGCTTCTTCATAAAGACCTGGACTGGATTTTGTTACAAGTCAGAAAAAATGAAAAACTTATTTAACCATCATTGATTTGCGGGAAGGAGAGCTCGAAAGTTGAGTGGTCATGAATTGAAGTCTTCATTAGGAAACAAGCTAAAAAGGAGAAAAGCAAAGTTTCGATTTTTGACACTCATCCTATGGTTCACTTACTGTTTGTGTTACACTTTTTGGGGTACCTGAGAGCTTAAATGACGAAGAGAATCCTCTATACATGCATAACTTATTTCTATTTTTAATCTCTTCCCTCCCTTTTCGTTACCTAATCCTTCGATAAATATTTATGCCATTTTTTATATTCGCTCATTCAAATAATTTATATTCACAAAACTTAATGAAGTGTACGTATATATGTTTTATTGTATTGCAATTGTTATTATTTAACCTTGGTCTTATCTACCTATACAAGGGGTGACCCAGTTACACACATATTTCTAGACGAAGCATAAGTGGTCTAGTCTTCCCATCTTTACGATTCTATTTTCCCCTCTACAGAAATATTGTTTTAAAAACAGGTTATTTAATAGTGAAGCGCAACATAATTAAACGAAATTAGGCTTAAACGCGAAGCATTTAAAGAAATTATCAATTTACCTCGTAAGGATTATGTTAATTTTATTAACAGTTAAATTTTGAGTTAAACTTCCTTTCCTATCGATTCTTACTTCAACTTACTCCTTCCGGCCAGAAAGTAGTTTTAGAAGCACGTCTGAACGCTAATGAGCAAGAGCGGTATATAACAGCGAAGTTCTACAGTCTTAGGAAGAGAGATACCAGATATTCTGGCTGCACGCGGCCGCCTTTTTAGGCTACTCTCTCGTAAGTTAGTATTACGCTCGGCCGTACTTTAGACCCTTGATAGCTTCGCAGTCAATTAACGTTAAGGGTCCAACTCTGTTAGAATTTTGAGAGCTTCAGCTATATCCCTTTAGTTAAGATTGGTTTAGTGTAATTCTTAGTCTCATAAGTTCAAGTCAGTGTCGGCTTTATTGTACAACTCCCAGACGGAGTATGGTTAAACATTAATTGGAATAATAAAGGGTTATTTAACCCTTCTATCTTGTTGTTTCCTGTCACAGGAGCTCAAGCGATTATTCGCTTAACCGTTCTTAGGATTCTTCTCTTCCAACAGTAACTTAGAATTACACAGTGGAGAATCCTACAAGCTCATTTTAAAATTTTGATAATTACATACTTTTATCTTTTGGGTCAGAAAACCTGGCAACACTACATTCAGTATGTATATATATATATATATATATATATATATTAAACAAATTTAAATTCTTAACAAATACATATAAAAGCAAAAAAAGCAAATTTAAATTCTAAAAAAAGAAAAAATTTAATTTTAATTTATTAAATTAGTAGATTTATTTTCATGGATAGATTTTGCACTTGATTTCTTATGCTTCTGAATTTAAATGATATTGTAGATTAGTTCGAGAATTAAATCTTTTACATGTTTGCATATTTTTAAATTATTTTAAATTATTTTGGCTTTTTTCTTTTTTTAGAATTTAAATTTGCTTTTTTACTTTTTTACTTTTATACGTATTTGTTAAGAATTTAAATTTGTTTAAAATTTAAATTTCATTCCTTGCAGCAATGGCGCAAAAAATGCTTAATTAAATATGTATTTAAATTTAATTTTTTTAATTAAACTCAATTTATTCTTATGAAACACCAAAGAACAATTTTATTTCACCCACTTTAATGATACATACCCACAACTGGCGTGTTAATAATATAATGATACCTTTATTGGTATAACAATCGCGTTCAGTAATTACTATCCAATCTACTTTTGATCCACTTTATAAAAGACCTTCCTTTGCCCGAATTGGATGATTTACTGCATTTACATCGGAATTAACGAAAGAGTCTTGAATATAGTGATCTCATTTTCTTGGCAGAAAAAATTTTGAACAATGAACTACCATAAACCTCTTAAGCATCAACGAGAAGCACTTCTTAATAAGACAGTGTTATTTATTTATACGTTTATTACACAACACAGAAATCATTTCAGTGAGTGTGAAAATAATACCGCAGGCACAAAGTCATTTTTGTGTCACAAATGTGCATCTTTTTGCTACTTGTATGCATTTATTAAGTTATTTTTTAACGCTTCATTCTTTAAAAAGGTGAGATACATATTCGATGATATGCATATATAACAATTATAGAGTAGAAATTACAACACAGTTTTCTTCAAAACCAACAGCGTGTGAAACTTTTAAACGCATTTTCTTCCAAGTTATAACCCTGCAAATTAGTTACTCAGGCATGGTGTCTAAGATATCAATTATCGTACAGATTGGAATATAAGGGAACTTCATATACGAGACGAACCTGAATTTATGCAAATGTTTTACAAGAAAAAGATGCTGCCTGAGCCTTCTCACGAATACACTGGTTTAACTACAACAAAGCGCGCACAGTCTACCTACTTAACCCCTTGAGGCAAATTGGCGAGTATAGTCTAGCTTGTCATCAAGTCTTCTTCCATACCGCTCAATGACGAGTGTAGCTCGTCATTTTACCGCAAAGGGTTACTTAACAGAGTGTACAAATTAGAAAATGAAACATTATTTTTCCCAATAAAAATTAAATGATTATTTCATGCAAAATATTTTATTATTAAATCATATGGTAAAGGGTTAAGGGAAGGGACGCTTTCATGAAGGCATATATTTACAACAAGCATTGGGAAAATCACATGTAACCATACTTTACAACAGAAGAGAACCGAACACAGAGCGAACAACCCATCTTTCATTGCTGTAACTAGTCGCTCAACGTATTCGACTAGTTTTAACTACTTGGACATTGAAGGTTTAGCTACTTGGACACTTCATAAACTTGATATGTTGTAGGCATTCTACATAAAAAATAATTTAATGGTCTATAATGGTCGTAAATTTAAAAATAAAATTAATGGAAACATGTTTTCTATTAATTGAATAACTAAGGCAAATATAAACTATCTTAATATATTCATTTATTATTTTTATTGTTATTCTGGATATGCAATATAGGAATGATTTTTGAAAACGATATTTTAAGGTGAAAAAATACAATCTTATATTCGAAACAGTAACCTCACTCATATTTTTTTCTCATTCCAAACACACTACGCTTATTAATAATAATGAAATATCAAATTAAATTTATTTTATGAAGTAGATTAAGCGCAGCGTGAACTTTTAATTTTGGCGAATGTTTTCGCCAATTTTCGATACTCTTTAATCAGATTAAAAATTAAACATTTAAAAAAAGTTGATGAATGCAATTTTAATTAAAAAGGGATTTCACACGAATATATTCTAATGTCAATTATGACTATTGTTAAAATGGAAGAATACAGTCACACCCTGATTTCATGATTAACTATTCAAAATTATCGTAAATCGAGGAATCATCTTAATTTTAAGTGTGATATATACAAGTTTACCAAAATTAAACCTCCCTAACTCAGAGGACTATGGAGAGAATTCTAATGTACCAAACAAGAAATTTTGTCAACAGCTACTTCAGATAATACGTTCACTTAAATTTATTGGAAGAAAATCCTTGACTAGTTGGTATCGCTCAGTTGGCATTGTGGCAAATTACGTTACAGATGTTCAGTATGTCCACCTTTGTGATTTTAATAACGATCTCAATTGATATAAATCCATATTTCTCACCGCAGGAAGTCTGCTTTATTCACTGGAACCTGCCAACGAATAATGTCCTTCAGATTTAAAGGGGGGGGGAAATGCCTAGTCCTTCAAGAAAGCCATAACCAGAAATTATATGAGCTGAAATTCTAATAAGTAAGAAGACCAAACTTATGGTATCAGCCACTCTCACGCATTTATAAGTCTGCCTTTATAAACCATGCCATAAAACTATACAATACTGCGACTTTCAGTGCAACAGCTCTTTGTGGATCACGTTATGTTCTGGCCAAATTCGACAGTTGTGAGTGTTCACCTGATCATTTATGCAGAAGTGGGATTTCTCTGTTTACAGAAAATTTTATGGCTAATTGACAACAGCAGGGGTTCAAGTAAGAAGTTTAAGCTCAGATGCTGTACAAATTCTGTGTCCTGTTACTGCATTTGTTAAATACATATGATCTTGTACGGATAAGTATGCAAAAGCTGTAGCATATAATTTATCGTACAGTGGAATATGACATATCGAAGAACAGACACTAGCTGGCACATTGCCAGTACGAACTGACTCCACTATAGTCATAGCTACATCTGTTATGAGAGTAGAATTTTTTATTTTGTATGGATTTCTCCCTTGTTCATTGCCTCCTTTTCAAACTAATTATTTTTAACTTTTTTTCTTTTTTAAGAATTTCCAAGCGTTTCGTAATGGAAGTTTCAAATCTCAAGAATATAAAAAATTCAGTGGTTTTATAATTACATAAAAGCCACCATTATAATTGAGAAAATACGGTAAGAGATACTTATCTCATATAAGGGATAAACGCAAAAACAGCATTAATGCATTAAGATAAGACTCATATCTTTCAAGATTAAAGTATTAAAGACAACATGCTAATCAAACTTATTCCATAATACGCATGATGATAGCTGAAATAAAAATTCATAATAAAATACAGTGTATTCATCGCGAACTCAAATAAAGAACATTGTGTAAATAAATACTAGCCGACTGCAGCAGACGGCAGACGGCCAGTTACGGCCTGTCACTAACCGATTGATTCTGGTTTTACTTTCTCTACAAATATAGATTACCATGAACATAGCTCAGAAATAAATAACTAACAATCAAGCATGCATTCATTATATGCAGTATCTGGAACTCAATGTTGTACTTTTGCAAAAGAATTTAAAAGAGGAATTTTGGGGGTATTTAGTGACAGAGACTGCGAGGAATGTTTCTACGTCAGCTAAACACCTGCACAATTTCAAACGAATAAGAGCGTCATAAAAGCATATAATTAGAGGATTTTATTCTAATATGATGTGAATTTTGATAAACGTAAAGGTTGAAGACCTAAATGATGCTATTTTCTTTCCTTATTTATTCGAAATTATAAGAAATATGATGAAAACATGCTAGCGGAAAATAGAAGCATTCAACCTATACTATATTTTTTTTTGGGGGGGGGAAGCTAAATCATTGAAGAAATGGAGTTATAGAATTAAAAAATAAAGTTAATCCGAATCCTTCCATTTATAACTGGAATATTAAAATTTAAATAAATCCCCCTTAAAAGAAATGACGCTAAGGAGCGCACAGATTTCTCTACAGCCGAATTATGTAACACAAGCCGTCATAAATGTCAATTTTTAATTAATATAAATGTTTGTAAGATTTATTAGATAGGCTGTTATTAACTATATGAAGTTGATATATTATTAAATATTAAATAAATATTAAATATTATTAAGCAGCATGTACGCTGTTATTACTCCCCCCTCACAAGAATAAGAAATTTGAAAAGATAAAAGAATATTTTCTTGCAATCCAGGCAACAGCAATTTACCACCTTGTATCGTCAATGAATGCCATAGCAGCATTACGTAAAATGAGAAATAAACCAGTGGGTCCCCCCCCTTTCGCGTCACACTATATTCAGCACACTTTTATTCACATCACCTTGTTCTCTCTTATTTTTCCATTATCTTTTCATTTATTTATTTACTTTAATTTCAAACTTCGCAGCGTAACGTCAAAAGAAAAGAAAGATAATAATAGAAAATGTCTACAAACGGTGAAAACGTATTGTGGGAGACAGAACTGCTACACGAAAGAGTGACGAAAGTATAGAATTTGAAATAAGAATTAACGAAATATCACTAGATATTGAAGATTAAGAAATACGGAACACTCATAATCATGAATTTTCTTCTAGAATTATTTTGTTTACTCTTTTATAGGTGCATTAAAAAAAAAAATTATACATTATTTAAATTACGGTTTCTTTAAATGGTAAAATTCCAAAAGTACAGCAAAATTTAAAGCTTTATTAAAACTACAAAGGGGAAAAGGAACACCAAATTTTGCAAGAGAAAGATCTCAAAATTCTATGAGAAATTCCAAGAAGGAGAGTATGAATTACTGCTAATGCTGGCTGGCTCAACAGATGGAAGATGACCTACGATATTAGACAGTTCAATGTTTGCGGTAAAGAAATATCTGTTAATTTGGAAAATTCTAATAAATTCACATCAAATTTCCTGAGAAAAATAGAAAAGAAGGATATATCTCGGGATGAAATTTACGACAGTAAAAAGTGGTTTGAATTTTCAAATGCTGCCTCCGAAAACGTCTGCATCTAGGGAAGAAAAATCGGCCTCAGACTTATAAAAGAAGGAAAAATGAGTTACAATGTTCGCATGCAGCAATGCAACAGGCAACCAGTGGAAAAATCGCCCAACGTTTTAAAATGTAAAAAAGTGCGCCTTCTATGGTCTGCCTGTTTGTTCAAATGCATGGACGAGTGGATCCATTTTAAAGATTGGTTTTCTCAGCAGGTTTTTCCTTGAGTAGAAAAATTTCTGAAATATACGTCAATCAATCGGTAGGGACATTTTGGAAATAATGAAGAAGAGTTACAGGCTTAAACTTGTTTCATATCTTGCTTAGCCATGGAGGAAGGGTGTGGCATGATCGATAAAGAATTATACATGTTGGATATGTGTAGGGCTGGGGTGGGTATCCGAATCTTGGAACGAAATCGAGCCTTGTTCGTTTTTAAAGAAACGTTTCAGGAACATTCAGGTAACGAACTTCAAGAAAGGAGCGAAAGAAAATTTTGAAATAGAGACAAACTGAAGTTAACATTCCAGGCTGCGAAGAAGTTTTTGTTAGTGATAATTGAAAATAAGTAAGGTAGGATAAAAATTGTAAGTTTTTAGGAGATAGCAAAATGTTTGCAATAGTGAAAGAACTTTCCTTTGCATTCACTATTCACGCAGAAGGCCTACTTTTCCGATGGCATTTCTTAACATCTAGAAAGAATCATTTCTAGCTTTCGATTTAAGATGACAGATATACGAATTTTTCTTTCAGCTAAACATTTAGAAGCAATAGTAGCTAAACTGCATACGATCCAACCAACTGCATACGATCAAAGACTATTAATTAGCAATTCGACCCGAGTTTTAATCCCGTAACTGGATTAGCTGCATGAGTGTTTTCATGTATGCCTTCCGTACATCATAAATACGACCCAATGTTCTTCCTTTGAAAGTCCTTTACGAAAACATCCCTTCGTCGGGGAGGTGGTCTTGGGGTGCTATGGCGCAATCGGCTGGGAGGGAGTTGAAAGATAGAGAGGTTCGATACTTTATAATACTAATATAGTTAGCTTATTTGAATGTATGGGGATGGAGAAATTTCTACGGTAAATTGTTTACGTGGAGAAAACTAAACATGCAGTCAGCTCGTTCACCTGGGTTCGAAACTAAAGGAGGTCGAATTACCAGTATTCAACGGTCTTAATCATTCGGCCACGAGTGGAGCCCATGCTTATAAAAATGAATAAATCTGACGATTTCTGCATTTTAAAGCACATTTAAAAACGAAAAACGTGAGAATCATTGCCGAGTTGGTGAATTTTTCGAAAATACACCAGAGAACAAAAGTCCCTTGGTATTTCATTCGGTTCTGATGAAAAGAAAATTAAAAATTCTGATAATCGTGAAACGAAAGCTGAAAATTTATTGGCATATTTCCGCATAATTTCAGATAAATTGCCAATTCATGCCAAAAATTCATTTCCCTAAGCCAGACGAGCTGATAGCTATGACAGAATGTTAATTACTTCATTCAGTTCCATAAAGTTTTCCTTTCAGCTCACAAAATAAATAAGTTTTGAAAAATAACTGCAGCTTATCAGAACTTTACATCTAACGAAATTGTAAATCAGACGTTTTTTGAAACATTATTCGAGTTCGTATTATTAAAATGCTCCCATCTGTCTGAAAACCCTTTATTTCATCCATGTTTTTATCAAAAAGGTAATTATGTCAATTCTAATACTTAGATAATTTTAAGAGAGCAGTTTTGAACATTATGGATAGATTTGCCGAGTAAGTATAAAATCTAATTTCTTCATGAAGTCGTCCAAGTTAAAAATTCCAGTTAGTACAACATTCTTTATGATGTAATTACTTAACATCCTCCATATGTTACTTGAGAATTTCACGGAAATTATTCAAAAACGAACTCCTGGGAGTTATCATTTCATGTCTATTACGAGCATAATTCAAGACTACTGTAAATTAAAAGTACCTACTATTCCTGATTAATCTTTCTGTCTTTGATCACACAATATTCACTAAATGTTCCTTAAAAAATATGGTTGACGTTTCGCTAGAACGATCCCTTTCGTGCGACAGAAAAAGGATGTTGAAAATTGATTTAACATACTAATTTCAATAAAACAGAAGTTTTATGCGCTGGTCTTTTAAATGAAACGATAGCTATTTATAAAACACACTTTTGTAAGTTTTCAATATACAGTTGATTTCCATGGAGGGAAAAAAAAAAAAAAAAAAAAAAAAAAAAACCCGCACAAAAATATCCCAACTGATGAAAGTATTTATTTTTACATTAATGATATCCTGTTATATAACCCATACAGTGCTAGGAATCATTATAACGAGCCTAAATGTGAAATAAGGCCCCCTTTCTTTTAATCACTTATACATAATGAATGTTTCACTAACTGGAATTTTCTTCTGTATAAGAATCACATAAAAAAATATACTTTTAGAGAACCCTCACACATACAGGATTAACACTATTTGCATAAAATTCTCTACTTTAAAATTGTAACTGGAAGATCACGTATCGAATCAATAATTAGGGAAATAAATTCTAGTCTCGTTCTACGAATATCCTACATATTTCATTGAATTCTCTTATAATGCATACGACTGCATATATTTTTGTGAGAAAATATAAGGAACTACTGGCATAATAATGAATATTAATAAGGAGCTGCTGCCATAATAAGGAACTGTTGTCATAATAAAGAAAGTAACCTTTGTAATAAAAAGAATATTTTTACATATATTACTAGTTCGACGGAAAATGTGAAAAAGTAAAGAACAAATATTAAAATATAACTTTTTTCAAACCACAGTATAAAAGACCACCAAAGGACTCTGACAAATTAATTTAAAAAATAAAATAAGTAAAACAAGGGACCTTTTTTATTGAAATTTCCAATAGCGCATATTTTCCAAACATTATGAAACCTTTTACGAAACCGTAATGAAACCTTTTAAAGTTGCAATAAAAATAAGTTATGGATATTGTTTTCTTAGAAGTTATTGTTTTACAAGGAGGAAAACTCATGACAAGAGTACGTGTATAACTTAAAAAAAGTAAATATTGTATGTGTGAATATGGCAAAGCCTCGAGGGCTATCTGCCTAAGGGAAGGGATGCCTTCGTGGAGGGCTTTCTAAGGAAAACTGGCTCGTATACACGTTACACATGGGGAAAACCACGAAAACACCCATGCAGCCAGCCCGTTCGCTGGATTCGAACCTCGGACCGAACTACCAGTGTTCAGCGACTTTACCGCTCGGCCGCTGGTGGGCCTTAAAAAATAATAAATAAATAAACACATAAAAATGGAACTTGGCGTAAAATTAGACAAAAATCGATTATTGGTTTTATGGAAAAATACTAATAACATCGGAGTTAAGGGCGAAGTCTACTTTTTTACAAGAAATAAAATTACTCTGTGCTACCTGAGGGCACGTAGTGATTTGATCAAAAAAGCAATTTGATTTGCTTTCCCTGTTTCCGTTAAAAGTTTTTAATGTAATTATAAATGTAGCATTACCTAACACTGATTAAGTAATACAGACATTCTGGACAAGAAACGGCTAAACATGAAAGATACATAAATGTAAAAAAATCTAAATCTGACATATAATAACCTTCTAGAGACATTAGGTTATTTCGAAGCAGGAGAGAAGAAAAACGAGCAATGCCTTCGCCGGGACTTGAACCTTTCGAATACACGCCGAGATTGCTGATCATTATACCACGAAGGCGTGCTTCGTGGTGTAATAGTTGGGAGAAATACCTTATAACCTAAACGTGAAAAACGTTAATAATTACCACACATGATTTTATTCTTCGATTGAATTCATTGTTGCTCTTTTCACATCAAACTGTCTAACATTTAGGGTTTCACTTTCTTGAGTAATACGTCTGCTAAAAATGAAGTACAGGTTGGCCATAAAAAAATCCCTGGATATAAGAACCCCTAGCGCCCTATCCCCTCAACCAATCAAAATGAAGATTCAGATATTTTTATTTAAGGTATTGGCTTCAGATTGTGATGATTTAAAATATACAGCTCTCATTGTTACGGTTACAGTCATAAAATTTCGAAATTTTCTAATGGCAAAACCCACTTTTTCCTTTCATGATTCCTGCGCAAACTGGTCAGCATACTGAAAAACCATAAATGGCGTTGGAATGATACATGTATGGCGACTAGTAGGCATAAAACATTTGCAAAAATGATCACTGTAAGGGAACAATGACAAAATGGAGAGGAGATAGGTTGACGTACTTTGCATAATTGACAAGGATTGACAGTAGAAGTACCAATCACAGAACACCATGGATGATATATTGTTTGCGAAAAACCTTTAATAAGCAGTGTGAGATTGTGCCTACAATCAGGTGTTCGAACGAGCTAACAGGATGAAACTTATAGATAGGAAACAGCAAGATGAATTGATAAATCTGTTTTATCTGAAGGGGAAAATGCTGCCGAAGTAGTACGAGTTTATAACGAATCTAAGAGGAGGCCCATGTTCTGTAAAAACTGTACGTGATTTGGTATTTTAAAAAAAAAAAAAAAAAAAAAATTGAAGAAACTGGATACACATGTGACCGCGATCTGGACCGATCATGTTTTCCTACTGAAGTTGTTGTGGAAGCCCATTATACAATTACTGCAGGTCCATTGCATACTGCAAGAAATGTTGCTCATAGTTTGAATATGCCGAAAACTATAGTCTTCAAGCTTCTGCGCTCTGATCTGTGGATATTTCCTTTTGGATTACAACGCGTCCAGATGCTGTAACCTCAATGTTGTCACGAACAGCTTTTACATATTTTATCGCAAAGAACTGGCAAAATAAATAAATAAAAACTGGCAAAAATCAAATAGCAATAAAGCATGTTTTCATATTAGAGATTAAGCATACTAGAAGCATTAGGGATTAAGCATACTAGAAGCGAGAATACGATTTCTTCATCATGAGACTATATTAAGACTTGCAACAATTACTGCTTTCAAAAAACGTTGTACCTACTGCACCTTCTTTTTCTCCCAAGATTATGAGTTATCACTTAAAGAAATGCCTGTTGAAGAATGGAAAATGATAAATGGAATTAGCTCTCCATAGATCAATATGACTTCTGCGATAACGACGGCTCTACAGAAGCAAAAAGCACTGATGATACATCGGGAGAAAGGAATCATCATTTTGAATAGCATGATCATGAAAATGAAATCCCCCAGACACTGTCATAATTCAGAACCGCTTTAGAAGCAGTAAAATTCATTCATGATTATGTAGCTGTTCATGACAGTAAAGAAACTGTCTTGCAAACATTTTCTAGAATTTGGTTGCATAAGATATTTTATAAGCAATATACAATTCAAACATAACATACAACTTAAAACTTATTTATCTGCTCTTGTAACCAATCATCCAATCTGAACTTGATCTAAGAACTCATCGTGACCAAACGTTTGCGCCTGTCGTCGGCAAAGACCTTGGGTTATAATTTTGGACCCAATTTACCTTTATATATCAAAAGAAATAAATTTCTAATGTACATACTACACAAGAAATAAATTTCTAATGCGCCTAAAAATGTGTTATGAAGCATCATTATGTGCAATTAATTATACAATCTCAATACTTAAAACAGCTTACCGTTCTTTTTGGGGGGGGGGGAACAGGGAATGTTTTTAGGTGGCGTTATTGATGCACGTGATTTGCGTATGAGCTGCAAAGCTAACCACCTGCATGCCTATCGAAGAATATGCATTGCAAACGTCAAGCAGGTAGCCGCCATGATGGTAGGAAAGCAGGCACCGAAAATATCTATTGCCGACTGAGCTATTTCGTTTTCTCAGTTCTCTATAAGATAAATAATAAAATTATTTTCTCATTTCCTGCATTCTAAATAAATATTCTTAAAAAATTATTTCTTGTCATTCTGTCATATTTTATAACTGTAAAATACAGCTTCGTAAAGAATCTTATAATATAGGAGTGAGTCTCAGTGATTACTGCCAGATTACATGATTACATTGCGCTTTCAAGTTAGCTCTGTCCGAATATAGTTGTTGACTGTCCCATTTCAGCCTTTCTAGAAGTGACTATAAAAATCTTCCACTTCAGGTTTGGTTTGGTTTATGTGATTATGGCAAAGCCTCGAGGGCTATCTGCCTAAGAGGAGGGATGTCTTCGTGGAGGACTTTCTAAGGAACACTGGCTCATATACACGTTACACATGGGGAAAACTAAGAAAACGCCCATGCAGCCAGTATGTTCGCGGGATTCGAACCTCAGACCGAACTACCAGTATTCAGCGACTTTACCGCTCGGCAGCTGGTGAGCCACCTTGCCACTTCAAGAATTTTCTTTTCATCTGTAGATGCTATTGATGATAACATAAAAAAACCAAACCATTTCAGCTGTTCTTCAAGTCAAGGAGAAAGACTTCATTTTTAAAACAAATAATTACAATACATGCTTAAAACTGTATCGCGGGCGTACCAGAGTCACTGCACATCAAATCTCTCTGCTTCTTGGCCATCGAATATTTACTGCAAGAAAACCCTCTAGCTGTTGGTTTTAGAAGCAGAAATAATACTACTTACTAATAAAACAAATATGGTAGAATTCTTAAATTCAGTCTCATTTATTTTTTAAAAAACGACGTGGCCATGTTTCAAGATAACAGTATCAAACTGCAATCAAATAAAAAGTATTTTCATGTTTACTCTATATAATCTTTTCATGCAGTAGGAGATATCACCTATTATGCGACATTAATTTTGCATCTAAATTTTATCTGAAATGACGTGACGACACATCACTCTGTCATTATTTCAATATCGATGCTAAATCCAAGACTATGATTTCTAATCACATCTCTGATCCAAGATAATGATCTCTGATCACATTCTTGGATTTAGCATCGACACTGAAAGGAAAAGCTGAAATGGGAATTCTACCCCATTGAGAGAGAGGCTTAAATGGAACTTTTAAAGGCCTCATCTAGGAAAGCCTGAAATCGGACATACGCATTATAGTCATACGGTTCTTCAAAATCTGTCCGAATTTCAACTAATTGGAAAAAGGTTCATAGAATATTCTTCAGGATTTTTGAATTTCAACCCTTTTTGAATTCTGTACCAATGCGAAGCAAAAATAATTAAAAAAGAAAGCAGAAGCAAAGAGAAGGAAAATTATTGAAACAGATGAATTTGCCACCTGTTAAAACGCGCCGCAATAGATATCGAACAATGCTCAAAGCTTGTAACTCAGGGTTATCAAGAAGCAAAAATAAAATCGAAGGACAACTATTCTAAAACCAGCTGAAGTGGAGGACACTTGAATAAAACGGAATTCGCGATATAAACTTCATTTTAATATCAAGAAACAGGCAATCCAGGGAAGAAAGCATAAATTTCTTCTAAAATAAGGAACAAAACATTAACTAAAAATTGGGTTGATAATACTTACTTAACAACACATTTCGGAGCTGACTTAAAGCCGATATTTCGTCTGCTAGCAAATAATTATAAAAAATCACGGCACGTTATATTCGTAAATTGTAAAGCGTGGAAATTACAAAAACAGACTTTACATTAAATCTACTCTGTTGCTTGCTCTATCAGCATCTATCAGCAAGGAAACTTGTTCAACGTTTACAATATGAGTAGATATAAGCAATTTTCATCTTCACAAATCCGAGTTCTCATGTGTTTTCGACCAAGCACTCCAAATTGCGAGTAGCACTTTTATTTCTAAAAGTGTTAAAGTAACAAATTTTATTAAAGAGGGCCTGAGTTTTAACGAAACTATACTTATTAATAAATTTTACATTTATTTTGGTTAACTTTTATGCTGAATTTCTGCATTTTTTTATCATTCATAATGTAAAATTTAAAAGTTTCCTTGTAATAATCGAGCTATGTATATATTACTTTTAAATATCGCAGTGTTTTCTACGTTATTGTTATAAAATGAAAGTCAAATTAAAGCTCATCTTTCTAAGAGTGAAAGAAAATTTATAATTCAGCAAACTTCCTTGATTAAAAGTCTTTTCTCGCAAAACTAAGTAATTTTTCATCGAATCAGCGATTTGACAGTCCTGATTGATTTATATCGTAGCAGCGCAGCCTAATGTAAACGTGATGCGAAAAATGTAAAGCTTAGACGTTTCTATCGTCAAACAATTTTTTACCCCCTTTGGAGGGAGGAATTTTAACAATGCTGAGAAACTTTGGGGTGCAATGATTATTCACTTACAATTACATAATGATTATTCACTTAAAATTACTTTTCCCCAAATTATCCAATTTTCGTACGAATCATTATCATCGCTATTCTCATTGTGATTATTCTCAGAATGATTTTCTTCCTTCATTTTTTTCATTACATTATCAAATCGTTATCATCACTTCCGAAAGAAAAATATATTAACGGCTCGCTCTCACGGTTTAATGCGCAATAGTACGCGTCGATTATTAGATTGTGATGCAAGCTATAAATGATGTCGCCACATGAAATCAGTAGAAATGTCATGCATACGTGGTGAACAGGAGCCAGGAATTATGGTAAAGAATCTTTGCGGTCTGCTGACACTGGTAGACTATTGCTAAGGACGAATCTCAAATTGTAATGTAGCACGACATTAAGTAGGGTGAACATTAAGCAGGGTGTTCACCACTGGTGGTGCAGATATAATCCTGCCGCATTACCTGTGCTGTTCCGCTGCAATATTTGAAGGAGAACATAGCGGGGGAAGTGTTCCGAAGGCTTCCTACCCCTTCTTCTTTTGGCAACATCTCGAGAGGATTTTCGACTCGACGTGTATTTTGAGTGCAGCTTGGCGCAGAGAAAGTACACGCTCACAAGCACGCTTGCCTTCTCTAGGACTCGAACCCAGTCTATCAGTATCACTAACCACTATAACGGTTGGGAGGTTTCGGAAAAATATGGAAGGTTTGAAACATGAAAATTTAAATAAGCGAGTGTTCGATGACATGTTGCGTTGTCGACCATGAAAAAAATTTATCACCTAAAGCACCACGAAAAAGGCAAATATGAGCAGTGTAACTTCAATGTATCGCTGGCCAGTCACAGTCCCTGTTGTAACCATATGAAGGCACGTGTGGCTAGTGATCATGATGCCGGCCCATACCATACTGCATTTAAAATATCGATTCCGTTTCAAAATATTTTTTGCACGATAAGTAGTAACATTCTCACGACAGATCAGATGGCATCTAGAATCCGAAGACAGACTGAACTTACTCTCATCTGAGAGCGGTATGCAAGCTCAGTCTTGTTCAGTTCATTTGCGATCCTCGCGATGCTAAACGGGCGGTAAGGTGCTGTCTGGACAGTGGGACAAACACAACAGTTCTGCAGGCATACGAATCATTCTCCCAAACGTTTGGTTCAGTTTTCCGGGAAATACGCTGTCAAGTAGTAGCACTAAACTAATTCACCACTTGCTAAGCGGCAGTGCGCCGGTTTCTTATTGCCGATAGGGCAATGTATCTGTCTTCTGCAGGCGTATTACATGTAATACGACCTTCTCCGTGACTCTGGCTACACATTTCAGTTGTTTTAAATAATTTCCACAGCCATGAAACAACGCTGTTGAACCTCTTGGAATCTTCTGTTATATTCTGCCCTTCTCCGGTTTTAATAAAAAATGATACCACCACGTGTAAAATCATCTAAGTGTATCTATGGGAAAATATCTATGGGAGCCTTCAATGATTGTCAATTAAATCTTTCCCGTAAAACTTTCACTTGGTACAACAATTTCCGACACTCGTCACATCCTTTAAATCTTTCATCAGCGTTACCATGTGATGAGCAAGCGATGAAATGAAATTTGCATGCGCACATTTATTCTTATTGTATCCCGCACTTATTCCATATTTTGCTCCCTTTCAATTTGTGGCTGCTATGAGTGATAGTCTTGTCATCTTTAGAAACTGTCTAGCAATGCCAGACATAGTTAAATAATAATGCGAGTACACAAAATAGATACCCGGCAGTACAAAATGTAAAATTGTGCAAGAAATCAACTTAAATTAGATTTTTCATCGATTGGGGGATAATTATCAAAAGCCTCTTATCCCCTCCCCCACTCTTCAACACAAGTTTTTCCCCCCTTTGCTCCTGAAGAAGTGAGTCAGTCAATCGACCTTGAAGAATTTTATGTAAAATATATCCTCCCCACCCCGAATATAGTAAATCTGGGTGTAAAGAAGCAGGATGATTGCGGTCGAAAACCTATAGTCACAGAGCACCATACAACAAAATTGTTAAATCAAATTATTCGCGCCTCGTATAGCGGCGGTATTTATACTTTGGCCAGGAGCGATGACACAGAATGTACGGATAGAACATTCTAGAAAATTCATTTCTATAATCTCGAAAATGTGAATTTAGAAACACACTAGAGGCTTTTATAAGATTTTTACCGTTAATTTTAATATTATGTATATTTATTTATAGCCTCTAGTTATTTAATAACTATAGGCTTTTATAAGATTTTTAACGTTAATTTTAATATTAATAAAAATATATGAAATATTTAATAGCATATGCATTAACCACTTTGTAAAAGTTTTTTTTTTTTTTTTTTTTTTTTTTTTTTTTTAAAGATTTAAGCAGCAAATACGGTGTTATGACGGAGTATTCAGGGAAAATATACGAATATTATTTGGCTGAATTTCCATAAAATAGTAATGGACAAGTTTGAAATGTTACGAGAATTGTCAGAATGTGACAGGTAAAAGGGTATAAAAAATGTCAGTGGCAAAATAGGCCAACTGATCTGCTCGATGAATGGCAATAAAATGAAAAGCAGATAATACAGTAAGTAAAGCATATCCAAATTTTACATACATACCTTCAGTTTCAATAATTTTATTTTTCTCCACACTGGAGGAAATCTAAGACATTCTAATAGTTTCGTTCAAACTTTTACGTCCCCAGAATTCACCGGTAAACACAACAACCATATAGTTATAAGAGGTGTTTATTTATACACTAGACGGTGTAATAAATTCCCTTTTAAAACAAAAATTTCTTAAAATGAAACGCAGATTATAAAAGAGCGCAACTATTTTTAGGTTCTTTTCCAACGAACTTCAATGCCACTTTCTATTTCTATCAAAGCATAGACCTTTCAGTAAGGAAGCAGTGTGGGAAGCTAAAAGATTTTTTTTTTTTCTCTTTAAGTAATAATGACACCTTTAAAAAGAGCTAATAAAGATGACTAAATAAATAAAAACTTGTGGTCTGTTTAGATTCTTGTTTAACACCTAAAAAGAATCAGAAACTGATTTTAGCAATAAGAAAAGTGCAAAATCAATGAAAAAGTACGAACTGATTATTTTCTAATAACAAAACACAGTAACATAAATATATAAACTAAATAGCATTTATAAAGATTCTAAACTCCATTTTCTTTCTCTTTACAAAGAACCAAAGGATAATGTCCCAAAATAGCCTTGACGATTTTATTCCCGATTTAGCCTGGACCGAAATAGTTTTTGACATTCATTCTCATATTAGCCTTCATTTTCCACCCCCTCGTATAAACGTAAAACAGGGTGAATTTATGATACTACACCCTATTCGTTACACCAAAAACATCACGTGGGTCACCATCAACTTATCTTCGCATTTGACCTTACTTAAACACCAATTTCCAGTAGCAGTTTTTTTGCCCCATTCTTCCTTTTTCTTTTATTGGCTTGTCACATTAAACGATACTGGTTACATTAAGAATTCTTTTAACAAGGATTTTAAAAAATACAATATATTGAAACTCGGAGGGGCTAAAGCCCTAGTTTATGATGGTAGGTCTTTTAGACTGAAAACCTAATATAAAATTGAAACAGGCATTGGATTCGCCTATCTAATAATTGCAATAGAAACATTCTAGTGAATACAGACGAGAAAGTCATTGAATGCACAAGCGATGAAGCAAAAATTACGGTACAGAAATATTAAACGAGTTATTTTAGAAGATGTCAGCCATTACGACAATGTAAAAAAAAAAAAAAAAAAGATAGAAGAGTGTAAAATTAAGGTTAAAAACTTCCACTAAAAGAATACAAAAAACAATGCATTTATGCAATTTTAAAATTCCGCATATGATCATATCCCAACAAAATAAATCACGACAAAAAGGTGTTAAGCAGTTCAAAGAACAGACTATAGTTCTCTTATTTAAAGAACAGGTGTAAAAGCACAGACTATGTTATTACACGAATGAAATGAGAGGATATTTACTGATCGGGCTCAATTTAAAATAAAATTACTGAGTTCTCCTCTAAACTGTTAAAGCCGCTTTGGGAATTGATTCAATCGGCACTAAAATCGAACGAAAGCATGCTGAAATAAAAGGGAACTACATAAAAATATGATTTTGCTTTCCGGATTAAAATAAATAAATAATTTAATAAAAATACATGTCATTGTCATCTAATAAATGGAAGCCTTTAACACTTGAACAAAAAACCTGGAACTGCTACGCGCGTATAGGTTCGTAATGGATCAAATGAAAACAGAATAGGCGAAAGCATCATGAAATTTACTTTTTCCTAAAGCACTTCACTGTCCAGGCACATTTCACTCAAAATTACTCGTACAGCTTAGCATGACAAAGCAAAATCAGTAGTTAGACTTCCAACTAATAAGAACAGCTCATGACCGAGCGGTAAAAGCCATGGAACAGTGTTAGTTCGGTTCGGAGTTTGAATCTCAGCGAACGGGCTGGCTGCATGGCCGTTTTCATTGTTTTCTCTATGTGTAACGTGGATACAAGTCAGTTTCCCTCAAAAGTCCTCCACGGAGCATTCCTCCCTTTCTGCAAAATGGCGGAGCGCGCAATAAATAAAGATAACTTACTAAGAACGTTGATAAAAGGCAATGCTAAGAGCTTCAAAAGCGTAAGCTCGTGTAATAATCTCTCAATTCACTGGGCTAAACTGAAAACTGATATTCACACCGGTCTTATATAGTTTTCTCCTGTCCGTCGAGAAATTTCCAGTAACTTCGATTTCTCGACATGCACAGTTACACAAATCTCAGACCAAAATGTTGCCAAGCCTGGTGATTTTTGGCGATTTCTCGCCAAATTTGGTGACACAAATTAACCATCGCCAGTTTGGCCCTGTCTCGCCAATTATATTCAATGGACTTAAGACATTAACCTTATTTTTCCGGCGATGCTTCGTATCATGAGCCTTTCATATTTGTACAAGAGATACTACAGTTTACATATAATTTCATTAAAATTATTTACATGTATACAAAATTCGTAACAGTAATTTACTGTTTGCGACTGAATTTATTTCTAACGTTATATTTTACCACTATTTCAGATCAGATTACACAATGGAGTGGGCAACCAATCGATCTCGAGATACAAGTCAATAGTGATAAGGTTTTGAGTCGAGTGTAAGTTAATCTGGACGCTGGTGGTTTGCCCGAGTTTAAAGGTCGGCGAACGGGTTGATTACAAAGGTGTTTGTGGTTTCCCAATGCGTAACATACATATGATCTAGTTTTCATTGGAAAGACTTCCACGAAGATATACTTCCTTTAGATTGAAAACCCACTTATACTTTATCATAATCAGTCAACTTAACCTTCTATTTAATATTTTCTTTGTATTCCAATGTAATGAGATATTCGTCCGCGGGAAACCTCGAAAAGTAACGCACAGCCTTGTTTAAAAAGAAAAGCTGTAGCGGATTTACATACTGTACAGTGATTCCGCATAATTATGCGGTAAATGGTGCTAGAACTGCATTTGCGTTGTATTGAAAGTTAAACGGTTTTCCACTGAAAAGGTAAACTATCATACTTCAACGGCGCCCCAGGTGTGAAACTTGGTAGCCTGTTTACGTAACGTGATGAATAGCAGTGCAGTGACATCTCTGCGAATATGCGGGAAGAATGAATGAATATCAATCCAGGAATTTTCTCTCCTACATTTTCAGCAGCTTAAGCCGATAAAGTTATTGATCCTCACCTGAGATGCCACTTTAAAAAAAAAAAAAAAAAAAAAAAAAAAGAAGAGAGAGAGAGAGAGAGAGAGAGATCGGCCCCAGCCTAGTTGTTACTATCTAAATTCATACCTCATCAGTTTCATGTGACGACGATTGCCTAAAAAGATGCAAATATTTTTAGCGTTAAATGAAAGCGGCAGGTATGTGCCTCCTGTGTAATCTGAAATAAATCTTGTAAAATATGCTTTGCATTTGTCTTTATTTTTCGTAATAACTCTGCATTTAAAAATGTAGCCATGATTTTCATAAAGCTTATAAGTTTATAAGTCAACGGATTTACAACGGATTACATAAAGCTTATAAGTCAACGAATGCAGGCCGTGGGAAAATTGAACTCTATGACATACAGGAAGGTCCTCCTTATTACACGCTGTTTCACTGTACTTTCCGCTCTCCTATATTAACTATGTAATAAATACTTTTCCAACTAATCAGCGTTTTGAGGAACTACACAGTTAACTCAATCAAAACAAACCTGTGGATGAACAAAAGTTAATATTCATTATAGTGGGAAAATCTTGTTAAAATGGTTTCGGATATTATAAAACCTCTGCAATAAATACAGTATACAAGAAACATATATAGTAATTAAAATAGTTAGGGCTGCTACCATTGGTTAGACTTCGCACCAAAGTTATGTTTGGCCCTAGCGGTCACTCCGTTAATAGAAAAGTGTATTTATACAGTATAAAGTAATTATGCACTTTACAGAGAAATTAAAAAAGCCTTAAGAAAACAATAAATGCAGAAAAATAATACAAAACACAACGCATAGTACACACATGATTATAAGTATATATGCATATGTAATAAGTTAAATATAAATATTTAAAAATAAATCCCAAAATCTGTAACTAAGATTTGGCTATTATATTTGCATATAAATTAAATTTCTTAATCACAGATAATTAGCACGATTTTAACAGAATCCACTCTCTGTTAAACCAAGTCAAGTCACTTACACAAGAGTAGTTACAATTTCATACACCTGTTGATTCAAATATTTCCTTTTCCCCTACAGACAACCTGGCTTATTTCTTTTAGTACGCACATTATTTACATCTGACTTTAAGCTACATAACCACGACCTAAAGTCGTGGCGTATCGAATAGCGTTAAAATAGAGAAATATTACACTACTATGCCATGCAGCGGTCAGAGTTCTTTTTTGAGGTCAATTTTATAATAAATATTAAATCAGGTATGACAAAGCTGTAGAAAAAAAAACATTTCCAAAATCGTCCAAAACGTAAAGAAATGATTAACGAACCATGGCGAGGAAAACAGCAGCGGCTAGATGAAAAGACACACAAAGATAATACTCGTATAAGTCAACGAATGCAGACCGTGGGAAAATTGAACTCTATGACAAACAGGAAGGTCCTCCTTATTACACGATGCTGTTTCACTGTACTTTCTGCACTTCTATATTAACTATGTAATAAATACTTTTCCAACTAATCAGCGTTTTGAGGAACTACACGGTTAACTCAATCAAAACAAACCTGTGGATGAACAAAAGTTAATATTCATTATAGTGGGAAAATCTTGTTAAAATGGTTTCGGATATTATAAAACCTCTCTGCAATAAATACAGTATGCAAGAGACATATCTAAAAAGGCTTTCTTAGAAGTCGTTATAATGGCAGCATAAGCAAAGTTTATGTGGCTACGAAATAGTAAATTTTTAATCTGCAATAAAACCTGTTATAAAAGTTAAAGAAATGGTTAAATTCAATATTTAACATTTTGGATGTAATAAAATGCTATTTAAATCATCAAAAATTTTAAATAAACAAAATCTTTGAGAGACCATAAGAGCTGTCCTTAGAAACACAAAGCAATCTTATCAAAGCGAAAATTAGGCTGCTAGCAAACCTGCAACAGAAACAATTATTCGAAGTATTTGCTAATCCACAGACTGCCAAAACTGTTATGACTCTGCTGAATATCACAACACAGCAGCAAATATAAATTCATTGTGAGTGCAAGAAGAGAAAAACTCATCCTTCTTTCTCAAAATCTATATGATTCGTATTTATGAGAAATATTAAACGAAAGAAATCAGCACCAATTACGTAATTTACGGTGCTAGAAAAATTTATAATGTTAAAAAAATTATATATATTGAACTAAAGTATACATATATTATTACAAAAAGGAAAATAAAAATTTAAATCATTAAATTATTTAAAGTTTAAATTAGAAGCGAGTTCTTTTGTTTTCAAACTGCTCAGTTTGCTAATCAATTACGGAGTGATTACTTTTAGAAGATAAATGGAAGACTTAACGTTTTGTCAAATGGCAACAGTATGAAAACTGGTTATGAGCAAAGGCGCAAACATAAATTAAAAGTCATGTTTATCGCAGTGATACTTTCCAAGCTTTGCTTCTAGATTCCCCGCCCCCTCCTAGTCAGTTTTCGAGGCATAATTGTATCCACGGATTTTACTTTGCCAAGACATGATTTTACAAAGTACCAGAAACCACGGTGGTTGGATTTCGGATCAACCCCTCCTACGACGCCTAAAAAAAATCATTATCTTATCATCTGCTCTTAAATTCCTAAGTACATTGGCAAATAATGTGCATTTATAATTTGAAAGAAAAATTTTAAATCTTGACGTTGCGGGTATTGGCAACGACTCAACAGAATTGGCAACTAACCAGACAGTATGGATGATTAGTTGAGATTTCATCCTTCGTAGATAGTAATATGGTAATATTATTTGAACTGTATATATGGAATATATGGAAGTTATGCAAAAAATGAAACAAAAAAGCTACGAATGTTCCTAACATCAAAATTATTACACAATCTTAACGAAGAATGGTAACAGTTAACTAACAACTTTAAAACGCATGAGCGAATCCTGTAAAAAATTGCAGAGGAAAAGAAGATGTTAATAATAATAATAATAATAATAAAAATTTAAAAAAAATCATACGAACGAGTTTTCAAGAAAAATACATATAAAAAAGAAACTGCAAGCTGAACAATGAACGCAGAATAGCTTTTGCAATCGGAAAGTACTTCCCAAGATAAGTTGATGTAGTGGTTACAACTTTAAACGCTTCTCAGCACATCTATTATCATTGAACGAATCAAGGCCGTCAGGCCAGACATATTACATAAAAAAGAATCTCTATATGTCCGAGTATAAAAATGAATCATTGGGTATAACCTCTTATCGGTGACCAGTTCGCACAGATATCTTGAGCAAGAAAAGGCAGGTGACCGACTTCAGGCAAGATGTTACCGGTTGAACGCGCCCACAGACATTACACACACGACATAACAGAAACGGAAGAGAAAAAAATAAAGAATGTGGTCTGAGATGTTCTAAGAAAAATTCAAAAAAATTACGCTTGTGGAAAGGTGGAGTGGCAAAACGGGATTTCCATTTTACTTTGAATTCTACACAAAGTGCTCCTTTGTTATAGTGCAGATGGTAAGGCTAAAATTAAACTTCCATTATAAAAAGCCACCCGCGTTATACTGACAGTGAAAGGTTCCAAAAGAGGAAGAGAGGAGACTGGAAATTAAGCAAAGCTCAATAATTAATTTAAGCTGGTTTTGTATAAAAACTTCACGCATGTCGAGGGAAAAGAGCACAGTGTCTTGTCCTTCAATAGGGAAAAAAAAAAAAAAAGTACTCTGCATAGTAAAATTAAGTAGAAAATTCAAATGAATATTTATAAGCAACGTGGATAACATAAGCTTATCAGTTTCAAAAACCCTCTTCTAGAATGCTGCCAGCATCACTGGACTAGGTTCGATTATTTAATTATGAATAGGCAAGTGATACCTTCGAACAGAACTTTCTAAGAGAAAGTGGCTTACATTTATGTTACACTCGGAAGGAAACACGAAAGCACCCATTAAATTAGCCCGCTAGCTAAGATTCTAATACAGGACGAACTACCAGAAATCAGTGGTCTCGCTTCACTTGGGCATTATGGGGTCCGACGATTAATATGAAATCTATGTTTGAAATGTTTTATAGAATCTGTAAATTATGAAACCAAAAAACATATATCTTCTTCAAAACATATCAATCTATTTCTCATTTCAGATTACACTATTTATCCGAAAGAAACACTGATTCTCGATAGCATAATGCTGAAAACCGAGACAAAAATTTTGATTTTGTGCAGAGCGTTTCGGTTTGGTTTGGTTTATTTAATTATGGCAAAGCACACTAGAGCTATCTGCCCAAGGGGAGGGATGCCTTCGTGGAGGACTTTCTAAGAGAAAATGGCTCGTATACACGTTACACATGGGAAAAACCACAAAAACGCATATGCAGCGAGCCCGTTCGCGGGATTGGAACCTCGGACCGAACTACCAGTGTTCAGCGACTTTACCGCTCGGCCGCTGGTGGGCGCAGAGCGTTTCGAAGCGGCATAAAAAGTGCATTCATATTATAAAATTTCTCGAGACAACTCGATGGATTTTTTGACACCAGGATTATGAAAATATAGCAACTTCTTACGTCTTCTTGTTTTTGGTACAGAATATACATGTATATATTTCTCTAAAGAATACATAGAATAAAGCAAAGAAAAAGCGAAAGGATTTATTTGAAAACCGAATATGAGAGGTTCTCGAACCCAGAGATTCAACCTTATTTTTTTACAATGTTCCGATTAAGGGAGATTTAACTGTAATCACACGGAACTGATAAGCTGTCGAAACGCACATTTAAATTACCATTACTTTCAGCATTTCGTTTAGGCACTCTTTTCTAGTAGACACAGAGGAAATGCAAATTCGACTAAATTACCGCAGCATCCCAACCTACATGTCGATAAATACTAGGATTCCGCATTTCCTCAAAAAATACTCATACGCCCTGATTTCAGCGACTCGGGCGAGCAGTTTCACCGAAAAGAAATGAGAAATTATGTAGTAAAAGTGACATGCTCACTAAGCAATCGCCTAATAGGCAGGCCCTGAAGGACTGGTTGCGTGTAATGAAGACGACGACAGATGTAGGATACTGAGGCAAGAGTTACTACAGCTCAATGAACGATGAAGCCGAGAACGGGGTCGTACCACCATTTTGCATAATTGTGCTTACTCATTCGAAAAGGGATTGGTTGACATTCAATATGAAGCCCGAAAGCAAAAGCATTATTTATCGATTGCATTTTAATACTAAAAAATGACTCGGAAAGTATTGTGCAACGGAAGTGAGAAGAAAATGCCTAAAGCTTCTTATTCTTGTTTAGGTTAATATCATGTTTCGTTACTAGAATAGCCTTTTTTTGGTAAACTAATTGTCAGTATTCAGCTTCAGCAATCTTAATATCCATTTACTGCGCCATACTAAGATTAGAGGAATGCCACGTGGTATTCAGCAGTTATTTCAATGCTGGCAGCTGAGTAAAGGCTAATCAAATATTTCACAGAATATTCCACAAAAATTATAAAAAGAAAGCAACAGTAATAAGGTTAAAAATCAGGATTCTTCATGGAGAAGAAGCATCCGTAATTACTAATCTTCTTTGAAAAGACGGAATGACATTTTTATTATTCAGCTGAAAAATTATCGCAATAAATTTCCTATGACCGATCTTTTCCTAAGAATTGTTTCATATATTGTGCTAAAGCTCAGTTTAAGCATTTATTACCTTGTTTAAAGATAGTTTCAGTTTCTAGTAATTTTTCTCCGTATTTACAAACTTTATCAAAATCGAAACGCCGCGAGTGTTGTAGCTGAAAGCTGTACTAAAAATAAAGAAGTTTATAATTATTTAAATACAAATATACATACATATTTTTTCTGTACGCGCCAAAATTCTTAATTCAAAGTATTAGAATTATTTGACCTAATTATTAATCTGAAAACTTAATATTTATAAATCAATACATTTGAATTACAAAGTGTAACCAACAGAACTTTTCTACAGATGCCGACCTTTAGATTTCAGACAAAAAAAAAAAAAAAAAAAAAAAAAAAAAATAGAAATGGAAATTCTTTCCCTTTGCATCATTATTTAGTTGATAAATTAAGAATTTTTGTTACGTTAAAAAAAGTCATTCTCCAGGTCCGTCAGCTGCTTTCAGATCGAGTATTCGGCTCGCACGCAATTTGAGTTGGAGACAGCTGTTATAAAAGATTACTTATAAATATTCCTGCGAAACAATCCTTGGTTGAATATCTTTTACTGCTTAAGGAAATGCTTTTTAAAACAAAACAAATATAAAATTATGGAAAAAAAAAGGGAAAAGTTTGAAAATGCGTTAATGGGACACGCCTTGTTTCAGCGCTCCAACACCAAGTAAATTTACGCGAAATCTTGATATGCTATCTTTAGCAAACAAAGAAGCATTATTTGAATATGGTACGATGATACTGATTAGATAAATCAATGAAAATGGATCTCCGTATTCAGTCACTAGATGGAGAAAACAAGAAACTGCACAAGCTGCGACAACCAGCAGCAGAAACGCATAGGGGCAGCGGTTCAATCTGTAATCTTCAGTTTTACTTCCAAGATCATGAACAAAGTTTCCGCTTGTTTTGATACAAGGGGAGGGAGGAAGCAATCATTCGTGAAAATGAACACAAGGCTTCTCACATTATGCATTTATTAGAAGCTCTCTCCATTAACTTGTCTTGTTAAGACAGACTTTTCTTGGTCTTGCACAATTTATTGAAAAAACCGCAAAACTAGCCTTTGCAGTAAAGATATTATTAATGATCTGTACTGCTTTGAAAGGGAGTTATAATGTGACATTATGAGGAGAGGGAGGAATAATTTTTAATAATGAATAATAAAATTTCAAACAAAAATGCTTAATTTTTCACAACAGCATTTAATACATGAAACTGTTAACGCCGATCACCTTCTAAAGTGACTAGCATTTCTGAGAAAACAAACAAACGACACAACTGAACATCACTCTCTATAGGGCAAGTATTTCTATGTAGGATCAAAATCGACTGAAACTACAAGGGAAGTTTCCCCGTATATAATAATTCTTTTACTAATAAAATTGTTTTAGTTGCAGGAGAAAAAAAAGGAATATAGCGCTATAGTCTTTCAGTATTTCCCTTACATAATTTAATTGAAAAGTAACAGTTGATTTTAACTTTAAAGTATTACGATGAATGTCACAGACATCAGCGACAATAATTTTCAAGACTCATATAAATTAGGTGCAGCAAAGATATCTTTAATTTTTTTAATATATATTTACGCGCTTAAATACTTAATTAAAAATGTTATTATTATTAAAATTATATACGTACATTTGAGAGTGATTTATGTGTTAAATTTATAAATAATTCCAAAAATTATGTACAAAGCGGGGGTAGTTTTCATTACTTTACCATAAATTCCACCTGAACAGTAAATGAAACTTACTGGGCTGGGTTTACACGAAAGCTCTTTCAAAACGAAATGTGTTTCGGGAGGGGCACAAATTAATCCTTCCATACATTCGTAGTGAATGATATCAATGAAAATTAGCTAGTGAATCTCAACAAATACTCCATTGGAGGTCGGGAATAGTTAAATCGCTAATAAATACCAAGGTTTGATTCCTGACAAAATTTAATGAAATTAGAATGATGCTTTAGTGATGTACCGAAAACGCTTAACCATATCTACATATGTAACGGTGAAAGTCAGTTATAAACTATTTGTTTAATCAAGTTGTACAGATTTTATTTTGTTCTAACCAATTTTGTTTATTTTAAGAAACTTTCCATTCCCTTCTGATTTCAAATTCCTGCCAGAATGCAAATTTAAATGACGTATGTGCAAATCTAAGCGAGTTCGGAAATACGAGTAGTATTTAAGTAGCAGATTTTAAGAGTTCGTGAGTTTATGCTGCGTGTTGAAAGTAGCTCTGTAGCTTAATATCTGACGATAGCCACTTATTTTAGATTATATTGATATTCTAGGTTCGGCTTTACTATATGCAGCCGTTAAGCGGTTTAGACTGAGTAGAAGCCAGTCGTGTAGCTAAAAGTTAATTCATTCTGACTGTACATACTGTTTTGTGTTCAAGTTACTTAGCCTAAGTGGTGGTTAGTTTGTAAGCACCAACTGAGTGCATATTCTGTTCAGTTTTAGTTAAAATAAAAAGGTTGCTATAACCTTCGTCTGCGGTCATCCATTCCTTGAAGACATAGCGAGAATTTGCTACTTCGTCTTTCAATAGGGTCTACAGTTTATGCTCACAAAGTATACAAGAAGACTCTACAAAGTAATTTCTCATTCATGCTATACATTCAGTTAGTAATTAGCGTAGCAAATGTCACATCAAACAGATACTGTACGTGTAGCGCGAACAAGAAGAGACTTTCTAGAGTGCTTTCAGAATTTTTTGCATTATGTTTGTTTTGTAAAAATTAAATTTTCTTCATTTATACTTAACTTTTCTTTCTACTCATTAAATCGCAAATTATGGCTACAACATTAAATATCATTATATGCTTTCCCCTCTTTTAGTTCCATATTTACAACGAACGATTCAGCATCTAAGGTTTTTAACTAACCTACACCCCTCCCCAAACCAGAAACATTACACATTCCGGTTGTAAGATCTTTCTTGTTAAAGAAGAAAACTCTGAATACGTTCGATTTGAATTTATGTTTTTATAAATGGGGGGGGGGGAGAAGAGTACCAGCGAAACTTTCACACAGCCAGCTTATTCTACATGCCATAAGCTAAAAGAAAATCTTATTCAGAGGAGCAAAAAGGAAGATAAACTTATTTTTCAGTCGTTAAGAATTTCATTACTTTAACTCAGCATTACTTTTAGGAAAATACCCGAAAATATTTAACACTTTAACAACTGAAGGCACACAATTCGTATTAACAAAGAGCTCCGGAATTTTCGATATAAGCTGCGCGATTAACGTCAGGAGGAAATAGAAGTAACCTTTCAACTGTCATTTCCTCACCTTGAGTGTCTGACAGACGTGATTTCAATTCACTTTCACCTGCATTCCAAGTTCCGAGTAATATAAACGGAACCTGTTACCGACAAACCATTCTCTAAATCTGAACTGAGTCAAGCAAACTGAGGATAGTTTCCTCGAACAGCAATTCCTGAGTACATTTGAATGGGAAAAATGAATGCGAAAAAATTATGCATCACTTTTAAGCAGAGAAGGATAAATAAAAAGATTAGGCTGTGTATCAATCAACTGGATTTAGTTCAAAATATTAATATTATTGCTTTTTTTTTTGGATGTTTCTGACTAACGCGTTCTCCCCCCCCTTTTTTTTTTTCTTTCCAGGTATCAGATTTGCAATATTTGTCTAATTGCTGTATTATCATAGCAACTAGCATTTTTCGTATTCAGCATCTTCGCATCTGTTCTGTTTTGCAATTTACATGTTTTTTTTTTTTTTTTTTGGTTAATAAAATAATAAAATTAATTTGTTTGTTGCCTTTCCATCCATTCCTTGATGTCTTCAAGGAATGGATAACAAATAAATAATTTGTTAATTGCCTTTTTGATTTACTATTTTGTTAATTTTGACAATTTATTGCGCTTTTGCTGCGTTTGACAAATTTCCATTAATTAATAATTATAATTTTCTTTAATATATACAGAAGATAAAATTCGAAGTTATAATAATACCTTAAATCTTTTTTTTATTTGGTAATCCCCCTTTCTAGCCTAAAAATAGGAATATGCTTATCTTTCTTAATAATTAATTTATTTATAAGTGCATTATTTCAAAACTACTCCTTTTCATATGATTCTCAACGCAATGCTACACTTATATAACGTTATCTTACGTACATAAGTACGCTAGACACGTACATCATGTACTTACATAACGAAAAAAGTGAAATTTAAGTCTTTTATCCAATAGCAATGAAAAATTTACAAACCCAAACCTTTAAATAAACCAGCATAAATAAAATGAAACAATAAAACTTCGCTATTCTTAATCTATTACTACCAGTCTCCGATCCTCTCGTGCTTTTGGAGCTGCTTAACATGTCAGCTGCCATCCTCTCTTCGGTTGCCAGTTAATAGTTCGGCGAATACGTCAAAAGTAAGCAAATATTCACGAAATAGAGAGCATAAGTTTTGGGCCAGTTCAGCACTGTATATTTTAAACATGTTTTGCCAAGAATAAAGAAGTGTTTCAACGGCATCTATTTTGTAGCCATCCAAATTTCAACATCTACGAGACTCAAAATTTTTATTCTCTCTCTCTCTCACACACACACACACGCATAAAATATCCATGTAAACAAATACAAAAATCTACTGTGTATTCTACTATCCATGCAAATAACTTCTTTAAGAATAAACTATTTCGGCAGGTGACATACAGTAGGTCATTTCAAAATGAAATGTTAAACAAAAAGTCGATTACTATTTCTATATCTTCGGGCAATTCACCTGTGAAGTCTAACAATGAATATAACAATGCAGGATCTACAAAAAAAAAAAAAAAAAGTAATGACTTTTTAACAATAAATGAAATATTAAATGCTTAATATTCACCTCACTAGGTTAATTAACATTTCCAATACCAGCGAAAAATAAAAACGAAAAGTAGGGGAGATATTTGTACATAACATGACTCTGGATCTCATAAATATTAATGAGATATATGATTAAACATCAAAGTGCAATAAATCAGGAAAAAACAGGTTAAAAAAGATAGCTTCACGTACTGCCCAATCTTTATTATTATTTTTTTGAACTTGAATTAAATGCGGATTTAATTTCAAGTGAAGTGTGGAACTACCAAAGCGGAATGTAAATTAGCACGTAAGTGAGAGTGTTACGGAATGTGACTTTCGAAATAAAAATATCACGTAATTTTCCAACACACGCGAATGCCCCAAATATAAAAATGGATATTAGTACATGTAGCTAATCAGCGATACATAAATGAGTAGCGACATGATTCACATTATTATATACGGCGATGGCTCCCCTCCTGCTTCCAAAAATGCATTCCAAATTCCAAAATGCACGTTACAAAATAGAAATTATCAATCCTTGATATTCTGCCGGGGAAGTAAAATTGAATACCTGCATGTTACGCAAATTACGTAATGTCTTGCTCCTTCGCAAATCAAAATCGAAAGATTAAAATCAACAGGAATCATCTAGTTGGCGGTTCAAACAAAATGTCAGGGTGCCATTCCTAACTCTTAATTTAATTAGAGAACGTATTTTAAACAATTTATGAAGCAAAAAAAGTCTTTGAAATACCTTTGGTATACAAGCAAATATGCTTATTACTAACATTGTGAAGCATCTTATGGCCCACCAATTCTGAGGACGTCACATAACGGTCAACATTACCGATAGTCACGTCCTCTAAAGCCACCACCTCCACAGATGAGCAAAATCGTCAGAAACTGTAAGTTGTCGACTCACAGGCAAACTTACGAAAGGCAGGTCTATTTTTCTACTGAAGCGAGTGATCATTCTGAATGTATTTTGCGTCTGATTCAATCCCAAAGGAAAGGAAAATCTACGCTAAGGTCAATAGAGATACTTTAGATTTCATACCATGGTTATTTGTTGCACTTGCATCACACACAAAAACCTCCTTTTAAGACCCACAGTTCCAGACAATTTTGATCTTTCGTGAAGGAAATGTCTTAGACGATTGTCGATGATATTCAGCATAGTCGGTTCAGTATAGTTCAATACATATACAGAGGGTTATTCAATTATGTTCTCAAAAATACACATAATTTTCTGACACTTAATATTTTCATTCTACAGTCTTTTATAATGGTTAGTTTAAATAAAAGCAGTTTATATTCAGAGAAAAATGTTATATCCTTTCAAACTCACAGCAAATCCTAAATTCCGATGAATTTCGGTCTTGACAAATGACAAAGCTCACAAGCTGTCTTGAAAAGCTTGTTTAATAATGCCAAAACAATGCTACAGAACATCGGTATTCTCGAAAATTGACAGTATTTTACAGCTATGATCAATGAATAATTTATTAATTTTTCCTTTTCCGATGCCATTTTAACACGTATTCATTGACAAACTTACAGGTTTTCCTAGTTTATTCAATATATGAAATACCAATCTAGCAAGAAATATTTATTCGTCAGAAATTTGTATCTGATAGAAAGTCTTAAAGAATGACCTACGAATTTTAAAATGGAAGATAAATAATTCGCATGTTAAGAAGCTGTAGGGATGAATGCAATTTTAAAACTAATGGAAAGAAATGGCAACATATTTTATTTTTAATGGAAGAATTCCTATCATCATAATACAAGAAAATTTAACTGACCGGAATGAATCTGGGGGGGGGGGAGCATCGGAAGCTCTTAAATAATAAAGTTTCTTGTTCCAGTGAACGAACTGGCTACGTGTAGTGTAATATAGGTTAACTCCTCTTCAGGCCAAGAGCCCTTTTGCATTTTGCAGTTATCAAACAATCCTTATCCGCTGAAATAAGCCAACACAATGTTGACATTTGCTGTTTATCAAAGTAGCGATGTGTAGCATTTTAACATGCACTGCACCTAAAAAAGATTTTAAAAACATTTTTTATTATTTATTTATTTTTGACAGCATTATATTTATTTATATATATGATATTTTTTTAAACTTATTCTTATCTTTGAAAGATGCTTATCAAGTGCGAAGCGCTTAGCGATCATTTGGCATCTTATCAACCACTATCAAGTCTTGTTGACATACATTTGTCAGATCACGCCTTTTTTTTTTTTTTTTTTAAAATTTCCCAAAAGTCTAGGTAAATTGCTCATATGACTTTTCATTATGCTGATAGTAACGCCGTTTCTCCCACTCTTCCCTCCAATATAAATAACTGGCGTTCATAAAAGAAGGCAAACTTCCGTTTTACGTTTCCTCGGTGAACTAACTCCAAGGCCTATCTTTATCCCAGTGTAGTACATTAATCTTTTTTCGAACGCTGATAAATAGCGTTTTTGAAGTTCGTAACGAATAATAGTTCGAAGAGCAATTATGGCATGAAGTGATAGCAATTTTGACATATTTTCAGTAGTAATAGCAGAGTTCATAGCAATTATTGAGTTGAAGTAAAGTCCTGATCTAAACAAGGAAGTTCAGAAACAGAGGGAGGCGGAAACTTCTATTAAAAGCACAGCGCATAATATCATATTTTAGGATGAAATTTAATTTTTAAATAAGCCAAAAATATTAATATATTAACACAAAATTCACACTTTTAGACCTTTTTAGAAACAGAAAAGCTTTGTGTAGGAAGAACATTGGGCAGATACCACTTCTTCAAGGAGGAAAATTTTTTACCAAACACTTCTGAGCAGAATATTTTTGTTCCTTAAAGATGAGAAACTATAAGCCAGATTCTCTTAAATTCGTTGTAGTTTTTCTAAGGCAGAACATTTCTGCTTTTCGAAGAATTTTGTACCCATCTCTCTATGTACATATTTCTCCCTGAAGAAAAGGAACCACTAGCCAATCTCTCTCGAAATACGTACAATCTTCCTGCAAGAGTATCAAATTAAAAAATCTGATGTGCACACCACATGACTTATTTGTACGGAATATTAAATTATACGAATTTTTTTCTTGCATTTCGTTTAAACTTATTGGATTGAATTAAATCTATTTCGCCGACAGCGCATAAAACACAATAGAATAAATGCATTCTTTAAAATTCACTCTATTTGTTTATAGCGACACTCTGGCGCTAGGTTCACTTAACAGTATTATATTTCGTTCATATTATAACTCAGAATGCACAAAATTTATATCATTTAAAGAATTATCTAATCGTTGCTACATGTTTTGTTCAATAACTATATTCTGTTATTTAGTATAATAAAGCTAGAACGATGTATAAAAGAAATTAAGCAAACAAAACAAAAAAGGGCTAATCTTTGGAATATGGTAACAGGTAGTTTGGCGACATTTTGGTAAGGCGATAAAGGTTACTAGCTAGGACTTTAGCAGTGTACATGGATAAACTCAAGAGTGTGCGCAATGCCATTTTTGTGCAATTCTGGGATGTTTTTTTTAAGTGAAAATAGGTCGACGTGTACATGGATGATACCGTGTATGTGCAATTCTTAAAAACGCGGCAAGCAGTGGGCGATTCTACACTTTTTCCCAATTTCGCACCTAATCTTCGTCATGATTAAGCACTTTTGTTCCATAAAAGTTCTAGCATATACGTAATTCGGCTAGCAGATTGTTGGGAAAAAAAAGTTGAGTAAAAAAAAAAAGCCTTTACTTCCTGAAAACAAAATGGAGTTCAAACAAAAACTAGCAGGTTGCTGTAGCGGTTGGTCGCCAAATTTTCGCCAAAAAATCGCCAAGTTACCATAATCTAAAGATTAATCCAAAAAAGCAGTTTTTCACAGACGATTGAGTATTTCTCATTCAATTAATTCAGTTCTCACTTCGCGAAAAGGCAAAAATACATAAAAACTCAAAATATTTGTATTAAAAATTACGAAGTAAATCTTAAACACTTATTTCCTCGAAAAAATTCCAGAAAGGATTAAGCATGATTTAATTCGCAGTAATAAATAAAGGCGTTATCTTTGTTGTTGCGAAGTTACGTTTCTCTAGATTGGCAACAAATCCATTACTCTGCTGTTTCAAATATAAACAAGCAATGGCCTCCATCAAGAAAATTATTAGGCTTAGCGGTACTTAAACAACTTTAAAATTATTGATAATTCTAAAAATATTGCATACAGATTTACTAAAGGCATAAAAACCTTAACCGTTAAATAAGAACTACATAATTCAATCCTTTTTAAAGCAAAAATGTACAATTTGCAAACATATAAGAGTAAAGAAACTGTGATTACTGAGCCGGGTAACAGAGTGGATATATATATATAAATATATTTATATACGTTTGGCGCGGCCGATTGCAACCAAAATATGAGGTTCACATCTACATGTTATAGTAGTCCTATATACAAAATTTCAACGTTCTGAGGCTACTCGTTTTTGAGTTATGCGAGATACGTACGCACGTACATACGTTCGTACAGACGCCACGAAAAATTCTCTCCAGAATTCATTTTAAAGCAGTTTTAGAATTTTTTTGGAGGAAAAGAGTCTTTTATTCTGTCCTTACGTACAGATATCACGCAAAAACATCGTTAAATTGTATTCGATAGCGGTCAAAATGGATATTTTCGTTGAAATATGCTGCCTGAAACTTTTCGCGATTACAATACTTCCTTTTTACTTCGTACAAGGAAGGTTTCTAAAATTTTAATGTGAAATGGGCAGTTTGCTGTTCTATGTCCTGATATAATGCTATTTTGTAACGTGACAAACCATCTTCTGGAGATATCTTCTCCCAAGTACACATATACAGAATATATACATATGTTGAAATCTCCTGATAACTTTTGTAATATTTTTGGAGAAGGAGATATATGAAAAATCATTGTGTTCTCGCCATGATTTGAACTATGGATTTTCTAAGATGGGCTCGCTAACTACACTAGAGCTCAAAACTTTAGCAATAAATTCATTTCTCAACGTAGAGCTTTTTGCGATCAGTACAGCGGAAAGCCAATTCAGTATAAAGGTGATACATATGCAAATATCAGCATCATGACGTCAGAGGGTACGTTAGAGCACGCAAAACCGTCTCGATGAATCTAGAAGGTATTGTCAAAACGTGAGGAGTCCAGCAATCGCAGTGCAAGGAAAGTTTTTAAAAAAAGAAAGACGCATTTCAAACCTTCTTCTGGAAGTGACCGTGGGATTATATGCGCAATATGAGTACAAGAAAACAAAAGGACGCCTTTATACGCGGTAGAAAGATTGGCAAGGTTGAGGAAGGAGTCTGAAAAACTCATCAATCTGACAAACGATTCTCGTCGGCAACTGAAATGGAAAGAGTAGAGGCACTCTTTCATCCCACTAACGTCAGGAAAAGAGACCGTTGGGGTGTTTCTGGCCTGCTTGTATAGGAAGGCATTATGACGAACGGACGGAGATCCACATTTTCGACAGAGGTTTATTTACCGGAGATTGTTACTGTAATGAGGTTATCCTCTTCCATGTGAGTTTTCTTCGAGATACCATTGGTCCCGATTTTGTTTTCATAGATGGCAATGCACGGCCACATTCGACTCAAACTATTGAGGAACTCCTGAAAAGTGCTATCTACAGAATAGAATGGCCAGAGCTCTACCCTGATTTTAAATCCCATTAAATATGAGTGGGATACTTTCGGGAGACGCCTGAGGCACGATTTTACTCTCCGGAGATAACCCGATAATTGAAACGAACGCTTCTTGAAGAATGGGAGCTCTAACTCCAAGAACTGTAAGATATAATTTGGTGTTGAGTATCGGCAAACGGTGCAACGCAACTTAAAGTTATTTCGCTTAATAAGGCACTTTTGCGGTTTTCCTTCTCGACAAGATAATTTTTTGTACCAAAGCCATACTGTCAAAATAAAGCCTGTTTCTATTCATTTTATACTCTACACGTTCTACTCTTTTATTTTTTTTTATTATTATTTTAAATTTTTATTTATTTATTTATTTATTGCTAGTATACTTTTCTCATTCTTTATGCACTGCACAGTGCTTCGGCAATATAAATTTTACGTCTCCCAGTTGATTTTTTTGCGAAATTACAACAATAACAAAATGCTTAAATTTTGCACATTAGTGTATATCACGCTAGGATGCTTGGAGATGCGATAATTCCTTTCTGCAATCTTATTGCATGAAGTAAAATGCATCGATATCCTTTCAGCAGTAGAATTTTAATAATAAGGACGAAAAAGATCAACATTAAAAGCTTTCCAACAGACGGACCATGTCCGTATTTATTAAAATTTGCTAAACATCAATCACTAAATTTGACAAGGAAAAAAAGATATTTTCTCTTCCGTGGTTAGCCCAACATGCTCAAATTTATACAACTAGAACAAAACGCAATGCCATAAAATGCATTTTTAAAAAGGAAATTGAAAATTTTGTTGATTACATACTGGGAAGGAAATGAATGAATGCTAGAATGGTTTTCTGGCACGCAATTAAAGCTCAGTCCGATGTTCCCGAAGACAGCACAATTTTTATTTTCTTTTAACCAATGAAAAATAAACGGGGTTGCATAACGCATTATGTGCTGTTTTTCTTTTACATCGCAGAGGTGTAGGATAAAACAAACTTACAAGGCAAGGACTAATTGTTAAGTTATTGACGAAGGTGAAGGTTAAGTGAAAAAATACTTTTCTTGTTTGTTTTTTGCCGATCGTTATTCATCTGATGACGAAGAATGCTTAGAAACTTATACTTTCAATACTAGCAAAAAGCGATTTTTCTCTGAATCCTTTTGTAGACTCTTTCACTATATTACTATTATTATTATTTCACTATATATATATTATACACACATTACAGAAAATGCATGCTAGGGCGGGGCTTTTCAGATGAAAAATGTTCTGTAACTGACTGGTTTATATGATATCACTGACCTATTCTTTTTAATTACTGCTCTGAACACCTGTTGTTCAAACAAAAGCAAAATTTCTTAATTTTTAGTTATCGGCAATAGCTTTTAATCTACCGACAGCAACCATTATTCCATCCATTCACATACACATAAAGAAAAAAAAAAAAAAAAAAAGATTGACATCTTTTATAGCTACCTTAGAGCTGCAGTGTAACGAGCAAATACCAACTTTGTACTGGTTACGTTAGGTTACGTATTAAAAAAGGAGTTGCCTAGCTAAAAAATGGCTTTAGGCGTAGGCGTTGAAAATTACAGCGGATTCGAAACGATTTTATCGAATCATGCATGTATTGTCGTTCATGCATGTATTATCGATCAGCATGTATAATCGTATGCGAGAACATGGCTTCATTGATTCTGTTGTAGGGTTTATATTTATTTTAACTAACATTTTTTTTAAGTTTAAGCTATCTTTCCTGTCAAGCCTTTACTTTGCCCTAGAATTGCCAATGCCAGAGTATGTAAATTGTAGTAGAACGCGCAGTATATTCAAATTTTAGCAGAAGTTGAGTTTAAATAGAAGGGAAACGAGATTGTATGTGTGCTTCTTGAATCGCGAACGTGAAGGCTGCTAGGTAGAAATTTAAGAACCGTGCGTTTCGGCCTGTGTGCCTATCTCGGCAGTTCGCTGAATCTTTCAACTGCTTAACCAGTAAGCTCGCTGAATCTCAGCTGTATTTTAGAACGCGGTTAAGTTAGTTACGATTTCAGAGCCTCGTAGGTAGTGATCTAGTTACTTATTCATCCTGTCATTAATTTTCAGTTTCACATTTATGTTTTTGTTAAACCGCCGGGTCGGCGTCGTTTGTGAGCGTCAAGTGAACGCAGCTGCTACTTCTAAAGTGGAATAAAAAGGGCTCTAAAACCCTTCTTACGTGTTTGTGTAACTTTACAGTTCATAGCAGTCACTACCACTGTTGCTGACAAGTTGGGGCGAACACAACACTACATTGGCGCCCGAACATCTTACGAACTTAGATGGCCGAAAACTGGATGGAAGCTCCTGTACAACTCTAACAGCAAGAAATGGCGAACCAGTTAGAAGGGTTTGGATACCTGGTTCAAACGATGAGAGCATCTATCAAGCCAAACGTCAATTTCGACGGAAAAAATTCGGTGGCGATATCTTTAGAACGCCTCGAAAATCACTTCCAGTTATAGCCTGTGCCTGAAAGACAAAAAGTTGGCATTGCCACGTCTGCACTAAGAGGACAGGCCTCACTATGGTGGAAGAGTATAGGGAAATTTTTATTAGGAGAATTCGGAGGCCAAACATATACCTTTGAAAATTTTAAAATATCATTATTAAAGGCCTTCCCATAGTGAAAGACCGAGCAAAGCTAGAAGCCGAATTGTATAGTTTTTATCAACGTAATATGGAAGATTTGACGGACTTTATTTTGCGAAAAGTTAAGCTGACAAACATGCTGTATGGAAAGAAACCCGACACAGAGATAATTGAAATAATTTTACCAAGATTGTTACCTGCTGTCCAAGATTACTTGGAAATCCGAAATCCAAGCACCTTGCAGGAACTCTTCGAGTTGGCGGTCAAGTTCCAAAACCGAAGAATAGCGGAAAAATCTAGAGGGGCATCGTATTCCCAAGGTCCCCGAAGCCAATTCTCAAATCAACAGACCGGAAACACAAATCGCTCTTATGGGGGAAAGACCTATCAAGCCATCATCGAAGCTAGAAGGTCAAGGCCCAAAAAGGAAATTTGAGAAAAAGAGAAAAAAAAAAAAAAAAAAAACCGTCCGCGTACCCAAACGACTGAAGTTGAAAGGTGTGCGTGTGATTATGGCAAAGCCTCGAGGGCTATCTGCCTAAGGGGAGGACTTTCTAAGGGAAACTGGCTCGTATACACGTTACACATGGGGAAAACCACGAAAACGCCCATGCAGCCAGCCCGTTCGCGGGATTCGAGCCTCGGACCGAACTAACAGTGTTCAGCGACTTTACCGCTCGGCCGCTGGTGGGCGAAGTTGAAAGGAAAGCTTTAAACTATTAGAGGGGCTTGTAAAAGCGAGGGTCCAGACCTCGGAAGTTTCGAAAAAACCCTCAAGAAGATACTTAAACACGTTCGTGGTCAAGAATTCCCAATTACCAATTATACAAGTCCTGGTTGGCGATGTACCAGCGGAAGCCATCATTGATACAGAGGCAGAAGGTAATTTTATGAGTGATAAATTTTTCAATAAGAATTTTAATAGATTACGGTTATTTAAAAATAAAAACACAGAAATTATAGCGGCCCAAGGTAAAATCTGTCAATGTATCGGGAAATTATGATTAAAAATACAGATAAAAGATGAGAGCCTTAAAGTATTAATTTTTGTGGTGAAAAACTTGCAGAATCCAGTCATCTTAGGCAAGGAGTTTTTAAAAGCCGCGAAAGCCAAGCTAAATTTTCAGGAGAATTCGATTATGCTGGAAATGGATCGGAGGGTGGTGGAGCCAGTGAAACAACCGCAGGTAGACCTTAGCCATTTGAGTGTCCATGAAAGCCAAGCCATCCAGCAAGTGGTGAGTACTTTTTCAAACTTGTTTTCAGAACGGCCTGGTAACTGTCAAGTTTTAACACATGATATACAACTATCTGCCGATAAACCCAGTAGGACTAAACCCTACCGGTATGATAAACAGAAAGAGCAAATTATTGAGGAAAACATTCAGGAAATGCTGCAGAACCAGATAATAACGCCCATAAATAGTGAGTACGCAAGTCCAGTCGTACTATGTAGGAAAAAGAACGATTTCCCTCCTACGGATAAAAGGGCTTGGAGGTTTGCTATCGATTATAGAAAACTTAATAGTATTACTAAGTTCCTGGTTTACCCTTTGACGGTAATAGAGGAAATTATTAGAAAGGTTAAGTCTACGAGATACATGACTACGTTGGACTTAAAGTCTGGCTACTATCAAATAACTATGAGACCTGAAGATATACATAAAACCGCGTTTATCACAAAATCGGGCACTTATGCATTTTTACGCATGCCCTTTGGACGAAAACCTGGAAATTGCAGCAGACGCGTCGGACTATGCGTAGTTGCGGTTCTCATGCAGAATGGCCATCCTTTGGCATTTTTTAGTAAAACTTTAAATTCTACTCAAAGGAATTATACAGCTACGGAGAGAAAAACCGTATTAATGGCTGTATTAATTAGCCGTATTAATGGCTGTACAGAAATTTCGAGTTTATTTACAGAACAGAAATTAGTACAGAAATTTCGAGTTACAGTCTTTTCGGATCATGCGGCTGTTGATAGACTTTACTCGGGGAAAACCTAACGCCCAGGTTAATAAGATGGGCTTTAAAACTTCAAGAATATAATCTAATAATTAAATATAAACCAGGGAAAGAAAATAATGTAGCTGACGCACTATCCCGAATAAAACTGGACGATGAAGGGAATGAACTCAAATAAGCTGTGTTGACTTCTAAAATTTTAGATTCTAGAGAAACAATTATTGCTGAATTGAAAGCTGATCCTGAATTTGGAAGTATTTATGCTTATTTAAAAGACCCCGAAATCTTTCAACATACAGATGTCGCCGCAGTAAGAAGTAGAGCAGAAAACTATGAAATAATAGATAATTTATTGTTTTATACGAAATCAACAAAAGAAAATTTTGAGTATAGACCAGTTATCCCAGCCTCTCTTCGATTGAGCATTTTGAAGGAATTACACGACGCGCCAACATCGAGTCATTTAGGGGTCAGAAAGACTATAAAAAGGGTACGCGAGGCGGTATATTTCCCGCAATTATACAAAATAGTAACTGCGTATGTCAGGTCCTGGAATCAATGTCAATTAATAAATGATATTAATTACAGCCCGGCCGGGTACTTAAATAGCATTCGCGCTACATTTCCGAATGAAATTTTAGGCATAGATCTTCTTGGTCCTTTTCCCCAGAGTGAGTTAAATAAAAATCGTTTTCTTTTAGTAATTGTAGATCATTTTTCAAAGTGGACAGAAATTGTTGCACTTAAACGCGCGTCAGCCAAAACAGTTGCAGATACATTCTTAAACAGATACATTTTAAAATACGGTGCACCGATAAAAGTCATTAGCGATAACGGTAAACAATTCGTTAGCCAAATTTTAGAAAACATTTGCTCTGGACTTATCATACGCCATATCAAAATGGCTCCGTATAGACCACAGGCAAACATCGCAGAAAGAGTTAATAAAAATATTGTTAAAATAATTCGAAGCTATTTTAGCACACATCACAAGCGGTGGGATGGCTACATAAATGAGTTAGCTTATGCTTTAAGAACAGCAAATCATGATACTACTGGAAAAACTCCAGCAGAATTATTTTTAGGACGTTAGTTAATTACGCCACTAGATAAATTATTCTTTGTGCAACAAAGGGAAGAAGAATTTAAACAAACAAAAAAAAAAAAAAATATACAGAAACTTATTGATCAGGCGGTTAAAAGTTCGGATACGGCAAGAAATAGACAGAAACTTTACTATGATCGGAAAAGCCGTGAAGCAGATTTTAAAGTAAGTGTTAAAGCGGAAATTTTCTTTATCAAGTGCCCCAGATAATTTCATTGCAAAATTGGCTCCAAAGTTTGAAGGCCCCTATGTAATACAGGAAATCAAAGGAGTCGTATTGTACCTTAAGAACGGGAGAGGGGAAACCAGTAAAGCAAGTCCCGACCAGGTGAAAAAATATTATAATCAAAATGATTTCGAAATCCTTAAAAGTTTCTTACAGGACTCAAGCGCAAAAGAAGAGGAAATTCCAGAATTAACGCCGCCCGCTCCACCACCCAAGAAGCAGAGAACAGAAGAGGAACCTAGCCCTTTTACAAGTCATTCCAGGGTCCCGAAAAGAAGGAAGGAAAATGGTCACACTCCAGCATTCAAGAACAGGAAATCAACGCCGCCTCGTAAAGAATCTGTGGTAAAAAGGAAAAGACCAGGTACAACTTCCCCAGTAGAAAATCTGCGTCGAGGAAACCACTTCCAGGGCCAGATAGACAGGAGCAAACAAGGCCGCCGTTCACGAGAAGAAAAAGACAGCAAGAGGAAAGAAAAGATTGGCACCAGCAGAAAAAATTCAAGCAAGAATCCAGACCTCCAAGACCAGCCGTCCTTTTGTAGACTCTTTCACTATAGTCCAGGGGCCAGTCCAGGGGCCGTACAGAGGGCGAAAAAGGAAAGTCACCATGGAGGAAACTTGAAGAAACCACAAGCGGAGATTAACTTCCATGAACTCTGTAACTTGGGATCAATTTTGCCAGAAGAGGATGTCGGAGTTCCAAACATCGAAAAGTCAAAGATAAGTTAAAATCTTCTATAAATTTTTCTTTCGTTCTGAAATGTTATGTGTAAATACGAATTTCTATGTGTTGACGGAAGTCAATTTGTCTTGGTTGAGACTTAGTTTTGTTTTACTTTATTTAGCTAAGGCAAAAGCATTATTTTCTTTAAGTGTAAAATCTAAGAGCAAGCAGTTCGAGTTGGTCGAAAGACTAGTTCTGTTTTGTTAAAGCCAAAATTTGGCCGAAAGTAAAATAACTTCGTATTCTTGTATTAATGTAAAATTTAGTTTCAGTGCCGCCAGCTTGGCAAAGAAAGCGTGAAGTAAATTTTTATTTTCTCTTATTCATTTTATGGTAAATTGTAAAAATCATATGTATTAGAATTTTGTAAATATAGGTAAATACTTGAAAGTTACGTAAAAGTAGAATTTAGTCTAGAAGCATAAAATTTTAGATGCTAAAAGTAAATGCTCAAAAGAAACGAGTTCAAATCTAAGTATTAAACAGTAAATAAAATCATGCTTTATAGCGAAAGCCTGCATGTCTAAAGATGAATGAGGGGGAAAATTAGAATGAATGTGTTTTTTAGGGTTCTCCACATACACTTGAATTTAAGAATGTTTAACATAGCTCATTGAGTTTCAGTATGTTGGATTAAGGTGTGTCATATTTGGTCGTTTGAATTCTAACAAATCATTGCGGTTAGGGAAAGTGTTGTAATACAAAAACACGAAGATTCCCGTTTGATACCACACATGGTGGAGAACCAGGGTAAAGTTAAATTTATGTTTGAATATTTGAATGAATGTGAATGTAAGCAGTTAATTAAGGAAAAGAAAAGGATCGAAAACGAAAACTTTATCGAGTGTGAAGAAAGTGTAAATCATAATGTATTTAGAATATACTGATACTTATTCCTTCCAGATGCTGGAAGGAAGAGAAAAAGATTGATTGAGGAAGACCAAATAGCAGAAAGGATCCTGTAAGAAGATATTGTATCCTAACCATCTACAGAAACGATTGTAATTGTTTTAGGTAAAAGTTTGTTTTTTGTAAACGGGACTCTTGAGTCTTAGGTCAGAATATGGAAACTTTACCACAGGTTGTTTCTAAGACCTGCTTCCAAATTTACCAAATTCTGGCAGCGGCAAATGTAGGGTTTATATTTATTTTAAGCTATCTTTCCTGTCAAGCCTTTACTTTCCCCTCGAATTGCCAATGCCAAAGTATGTAAATTGTAGTAGAACGCGCAGTATATTCAAATTTTAGCAGAAGTAAGTTGAGTTTAAATAGAAGGGAAACGAGATTGTATGTGTGCTTCTTGAATCGAGAACGTGAAGGTTGCTAGGTAGAAATTTAAGAACCGTGCGTTACGGCCTGTGTGCCTATCTCGGCAGTTCGCTGAATCTTTCAACTACTTAACCAGTAAGCTCGCTGAATCTCAGCTGTATTTTAGAACGCGGTTAAGTTAGTTACGATTTCGGAGGCTCGTAGGTAGTGATCTAGTTATTTATTCATCCTGTCAAAAATTACAAGATCCAGAACGCATTATCATACATTTAAAACCGAACTGTTCAAAATTCTAACGCCAAACGGAGAAGGGGGGACGATATGATATTAATTCAGTATAAATTCACATCACGTGGAGCCCTTTCCACGTATTTAATAAAGATTTAATTATTCAAGATGTAGATGTGTATATATGTATATATCTTTTTGACAGGATTGCTTGCAACAAATATTTTCACAAACGAAGTGTATATTTTTTTATATAAACGAATATTTTTTTTCGGTAGGACATATTATTAGTAGCGTAGTACAAAATAATAATGCCTTCTTCAGAATGTTGTTAAACGTTAGAAGGTGACTCATCAGATAATACTTTCTAGAAGAATGCGGATGAAATCCAAGACAGTACGATAATGCAGTTGTTGGCGAGCCCCAAGACTGTAAAACGCTTTTAATGATACAGAGGCGTTCTTTTTCAAACTGTAGCGTTCTAAGGGTTTGTGGATTGAGTAATTGATGATAACACTTGATGAAAAATCAAAATACAATTTATTTATCAGTATTACACACGATAGTTCCAAGACACGTTTACACTCGTCGAAAAAATACGTTAAACCCGCTGAAACAATCAGCAACACAGGCTATAACGTTGAAGACAGCTTCACGGCAAAGCACTAATGTACAGCTCCCGACTCGGTCAATCACTATAAAACTAATTAATCTCTGAACTCACGACACTACTTTCTCCCCTTACAGGCAGGGTACTATATAGCTTAGAGAATATTCTCGCTACGTCCATGACGTGTCGCCAAAAAGGCGATTTCGCGCCAAATCTGGCAACTTTGCCTATACCTGTCAATTTATGGCTGTAATGTTTAGAATTATTAATTGAATGTAAAACTTAAATGCATTTAAAATCACATATATTATTAAAATATGTTAAAATTATCATGAAAGCATCTATTTCTTTTAAATAGCACAGCTATCTGCACAATAAAGAAATAAAGATGCTGTGTTTTATATAATGCTAGGCACCTAGAATGATGAATGGTAGCATAACAAAATTACACAACAAATGAGAAAAGATTGATTTAAAGGCGTTTTGAAAGTAAAATACGGAATAGCTGAGACTGTCGTAAAACGAAGTCAGCATGTATAAGAAGGATGGCACTGTAGATTAAAGATTTTGATCTTTCTTCTGTTTATGATAAAATTACACGAACTCCAAGCGAAAAGCTTCCTTACCTGAAAACCATATTAATGTTTTCCACTGAAAACTTCCGCGTTGTCCCGTTTAAAGAAAGCTGTTCCAATCGGTTCCAAGCTTATTGTGTGGATTTTACTTCTCTTCTGGATTTTGCAACATTTTGACACTTTCGTTTGAGACTCATTCATTTTCTCAGCATGTAACTTAACTCCAGTCAATAGGCTATTAAATGCATTGTTTGGCAGCTTTTCAACACCCTGTCACCTCGTCAATGTAGAATGCCTTGTCTTTAAATCTCGGTCATGAAAAGAACCACGTATTTAATGTAATCAATATAAAGAAGAGATCGAACTTTTCATGAAAGTATACTTTACAAAATACGCTAAAGGCCATGGAAAACATAAATAAACAGGATTCCGACAATTCAAGATGAATATATTAAGGGCAATACTCTACTCATCTTATAACTGTACGTTCTGCTATAACTATACTGACAGCAGAAAAAATTAGAATAAATATATGCTCTAAATGCCACCAGAATATAACTTTGCACTGAATAGCGAGAAGACATTTTACAGCTGCTAATATTTTTGAGGCGCAGGCACCTACAGATTAATGCGGCGAAGGAGAGAAACTAGCACCACAGACAGGAAAATTCCAAGACATTTTTAAAAAAGTTGAAAACAATAAAAGGCAAAACAAAATGATTTGGTTTTTGGTACCTTTCATCAGTTTAAAAATATCTCCGAATTATTGAGATAATATAGGGAATGACCGGTCAATATATATCCGATAAACCGCAGTTGATTTCAAAATCGCGGTTAATCCAAGAGCAATTAAAAAAATCACAAGGAGGGGAAAAAAAAAAAAAAAAAAAACTCGTATTATAAGTTCTAGACTTTCGCTGTTTTGGACATCACCCAACGTGATTAAACTTACGGCAGATGTTAAGCGACTTAAGGAATGCCTTCGTGGAGGTGGAAAGATGATTTAGAAAATAAAACAAAGTCGAAATTTATAATACATGTATCTGAAAAATCAAATGCCAGTACATATTTTAGTTACATATTTTAGATGTCACCGTTCTGGGCATTTTCCTTCACAGAGTTCTGGAAAGCGACACATAAAACTATTGGGCAGTAAAAATATTAATGATTATTATCTTGCAAAAATAAAATTGGTCAAATCAAAACAAGAGGTTAAGTTAGGTTAGGTAGGTTAGGTTATTTAATTACGGCAAAGCCTCGAGGGCTATCTGCCTAAGGGGAGGATGCCTTCGTGGAGGACTTTCTAAGGGAAACTGGCTCGTATACACGTTACACATGGGGAAAACCACGAAAACACCCATGCAGCCAGCCCGTTCGCGGGATTCGAACCTCGGACCGAACTACCAGTGTTCAGCGACTTTACCGCTTGGCCGCTGGTGGGCTTCAAAACAAGAGGATACTACTATATTTTCAGGGAACATATGTAGGCCATGAAAATGATATGGATCATCTTTTCCTTTTAAATAAGGGGTAGAACCTTTATTGCATCAAAAATAGCAACTAAAGTACCATTCGTAATGAGAGACCGAGTTCATTATATGAGACATTTTTTCTGTCAATCAGTGAGTTCGCTGTGCAGTTGTGCGACGCACAATTGTATATAATAAGGGATGTAACACAAAATAAATGCGAAAGTGCATTTTTTTTTGGGGGGGGGACAGTTATAGAACACTAAATTCATTAACGTAGTCAAAAAAAAGGGGGAAGAAAGAAGATTCCTGACGTGATATCTTATACATAAATTAGCGAAGATACCTATACCGATAATTTTTATATCTAATACCACAGCAGCCTTCCGTTTCATTCCAGCTTGGTCCAAATCTCAGATAATCGCGATTCTAAGTTAAAAATTTTCATAAGCAATTTAGTTCGTAATTCAAACCATCATAAAAGATGCAACCTAAAACTATAAATGATTAACATATATGCTTGAAAAGGTCACGTTTACATTTTAAATTAAGAATATAACATTTATTATCATTGCACTGTGCTTTAGAAATGCATCATTAACGGAATTAGGGGCATTGAGTAAGAAACAAAACAAACGAGGCTTAACATATACAGTTTTAAAAGGTTAGCCGACAAATGACTAAAGCCATGAACAGAGATAAACAAGTTTCCATTTCTAGCTGTTAAACGGGTTAATTGAATGACCGTAATTTTCCGCATACGCAGTGTCAATACCTTCTTAAACAGTCAATGTAAGTACAGACACAATTTCACTTTTAAAAATATTTGATGTGAACACCACGTGACTTCCTACTCCAGCCTATTAAATTATACTCATGTTTTGCTACACATCATTTAACTTAATTCCTCGAATTTCATTAGAGATACATTTCTAATTCAATCAATTCAGTTCTCACCTCGCGGCAAAGCAAAAACGTACAAAAACTCAGAACACATGAAAAATCATAAGATACAGAAAATCTAAAACACCAAATACAGATCAGATAAAAAAAAAATTTAAAAAAAAAAAAAAAAAATTTTTTTTTCTTTACAATTAGAATTAGAGTTTTTGTGCAAAAGCATGCAATTCGGCCAGCGGGCAGAAAGACAAAATTTTCCGTGCACAATACTGAAAGTCAACTTTTGGTCTCATTGGGCAAAAAGACACTGAAGTTGGTGCACTAATTGACTTAATTCATTATTATACTAAAGCGTTTCAAATGTAAATAAATTCCAGTCTCGTACCACTTAAACTTTTAAATTGTTGATAATCCTACAACTATTAAAACAAAAATGCGCAGTTTATTAACATATAAGAGTTAAAAAAAAAAAAATTCATATAGATTTGAGAGCTTCGTTGAAATATGATACCCGAAATTTTTCGCGATTAACTAGTAACACATACATTTATATGAAGGTCCTATGACATTTCGCTTTGGAGAGTTCTAAGGCGTAGTTTTAAAGCAGAAGGAGGAACTGATTTTCGCGTTTTAACAACGAGATCTCATACTCAATACACACTAAAATATTCTTTGCAAAAACAGACCATGTTCATTATATTTTATATTAACTTTCAGTTTTACATTTTACTTTACACACATTACAACAATAAGAATAAAAATAAGAATAATAAATTTGAGGGGGATGATAATCTGACATACGGTGAGAAGGTGGAATGGGGTAAAAAAAAGCTAAGAACCACAGTCTAAAAGTGAATTAATTTATCATTTAGCAGAGATTTATACGTTTATCCAAAGAAATTAAAATTTTTTACAAAATTCAGTTTGTAAAAGCGAGAAAGATTTTACTTCTGGCTCAATATGTAAGAAGAAAAGAAAGTCTTTCTATGAGGTTATCTTTAAACGATCTAGAATTCAATACGTTGGAAACGGCTTGCAGATATAATTTGAAACGTGAAAATAATGGGGGGGGGGGAACCATGTAGATGGAGAAAGCAGAAACAGAGTTATAGGATCCATATTACTTTTACTGAAATCATATATCAGCAATTAAAACTCACGGTCACGCGATTTAAAAAAAAAATCATGCTTAAGGCTTCGCTGTAAATGTTGTGTCGAAACAGGAAAACTGACCCTAACCTATAAATGCATTTAATGAGTAAAATAATTGTCAAGCATATTTTTACTTCAGAAGTTGATAACACAAATTTCTCCACTTAACGTACCCGTTTTGTGCATGTATAAGTAAATATAATTTTGTTTCACTTGCATTTTACCACAATTTGTTTTTATTAAAGACAGGATGAATTCTAAATTTTCTCATATTCGAATCCTAACACTATCGAATCCTTCCCATAAGAATAAAAGTTATATTGATACAAAATTTCATTAAATATTTAAAGTTGTTATTTAAACAAATTTGAAATCTCCATTTAATAAACTTAAAGACGCAATTTTAACAATTAGATCTGTATTTATGAAACAAACTGAGACATGTAATTAAAGATCTTGAAATTTCTTTTTTTCAGTATAATTTGACATGAAATATTTGAGTAAGAGTTCAGATTTTAGCCATTTAAAACAAATGTAGCGGGAAGTAGATTATTTCAAGAGTTAAAATACATAAATACTAAATGTCGTTAAACACTCTGCTTGCTATCCTCTTCCTCAACCCGCTTCCCTCTTCCTCACGATTTACTCTGAGATGTAGCAACCGGGCAAAAGCCGGATTTGAACCGTTAACTTCCTGCGTAAATAATCAATATATAAACAAATAAAATCGGATTTATAGTATAAAACTTTCAGATATATTTATTCATCTTCGAAAATTTTCGACATCAAATTTCGTGTTTCGATTCATTATAGGGAATACCGGATACCTTTAGTACTAAACATGGGACACTTAATTCGCTGCCCGAAATGAAAAATTAGGTACTTAAGCAACATCTACCTATAGTACCTTCTTTCAGGGCAAGTGATCCGGGTCCTCTAAAATTACATACATATTTTTTTTAAATAAATTTCACACTTAAAAAACTCAAGCAGACATGATAAGGCTGTTATTTATTAAAGCAATTTTAAACATAACAAAGACAAATTTAATAATCAGTGTGCGTACAAATGAATGGATAAACTTGACAATGTACACTTAAAAGATTTAAAACAAAATTATATACAAATATCTGTCAATTATATGCTAATTAATTATTCATAAAATGCTTTATACAGGGTGGTAATATGAACTCCTACCGGCTTATCCGCTCAACCACTCGAAATGAAATTGGATGAAGGATCAGCTTGAAATTGCGATGTTTTTAAAACAACAGAGTTACGGTAAAAGTGAAAAATTTTTGAAATTTTCGAATCCACTTTTTTTTTTCGGAAAATTCATCGGCGCACTGAGAAACCATAAACTGCAGTGCAACGATACACGTATGACAAAAAATGCCGGCTTAAAACATTTGGAAGCAGTACTGTAAAGGACCAATGGGAACATAAGAGAGCAGAGGAAAAAAAACTTCTATTGGAATTACAAGTTTTCAAAATGCCCACCTTCGCAAGTGATAATTTAATTAATTTTATTGTATGCGGGAGATTATTGACAACAGTGACGAACGTAACATCGCAGGAGGAATCTGTATAACTGAAAAGTGTACTTTTTTATGGCATCTTTCAATTGCGACAGATCTTATGGATTTAATGTTTATTCCTTAGATTTCAGATAACCCCAAAACCAGAAATACATTGGAGTGAGGTCGGGAGATCGTGGTGGCCACTTAAACTGCAAAGTTACGAGAGATGACTATCTTGAGACGTTGCACACGCTGAAAACTTGTAATACCAATAAAAGTTTTTTTCCCTCTCCTGCGATGTCATTTGTCCTTTACAATGCTCTTCTTGGCAAACGATTTAAGCCGGCAGTTTTTATCAGACGTGTATCGTGCAGAAGCCATTTATGGTTTTTCAATGCGCGGGCAAAAAATGGATGTTGCCACTCGAAAATTTGAGATTTTTTTTTTTTTTTTTTTTTTTTGCTGTTACCGTGAGAGGTTTGTTGTCTTAAAGCATCACAGTCTCGGGCGCATAACTTCAAATAACAATACCTGAAATTTTATTTCGATTGGTTGACCGGATAGGACACAAGAGGTTTATATATCGGGGGATTTTTTTAGGACAACGCTGTTAAGGACTTTAAAAAGGATCATACATAAAAACTAATTCAAATAATTAAGCCGAAAATCACTCAGAAGGAAATGGAATTTGCATAATTTAAATTTCATTACGAGATAATGTCAGTACCTTAGCACTTTTTAAAGAGGTTACTATAGCTTTCTTCACAGCATTTCATTTTCCTTCAGCACTTAGTGATTAACAGCTCTTCTAAAATTACACTTAAAAGAGACATTTTAAATTTAGATACATTAAAAAGCGGAAGATCACCAGATTTGTGAGAACCAAGATTATAAGGTATTTTCTCTCTCCTTTCTGCATGTCTTCGTGGCATAACGGTAGCACACTCGGCGCGTATTCGAGAGGTCCAAGTTAGAGTCCCGGCTACGACAATGCTCATTTCTCACGTCTCAAGCATCAAAATAACCTAATGACTCTACAAGATGAGAAATCGGGAATTCCTTGTTCTAATGGAGAATTAGCAGCTTTAAAGCATCAAATCAACCAATAAAGCGCAACAAAATTATATAATTATAAGTGTAAATTATAATGTAAAAGTGAGTGTAAATTTATATAAACAAAATTATATAATTATAAGTGTAAATTTGTTTTTGTTGTTTAAACATCATTGATGTAACAAACTCCGTATTAATCCGCAACTTTAGTTTTCGGTTTCTTTTGTTCCTCATCGTCATAATATGCAACCTGGAAAAAGAAAATATCGGGGCTGATTTTACGTCAGTTCTAAAGAATGCAAAAACAACATTCTGTCCCTCCTCCTATTCTGTTTTCACATAAATGAATTTGCTAGTTTTTTTTTTTTTTTTTTTTTTCAAGCATTACGCAACTGCATAAGACTATTTTTTAACCGCAAATAAAAGCAATATGTACAAATCTTAACTACATTCTTCACATAATCAAACGTGTGCCAAAAATATATTAACGCGTTTTCAATTTCTTCTTGTTTACGATGATTTTGCAAATTCGTAGTTTTAGCGTGATATGGTACATACATGTAAAAGCGGCTTAAGTGTTTGTCGCCGATAGTTTATCGGTTGCTTGCGTAACTGTAAATTGTTTTATTCCCCGTGCAGTGCAGCGCGTGACGAATATTATGAGAAAGCTAAGGCGGAAGAATTAAAAATACAAGAGCACGTGCATTTAATATTTAATAAATAAATTTAACATCTGTTTTTCGCCGATAGTTTATTGGTTGCTTGCGCAACTGTAAATTGTTTTATTCCACGTGCAGTGCAGCGCGTGACGAATATTATGAGAAAGCTAAGACAGAAAAATTAAAAATACAAGAGTACGTGCATTTAACCTTTAATAAATAAATTTAACATCTATATATAATAGAATTCGGAAATATGCAAACGGCAAAAAAAAATAAAATGAAATAAATAAATATCTTTGTTATATGCGGCTTAAGTGTCTGTTTGTCGCCGATAGTTTATTGGTTGCGTAACTGTACTAGCCAGTGGGGTGAAGTTGCCACGGCACAGGGTTGCCGTTTCAATTGAGACGTAGACAATTTCCTGTAAAACGTGCCTTTGCTATGACCATCCATAAGTCTCAGGGCCAAACGCTTAAGCGTGTATGCATCTTTTTACCTGAGCCTGCATTTGGACACGGTCAACTTTATGTTGCCTGTTCAAGAGTTCGTGAAAGAAAGGACGTAAAATTAAAAATAATGGATGGTCCTCTGCAAGGCGAGCTTGAAAATGATGGAAAGATCTACACAAGAAATGTTGTGTACAAAGCGATCTTTGACATGTGAATTAACATTTTATTATTTAAATCACCTTTATTTATTGAGCTAGCGGTGGCTCTTAAGAAATGTACCGCCAGTGGTTTCCTTCATTGCACTCTACTTTAAGCAATTAAGTAGAAGGGAGGAAAACCCCGTGGGGCAGTAAGCAAAGGGGCGTCCTCGCAGCCTGCCCTGGGTAATTCAGTTTGAATTAGCAGACACCTTTCCACAAATCATTTTAATTACAATTTATAATATCTAGAACACCGCCGGGCTTTCTAGTTTCATATACGCGCAAATTCTTTCTTAGTTAGCAATATTTGACAGCTGGAGCTACATCGCAACCGGTTGAAAATGAATTCTAGATTTTGTACACGAATGGACATAAGAGATTTTTTAATAAGCCAAAAAGGTACCTTGAATATGTAAAGTATTTTCGATATTTAGGGTTTGAACAATAGGTAGTATAATACAGTAGACTGTCAAAAAAATCAGATATACGCAAAAGGGGCAAAAGTTCAGGGAGTATAGAGTCATTCTAAATGTGTAATTTATTGCATTATTTTTATAGCTTAAATAATTTTATTTATAAACAAATATCGAACGTCTCTGAAAGGTGTGTGTAAAAAAAATGTGCAGATATCTTTATATTTTAAATGATGAAGAATTTATTAATAAAGCTATTAAAATTCAACTTTCAAAACTCTAATAACACCTTACTGTCTCTGAACATAAATTTTGTTTAAATTTTCTTCTGCTTACTCTCTTAAGGCTTATATTATGAATGTGAGTATATCTAAAGGCATTTTCTATTTCAACTATGGATGAGGGGAGCGAAACCTTTAAATACATTAATACTTATCCGGCTTCATGCTGGCAAAATAAATGAGACAATCAACAACAATCATAAAAGCAAAATTGTAACACAATTAGCAACTCATACAATAAAAGAAGATAAAAAGAAACAGCAGGTGAGTAAACCATCTTTTCACGGTGGAAGACAACAGGAAAACTTTGATGGGAGGGTTACGAACAGTCACAGTTAACAAATATTTACTCAGATGAAATATATTTGCTAAACGGTAGACAGTTGTATGAGATTAAAAGATAAAAATAAAGTTACTATCATAAATTTAAAGGAATATTTTATACAGAAATGAATGGTTATCTTTTACAAAGAGATACCGGACATTTGAAGTTTTCTTCAATTTAAAGGATTACATTTGAAAGTCAACAATTATGCTAACCGCTTGCCACAGGCAATATTTTCGAAAGTTTATTCTAACAAAGAATAAACTGTTTTAAAAACAGGTAGAAACACAGTACTCTCTTCTTAAAGCGTTATGCATTATTAAAAGCATTCTTTGCAATAATTGCATCATTTTATCACCGTCGGTTCGCCATCTCGCTTCCAAGCGCACACATCTCTCTGGTTTCCGAACGGCTTAGCCAAGAATTCTCTCACTACTCTTTTGTCAAAAGTTTTTTACTCATTCTTTCATTTTTTGAACATCTAATTAATTATCAATGTTAACAATTTCGCGCTTTATCTGCATGAGTCTACTACCGCTTACTCAGCTGTCTTCGGTCTTGACATCCACCTCTACCTCGCATTCTCCACCCATGTTCATTCAAGATAAATTAGGTATAAATGATCCTAGATATAAAAATTAAAATGATGAATCCCATCATGTATTCAATGTGACCAAGCAATCAAGAAACAAAAAGAAAAACGAAAACGGTTATTATGATAATGTTTCAGGACACTGTAAACTTTCGACTGTTAAGAAACAATTATGAAGTGGTTGAAACAAGCGGAATGAATCTGATCTAGTTCAGCATCAATGCCGTAAAAGAATTCGTAATGTGGCCCGCATAGGCAGTACGCATCTTTCAGTAATTGTTTAACAATTAAAAATATACATAACTAACTAGACCCCAATTTTATACAAAAAATTAGTCTACTAAAGGAGTGGATATCGACAAATTCCTTATTTTTTCATAATGGTATCTGCGATTACGCGGTACTCGTCTAGAATAAATTTTGCATTTCTCATACAATTATTCTCACCGAAATTAACGTACGATCCGAAAAGTTTAGGTAAACGGCATTCTATTTCATGCTACACAAACTAAAATTCTCGAGCGAATCCTTGTGCATAATATTTCTTTCATAAGAATGTAAAATAAAATGCCCTTTCATTTGATTTCCCTTTTGAAACTCTAAAAACAACCCAGCAAATAAATAAAATTTAAAAAGTGCACAAACAACATAATAAAAGCTCTCATGATATTTATCGCTTTCGCTGTTCTCGGTTACTTTAAAAACCAAATGCAGGCGTTTTAAAATTAGTTCTATTAGGTGCACGTCTGGTGATGCCACTGATCTAACCCATCACATACAATAAGAGAACTAACTACTCGCCACAAAATAATCAAAATTAAAACGTAACTTTTTCCTATCCAGAAATTAAATATATAATTAAATGAATCAAGTAACAAGCAATTAAAAATAAAAGGAGAATTTTCTACTTTTAATGTTTACACTTTATTAAAAAAATAATATAAATAAAATGTGCAATAGACACATTTTGCAAAATGAAACATCCCTTGTTCCTCTTTCCCCTGAAGAAAAGAGAAAAAAAAGTAAAGGATAAGAATTGGAAATTCTACCCCTCCGGTTATATTGGGGGGTTGGGTGGAGAAGGGATTTCCTTCAAGCAGTAATAACGGTTGTCTAAATATTATTTCTCTAAACAATTTAATAAAGTACTGTAACACGAGTATTTAAAAATATTAAAGTGAAGTGGAAAAAAGTTAATGAATGTGGAGCTTGGAAGTCTCGTTAAATTCCTGCATAAGACCCTTCCATATAGGTTAGCTTCAGTTATGTTATATAAATACCTTTATTTACTCGATCATACGCAATGCGTAGTTATATGATACACATTTCATGAGATTTAACATATTGGTTTAGAAAATTTTAAACTGCAGAAAAATTTCATCAGCTACAATGAATAAATAATTTCAGTTATTCATATAATCGTAAAACGATTTCTCCTTTTTCATTCGAGCAGGGGGGGCACCAGCGGCCGAGCGGTAATGTCGCTGAACACTGGTAGTTCGGTCCGAGGTTCGAATCCCGCGAACGGGCTGGCTGCATGGGTGTTTCCGTGGTTTTCCCCATGTGTAACGTGTATACGAGCCAGTTTCCCTTAAAACGTCCTCCACGAAGGCATCCCTCCCTTAAGGCAGATAGCCCTCGAGTGCTTTGCCGTAATCTAATAAACCAAACCAAACCATTCGACCAGGGGGTATTTAAAGATTGAACTAGTTTCTATTTTTTTTATTGCACAAAATTTCTGTCTACCTCTTTTCCCTGCCCGACAGGACTAGGTAATCCGTTGAACCTCTTTCGTGCTGGGGATAGGAGCTTGTAATTGTTCCCCTTGAACGAGGAATTCCCAGTAAGCACGAGTCATAAGCTCGTGTTGATTACGTCCCTGCCCTTTTTACACACCGCCTATCGCTACTACCGATTGAATGATTTAGTGAGGTCTTCGGACTGGCTCTCGAAGCGGCTTTCGGGTCGCGTCGGCGTGCCGGAAAGATGACCAATCTTGATCACTTAGAGGAAGTAAAAGTCGTAACAAGGTTTCCGTAGGACTTTCGGGTTCGATGCTAGGTTTAATGAGTACCGCCGTAGTTGGTGGACCGCCTCGAGGGTACGTTATCACTGTGGGACCCTCTGAAGGAAGAGTCGCGACTTCGGTCGACTTCTGGTGGGGTTCTTTCCGTAAATTGAACGTTTGTGAAATACACACAAGGAGATTTTAAATTCTATAGAACTTATTCTTTTTAAAAATATTTTTCAAAACAAAATATTAGTACCGTTTAGAACGAAGGCTGTAATTTAAATTTACTAAAGAATAATACCATTAAAATTTATTTGAATAATAACACCTTTTAAACAAGGTATTAGTATCACATTATATCATCATTTCCACGGGAATTTAAAAATTAAATTACACTTGATCCTTGTAGGTTAAGAAAAATTTATTGAATGGTGCAATAGAATAAATACATTAAGACACAGACAATAATTTTTTAACATTTCTCTAATTAAGTTCTTTAAGCACTATTCTTTAGCTTCCAATTAAGTGGTCGATCCTGAGGACAGAAAGCTGCTGCTCCTTGGTCATTGTAAAACAAAACTGCTGTTTGCTTCTGTTCATCAATGACAAATTGTTATTCACCCATACAAACCTCCTATACTATTTTTTCAGACTAAGTGCCTGCTGAAAGTTTTTCATAAACCAACACAATGTCTTCAGTGATCGACGTTGAAGGTACTCCTTGCAAATCAGTATCAATCAAGTTTGTGTAGCCAGGCACAACTGCTAGTCCCATTTGATTGATACTCCTTGTCCTCCAGCACCTCTGTAATTTCATAATAAATTTCCCTACATTTTAAGACGTTCTTCCCACAAATCGTACTGTTCCTAATACTTTAGCAAATTTTTCAGTTAAAACATCATTATGCTAATTCACCTCAGTTATATAACAATAAAACTTTTTCGTAATGGGGTTATCCAACACCGCCTAGACTTATGTATCTGGGGGGTGCTAGGTTATCACGCGTAACGCTAAGAGAAACTTTTCCGTAAAACGAACTTTTTATCCTACCATACTAGCAAAAACAGTTTCGCTAGAACTGACGCACGGGCCAGCCCAGTGGATCTTTTTTACATTTCAGATGAAAAGGTTTCGCCAAAGTAAATGCACTTGTATACACGTTCTTTGGTTTCTCTTGGAAGTTGTGTGCCCAGTAGGTTTTCCCGTAAAGAACTGGTTTTCGCGTACGTCAACTAACCAGATAATCTGAAAGCTAAAAATTCCAGTAAACAGAAAAAAGGAGATTATCCAAGACGGATGAACACATATGGTTGGGATTCCTGCAAAGAATTTGAAGGTTTCACGCAGAATGAATACCAACTTCACACCTGCAGTAGTTAATGGTTTGATTTAATCTAGCTTGACACCTACAGGCAAATACAAACGTCGAGTTTAAAATAGATGCGCGAATGGATGTAGGAAATATGGAAATTAAAAGAAAAAAAATAATAACTAAATTAAAAATTTCCACGCCATATATAATTCTGATTACAACTAAATCTAGCAAGCTACTGAAAATAATGATTATGAATTTGCTGTATCATGCAGGAAGATCAATGCATTAGATTAAGGAAATTAAGAATCCATTAGTACTTTTTGTTTCAGTACAGAGAACAACAGAAATGCAGTTTGATGCTTTCTATTCAATTCTTTTTATACGTACAAGTAGTCAACGGTTTATTCAATTTTCTTTTTATTTTTAAATACTCAACTCAAAAATGGACTATATAATATGCTATTCACGGTGAAAAAGATCAGCTTCTTAGATCAAGTAAAATTTTAACATATTAAATCTGTCTCATAAAATCACTTTCTTCTATTAAGCAAGATAATTTATAAGAATACCCACCCGCAAAGCCCTACTTTCGGAAAAACTGCATGTTTTAAGATGTAAGATTTTTCGACCAGTAAACACTAGTAAAGAGGTGTAAAAAATTCGTTGCATTCTAAAAACATCTCAAGTTTCCAATCAGAACCTTTAACTTTAAAAACCAAATGTTTCTTCCCAGCAAGTCCCATTAATTTCATCATGAATCCAAACAGAAATAACTGCAGATAAGCAATCTTTTATAACGATACGAATTATTCCACCTGATACCTTACAAAAAGTTAAATACACAAGATTTCTCATTTAGAAAGACCATTTTTACAATTGAGATGTTTTAAAACCTCCATGCTATAAAGAGCACCCGCTTTGACAACAGCAAGTTAATTATATCCGAGGAACAGATAGTAATTTATGATTATCCGAATCCTGTAAAGTAATCCTGATTCTTTATCTGAAACTCATATCTGAAAACTCAGATCAAACGAAAAGCCGTTGCCTTTTCAAACAGAAAATTATGGAAATCAAACATTTTGCCAATTAAGTACAGTAATACTTTTAAACTCTTTTAACATAATTTTTCTAAATCTTTAGTTTATTATTCGGCGAAATATTACTTCTAAACTTTCGACATCTATATATAGCCATAAACTTCATTCAACGAAATACTGAATACGAACTGCTCCAGATCGGGGATAGCTGTGTTGTCGGAAAAGGCAACTTCATCCGCTCTGCCGGCAATGTATCAAATGTAATACAAAATACAATGAATATGTGCTAAGGGAATAAGTTCACATTTCATGGAAAACCAAAAGAAATGAAATCAGCCAACCTTTGCAGCCTTCATGAGTTCAGGACGACGCCAGGCTTCCGCGATTTCTTCTACACTATCACTTGTGGACTTTACCATTAATAAAATTTTAATCGTATCCAGACGACGGGCTTAAATTATTAAGAACAAGTAAAAGAATATGTATATCACTTTTTTTTTTTTTATGCTGTAAGATTATTCAGATTTTATATTAGGCCCGAAGGAGGTTTTTTTTGTCCCTTCATTTACACGTACATACACGTTTCGGAAACATTTGGACTAAAAATATTTAAAAACAGCATATCTTTAAAATTTCCGACAGACAGTTTCGCGCACTGGATATAATATTTTATTCAGGACAATGTGTTGGCACAGCTCTCTTTGAAATCGTTCATTTTCTTAATTAAGAAATTTGTTAAACTTTAAAAAATATGAAACAGATAACGAAAAAAATTCGAAATTCAAGAATCGGGCTTCCAGGTGCCCATATTCGGGTGGAGGACTATACTATTCAAAATTTGATGGCTCTACGTGTCGTTGTTTATTTGCAGTGCGAGAAAAATACATACACTGATGCAGATTCTTCATTATTTAATTTCTTTAAATATACTACAGGGCGATAATATTTGGTGGCAACAACTTGAAAAGTGATACAACCGTTTATAAAGATTCGATGCAAAATGCCATTTCGAGACTGGCAGCCTTTCTGGGCTAACGCCCCTTTAGGCTAAAAAAAATTAAAATATAAAAAAAAGGTTTTAAATAACCTATAAAATACTTTCTAGTTTTTCCTTTCACTTTTAAACAATAGCAGTAAATATTTTAAAATACTAACCAAAAAAAAAAAAAAAAAAAAAAGGGGGGGGGAGGAAGAAATTAAACGAGTTTTCTAATCCTTTTGTCGTATATTCGAGAAGTTCGACACAAGAGCAAACATTGCTAAGAAAACTTTACTAGCTTGAACAGAAAGTAAATGTCATTCAGAAATCTAAAAACCAAGAAGTTCTAAAGCACTCCTGAAGAACATACGAATCTTTAAAAGGTACGTAATTTAAGCACATCAACTATTGCTCAGCTTTCTAAGAAGCCGATGTGGTATAAACTCAGAATATTTTTATTGATTTAACTTTCCTCTTGAAGCATTGTTTTGCAAATTTGTATATAATCCCCATGGATTGTGGAAGTGGCGCTCGTTATTTCTTTCTAATGTTTTTGGACAATAAAACTAAAAATGAAATGAAGAAGACTGACAGACAAAAGAGCAATAAAAAATCGAAATCATTAATGTAACGACAGCATGAAGTGCGCCTGAGCCAAGAAATATTACAATAACGTCAGAAAATCACAGGAAAATAGCAATTTTGAAGTGATGGAAAGCGAAATGGACAAAGAAGTGAATATCAAAATCCGCACATCAAAGGAAACGGAATTCTATAGTAGGACTTTTGAAATACGCAACTCTGAGCTCGAAAAAAGTTCTGAAATAGTCGCATAAGAATATGCTGCAAGGCTTACCAGCCACCAATAAATGACCTAGGAAGCACTACTGATACAATGACGCTCAAATTATAGTATCGTTCCATTTTATAGCAATATTTTTTATTAATATAAAAGATTATCAGCGAGTTAGTTTGTTACACAATCACCCAAATACCAACTGATAAATCGATTTAAATTACCAAAAGAGAAGCCATCAAACCAACGAATTTGAATTGGAAGTTCCCACTCATATTTTTTTATCAAACAACCCAAATTTTACTTTTGTTCCAAACAGAAGTTCGAAAAATTTGAATGACAAAACCCCTCAATAACTGCGTATCTGCCGTTAAAAACTTGACTAATTTTTCCAGCAGCTTTGCAATTGTGCTGGCGTACTGCTCACAAAACTAGGTGATGTGATATTCTTAAAACATATAGGAACACACTCTCTGTTTTGAGACAAACGTAAGAAGAAAAAAAAAAAAAAAAAAAATCCAAGAAAATTGAGGTGGATGACAATGCAAAAGTTAGAAAGAATACTGAAAGCATTTCTTTCTTATCAATAATGTCCCTTTCCACTTGTGTGGTCCGCATGCGTTGTATATGTGGTTGGTTCTCTTTCAAACCACGAACTTGCCTAGATTCACATTTGTGATGCGGTGAACGAAGATGGATATTATGGAGTTGAAAGTGATCCAAGTTTTGGGAGTCACGTGGCGAAAAAGGGCCAATCAGATAGTATAAAAAAATGACGATAAATGCAGCAATAGGCCCACCAGCAGCGAAGCGTTAAAAGCCCTTCTATACTGGTAATCCAGGGTTCGAGTCCCGGCGAACGAGCTGGCTACATGGGCGTTTTCATGGTTTTCCCCACGTGTGACATGGATACGCACCAGTTTCCTTTAAAAAGACGCCTAAGTGTATCCCTTCCTTTCCGCATAGTGCCTAATGGCGCAGCAGGTAATAAGTTTTTTAAGAAAATGCAGAAATGAGCTTCAAGAAATAATGCATTTCTTACATATAACTTATTTCTAAAGTTCAGAAATATCAATATTATAGTGACAGATATATAACGGTTAAAAATGTTCTGGGGCAGAACAAGCTTTCAAACATTATTTTTGAAAGAATAATTAAATATTTAATTTAAACGAAATACTTTTATTACATGCCATATCCTAGAGCTGAGTGAAAATTAATTGAGACCAAGTTTGGGATTCTGCCGAATACTCTTTCAAATATCATAAAAAAGACATAGAAGATTACATAGAAGTGACAGAAATTTCTATTCTTTCTCAATTAAAGTTCAAAAAATGACAAGAAAAAAACAAACACGTTATATTCCAGAAACAGGTAAATTAATATAAGACAAAGTTCTCCGTACAATGATGTGCCCAAGGAAATCTCATAATTTTGTGACGGAGGATAATCATGGCATATTTAAAACCAGTAATAAGAGGTTCAAGACCATCAAAAAATAAATGACATCATTTACAAGAAATATTTTAGAGCGAAATGTTTCCATAAAATGTATCAAAGAACTTTCTTCTGTTGAATTAAATCTTAGAACCAACGGTTACCTTAAAATCAAGAACTGAAGCCCCCCCCTTCCTCAATAGGAAGAATAATTCCGAGGGCTGAACGGAGTAAACTATTCGTAGCAATACTGATTGCAGCTGATCAAAATTATAGTCAAAATCTTCCACCACTTACGATTTACTCTTCTGAAAAGCTCATGAATTTCTAAAGAGAAAATGAAATCGTTTACTTGAAAAGCTCATGTATTTCTAAAGAAAGTGAAATCGTTTACTAAACGTACAAAGCTAACAACAGCGCCTGGATGATAAACTTCGGCTCAGGCAAACTCGATGAGTTTTCGCAAAGTGGGTGCCCGCGTGACAACGCTATCCCGGAATAAGATGTGTGCGATTTTCGATTCGTTGAGCATCGAGCAATTGACTTGAAAATTCGATCACTATAAGAGTTCATACACGAACCGATGGTAGAGTCTTCAGACAGTGACTGAAAAGAATCGACAAATCCACATCTTTAGGAGGGGGAAGAGAAAAAAAAAAAAAAAAAAACTCTTTCAGATGATAATTGTAACATTGATTCCAGCCTCCCTATTCTACGAAAACATGATTACAAAGTCTTTCCCCTCTCCAAATACTACGTCTTATTTGCAGTCTCTGACTCGGGGGATCATTCGAAGCTTGAGACAGCGGAATACAGACGAGAAATGAGAATAGTTGGAAAATTTATACGCGCCATTGACGTTTTCTCACTTTCAATATTTCAAATGCACTGAAGATGAAACACTTAAGTATAGGAATATTGTAGAAGAAATAACCAAATAATATTTCCTAAGAACAGGAGAAAAAATTAGAAGGAGCATGAAGCAAGCGAATAAAGTAAATTCAGAAGAACATACGAAAAATCAAAGACAAGCTGAATTTGCACAGTTCATTCGAAGCTTTTTTAAATTTTGCTTTTTATTTTATTAATCTATTTTTTCGTGGATGATTTCCTGGTTGTATGCGGAGACCATAGATTAAGGGTAAGCAGTTTTTGGCAAATGATGAAATACAGAAGAGACATTTACCAAAGAAAGCAATACTGAACCACTCTGAAACATAACGAAATTTCTTTTAATCTTAGAAAGATATAAAACAGGTTAGATTCGCGGCCACAGCTAACTTCAGAAAGTCGTTCAAGAAAAATTGGCGTCAAAAACTATAGACAAACTATATATGCTAATGTGTGTCAAAAATGTTTTATTTACATCTAGTATGAACGTATTTACAACAGAATTATGCAAGGAAGTATCGCAATCTCCTATTAACCCGTCGATCTTCTGGCTGTAAGTAGTTAATACACCCAATTAGGAATTGAAAAATCCATACTTCCGATCCTGGGGAGGGCATGGTTGATTTTCTTTACGTTTCTCGCACAAAAGCTCATTAATAACTGCAACTACTAATATTAATAAAATACGTACACCTACACTGTAATACACATAAACCTAGAAAACTCAAATGTAATTTTTTACCCGTTCCCAAGCGATTTGACACAGATAGATAGCACTAGCATTTAGTAAACCGAAACTGAACAAAACTTAAGATAACGCAACTCATACTTCCGCCAAGCATAGTAGAGACTAGAATCTAACGTTTTAAGATACATTTTAAAACAATTAAAAAACTATTTCTACTTTCAACATTATTGCATAGTACTTTGTTCTAAACTAGAGAAAGATAAATATCTTTTAAGAAAGAAAAGAATTCAAATATAAATTTTACCCATGGAAATTGCCTAACACAAACTTAAGTTACGTAAGTAATCGATTTCAAATGTAAGAGTGTGAAGTACTAAAAGCACCAACACCTAAAGAAGTAAATATTTGAATAAATATATACATTTCAAACATACATATTTGAAAATAAGGCTAATGGCATAGGAATAGGTAAATAAAAAAATAAAAAAAAATTAAAAAAATGCTATAAGCAAAGGCAATTTTATTTCAAAAAATTACTTAAGAACATGCATTAAGTATTTGAGCATTTACGAAGTAATGTGTTTTTAAAAGAAATGAAACTTGAGAAATGCCCTTCTAACCAATGGTAAGAAATAATTAACGGAGAAACGAAACGGCACGTAAAATCTTAAATTAAACATTATCCGTTATTTTTGAAGAGCTAGGTGATTTTAATGGGCTATTACAACACCTATTTAAATCTTTAACTCAGTTTTCTTTTCATATGTAATAAATCTATGCCGGTAAGAATCAATGTTTTACAGAATGCGTTTCGAATTTTCACTAGGATATTTTCATAAATTTGAAAAGCAAAAGAAAACAGCCAATATTTTCAGCTATGTATATTACAGTTAGCCTATTCGTCATATCATATACTCATACAAGCTAGGCTGAAAACTAGGCTTGTAAAGGAATTAGCCTCCCTCGTATATTTACCCCAGTAAGCAAGTCTACAGCTTAATAGCTGCGGTGTCCAGAAAATATTTCATATCTTTCGCGGAAAACATTTTCTAATTGCGCTGTTAAGTAGATAACCATTTACGAGAGATGTCGGCTTTTACTTAAATACGCAGGAGAATAAACTGGAAATTTCCAGAGAGATTCATGTCTGGATTGATAAAAAATATATGAAACAAGAATTAAAAAAAAATGCGTGAGCGTACGATTACCATAATATTAATGATAATTCCTTACAGGAAGAACGCCTTTTATCCTAAAATGCTGCATTAAAAGTAAATGTTTTTTCTTTTGTTGTTGCTGTTGTTTAGTCAAATAAGCTCATAAGAATCATCAAAAACATTAAACGGATGTTAAAATTACTTTCCTTGCATCCTATTTTGACTTGTTAGGAAAAAACGATCTCATCTTAAAAAAAAAAAAAAAAAAAAAAAAAAAAAAAAATTTCGTAGCTTACAAACCTTTTCCACTACGGTCTGCTCTTGGATGAAACGTCTCCTTCGCGGGTCATTTTCGGAACGGCGAATTATCGCCTTATAGGCTTTGTTCCGAACCCCAAACCACACACATTAACATTTAAGAGCGTCGGATACCTATTCTTTTTACTTATATTGTGAATAAGTATAACTAAAATTATATTTTATTCGAGGATGCGCTATTTCTACACTAACGCTTTTTGGCACACTACGCTCACAAACAAATAGCAAAGGCGATGGAGTAAAAGTCGCCAAGCACAAGATTCTGTAACCCCACGTTTACTGTTTTAACCAATCGGTGCAAACCGTAGCAAAAAAGGTTTGGAGGCTTTGTGTATATGCGTTACAAATCAGGGAGATGGGGGACACTATGAAAACAACGATGCAAGCCAGCCAATTAGACGGAATTTGAACCCGGATTCGAGGTATCAACTTCAGTGGTCTTACTCACTCGGCCACTAGTGGGCCTCAAGAAATGCGTGATTTATTATAAAATATCACAGAATGGTAGAGCACGCAGTTTTTACCTTAGAAAGTACTCAAGATCATAAAAGGGAAACAGCTCCAAAAGACAAATAAAATAATATTCCATGAATATATTTTGTCAAGTTCTGTATTAAGAGCAAAAATATTTACTACATAAAAGAATACACCCTTTCGATGCAAAGATCATGTGAATACTAATAGCAACATAGATAGTATAGTCATTTTATTGAACATAAATCACAAAATCTCATTACATCCCTTCAACGTAATCATTGATGAGGTCCTGCTTCTTTTCGTAAATTTGAAGGAGCCGATGAACGGCAAGTGGTTTTAGTCGATTACAGTAATGGAAAGCCCTATCGCGAGAAGTACTAAAGGCAAATGAATCATAATTATAGTTTGAGGCCTGAATTCAGTTGCTATGGAGATAATTTTACAAAAGTCGATCGATGGACAATGGAAAAGATACCTCACATTAACTCTACTTGTTCGTTAAAAATAGGCAGGCGACCTGTGCAGGCTAAGTATGCTAAGCATCCTCACCTAAACGGAATACTCTGACCCATCTTGTAAGTGTCCAATTGAGTAGCGCATCGTTGCCACAGGCTAAGTAAGCCTTGATGACATTCATGTGCATATTTTCCACGAGCCAGCTACCGAAATTTTGCAAACGTGTTTTAAAGAGGTACACACCATATTACTCATATCATACGTGCACAGAAACATCTCTGGCTATAGTGACTATTTTCGGGATTCCACGCATTGAAACAAACTCCACTTAACGCCGGACGGTCTTCTTTCGACAATGTTGCCAATTCATTATTTACAACCTATACATATCTAGTGACTGGCGCATTGGAGCAATATGAGCGCATTTAATATTTCTATCGGATAAAATTTATGAAAGAAGAACTGACGAATGAACTTGTACAAGTTTAGCGATAGTTCCTTATAAGCTGTTTCTAAGAATAGTTCTGCGTATTTGGGAACTCAATATACATTTCGTCTGAGAAGAAAAAATCTTGCACTGTCGCGTCGTTTTGTATGAAAGGTACTCAACGCTGCGCTGTGTAGATACCAAAGTATTCCAACCACGAACAACTAAGTTGTCAAAAATATTGAGTACTAAATGCGACTGGAAGTTATAATTCTGAAGTGCTCTCTTTCGCCAGTGTAAGCGATAACGATCTGCTCTGCTTATGGATTAACCACATAAGTGAGTATGACCATATATTCATCCAGTGCCCTATTTGTTTTCGGCGAGTTCGAGAGATATACAGACCTCATTTAACCCGGGGAGTACGTTCCAATAAGCTCCAGCGCTTAAAAAAGCCATCTTTACATGTAAATAATGGAAATACTCGTAATTGAAACACAATAAGAAAATTTATGTTTTTTTTATTTTTTATTTTGTGACATTTAATATTAAATACTCTTTTACTATATTATCGATTTTTATTCATAAAACATTTATGAAATTTTTAACAGTTAATAATTATACTAATTAATAATTATAGTTAATAAGGTTCTTTTTTTTTCTTTCTTTATTATTATTATTTTTACATGTGCGCGCGAAATCATCTAGCAACGTTTGCTTTTTCCTGTTTCATTCAGCTAACAAGCACTTCACATCGCATCAACAGAACTTTATCCTGCCTCTTAATTTCTAGCAAAATTTAAATTATTTTGAGTAAACTGATCAATAATTTCCGTCCTAGCGGTTACACTTTTTTTTAGATAAAATGCCGAAAATTCCCTTTGCTCGTCATTTTCATAAACGCTAATTTCGTCATCTTTGTGCACTTGCTGTTTCATTCTAGTATAAGATAGTCGCTGGAAAGACTTTCACTAACTGCAACTTGCAATAATTCTTCAATATCATACGCCTTTATATTATTTAATCCTGTTTCATTAACCAGCAACTGATTCTGTTGCGTCAACATTAAAGCTTAGCTCCGGCCATACAATTTTTCACTACTCCTTTCAAATACTTCTCTCGATCACCTAATTCCAGGGAAAATTTATGTTGTCTACTGCATTCATTACACTAGTTTTTCCAAAAATATCTCGAATGGATTGTTTATCTTCTCCATAGGTTTTCATCTGTCAATTGTCAAAATTCCACCGCAGATAATAAGCTTTAAAATTCGATATTATGCCTTGATCCACTGGTTGGACTAACGAAGTTGTGTGTGGCGGCAAATTATTTCCAGTAGAATGAATGTTTTTGGCAAAAATTTTCAGTAAGCCAACTCTAAAATAATTTCAGAGTTATTTAAGAATATTTATTGCATTCCTAAATTATTGGTAAAGATGATTTCTAAATTCCCTCTTGGGCTTTCGGAATGGTAAACAAGCAGTGGTTTTAATTTAAATTCTTCCTTAGCGTTACCACCCAGTAGAAGTATTACACGATTTTTGCAGATTTAAATCTAAAACCAACCCAGGAATACCGATACTGTTTATTTATTTAGGACGCAGTCCGGCTCGCCTGACGAGCGAAGCTCGTCTTATGACACGAAGGAGCAGCGCCCATATTACAAGACACCCCCCCCCCCAAAAAAAAAAAAAAATTACAATACAAGAGTAAATCAAGCTATAAAACAAACATCGTCATACCGATACTGTGTGCGATTTCAAGGAACTGCAGTACCACCGCGTAGCACTGAAACAGCGTTAAGAGGGGAATGAATCTTTTTACGATGTTAGCGGTTCATAACTCATGGCAAAGTAATTAGTTGCAATTTACACAATTAGATAGCAAGTCTCTTCACTATGTACTGAATATTCCAGGTCAGTCTTAGCGTCTTTCGCACAAGGTGAGTTTTATAGTGTCTATCGAGTCGACTTTTGAGCGGAAGCTGCTTCGAGCCAGAATTCATGCTCAATAGAACAATTTATGCTATCGTTTCCTCTGTGCGCGAAACATCCCAATCATTTTACAGTGACTGAAAAGAAAAAAAACTCCATAATTTCTTTACTGTTGCAAAACAAATCGTCTGTTATCTTCAGAGATAGAAGCAATTTCAGAAATATCTACTAAAATGCTTAACACAACAAGCAACGGGTACGCGCCAGTGCATGCTTGGGATGGCAGGTTAGATTATTTGATTACGTTAAAACACATGAGGGCTATCTGCCTGGCATGTTCCAGAGAATTACTCTAAGCAATGGGAGATGAGAATCAACTGGATAAGTAAAATTCAAAGAAATGCCGCGACTTATTAGATGTTTCAGAAATATTTGCTATAGTCGGATAGCAGCTGATAGCTGAAGTTGGTAACAGAACGACTAATATATTCTGCAGAATTATATTGTTTCAAAAGATTCCGTCAAGAGTACGTTATGTTAAAGATTTTTGAAGCTGGGTTTCCGTATTGGTCATTCTATCAAAAAATATGAGTTCCTGTGCATAAAACAACGATCGGAAAATCTGATTTTACCAAATAAAGGAATATACTGGAAGACGATGCAAGGAGTCTTCCAATGGCATCAGCATCAGTTTCTTGTCATTATGCAGGGCATAAAAGCAGGACTAATTTCTTGATAATAAGGTGGAAGTATTACATTGAACCCGTCAAAATTCTGATCGTTGAATCTAACAGGTAACACAAAATACTTGTAGGAAGAACAATGACGTGATGGATACGAAATATTGCGTCATCTTCGTCTCCCCCCCTAATTTACACGGAGAATGAATAGTGCGTCGAATCTTGATGACATCTGCCGAAAATTCGCTGATGACATTGCTCCATAAATTGCTGCAGTCTTACAAGCAAAAGGAGGCCGATTAATTACTACTTAATAGAATAAAAAGCTTCTTTCCTAAAATCATTTAAGTACTAAAATCTTATTGCATATTTTTTGATTATATTAACAATCTGACCACAAAATATTTTTGTTTTCCTGTTGTGACCTTGCAGAGTTCTGGAACTGATATGTTTTATGAACATTCCAAAATAACGCTAAAAAGAAAGCAATGAACTTTAATGGCAAAAACTCAAATGAAACTTAACTAAATATTACCGCCACTAAATCTAATGGAAAAATTAGGGTCTCATCTTCCTGCAAAGCAAACACTTTCCTATTTAAAGCAAAATTGGCATTTTAGGCAAGAGGAGATGATGCTTAAACTTTAAATGAGTACTTTTTACACAATTAACATCTTCTTTTCCCGAAATTCTTTTAAAATTTATATAGCAAAATGATATTTCAGTCAAATAACCGAATACTCTACATTGGCTTGATTTTTATGGAAACGACTAAAAAAACTCCTTTGAACAACTGCTTCTCACAATGGATCCCAGAACTCCTATCAAGAAATCTTTGTCTACTCAACGTAAAACCAGTTTTTTGGAGAAGGAGGAAGAATGATAAAGTAAGATTATAAATATAATTGTAATTTAATTAGTTTTCAGTAATGTAAATCGTTATATAAGAACGACTAATTTCTATTTTTCTCCCTTCTTCCACTAAAATATGATGCATTAAAATATTTTATCATTAACTTTTGATGAAAGATTTATTAATATTTCTGCAAAATTTTGGCACAAAAGCTAACATATAAGAGTTAAGTGCATTTTTTAATTATTAATATGTTTAAAAATAAATCAATTCTGGAGCATTAACAATTTGAATTTTTAAATTATAGAAAAATCTTATAGATTTTACTTCTCAATACTTGATTTTTAAAAGTTAACATGTAAAGATTTCAACTCAGAGTTTTCATTACAGTGCATTTCACAAACTATTTCTTTACTTTCTCTTCACACTGAAATTATTGAAGACAGTGTTATGCGATATAAAAGATAGACTTAGTCTTGTTAAGGTCAAATCAGTCAGTCATGTTAAATCATTTGAAACTTAAGACTAGCAGAAAGTACAGGTGGTTGCTGATACTGAAAAGTTTATGGGTACCTGTCACTGCAATGGTACACCACATTTGGCCGAGGTATGTCTGATTCAAGTAAAAAAAAATTGAAGGGTATACAAAGCCCAGTTGTGCTAAAATCAGTCAGTCTCAAATAATTAAGCCTTATCATTAAACAAAAAGTATAAAAGCTTGTATCTGCCATCACGCAGCTCAGTAAAGATTAGATCCTGAATTTAGATCTCATAATATTGGAAACTAAAATTTTTCTTAAAATTTATTTATTCATTTTATATTAGTATCAATCAAATGCTTCACTGCATTGAATTACTAAGCTATCAAATTTAAATCAATGTTTTACGGAATGCAGAGTTAACAAAAAAGGAATTATATATTTTTTATTACATTATATATTTAATAATATATATATTTAATAATATATCATTATATATTTTATGAATTATATATTTTAGTCATGAACGTGCAATTTTTTCTTCCTATCTAACCTGCTTCAATATGAATATTTCACTATGCAGTTTTTAGTTAAATCAGACAAGAATAGAAATTATCATAATTAAATACTGTATGTTAGAAATTATTGGGCATACAGTTTTATAATTTTTGATAAAAATTGACATTCAAGTTAAAAATATATTTTACTCATTCATATTCATCTATAGTGCATTTTGTTTTAATTGCTAGTAACAATGTTCAATATTTTATAGATAAAATTTATAGAGAAATTAAGGTCACAAAAACATATAATAAACTCCCTCAGAATACTGATCTTAATAAAAGCAAGAAAATATTAAAGGCATTTGCATTGAATAATGCAATGACAAGAGTTTTATTTTAATACTATAGCAGTAAGTATCTCCTATGGTTATTACTTTTAACAAAAGCTCAGACTACAACAATATTACTTAACACAGGGTCCAAGCTCAAGAAGATGGAAAATAAAATTTTCAGATAACTATATTTTAATGGCATTATAGAATGTTTCCTTTTGCAGTATTTTAAAATGATATGAACAGATAAAATTTTATAAAAGCACTAATTAAAAAAATATTAAACTGTTAAATTTAGAAGTCAGTTTTCTCCCTATAGCTGCTTATAGAATTACTCCGATATTATTTTTTTCCATAAATAACAGAAAAATTTATTATCATTGAAATCCTATAAGTTTCATAGTATACCTTCTATTGATCTTAAAATATCCCCACTGTACTTCTATTTAGCAAAACATTTACCCCACCAATATAATTTAGAAAAATCTATTTTTTCTATAAATTGGCTTCTATCCGTTTTATGCATTTTTCCCCCTTCCTAGAAATAAGTTCTCGAATATTAAAATTATAAAATTTTATAAATTTCAGCAATCAGTATTGCAGTTACAATATGTAAAATGCTGCAATTGACTGTAGCATAAAAATTTAAATTACTGTCAGAATGAAAAAGCTATAACATTTTCTTTGTGAAGAATAACATATGCAAAGAATGCATGGGCATTTTTAATTGAATATTAAAACTACCTGAACATCAACAGATATAAGTTATTACAGTCAAAAGTCGTTAATTCGGACACCCATAATCCGGACCTCAAAGCTAGAAACTTTCTGCGCATGCGCCGCGTTGATATATGCGCATAGGCGTTTACGCGTGCGTGCAAGACCTTTTACCACTGCGCATATTGCGTGTGCGCAAGCACAGAATACGTTTTCGCATGCGCGTTATATGTATAACAGACGGTATAATCTAAAATTATCTAATTATCTATTTCAGTTAATGTTGATGATTGTGTTGTTCCTTAATCTTCGAATTCGATCCGGCTTATTATTTTTTGCAGACTGTAAGAGCAATTTTATAAAAGTAAACTTGAACTTTCAATTATGTCAAATAGAATTTCTGATTCTGGAGCTCCCAAAGGATCGTACAAAACGAAAGTATGTTTCGATGTCCATCAAACAAAAAGTGGAATTGCTGCAAAAAATGGATAAAGACATGAAGAATGTGACAGAGAGGTTAGTGAAAACGAAAAAATTTCGATTGACAAGTTAGTCGGTATTCTCGGCACAACAATTAACGGGACTTGAACAGCAAAACTTTGTAACTGAACAAGAAATTGTGTCTGTTTATAGAATTAAAGAGAAAGTATTATCACATAAAACGAAGCAACTTACATTAAAGAAATGTTTAATAAAGTAAACAAATAAGTATTAAGCTTTTTTTTGTAAATTTTGATACCCTTTAGATTATAATTGTTCTTTATTTCATAAATTAAGGTTTCATATTTTTAATTTTAGAATTTCTGCATGCCATCTTACGAGATTTAAACTGATGATCTATAATCCGGAATCCAGATTAACCGACGAGTTAAGTCCCGACGAGTCCGGATTAACGACTTTTGACTGTACTCAAATTACATCTGATGTTTTACATAAAATGTTCTTTCCTATCAGCAATTTTATTAAAAAAGAGAAAATTTCACTGATTTTTTCATGGATGTTTCAAAATTGGTTTTTATTTGCATTACATTTTTAAAGAATATATTGATTTAACTGTAAAAAACAGGCAATTACCACACTGAATAAATTGACTGTTTAAAAAGTCTTTAGCAGCATTAGAAAAATGACAGAAATTCTTCTGTACTTCAAAATAACCACTAGAAAAAAAAAAGGTGGGGAGATTACTTCTTTTCAAGCTTTTGTCACTTTGAAAAATATTCAAACCTAACTCTATTAATTTTATTCTTAGAAATATGAATTATAAGGTACTCGGAGAAAATTTTCTAACACATTTTGGGAATATTTTTTCAAAACAAAAAGGGATACACTATATAAAAATATTTTATATATATTTATGAGAGTCAAAAGTATTTTAGTGTCAAATTGTTTATACAATAAAATACCGAATACTGCTAGTAGACAAGACGAGATTTCGCAGATAGTGTGAAAAGTTTTTAAAAAAATTATAAGAAATCTTTCTTTTTTTGTCGCCTTCTAATTAAAAATATACCTCAACAAACAGCAAAACTTATGAAAATTCTCAGATTCCTTCCTCATTTTTCAAAGTAAGAACTCTCGAAATTTTGCAGCCATTAGCTGTTTTACTTTTTAGTATGTTTGCTTTCTGTAAATTTCAAAGAGGGAAAATAACTTTATGCTGTTAAATTTTATTCTATGAAAACATTTCATACAGAACAAGATCATAAAATTGGACAATTATAAGAATACAGCAAAGAAAACTATACGGTATTCTAAATAAATAAAATATCTGAGATTAATAAAATGTTTTTGATAGGATTATACAAAGTTATTAGTACACAAAATATGACTGGAATGTTTAAGATACATTTGAACGTTGCCAAACATTCATATTTTTTATTCACTTTACAGTTAAAATATACTTGTACTTCATCTAAGTTATTTACGTTTATGCTGATTTAAAAACAATAATTTAATGTTTATGTTGACGGTAACAGAACTACGGCAAAGTTTAAAATTTTCAAGTCAAAGCGTCTGTTTTATCGAATAACGTGTTTATCCCATTTCTCTGGTAGTTAAAAGTTACAGTTCTTTCATTTTAGACAAAGTAATATATCTTTACAACGACTCTAGAAAAAAATCAACATGAATTACTGCTCACCTTGTGGTCAGGAGACATTGTCAGTGATGGGTCATGGAGTTCATCAAGAGTTGGACGATTAAGTTGCCCATGGATTGACATTACATTTCTGTAATGGTCTACTCGAGGAAGAGCTTCTCGGGTATAATGTCTTAAACTTCTAACATTATGAGTATCGTATCTGTCTCCATCTGATCCTGATGTAGTTTGGTTTTGATCTGTCAAAGGTTGTCTTTCCGCAGCATCAGCATCGTTTGCAAATTTACACTTTGGAGTATCAGCAGCAAAATCTACTTTTGCTACTTGAAAACGAGTAGTTTTAGGGTCTGTTAATGATGTTTTGCGTTCCATTTCTATCCAGTCATCACCAGAAGCCATTAGCTCCTTGTCTACATTTTCCGACTCAGCCATCATGAAATGAAAACACCGGCTTCAGCTTCGAGTTTCCGCCACAAACAGAATACTCAGTCACTTTAAACTGCATCGATTCTGCGCACAGCGTGGTTTCGCGGTTTTGCAGAGCATTTGCAGTCACAATCAAAACTTTTAAATAAAATCTTTTAAAATTGTTCTTGAATAAATTAAATTTTAAAATTAATGGCCTATAATTATTAAAGTCTTACAGTGAAACATTATTTTAAATATTTCTTTTTGTTACATTGAATAAAATGTTTGGTCCTGAAATTTTTTGAATTTATAATTTGAAAAGAAACCGTTACAATAATTGTGACTTTAACAAACAGAATTTCTAAAATATTACTTCAATTTATTAAAAATTATTTCAAAATTTTTAAACGTTTTCTATCTGGCAATTTAATAGATTATTGCCTTTGATCTCTCAAGAAGAAGGTATCTCGCGAACGGAAAGGTATCAAGAGCATCGGAAGGGCAAAATATAAGAAACACGCGTACAAAACTTTAGTAAAACATGTTTCGAAATATTGGAAAATTCGCTATACAGAAATTTCGCTCAAATGTACTTTATAATCACATGCGTTATAATCCAGGTTGGTGAATCATTTAGTATTTCTGTGGTTTAAAGCAATAGTTGTTGCCTATAATAATATATTTCTTTTTTATGACTTTATTAGTATTCTTTACACCCTCCTTAACTTATTTTATAAAGTTTCATAAATGATGTGTTTCTAATAATCATCAATAATACGTTATGAGCCGATATAAATATATCGAATAAAAATGAAGAAATAAACTCGGAGTGTTCCACATATCTGTGACATTCTGATTTATTTAATTACGAATGTTTTTCGACATTATTTGTACTAAGGTAAAATTAGATATAAAGTAAGGTCTGGAGTTTTGTAATTAATTCGGCTGTATTTCATTTTGGGATGCTTTAGAAAAGTTGTCATGCAGTTAAGTTTTGAAGGGTCTTCCAACATTTTTAAACGATCTAAGTAGCCGTCAGAGCGAATTCTGTAAAATATCTTGTGCTACATTTACTGCTAATTTAATTATCAAGCAAGCATTGGAATTGGTAGAGAAAGAAGTGTTTCAGAGAAACAGAGGCTTTTATTTTTCTTTTCAGTATCTTTGAATATTACACTCTCAAAAAACCTTTTATAGCAATTTTGGAGAGTATATCATGGTATAGATTTCAGATACCTTAGTGATATTGTTTAAATACATTTTCTATTTTGTGAACCTTATCATATTAGATTTAAATGTAGAAAAACATTATCTGCTAAAAATATGTAATTATCTTCAGCAAAATATGAATGCATTTGCTAAAAGTAATGTGTTTTTAACGGATGCTAACTTGCTGTTACTTTAGTTATTTGAAAACCACCAACAACTCTCATTCAGCTATTAAGAGTCAAAAGTAAGGAAATAAAGCAGGATTTATAGTAATTTTTGGTAAAATCCTAGGAGAGTCCACCCTTGGCGACAAACTGGGAAAGTGCAGAATCACCCACTGCTTTGCGCGTTTCGCAAAATCGCCGACTTGAAAATAACAAGTAAAAAAATTGGACAAACTCGGTATCCGTGTACACATTGACCTATTTTCACTTTAAAAAAATCCCAGAATTGCACAAATTTCTGTCTAAACCTTGTCGATGTACACAGCGATACACACCATATAAGTGGGCGCGGCAGGGGTATGGGCTCTGCTAGGATCCAACCTAATTTTTAAATAAGGATTTCATTTTTTTTGGGGGGGGGGGAATAGTGATGTTTACTTTTTTAAAGTGTTTAGTAAGTGTATCTCATGTTTAGTCACATCATAAGCCTTGATGGAATCTTCAATGTTAAAGTAGCTTTTGCATAATCTTTAGTGGCGTTTGGAATTTCTTTGTTGTAGATTGGATGGCTGGCAAACTCAATTGCATAATCATTTTAACAAGAAAGTGTTGTTGTGTAATATATTCAAGAAACATGTTTGTAAATATGTATAGAAATAAATTATGTGTAGTATAGAAATAAATTATGTGTAGTTTTAAGTAAATATTTCTTCTGAATAATGTTTGAAGCAGAATATATATCTAATTTTTGTGTATTAAAATTTGGTAAAACTATATTTTAGGGTACCCCTCGGCGATTTTTAGCAGAACATGAATACCGAGTTTGCGCAATTCTTTGACTTGTTACTTTGTACTGTGTAGCGCAGCGATTTTTGGTGCAAGAATTGCTGCTATGCAAGCCAAAATAACAAGTCAATGACGCACAAACTCTGTATCCATGTACACATCGACCTATTTTCACTTTTAAAAAAATCTCCGAATTGCACAAAAATGGCATTGAACACTTCTTTTACTTTATCCATGTACACGTCAACCTATTTTCACTTAAAAAAACATCAGAGAATTGCACAAACTATGCTTTATGCACTTCCTTGAGTTTGTCCATGTACACATCGATATATTTTCACTTAAAAAGTCAAAGGAGCACCCAATTCTACAGTAAAGACAAACAAAAAATACATAATCTCAATAAACTACATTTTAATCAAAACAATAAAATAACACAAGAAAGGAAAAACCTGTTATGTATTTTAGCACTACAGAAAGCAAATATCCCCTTACCGTATTTAGAAGTTCGTTCATCTTGAGTCTGTGGCACTCAAAATTCCTTAACAGCATCCAAAAACTTCCTAAAATTATCTGAACTACAATCCGTATATTGACGTCACCACAGAAATTCACAAAAATAAGAGTAAAAAATATACTACGTAGTTTCTGGACAATGGCTACTAAGTAAACCTTCATTTACACACCAGTCAATTAATGCACTTTTCCCTTTTCATTCCAAATCGTACAGAAACTTCAAGTTAATCCTACTACATTCAGCCATTGTACCGTCTAAACAATGAAACAGGCAACGTACCTCCTAAGCAACACACACCACAAAAGCCCTTGCAAAACATCCCATGATTCAAAATTTCCCAGAATAATGTAAAACGATTATGTCATAATAGGGTTCTGTAACATTCAACTACTCAGGTTACCATAAATGATACAACTTGGCGATAAGCGAAACAATAAACTTCGCGATAATACAAAGTGTACCTGAAAGTCAACTCTAACCTAAAATTTCATTGATATAGTAAATTAATCTCTATACATTTTGATTACACACACCTATTCTAAAAAGCTGCCATAAAGAATTTGCTTGGCATCTCATGATGGTGCCGAAAAGTATTTATGTGACATTTCAGGTATGTACATAGCATTCTCCTCCTAGACAGCTTTTTTTTTTTTTTTGGTTAAAATTTCATAATCAGGGTGAGCGCCAAGCTTGGCAAGAGTCTTTACTTGGCACGATTTTAATTTGGTTGTGGTTTCCGACTGCATGTTTCCTTGTGGCAAACCTAGAGCTTTATTTTGGTAACTGTAAGAGCGCGAATTTAGTGTAGCCAGATTTTTTTTTAAATTTAATTTTGGGGTAGAGTAGACTTTAAGGTACCCCTTGTATTATGGCGAAGATGTTGTTTGATTTATCGCCAAGTTTTTGTTTCATTTATGGTAGCACGAGTAGTTCAATGTTATGGAAACCCTATTGTGACGTAATCGGGTGCATGATTCTGGAAAATTTTGAATCATGGGATGTGTTGTAAGCCTTTTTGTGGTGTGTGTTGGTTTGATTCTTTAGACGGTAGAATGGCCGAGTGTAGTAAGATTAATTTGAAGTTTCTGTACGATTTGGAGCGAAAGGGGAAAAGAGCTTTGACTGTTGTGTAAATGAAGGTTTACTTAGTAGCCATTATAAGTGTCCCGTATGTAGGAAGGATATGCGTCTAGTCGAACGTAAAAACTGTTTAGATGGATTTGAATGGGTTTGTAGAAAGAAAGGTTCAGATGGTCACTATGTGAAGTGTTCGATCAAAAAGAGTACCTGGTTTGAAAAAAGTCATTTGAGTATGATTGATATTTTGATTTTTACAGGGATCTGGGTGTACAAAGCGAATTTGAAAATCATGGTAAGTGAATATTTGCTTTTGGTAGTGCTTAAATGTATAACATGTTTTTCCTTTTTGATGTTATTTTATTGTTTGGTTTAAAATGTATTTTATTGAGATTATGTACAGTCAAAAGTTGTTAATCCAGACTTGTCGGGACTTCCGAATGTCGGCGATTCCGGATTATCGATTTTTCTGGATTATAGATCATCTGTTTAAATCTGGTAAGATGGCATGCAGAAACTACAGAATTAAAAATATGAAACCATAATTTATGAAATAAAGAAGAATTATGATCTAAAGGGTATCAAAATTTACGAAAAGAAAGAGCTTAATATTTATTTGTTTACTTTATTAAAAATTTCTTTTAATGTAAGTAGTTTAAGTTGCTTCGTTTCATGTGATAATAATTTCTCTTTAATTCTATAAACAGACATAATTTCTTGTTCAGTTACAAAGTTTCGCTGTTCAAGTCACGATAATTGCTGTGCCGAGAATACCGACTAACTTGTCAATCGAAATTTTTTCGTTTTCACTAACTTCTCTGTCACATTCTTTGTCTTTATCCATTTTTTGCACCAATTCAAAGATTAAGGAACAATGCAATCATCAACATTAACTGAAATAGATAATTAGATAATTTTAGCTTATACTTTCCGTTATACGAGGGCCATCCAGGAAGTAGATTACGTTTCCGTCTGTGTCCGCTAGGGGCGGGGCTAGCGCGGCCATCTTGGTGTCAGAGCGTTGCGCAGCTCAGTCTGCATCTAGCCGTGCTAGTGAGAGGTTCGTGCTGTGCTCCGTTCAGATACTGTGACGGTTTGAAATGTCTGCGTTAATTGAAAATCCCGCGAGGTGCGCTCAGTAATAAGGTTTCTGACTGCAAAAAACTGTAAACCGATAGAAATCTATCGGCAGCTTCGTGAAGTGTATGGGGACAACATTATCACTGAAGGTGGAGTGCGTCAGTGGGTCATAAGATTTCAAAATGGCCGAACCAATGTTCACGACGAAGATCGAAGTGGGAGACCCAGCATAGTGACCGCCGAACTTCTCGAAAAAGTCGATGCTAAAGTCCGTGAAAATCGAAATTTCACAATAACGGAACTTTCTTTGAGTTTTCCACAAATTTCGCGAAGTTTGTTGCACGAAATCATCAGCAAAAAGCTTGGTTACCACAAGTTTTGTGCAAGATGGAAGGCAAGAAGAGGTAACGAAGTGGTTGAAGGCGCAGGCGGCCGAATTTTTCGACGAAGGAATTTCCAAGCTCGTACATCGCTACGATAAATGCCTTAATTTGTATGGTGACTATGTAGAAAAGTAGTATTTGAGTGTGGCTTTCATCTGTATATAATAAAATTTGTTTCCTATACTTTGTTTATTTTTTTATTCCAAAACGTAATCTACTTTCTGGATAGCCCTCGTACATAAAACGCGCACGCGAAAACGTATTCTGTGCTTGCGCACACGCATATGCGCAGTTGTAAAAGGTCTTACGCGCACGTGTAAAACGCCTATGCGCATGTGTCTATGCGGCGCATGCGCAGAAAGTTTTTAGCTTTGAGGTCCGAATTAACGACTTTTGACTGTATTTTTGTTTGCCTATATTGTAGAATTTGGTGCTCCTTTGACTTTGTAAGTGAAAATATATCGATGTGTACATGGGCAAAGTAAAGGAAGTGCGCAATGCAAGTTTGTGCAATTCTGGGATTTTTTTTAAAGTGAAAATAGGTCTACGTCTACATGGATAAAGTTAAAGAGTGCGCAATGCCATTTTTGTGCAATTCGGGGATTCTTTTTAAGTGAAAATAGGTCGACGTGTACATGGATAAAGTCGAAGGAGTGCGCAATGCCATTTTTGTGCAATTCGGGGATTTTTTTTTAAGTGAAAATAAGTCGATGTGTGCATGGATACAGAGTTCGTGCATTTGTTTGTCTTGTTATTTTGGCTTTGTTTCGCAAGCCAAAAATTTTGGCCAAAGAATTGCACAAAATCGGTATCTATGTCCCGCCAAGTTTCACCAAGAGGTACCCTAAACTATACTTTTACCTAATTTTGAAATACTGTGGGTACAACTCTAATATACGCCCTATTTTCACCAAATGTGGCGATATGTGTTCTGCGCTGGTTTTTTGGCGCGATTGCGTGTTCTATGGCAACCCTGTTGACGTTGAAAAATCTTTCGCTGGAGCTTGTTGGTTTGCCTCTGTATCTGAGAAGATGGGAGGGAAAGATAAAATGGTTAGTTGTTGAATTGAAGTTCGGCAAAAGGAAATATGATTGTGGCTATCCTGTTGAGGGGTAGTGGGTATTTGGAAGTGTGGAAAGAGGGTCTGGGAGATTATTTTTAATGGCAGTGCATGATAGAAGTAGGGATTTGTGATTTTATTTATTTGTGAACCATAGTATAAATTTTCTGGATAGTGTGTCTGGCTGTCATGTAAATACGATAGTGATTACGTGGCGGCTTGTTAAAAACGGTATGAAATTTATATTTCTGCTATTCGAAAACGCATTAATTCATGGTAAGTGCATTTTATTTTATCCTTGCTCTTATTTTGTAGAATGTTATGTTCATTGGTTCTTTAGTATGAATTTGTCGTTATTGTTGTTTTTTTAAATTGTTTGAAATTTATTTTAGTTTATTTTGTTGTTTAGTGTCTAGACTGTACAATTCGTAGATGTTTTTTAAAGTTGAAACAGAACGCTGTGTACATGGTATTATTTGAAATTTATTGTTATGTTATTTTATTAAAGCGAGGAGTGCGTAGATCGTAGATTCCTTCCTTGCCTAAATTGTGCAATTCGTAGAATTTTTTTATGTTTAAACAGGATGCTGTGTACGTGGTATTCTTTGAAATTTATTGTTGTTATGTGCTATAAAACGAGGTTATAAATAAGCTATTATTGCTATAAAACGAGGTGTGCGTAGTTTGTAAATTCGTTCGTTGTCTACATTGTGCAATTCGTAGATTTTTTTTTAAGTTAAAACATGTCGCTGTATACATGGATTCTCGTCAAATATTTTTGGTTAGAAACTTTACGTTTTTGCTATCTAAATTTTTTGTTTTTGTTTCGGATTTTTAGCTAAATTGTGTGTTCAAAACGTAGTTTTTGCCTGTGCGAAAACCGCGTTTTTGGAGACATTTTAGGCTAAAAGTTCAAAGTGTAGACAAAAAATTTAGATGGTAATATGGCAGCGGGAAGTTTCTCCCCAAAAATATTTGGCGAGAAATTTGGCGACTTGAGGACGCGTATCAGAGTAGTTGCATACTGTGTCTGTTTTTAAAAGTTTTACTGTTTAATATTATTGTTATATTATATTTATATAAATATTTTATTTATATTTAATATTATATTTATATAAATATTTGCAGAAGGTGAAGCTGTTGTTGGTGGGAGAATGTTAGATTTCATGTGACATGAAGTTTATAATTTATGAATATTTTCATTTAATTTTATTTAGTTAATTTTTTTAGTTTTGTTTCTTGCATGTGGCAATTGAAAGATGTGGAATATTTAAAGCTTTGAACGAAAGTTGTTTAGTGTGTTGAATTCCACGATGATAGTAACTTGAATATTTTAGTTTATGATGCTGAATATGCATTATCAGGTTCAATGTTCCTTCTAACCTTCTTCGGGAACATACAAGGACCTGACTCGGAACAGAGAGCTTACTAAAGCTATGTTCACTAATTGTAGTAAGTAGACAGGATACAGGCGAAGGGTATACAAAACCCTTTATTTTTCTCTATATACAATAACTTCCGTACTTCGGAATACACTGACCCATCACTCGGGGTCTAACGTAAAAAAAGTATAAAAATAAAACTAAACTCTAATTTAACTTTAGAATAATACATGTGGAAGATTGGCCTTATAATAACAGGAAGCGTATGTAGCACAGAGACTGTGAACACTACAATACGTTTATTTTATCAAGAGGATTAAAACCTCTGGCCTGGAAGGCGAACAGCAACTGCGTAACTTCTAAGGTAAGCGGCCTGCGTTGACTTACTGCTTCCTCTCTCTCGCTTGGCAAAAAGGCCACACTTAAATACTTGGCGTTCGCCAGACAAACTTTGCATAAAATCCTTCACGCTTATAATTCTGGCCGGAAGTAGAAAATAAGAAGTGATAGTAAAGATTTAAAATAAAATAAACGTTAGTAAAACTTAAGATCCTTACATACTTCCCACCAGAGTTAATTAGTTTGAAACTGAGGTCTAAAACGACCTTGTTGAAAACTTTTAGCTCTAGAAACTAACGCGAGGCCAATCTTTTACAACATAACTTCTCTAGAAACTAGAAAATTTAAAAGAAAGAAATTTGTTACAATAGCAGCTCCCAGGATATACAACAATCTTTTTTTCATCTGTACTGCATCTAAACAGGAGCTTTATTCAATTCTGGTTCCTTCCAGAGATCTGGAAGGAAAACTAGTTTAATGAAATGTTACAGAATGACATTGCAAATAACATATAGAATATACTTCTCTTAACATTCTTATTTCATTCATGACTATTTTAATTATCTCTCCCCGTGCTCTCTGACATGTGTTGTAAAAGAACACCAAACACGAATGTGTTTCTGTCTACGTGTGCCACACTTCCTCCTACAATCAAAACACTAACGTGTTAAAATTCAACATAACGAGACCTCTTAACACACCCTACTTTCAACTCTAAACCCTGAGGTACTATTCTAAAAGTGGCTAACTCTAAAGTGTAGCGTCAGAGAGCCTAACTACATCATTCAACCTTTACCACATATTCGCCATGATTTAATCTTTACAGTCACACGAATAACAAATTTTTAACATTACTTTCACTTTTACCATATCACGGTATTTCTTAACATTTAAAATAACAGTTCACATGTATATAAGAACACATCAACATGCCGTTAATTTTACACATTTGAAAACATACATTAGTAGTACATTGTTAACTTCTATTCTTTTCAAAGCAAGTGCCAATTCTTTCTACATTGAAATAATACTACATTTCAAAAAGTCTTTCAGACTAAAACTTCTTTCTTGCTAGAATGTTTTAAATAAAATTTATACAATAACTTTTTACAATATTTAAGTCTTTACACAACGCTATTATACATCAACTTTAGTTTTACGCGCGAGTAATTGAAAAACATAATAAGAAAATCGGTCACAACTCATTTCTCGCCCTTTTGGCGATAAAGGTAGACCTCGCATGAGGTAAAACTTCTTGAAATCTGCCACTTGCAGTAAGAATGAAAGATTAACTTAAGTTTGCAAAGTAACATAAAATTTTACTTATCTTTGTAATATTCGGACATCCTTTTCTGGGCCCAGTCTTTAAAGGTACTGCAGATAGTAGCTTGGTTTATCCTCCTTCTTGTACGGGCTCGCCCTTCAGTGCTTTCCTCTGGAAGCTTCCTTTTTTCACCAGTACGGCCACCCTTGAATACTTTCCTTTTCTCCTCTGCTTGTGGTCTTTGCCGTTTGATGGCAGCTGGTCTTGGCGGAACCGGGAAACTTCTGTCGTGATCCTGCTTGGACCTCGTTGTTGGCCGTTCAAATTTTTCTTGTACTTTTTCCTCCGCCGCTGATGGCCCTTCCGCAGTTCGGCGACTTTTGCTGCGGAGAGTTCTGTCGGATGAGTAGATCTTCCGTTTTAAAGCCGGGTTATAGTTGCCGTCATTTCTCCTGGTCCTCTTCACATACGTCGTCCTTCTCCCTTCTTCATTCTGGGGGTGTTCGTGAACTCTGTTTTCTGGACGGTGGAACGGCTTCTTTTTCTTGTTACCTTCCATTTTTCCGCGGGGCAATTTTCTTTTCACTTGCTTCTGTCTCTCATTGGCTTGCCCTTGTACTTGTCGTTTTCCCACCTCTGGAACTTGTACCTGCGGTGTCTGCCGTGCCGGATCCTGCAAAAGATCTGAAAAGATTTGCATTTTATTACGATCGAAGTAGGGCTTAATTTGATCAATGTTTGCGGAACAGGTTTCACCATTTCTGGCTTTTAACACTACAACAGCGTGAGTTATTTTTTCTATAACATATGGTCCTTCAAATCGTGGAAAAAATTTGGCAGTTTTATCTTCTGGTGCTGAAGAAAGTGAATGCTTAATTTTTAAAACTTCATCCCCTACTTTGTAAGTTACTCCCCGTCGTTTCAAATCATAATATAATTTCTGTTTTCTTTGTGCTACTTCCGTATTCTTTTTTGCTTCTTTTATTAGTTTTTCTATATCACCCATTTTAAATTCTGGGGCTCTGTGTTGCATAACAAGGAGATAGCGACTTTTATTTAACTGACTTTTTGAGAGAGGGCCCAATAAATCGATGCCAATTATTTCATTTGGAAATTCGGATTTAATACTATTTAGAAACCCGGCCGGGCGGAAATTAATATAATTAACGGCTTGCCATGTTGGGCAGGACTGGACATACGCCCTTGTTAACTTTTGCAGTTCAGAAAAGTAGACTGCCTCGCGTACGCGTAGGATAGTTTTTTGAATACCAGCATGAGAAGCTAAAGGGCTGTCATGGAGCTCATGCAGGATATTTAATCTAAGACTAGCTGGGATAACAGGTCAAAATTCGTAGTTTTTGTGTAGAATAATAGACCATCTATTAGTTCGTAATGGGCCGCCCTATTTCTTATCGCCACAATATCTTGGTGGCTAAAATTTTCAGGATCCTTCAAATACTCATAAATACTTCCAAACTCAGGATCCTTACCCAGTTCTGTTATTACAGTTTCTCGGGAATTTATTGTACACGCTGTAAGCATTGCAACTTTTACGGTATTACCCTGTTCGTCTAATTTAATTCGTGATAGGGCATCTGCTACGATATTTTCCTTTCCGGGGGTATGCTTGATTACCAGATTATATTCTTGCAGCTTGAGTGCCCATCTTATTAACCTTGGGGATAAATTTTTCCCTGAGTACAATCTGGTTACCGCCGCATGATCAGAGTATACTGTTATCGGCGCCTTTCCAAAATAGAATCGGAACTTTTGCACTGCTAACAGAACTGCAAGTGCCTCTCTCTCGGTCGCGGAATAGTTTGTGTTTGATTTAAAGTTCGGCTAAAAAATGCCACGGGCTGCTGATTTTGCGAAAGTACCGCTCCTACCGCATAATCCGAAGCATCCGCTGAAATTTCTAAATTTTCATCCTTTTCAGGAAATTTTAACACAGGGGCTTGCGTTAATGCTTGTTTTAATTTTTCGAAAGCACTATTGGCTTCGGCCGTCCACGAGAATCTTGCCTTTTTCCATTTTAATTTTAACAGTGGCTCAGCGATAGCCGCAAAATCTTTTATAAAGGACCTATAATATGAACAAAGTCCTAGAAAAGAAGAGAGCTTCTTTGCCGTGTTCGGAGTCGGATACTTTTGTACAGCGATTATTTTTGATTCATCTGTCTCGATCCCTTTTTGCGATATTTTGTAACCTAAATATTTTAATTCAAGGGCTGCAAATTTGCACTTTTCGACATTAACTTTTAGACCGGCCTCATTTAATAAAGAAAACACCTGTCTTAAATCCTGTATATGTTGGTCGAGATTATCACTAGTAATAATGATATCATCTAAATAGATAAATGTGGACTTTCCAAGAACAGGTCTTAACACAATGTCCATGCATCGCTGAAATGTTGCTGGGGCCCCTGAAAGGCCAAACGGCATACGCAAAAATGCATAAGTGCCAGACTTGGTTATAAAAGCAGTCTTAGGCACGTCCTCAGGCCTCATTCCTATTTGAAAATAACCAGTCGTTAAGTCTAAAGTCGTCATAAATTTGGTTGATTTTATGTTCCTTAAAATTTCTTCTATGATTGGCAACGGATATACCGGATATTTTGTTATGGAATTTAATTTACGGTAATCAATAGCGAATCTCCACCTTTTTGGATGCTCCAAAGGATAATCATTATTTTTCTTACATAAAACCACCGGGCTAGCATAACTACTTGAGATGGGCGTTATGATCTTTTTACGTAGCATATCGGTAATATGCCATTCTATAATTTTTTCCTTATTCTTATCATACCGGTATGGTTTTTGACGAACTGGCAATGCATCTCCGGTGTCAATACTATGGTTAGTAACCTGAGTAAATCCTGGAATATCACTAAATAACGAAGCAAATTCACTTACCACTTGTCGGATTCTATCTTGCTCGTCATTAGGCAGGTGGTCAAGATTTAATCTTGGCGGTTCAACCTTTTCTACACGCACTGGTTTCATTGTCAGCTTAAGGGACGCTTCATTAAAATCCAGTGTAGCTTGTGCGCCTGAAAGAAAGTCTATTTCTAGGATCAAATGTGCTTGCAGATTCTTTACTATAAAAAACATCACCTTTACTTGTTCGTCCTTGATACAGATATACAAAGGTACTTTACCTACGCACTTACATTGTTCTCCTTGCGCCGTTAATACTGTCGTATTATCCGCATTATATATGCGGTATTCGCGAAAATACTTTCTAAAAAAGACTTCTGCTACACAGGAACACTGCGTGCCGGTATCCAGGAGTGCGGTGGCCGGGATATTATTCACCAAGACTTCAATCTTCGGAAGAGTCAAATTTTTCACCATTACTGTATTTAACTTGTAGGAAGAGGGGTTTTCGTGGCCTTCGGATTTCCGCACCCTCTCGTCCGCAGAAATCCGTTTTAGTTTAAATTATTTTTCCTTTCCGTGCTTTCCTTCTTTTTCCCCTGGCCTTGAGACTTTTTTCCTGGGTTGCTATTGAACTGTCGACGTTCGCCGGCTGTTTTTGAATGCTCGGGTTTCCTTGCCCACTGATTCGCTTTTTCTCTGTAGCCATGTGCTTGAGTTTGCTGTAGTCTTGGCGTACCAAATTGGTTTCGCTGTTGATATTGGCGTCTTCTTTCGACGTCCGCCGTTCTTCTACTTTCAAACTGGATTGCTAGCTCAAATAACTTTTCCAGTGTAGTCGGATTTCTTAATTCAATAAAGTCTTGCACTTGGGGCAGTAACCTCGGCAAAATCACTTGAATTATTTCAGGATCCGGACGGTTTCCATACAAGAGCTTGAAAACGTGAATTTTTCTTAAAATAAAGCTCGAGAGGTTTTCGATTCTTTGTTGATATATACTAAAAAGTTCCGTTTCTAATTTCGCACGATCCCTTACAACACGGAAGGCTTTTAGTAGGGCAGTCTTGAAATTTTCGTAAGTATAGGTGGGACTTCCTGCTTGACCCAAGAGACTTCTGCCGATACATTTGAACCAGTTAAGCGCTTGGCCCCTCAAAGCGCTGGTAGCTAAGGTAACTTTTTGAAACTCGTGCACGGGGTAGAGCATGAAGTGGTCATCCAATTTTTCCAAAAAACTGGTTACCGGTGAGTTTCCGTTAAACGTTGCTTCTGGTTTCATCGAAGCGCGCATGGTCTGGACGATGTAACCGAATCCTTCCAGGGCGGCAGCTGGCATTTCTGGATTCTGAGCCGTTTCTGCAGGCAGCACAGGTTCTTCTTGAAACACTTCTTCGTTGGGCGCCACTATCAGGTTCAATGTTCCTTCTAACCTTCTTCGGGAACATACAAGGACCTGACTCGGAACAGAGAGCTTACTAAAGCTATGTTCACTAATTGTGGTAAGTAGACAGGATACAGGCGAAGGGTATACAAAACCCTTTATTTTTCTCTATATACAATAACTTCCGTACTTCGGAATACACTGACCCACCACTCGGGGTCTAACGTAAAAAAAGTATAAAAATAAAACTAAACTCTAATTTAACTTTAGAATAATACACGTGGAAGATTGGCCTTATAATAACAGGAAGCGTATGTAGCACAGAGACTGTGAACACTACAATACGTTTATTTTATCAAGAGGATTAAAACCTCTGGCCTGGAAGGCGAACAGCAACTGCGTAACTTCTAAGGTAAGCGGCCTGCGTTGACTTACTGCTTCCTCTCTTTCGCTTGGCAAAAAGGCCACACTTAAATACTTGGCGTTCGCCAGACAAACTTTGCATAAAATCCTTCACGCTTATAATTCTGGCCGGAAGTAGAAAATAAGAAGTGATAGTAAAGATTTAAAATAAAATAAACGTTAGTAAAACTTAAGATCCTTACAGCATAATTTGCTATTCTGTTTACATTTAAAACTGACTTCGCAGTGCTCTAATCTGATAAGTGTATACATTTATTTACTCAATAATTATTTACAAGAATTGTTCATTCTACTATTTTATGATGAATTACATATATATTGGACTAAGCTTTTACTTGCAAAGCTGTTAGACTTTGTTTTACTCATCTAGTATTTTATCATCTCATTTTACTATTCTGTTTACGTAAAATAATGGTGTTTCACTACTGCAAAACTTAAAAGTTACTTTACTGTTTATGTTTAAAAATTACATTTTAGTACTTTCATTTAGTGCGCCTAAAAAATTTGCCAAACTTTGAAGGCCAAAATAGTTTGGTGCCAACTTAGCCCGCTTATGGAACTTTAGCCCTTTTTTCCATGCATTTTTACAGTGTGATTGCAAATAATAATCCTTTCTGTGGGAATTACTGCATTATAGAAGTAAGTAATTGCATAGTAAAGTACTACATACTGCTTATTTCATGATCTTTGGTGAAATCTCGGGTTTAGAGTTATAATTGTATAAATTGAGCGCAGAGAGTATAATATAGCTTGTTTAAATGCATCGTGAGTGTCTCCTTTCCTTCTGATTTTAAAATTTTGGTGTCAAATATCTGCAATTTTCTGAATTTTTATAAGCTTTTACGGAACTACTCTGATATGCGCCCTCAAGTCGCCAAATATTTTTGGCGAGAAACTTCACGCGGCCATATTACTATCTAAATTTTTTGTCTACATTTCGAACTTTAAGTCTAAAATGCCTCCAAAAACGCGGTTTTCGCACATGCAAAAACTACGTTTTGAACACCCGATTTAAGCTAAAAATCCGAAACAAAAACAACAAATTTAGATAGCAAAAACGTAAAGTTTCTAACCAAAAATATTTGACGAGAATCCATGTACACAGCGACATATTTTAACTTAGAAAAACATCTACCAATGCCACAACGTAGGCAACGAATGAATCTACGAACTACGCACACCTCCCTTTAATAAATTAACATAACAACAATAAATTTCAAAGAATACTATGTACACAGTATCGTGTTTAAACTTTTAAAAAAAATCTACGAATTGCACACTGTAGGCAATAAACGAATTTACGAACTCTGCACACCTCGCTTTAATAAATTAACATAACAACAATAAATTTCAAAGAATACCATGTACACAGTATCATGTTTAAACTTTTAAAAAAAATCTACAAATTGCACTATCTACACTAAAAACAAATCAAGAAAATAAACTAAAATAAATTTCAGACAATTCAAAAAACAACAGAAACGGAAATTCATACAAAAAACAATGAATGTAACATTCTACAAAATAGAAACAATAAAATGAAATGCACTTACCATAATGAAAGCTTCTTTTAAAAGCAGAAATATCACTTTCAAACTTCACAAAAACAATAAACACAAACACTTTTTGCAAATAAACTACAAAGAAATTTTTAATTTTTCCCATTCAACACATCTTACAATTTCTAGAAATTTATTAAAAGCATCTTCTTTAATTTCATGACAGTAACGGAAAAACATATACACAGCCAAATAAAATTCAAAATCACATTTTCTGTTAAAAGTAGGTAACGAAGCTTTCACATGGTGCCACGTACTTTCTATACTATTTATATGACAGCCATACTCGCTATCCACAAAATTTAAACTATGGTTCACAAATAAATGTTCAAAACCTTCTTTTCTCAAATCCTTGTAGGATTTCCAGCAATCGGAAAAAATAGTTGTACCTGGCTCATTCCACTCTTTAATACACTGCATCAGCGTTTCCTTACTTCTATCATGCACAGCTACTAAAAATAATCTCCCAGACCCTCTTTCCACACCTCCAAATACCCACTGCCCCTAAACAGGATGGCCACGATGATATTTTCTTTTGCCGAATTTCGATTCGTCCACTTCCACCACTTTATCTTTCCCCCCTATTTTCTCAGATACAGAGCATACAAAGTCCAAAATACATTCGTTAATAAAATTTCGCCAGTCACACAACGTCTGTGAAGAAAACTTCCACGATTTTGCTATATCACATGCCTTCCTACGATTCAAAATTTCGAAAGTAACAATAAAAACTTCCTCCAACGTTAACTTGCTACACGAAAACCAAGATCCAAACCTTAAACTGCGCTGACACCCACATACTTTATTAGCAACAATTTTACTGCAAACCCACACAAGTCTATCAGAAACACCATTTTTCGTCCGAGTTCTCATATCAGCTCCGCATTTCGGACACGTCAAACTCCGTTTTAAAAGTCCCGACTCCCACAGAAATTCCAAAAATACACTACGATCCCCATAAATACATCCGTGAATAAAAGACTCGTTAACAACTCCAACATCGTACCTTTTCATACTAAATTTACTCTGCACACAATCTAAAATACGCGGCTGAAACCTTCCTACCACGTCTTTCATCGCAACATAGGCCATTTCAAAAACACCCGCGACACGAACCAACTAGGAATTTTAAACTACTCCACCAAAAGATTTTTCAACGTCGACATGGTTGTCATACAACACGCAATCGCGCCAAAAACCAGCGCAAAACACATATCGCCACATTTGGTGAAATTAGGGCGTTTATCAGAGTTGTACCCCTTTTACTTAGTAGTCAGAAGTTTGTCATAGATTTTTCAGCTACTTTGAAATGAACTGTCAAGTTCAAATTTTGCATACTGATTGTTTGTAGATGACAATACAATGCAATGAAGTGATTTATTCAAAATTTGATTTAGATTTTTTATATTTAACGTTAAAATTACTTTTGGCACTTTTCCATTGTGCACCTGCCACACATTTTGACAGTGCTGTTGTAAATAATATGTGTTTAATACACATGTACACACATAGTCTCCAGATGATGCTGTTGTTAGGTCTCTGCATGTGTGGCAATTTCTCTTTCACAGTGGCCAAAAAATGTGGCAGGTGCATAATGGAAAAGTACTGAATTTTCATGCTTATCTTCGTTTAATGAACAACTAAAAATCTCAAAATTTGTCTGCTTGCATCATCAATGAGAGCAGGAAAAATATCCTTGAAATAAAATTTGTATAAAACTGCCATCATCACTGATTTTTTTTTTTTTTTTTTTTAATTGCTTGATTTTTTTCATGTGTTTGATGTTTATAATTTTTAAATCTCAACGTTTAAAAATGTACTTGCTTTAAAGTTTTCAGGGATTATAAAATAAACTTTTCACTCTCTTTTAAAATTAGAATGATAAAAATTTGAAATAATTTAATTAGACTATTTTCTACATGCTGTAAAAATACGCTGCAGATATATAAGTGGAAGGGGAGATGAGATTGCATTACAGTTTTTCTTTGGCGTCAGGTGATTTGCTTGGAGTTTCAAAGTTGCAATGTTGTTATACATCACACTGTTTTCCTTGCTTCTATATTGATTTCTCTACTTCTGATTTTATTTATTTATTTATTTAATCTCTCTTCTCAGGCTGAAAAGTAATTAAACTTAACTTTCTTCCAGATGCCTTCTGCCATTTTACAAATGCTGTTTCTTTTTCCCTTTTCTGTAGAGAGAGAAAAAGATATTTATTAAGCAACTTTCTAGATTTTTTTTTTTTTTATCATGGCAGTACAATATAGTAAAGCAGATTTTTCAAAATTGATTTAGGTTTTTAAAAATTATTTACATTTTTTAAAATTTAAGGTTGAAACGATTTTTTGTGCATCTCTTTGTTAAGGTATTTAAAAGCCGAATTTAGATCCAAGTTTATTTTTAATTACTTTTTTTGCCTCTTTAAACTTTAATGTAATCTAATGGTGTCAGTCTTGAAAATGGGAAGAAGAAATTCTTATATATGATTTTTGTGATGTTCCCAAGTAGGAACGTTAGCCACCTTTGATTAAGCTGTCTGTGATGGTTTTAGAAACGGAATATAGTTAGAAAGACTAAATAATAAGCAAAGTAGATTTAATGGTGTCTCTTGAATTATCGCTAAGTTGTTTCATTTATGGTAACCTGAGTAGTTGAAGGCTATGGAAACCCTATTAGGACATAATTGGTTGCGTGAATATGAATATGAATGGTGGGATGGATTTTGGATAAGAAGTACGTTGTTATTTTATGGTTTACATGGTAAAATAATTTAATGTGGTAAGATTAATTTTAAGTTTCTCTATGATTTGCAACAAAAAGGTTTATTGACTGGTAATGTAAATGCAAGTTTACTTAGTAGCCATTAGAAGTGTCCTGTTTGTAGGTAGGAAATACGTATAGTCAAACATCGAAGGATACCTGCATTACGGAGGATATTTTTTACTCTTATTTTTGTGGATTTATGTGGTGACGTCAGTACAGTACAAAGTCCAAAATCCAGACTCGTCGGAACTTAGGTGATTTTGGATTTTGGATTTTTCTGGATAATAGATTATCAATTTAAATCTGGTAAGATGGCATGCAGAAATTATACAATTAAAAATATGAAATCGTAATTTATGAAATAAAGAACAATTATGTTCTAAAGCAAAGATGTCAAACTAGCGGGCCGCATGCGGCCCACAACAAATATTTTTGCGGCCCGGCCAATATATCGGCAAATAATAATATATAATAATGAAATAACATATCGACAAAGAAAGAAATGAAATGTTTACTGCTAAGTAATTAACGATAATTTATTCAGTGTTGTTAGATTTCTCGCAGCGAGCTGACACACACACTACTTAAATTACAAATGCGTGTGAGTAGCTTGTGTTCATCTACCTTCGGCTTTTGGGGGACATGTGCACTCAGAACTTGTACGCATCCCCTGATAGCCGAATGTGGCCGAACTCATGGTCTCAGTTTTCCAAGCATAGTTTTGTGCGGTATATTGGTGCATGCATGCGCATGCATTTTGCTTTATTATTAATTATTACTTAATTCATATTGTTACGGATTTCATAGTTATTTATTTATTTAGTTTTTTTTATTTAGAATTGTAATTAGATTTGCTTCATGTTGCCTTAGCAACGCAGACGATTTTTGAAAAGACAGCTGCGTTGGAAGGTTAAAAATAGAACAGCGCATGCATTTAATACCTAATAAATAAATATCTCGTAATTGCTGTTGCCATCCACAAAAATCCAGATATTTATAGATGTTTCCAGTATATTCGAGAAATTAATTATAAAGCTTATAAAAGCCGAGAACAAGCAACTCATCTCAGTAGTAGCTGTAGTTCTAGCAAACTGTTTATTTACTTAATGCTGTGATTGATTTGTAGCGATTTCGCTGTGAGATAGAATTAGTTTCTCTGTTTTGAATTGAATTTTGCTAAAGGTTTGACATTTTGTGATATTGTTAGAATATTTTTGAAGAAATATTTCAGCATTTTGATTTATCTCTTGTGGAAAGAATAAGTTTTTGTTAACTTTTAAACGTTAACCGTGTTTATTCCAGCCCTTTGTATTCAGTATGTCTATATCAAAACCAAGTGGTAGTAAAATTAAACGAAAAATCGCTGACGAACATAGAATATTCCAAGTAAAATGGGAATTAGAATATTTTTGCTGTGAAATAAAAGATAAAATAATCTGCTTGATATGTAATAATACTATTAATGTACCAAAGTTATATAATATTAAACGTCATTACGAACAACACAAATCGAAATATAACAATTACGGAGGATTAATGAGAGAAGAAAAATTGAAAGAGCTCAAGTTAGGAGTGAAAAAGCAACAGTCCATGTTTAATAAAGTATTGCAAGAAAGTGAAGCGGCAGTACATGCAAGCTATGTCTTGTCCGAGTTGATAGCTAAACATTTGAAGCCTTTTACTGATGGTGATTTCATCAAGGAATGTCTAATGAAAGCTGGAGAAATTGTTTGTCCTGGAAATGTGAAGGCTTTTCAAACAATTTCATTGTCTCGAAATACAGTTGCGGAAAGAGTTACTGATTTAGCTGCGAATTTAAGTGATCAGATCAAAGCAAAATCATCTAGTTTCGAAAGTTTCTCCATTGCCTGTGACGAGAGCACGGACATTTAGCAGTGTTTCACTCAGTGACACTCAATTAGCAGTGTTTCTTCGTTCTTGTGACAAGAATTTTAACATTTTTGAGGAATTACTGGAACTAACACCGATGCCTGGTACTACCACAGGAGAAGATATATTTACTTGTGTTTTTGGACTTCTGCAGAAATACAATCTACCTTTGGCAAAATTAAATTCTGTTGCTACAGATGGCGCTCCATCAATGACCGGGAAAAACAAGGGCTTCGTAGCATTACTAAGAAAAAAACTTGGTGAAATTCACGGTTCAAACATTCATCATATGCATTGTATTATACATCAAGAAGTTCTATGTACGAAAGTAATAAATATGGAGAATGTTTTGTCATATATAAGAAAAGTTATAAATTTTATAAGATCTTGAGGTTTAAATCAGCGTCAATTCACTGCTTTCTTAAGTGAGTTAGATAGTGAATATTCGGGTTTGTCCTACTATACCGAGGTACGTTGGTTATCTTGCTCCAGGATTCTCAAACAATTCTGGGATTTGAAAGAAGAAATATGTCAGTTTTTAAAAACGAAAAATCAAGACATAAGTTTGTTTTACGATCCAATATGGATACAAGATTTATCTTTCTTGGTTGATATAACCAAACACTTAACCGATTTAAATTTATCGTTACAAGGAAAAGATCATATCATTATGAACATGTTTGATATAATTAAAGCATTCAAATGTCAACTAGTTCTTTGGGAAAAACAACTTAAAAATGAAGATTTGACGCACTTCCCGACGTGCAGCATGAACAAATCAAGTTTAAATGATACTTGTTCGTATTAAAAATACACAGAAAAAATTGCAAATTTAACAACTGAATTTGAAACAAAGAAGTTTAATGATTTTAGTTCCCTCGAAGACAGTTTTTTTTTTTTTTTTTTGTTTGTTTTCTTCGATTTTCTCAATAAGTATTGACTAGCCATATGCAAATGGAGGTGATCAAGATTCAATGTAACTCAAATTTGAAAGCAAAATTCATTGAAGTGGGCGTGCCTGAATTTTACAAATATTTACCAGCCAGGTTTGAAAATACTCGAAAATTCGCATATGAAATTATTTCCATGTTTGGTAGCACTTATCGGTGCGAGCAATTATTTTCAGTCATGAAAGGTAATAAGTCTCCTATTAGAAACCGTATTAATGATGCTCACCTTGGGTCTGCGTTAAAAGTTATCACTGCAAACAAAATTTCTCCCAAAATAGGAAAGATAATAGCAGAGAAGAGATGTCAAGTTATCAGGACATAAACATTAAATTTTTCTTGTTCTTTTCTATATAAATATATATGTATATGTTTATTATTGTATTATTTGAAATAAATCTACGTTTCTATGAATATTGATTATTTTTTTTTGTGGCCCGCCTAAAGTTAAACCTTGTTTGTTTGGCCCAAGTGTACCTATGAGTTTGACATCCCTGTTCTAAAGGGTTTCAAAATTTACAAAAAAAAAAAAAAAAAAAAAAGCTTAATATTTATTTGTTTATTAAACATTTCTTTCAGTGTAAGTTGTTTAAGTTGCTTCCATAAAAAAATTCAGAAAATTCCTTTTTCTTATATCATATACAGTTGACTTTCCAATGCTATACTCCTTGCATAATTTTTGAGACAGACTTGCCTTTATCCATTTTTTGCAGCAATTCCACTTTTTGTTTAATGGACTTCGAAACATGGTTTAGCTTTGTAGATCCTTTGGCAGCTCCAGAGCTGGAAACTTTTTGATATAATCAAAACTTAATTTTTATAAAATTGCTATAATAACAGTCTGCAAAAAATAGTAAGCTGGATCAAATTAGAAGATTAAGGAGCATCGCAGGCCTAGCTTAATAGTGTCCGTTATACATTACTGGCTGTGTATCTCAAGATTGGCGACGAAAGCCAAGTTGTTCCGCTAAATTTTGTCTTGCGTTTCCTCGTCAACATTTCTTAGAGTATTTAAAAATCTATAATCGTCGTCAAGCATAATGTTAGCATAAAAGGTTGCCAGGTCGGTGTCAGGGATATAAAATAGGTGAATGTTTAGGTAAGCACAGCGAACAGCAGTAAACGGAACGGAACGTTTCAGATATATGCCAAGCAGATACTCAGCTACAGAGCCAAATTATTAATCTGACAAATTTATGCTTACATGATTGGTTTTCCATAACGAGGTTTTTTATTTAGTGCCTAAGTGAAATTAAGAATCGGAATTTTTAAGTGAAAATCTCCACGTTTTTTTATGGAAGGAAAAATGAAATGCGCATGTATAAAGCATACCAAAAAAAAGTTTGTGGCTTTGAGGTCCGCATTTTAGATCATTCCGGATAATGGACGTCCGGATTTCGAACTTTGTACTGTATACAGATTCTAGTTCAGATTATTTTAGGAAGTTTTTGGATGCTGTTAAGGAATTTAGTTTGACTGAAGACAGGGAAATTTGTAAATAAGGTAAGTGGATATTTCCTTTGTGTAATGCTAAGCTGAATTTCCTTTTTTATGTTATTTCATTGCTTGATTTAAAATGTAGTTAATTGAGATTATATATATTTTTATTGGCTGTTCCTTTTGACTTTTTAAGTGGGAACTACTCTTATACATGCCCTCGCTTCGCAACGAATTTCTCGCCTTCCACGGTGGCGACATATTATTATCTAAATTTTTTGTCTGCATTTCAAACTTGAAGATGTCTCCCAAAAACTAACTAAAATGTCTCTAAATGCGGTTTTCGCATGTGTAAAAACCACGTTTTGAACACACAATTTAAGCTAAAAATCCAAAGTAAAAGTTAAAAATTTTGATAGCAAAAGCGTAAAGTTTCTAGCAAAAAATATTTGACAAGAATAGGCTTTATGCATGCTCATTTGATTACACCTCCACACATAATAAAACATCTGGAGTGTCCCGATTCTTCGTTTCACTAAATAAAATACCTTGTTATTAAATTTTAGCATAAATTTGTACCATCAGTAATTTGGCTCATTGCTGCGTATGTGCTTGGCACAAATTTCAAACCGAAACACTCTATATACAGATACGTCCTTGATCTGATGCCGCTCTGGTGAATCAATATTTATTATACTTTCCCTTCATCACCTCATGTTTATCAAAACAAGAGGACTTGAGTAATGACTCATGTAGCGAAGCCTAAACAATTTTTTTTTTATGTCAGTAATTGAATAATAAAGGAGTATGGTAACCTTTTATGTTGACATTTGGTTTGGCGATGATTACAGATTTAAGTTAAATTGCTCTAAAAATTGTTGACGAGGAAACATTTATCAAAAATTTCTTTTCATATGCTAAAAATAAATTTTATTGATGATACTCATAAACCCAAAGATTACATTTAGGGCTATTTGAATTATGAATAACTGATTTGTTATTCACATAAACCCAGAACCAGCGCCAGGGATCGGATGGTTGCAGAATTTAGGACGCACAGAGACTGCATCAGGCGGTAAGATATCTAGTGCTGGTCCTCAATAAGGCTTAAGTATATGTGGGAATATATGTATTCAGAACTCTGATAAGCCTTAAGCTGCGTCACACTGGTATGTTGTTGCGCCAAAGTGTAAAAAAATGCTTTCTGCGTATGTCAGTTCACACCAGCGCGGCAACTTTAAAAGTTGTCATATGCTCGCACTAGATGGCGCACTTCATATCGGAAACTTTGGGAAAACCATGAAATTGTTGTGTGGTATTTTGACTTTGTACAATTACATTTTTTATATAAAATGGATTTAATTTCTGCTCGATTAAAATTTATTTTACTTCTTGCTTTGTGTAAGAGAAGCAGAATGCAGTGGTTTATATCAATATGTGGAGATGACTGCAGTAAGGAAATGCAAATAATTTAATTGAAGAAATGCGCTTAAACGTAACGGAATTTCTTTATTTACTTTCGCATGACACCTCATCAGTTCGATGAATTTCTAGTGCTCATTCAACTATTTATTCAAAAGCAGAACACTCATTGTTGTCAGAATATCCCAGAAAAGAATCGTTTGGACTATAAGAATAGGATATCCCAGAAAAGGAAGGCTGTATACAGTCAAAAGTCTTTAATCTGCATGTCCATAATCCGGACCTCAAAGCTACAAACTTTCTGCGCATGCATAAACGCATAATACGTTTACGCACGCGCGTTTAATGCATAACAGACGGTATAAGCTAGGCTAAAATTATCTAATTATCTATTTCAGTTAATGTTGCAGATTGCGTTGTTCCTTAATCTTCTAATTGGATCTTTTTTTTTTTTTTTTTTTTTTCAGACTGTTAGAGCAATTTTATAAAAAGTAAGCTTGAACTTTCGATTATGTAAAAAAGAGTTTCTGATTCTGGAGCTGTCAAAGCATCTACAAAGCGAAAGCATGTTTCGATGTACTACTTCAGATAGTGAAGAAAGTGACAGAGAGGTTATTGAAAACGAAAAAATTTCGATTGACAAATTAGTCGGTATTCTCGACACAGCAATTATAGGACTTGAACAGCGGAACTTTGTAACTGAACAAGGAATTATGTCTGTTTATAGAATTAAAGAGAAAATATTAGCACATAAAGCGAAGCAACTTAAACAACTTACATTGAAAGAAATGTTTAATAAAGTAAACAAATAAATATTAAGCTTTTTTTTTTTTTTTTTTTTTTTTTGTAAATTTTGATACTCTTTAGATCATAATTGCTCTTTATTTCATAAATTACAGTTTCATATTTTTAATTTTATAATTTCTGCATGCCATCTTACCAGATTTCAACTGATGACTTTTGACTGTATATCTAATTTAATTTATTTATGAATTTTTGTTGAATGATAATTAAAAAATCCTAATTGCATGATTCTATTTTGGAGAGTAAATTTTTCATGTGGTAGAATATCATAAACGTTTTTGCATGATGTATGAACTTCCCTTAAATAAACTTCCGTTAATTTGTTTAAATAATGCAATAAAAAAGTATATTTTGTTTAAATATATGGAGGATTTATAGCATTACTAAATTAAATATCACACTTAAAAAAAAGCAGTTATTTTTAAGTTAATAAACAACATCAATTTTTTAAAAATATTTTAGTTTCTGCCTTATATTCATATTTTTTACCTTAAATGTAACAGTAATGACTTCATTTAGTTATTCATATATTAATGAACAGCCACTATCTAAAGGTTTGTTTTATAAGGTCACTTTTATCTAAAACTCATTTGAAGTAACTGCATTTTATACTTTTTCTGCGTTAAAAATTGAATCCACAATTAGCAAATTTGCTAATGCTCATGCAAAAGTTTTTTAAATTAATGAAAAATTATCATCAAGATTAAACCTGCCGAAAAGCGGTCATGCATGTTAAGAAAAACAAACATGAAGCCATTAAAATGCATAGAAGTATTCCATGAAATCAGATACTACTAGTGAGCTTCTTTTCTATATAAATACAAGTTTTCTTATTTTTTTAAACAAATTGTTTACTCGTCACCTATTGTTTAAAATTTAGCACTCATTAAATTTTTTAATTAGCTGAAATAGCAACTGGTACTTTTCCGCTTTGGCGGCGCAAATCTCGCCAAGCAGACTTTATTGACGAAAACACACAGAATACACATAAAAAATGTTGACAAATGTTAGTTCTAAGAATTTTTTATTTTGAAGGTATAAACATTTTAATGTAGTTTAAAATTTTGTAAAAAAGCCAATAAATTTGTAAAAAAAAAAAACATTAATTTAAGAATTTACTATGCTTTGAAGGTACAACATCCTGATTCGCCGGTTCACGTGACCCCAAGTGATCTCATCTCACGTAAACTACGCTACAAATATCTAATTCTCTCAGTAATTATCTACATTAATTTCATGTTAAATCTTAATTTGGAATACAAGTTTAAATGCAAGAATTATTTCAATTCATACGAATAGCTTACTAAGAAATTATGTAAAACCGCAGTGTTTTACTTTGCTAGTGCATTCTCGTTAGAATGGATGAATTTAACCCTTGACTTTGCCTTTTCTATATTTTCGCTATCGGGTGAGCGGTGTGATTGCATTCTTATTGACTTAATTACCACCCGCGAATGGCCTTAGGGCATAAAATTGAACTTTCTGGTAAAAATTCTATGTAATTGTATGCCAGTATTGAAAGAAACAATCAATCTGATAAGAAATGGCTGCGACTTGTTTTGAAAATGAGGAGTGAAAGTCTACCAGGGAGGATATTCTGTTTGGCACCGGTTGTACCATTATTAGCAAATTTATCGCCTGCGACGGCAAAATGGAAAAGTACCCAGCAACTTTATACTAATACCAGTATCGCTTTTGCTAGTCTCATGTCAGCCGAAATAGAATTAGATCATAGTAGTCAGATCTTCTTATGAATTATACCAAAGCTCGCTGTCAAAAGAAGAATAATGTGCACAATGCCGAGCAAAAATTAGGTTTGTATGAATAAGGAACGAAATGAAAAATAAGTGCAGGTTTCTTGTTTAACCCCACTCCCAAAAGTCGCAATAGATAAAAAAAGTATATTCGTACTATTATCAAAGGTAGGAAAAAGCAAGGCCCGAACCCGCAATACAAGCCCCTAGTAAAAGCTGAATTTTCTACTTGAGTGTGTTACCTCCATGCTAAGGTACCTTCAGATGAGCATCGTTTTAACACTTCACCTTCAGAAACTGAAGAAGTATCTGGTCTACTTTGAAACTAGCCATAATATTTTCTGTAAATATTTTTTATAAAAAATACCAATTCCATTACAACACCACTCTGGTAACACTTGAATCCAAAATCTTTAACTCAGCCGACGTTTTATCCACTAGACAACAAGAGCAACCTTAAACTGATGTGAATAGATTTTAAGAAAAATTCAGAATCTGGGATTTTGAAATTCATCACTATTTTCTCGCAACAATCTATTGCTTTAGATTATTCTATAAAAATTATCAACCATATACAGTCAAAAGTCGTTAATTCGGACACCCATAATCCGGAATGATCTATAATCCGGACCTCAAAACTACAAACTTCCTGCGACGCATGCGCGTAAGACCTTTACCGCTGCGAATTTGCTCATGCGCAAAATACGTTTATGAATGCATGTTTAATGTATAACGGACGGGATAAGCTAAGCTAAAATTATCTAATTATCTATTTCAGTTAATGTTGCAGTTTGCGTTGTTCCTTAATCTTCGAATTGGATCCGGGTTATTATTTTTTGCAGACTGTTAGAGCAATTTTATAAAAGTAAGCTTGAACTTTCGATTATGTCAAATAGAATTTCTGATATATATTTACTAATATGTAAAGGATATACAAAGCGAAAGTATCTTTCAGAGTCCATTAAAGAAAAAGTGGAATTGCTGCAAAAAATGGATAAAGGCATATCCTTTGTTTATCTAAACTTTAACGTTTGTTTATCTAAACTTTGTTTATCTTTAACGCCAGGGCGGCTGTTTATAGAATTAAAGAGAACGTATTACCACATAAAAAACGAAGCAACTTAAACAACTTACATTGAAAGAAATGTTTAACAAAGTAAACAAATATTAAGCTTTTTTTTTTTTTTTTTTTTTTTTTGTAAATTTTGATACCCTTTAGATCGTAATTGTTCTTTATTTCGTAAATTACGGTTTCATATTTTTAATTTTAGAATTTCTGCATGCCATTTTACCAGATTTAAGCTGATGATCTATAATCCGGAATCGCCGAAGTCCCGACGAGTCCGGATTAACGACTTTTGACTGTATCATTTAAGGTTTATTGCTACTAGTAAATTTGAGAATTTTCTTTAAATAATTTATAAAGCTATTTATTCTATTAGCATATGCATTTTTTAAAATTTAATCTGAAATTTTATTAAGATTAGTCCATTTGACTTTGTTTTTCAATCAAGGATTTTGAAAGTGCAATCACTTAAAAACCATGGTATAAACTGGACATTTCAAACGAGATGCCTGAAACTGATGTGTCAAGAGTAAAAAAATTGAAGTCAAGTCAACTCGTGTGGTCTCCGGCCATTCAGCAAATGGTGCCTCTGAACTCACTTCTGATTGGTTAACGCTTTACGTGTGACCGTATTGGTATGAACACAGCTTTAAGCATGTGCAAGAAATAGACATAAGTATAATAAATAACTAAACTAATACAATTCAGGCTTAATTGTCTTGGTGCACGATAGAAGCAAGATAAAATTTAATGGAACAACTTGCCAAGCTCATGATGCATAGCCAAATATGTACAGTAAAGGAAGTTTGATGATGATAGCTGCTAATTTTAATGGTTTTCAGATATCGCAAAACAAAGGTAAAATTTTATTAACAGATTTTGTGGATTTTGAACAAGATATTGTCTCTCTGCAGAATTAAAGAAAAAATATGAGTACAAAAAACAAAGCAACTTAAACAACTTACATTGAAAGAAATGTTTAATAAGGGAAACATAAATATTAAGCTTTTTTTTTTTTTTTTTTTTTTTTTTTTTTTTTTTTTTTTTTAATTTTGATACCCTTTACATCATAAATACTTCATTATTTTATAAATCACGATTTCATATTTTTAAGTTTATAATTTCTACATGCCATCTTACTAGATTTAAACTAATGAACTAATATCTGAAAAAATCGAAAATCCGGAATCACCAAAGTCCCGACGAGTCCGAATTTTGGACTTTGTACTGTATTATTTTATCTTTAAATTGATGTCTTTCAGATGACTTTCCTCTCCTGGAGGTTAACATAATTGAGCTTTTTTCTCATTGTGTACTATTACTTCGCCAAAGCAGTTATTCTTAAGTGTTTGGGTATGTTTAACCTTCTCTTTAAGGTGTAGAAAAGAAACTATGGTAGATAAATGAGTAAACATGATATAGAAAGCCAAATATAAAAAATGGGAGGTATTATGACTTGGGAAAAACTGAGTGTCCTTTCTTGTTTCATGTTACAACAAAATCTTCCCAAAACCCATTTTAATGGCTTACATTATTTTTTGTTTTACAAGTAAACTTTCAGCAGTTTCTACAGTTTTGTGGCATACATTAAATTTAATGTGAGAACAAGATAACAAGAAATTTGCATGTATTTTTTTCATATGTTTATTCCAGTCATATTCATGTTTTTATAGATCAAATAATTGAAATACATTATGTGGGTAATTTTTAAATTCTGATGGCTTGAATTATTGTTTTAATTTTATGATTTTATAAAAGTAATATACATTCAGTACAAAAAAAAAAAAAAAAAGTATTTCAAGGTTTTGAATTTTTATTTTTCCAGGCTAGCAGTATATATGTGATACAGTATCTTTTAAGACGTGCAAGTGAGGACAGTCTGATGTAGAATGCACTTCTTCACTATAAAGAAGTATATAATTAAAAGAAGAAATAAGTTATGCTGTAATAAGTTATTTATCTAAACAGTGCTATGCCTACAAAACCCTTATTAAATATCAGTGCCTTTGTATCTTGTAGTTGTCATGTATCACTTAGAAAGAAAGCAGATATTCAGTTCTTTTTCTGGAGGTACTAGGTCGATAGTATGCATCTAACTGAGTTCTTTCAAGGCAATATTCCATAAATTAAATTAGCATTTTTTCATAAAATAGGCTTTGTGTTAAATTAGTTGTCCAGTTATAGTTTGCTGTTAAGTTGTTTGAATATTCTAAGCATAATTAAGGTGAACTGTTATGTGTGATATTCAGTAGACTGGATATATCTACCACTTTTTTTAAACGAATAAGAGAAGGCACATATATACGAAGAATTATAAAATAGAAACTTATATTCCATTTTCCAGAAACTTGAGAATTTTATATAAAAAGGAATTGTATATCATTTTGATACTTGAAATCAATCCTGTTATGATATGTATATTTATTAGCAGCATTTTCTGTGATACTGTAAAATAACTCCAGTTTGGAATGTTTATAATGAGCTCTGTTGTTGAAACACAAGAGTTAGTCAAAAAGAGAGAGAGAAAGAATGAATGTATTAATCCTGAAGTATATTGGGCACTCTATCTTAATATGATATTTTGGAAAACATTAGTAACATTGAAAAGTACTGTGCACTTGACCCAACATGTCTATAACTTCTGTAACATCTTTTGAACACATGTTTTGACTTCAAAACAGTTATTGATGAACTAAAACACTAGCCTCAAAATAAAATAATTAGAATTGTATATAAAGGGATACAGAATGCATGAGGAGACTAGCAACATGGAGGGGACTGTGCAGTGGGAGAAAAGTGAGAACTCTGGAGGTCGTGTTAGATGTTGTGCTAGAACAATAGTGCGACAAAGCAGAGCCTGTAAATCCATAGACGAAGTTCTTGTGCTCGGTCCACTTTTCCCTGACCCTGGCCGCAGAGCTCGGATTTAAACAAAAGGAATAAAAATAGTACCATGGAAATATATCTGAGCTGTGTGGAGGATGTGGTACCTATTCAATTATTTTTCGAGCCAAATATTGGAAAACATTGTTGGGAAAATGTGAAGTTGTGCCTTTTTCTGTGTCTTTTTTGGACACATTCAGTCAATCTTCAAAACTGTCACATAACTACTAACAGTTGTATGTTCAGATTTTAGCTATTAACAGTTGTATGTTCAGATTTTAGCTATTAACAGTTGTATGTTCAGATAAGTCATTTCAAAGTAATAAAAAGTACAAAAGTAATATATTTCATTGTCTTTACAGCACTTCCCCCTTTTTTTTTAATCTGGAAACTTTGCAATTTCCACCTGTTTGTTTTCAGAATAAAAACTAACTTTCTCGCATACATGTCTCATTATGCAAATGATTGGCAGAATGATGAATACACTTTCGTGTAGCATCTCTGCCAGTTCATCTGCTATTAATTTGCCATCTTCTCAAACAATTACTGGCTATGGCTATCATGTTGTTATTTACTGTACTAAATGGAGCACTTGAATTTTTCCTTTGAAGGTGAACTACTGTATTCATTAAATTGTTTGAAGTGCTATTGATTGGGGTAAAATATTTTGCCGTGCTCTTGCAAATGCATTACATATCTACATTTCATATAAATCAGTAATGCATTTCTAAAAGCAAATGCAAAACTTAAAGGCTGCAGACTTCATGTTTAATAGGCAAAAGAGAGCTCATTGTGTATTCTTACTTTATTGTACTCAAATAAATTGAAAGATTTATTTAAAATATTTTACCTAGACAGACTATATCTGAACTATTTGTACAAATTTATTTTACTGTCTTATATGCTGTGTTGTTAGCATTACGGCGATTTCTATATACCTGTAACTACAATCAGCTGTCATTTTGACTGCTTGTTCCGAATAGAATCATTTCATATCGTATGAAATTAATGCTTACAACAATACATTTTGCTTGTTTAATAAGTAAATTGAGTAAATACATGGAACCTAAAGATTAGTTAACCTAACAAAGTGCAAAATAAAGTAAGATGAGTAAATATATTGATCTAAGGGTAATTTAATATAACAAAGAGTTAAAAGAGAAAAAAAAAAATCAGTCTAGATATTTATAAACTTATTAACATTCAATAAATTGCTTCATAAAAATTTTCAATATGAAATAAATATACAGTACAAAGTCTTTAATCCGGATGTCCATAATCCAGAATGATCTATAATCCGGACCTCAAAGCTACAAATTTTCTGCACATGCGCATATGCATTTAATGCATAACGGATGTTATAAGCTAGGCTAAAATTATCTAATTATCTATTTCAGTTAATGCTGCAGATTCTGTTGTTCCTTAATCTTCTAATTGGATCCGGCTTATTTTTTGCAGACTGTTAGAGCAATTTTAAAAGAAGTAAGCTTAAACTTTCGATTATGTCAAAAAGAGTTTCCGATTCTGGACCTGCCAAAGGATGCACAAAGCGAAAGCATGTTTCGATGTCCATCTACTAAAAATTACAGTATACAAAACAAAAACAGTAAACAAAAAGTGGATTTGCTGCAAAAAATAGATAAAGGCATGAAGAAAGTGACAGAGAGGTTAGTGAAAGCGAAAAAATTTCGATTGACAAGTTAGTCGGTATTCTCGGCACAGCAATTACAGGATTTGAACAGTGGAACTTTGTAACTGAACAAGAAATTATGTCTGTTCATAGAATTAAAGAGAAAGTATTAGAACATAAAACGAAGCAACTTAACCTACATTGAAAGAAATGTTTAATAAAGTAAACAAATATTTTTTTTTTTTTTTTAAATTGTGATACCCTTTAGATCATAATTGCTTTTTATTTCAGAAATTACGATTTCATATTTTTAATTTTATAATTTCTGCATGCCATCTTACCAGATTTAAATTGATGATATATAATCCGGAATCGCCAAAGTCCCGACGAGTCTGGATAAAGACTTTGTACTGTATTAAAAATTATACATATTGGTACCTGCATTGCTTAGTTTTGTAGTGCATGCAGATTACTAATTTTTTTAATTCTACCTGTACAGGCTTCACAAACATATTTTTACTGTATTGAAAGTTTTGTTGCCTCTGCATACATTTATTTGGCATTGTTTACACTTACAGGAAGGGTTGATGCAAGTATCTGTTCTCTTCATCAGATACAGAAAGTTCGTGAATTTGAATGAAATGTACATCTTTTGAAGCTTCTCAGCTGTATTCAAAATAAAATCATGTTGACTAATGTTCTTGTGTTCAGTTGTTTCCTTGTAAATTATCCATCCATTTATTGTGGCCAAATCAAGAGTATTACAAAAAAAAAAAAAAAAAAAAAAAAGAAAAGAAAAGAAAAAGAAACTTGGATCTGGTGAATGTCTAGAAGAGGACTTCACTGATTATTTTCTGGCCATCTGGTCCAAAACATCAATTCCATATTTCGTCGAATAGTAAAAATTCACACCTTCCAGTATCCTTTTTCATCAGATGCAATTTCCAATACTCAGGAGGATGACCTTCTTTTTCCCCTTGATAAGACATGTTATATTATCATGTTTAGCAATCTTACTAGAATAGAGCTCATCCGTCATATTTTTGAACTTCTCTTTTTGAACAATTTATTGTGCCAACACAGCGTATCCCTGAACTCCTCATTTCTTTTACTAATTTCAGCGAAGCAAAAAAAATTTGCCATTGTCCAGTTTCTTCCAGTATTGTAGTAAGGTTCCATCAAGCGAAAAGCTGCATGTTCACCTACTGTTTCTCCAGCTGGTTTTCTTTTGTCTTTTCCCAAAAAGGGAAATCGGTTTAGTAAATATTTTGACTGCACATCAGTAGCAAGATAGAGTAAATTGGCGTCAGGTCTTTATGGGAAATGATAGTTCATCCACTGTTATATTTTTGCCCAGTTTATAACATTTCAAGCAGTTTTCTATAAAAGTATTCCAAATATCCAAAAGAAGGGCAAATGAATCAGTTTGCAGTCTTTGGGATCTAGTTGATTTCGTATCAAAGCACAAATATTTCATAATTTCAGAAATCTGTCCCTAGCCATAGTCTCAGTGAAAATTGCCAGGCCCCAGGATTTTAACCATAGCCTCAAAATAGAAAGACCTTTTGCAGCTAAAGCTCCACAAACGCACAATAGTGAAATGAAAGTGTGTTAATTCATTGGGTGGCAAACTCCAATTTGGATGAGATTTCTTGTATGCCATTTTTTCAGTGCACTGCTGAATGTGATGCAATATGTTTTTGTTGATAAACAATCTCCATTCACTACTTGAGTTACCATCAATTATTTTTCTCTTTAGTGTACGAAATTGGCCCAGCTACTTCTCTTAAGACATTCTGCTGAAGACGTCTCCCTGTAACACTTTTCAAAATATTTGCTCTTTTACAAATTGAACCATCATTCACTATTTCTTCATAATTTTTGAATTTCCATACTTTGGATACATCTTCTTCGTTCTCGAGTTCTGTTTTGTTGCCTTTGACTACATTCGCAAGCTCGACTACTGCCGTTGATTTCACTTCTGGAAACAATACTAGTGGAAGGCAATGTAATATTTTCTTGATCTAAATTTTTGCTTTACTTTTCTGTTTTGTGAACAGATTCTCCATCAGACGAATCAGATTCACAATCCTCATCGGATAAATTGGATGTAGTTTTGGCATGAAATTCTTCATCAGGTTTAGTTTCTGAAGCAGAACCTCCTGTATAAAGGCATCTCTTAGGCAAATAGCTACTGCATGCTTTGTTTTGCTTAATTATTTAACCTAATAACCAACTTTCATTTTCAAATATACAAATGCAATGATATTTTGAAGTCAATTAATTAAATTAAATTCTAATCATATTCCTTAATAATGTGTTGGCGATTCTCTACCTAGATTGCATCCCTGTTCCTAAATTTTGGCAAAAATCCTTTCTTTCTTATAAATTATATTAACCTGTTGGCGCCCGTCAAATCGCCAAACTCATAAATCTGTCATATTACATAAAGTCCTTAAGAACACTCCTGATGAGATGATAGCGTCACCTCGTGATCTCAATTAATACTGCTGATTGGATGAGCACCATGACGCACATATTTCTATAAATAGGGCGTCTCCTTGATGTACAGGAGAAACGCTGGGGAGATGGATGCTAAAATAAACGTATCACTTTATATTCGAAAATTTTTCTCATTCCTCTTGCCCCGTCTGCACAATACCAATAATGTATGGGAATATATATTTCATATATATATATATATGCTTGCTGCACTGTGTGTATTTAAGTGTTTGATATGTATATAGTTAAAAATTATTATTGATGCTATTCATGTTTACCAGTCAGAATGCAAAATTCTACAATTTTCTGGCATACTGGAACTTATCAAAATGACTTTTGGTGACTTCTCATGATTAGCAAGAAAGCCTTTCTCATAATGTGCTGCTAATGAAATTATATTGAAATACCTAATTTTGGAAATCATTGTGCTACTAAGCAGAAAGCACTGAAATATCTAATATTGAAAATCAGAATCAAATCTGAAACTGGAACTTGATCATTAATAGCAAATTTAGGGTTACATTTAATATATTTAATTTGTGTGAAATATATGTTTTGATAATGGTGTTATTTTTAATTGTTGTAGCCGCAGTTCAAGCATTAAGGTACTCATCCAAAAAAGAGGAAACAGATGAAGAATTTGATGCCCGGTATGAAGCTTACTTTAATAGACCAGAAATTGATGAATGGGAAATTCGTAAAGCCATGAATGATCTGCAGGCAATGGATTTAGTTCCAGAACCTAAAATCATCATAGCAGCCCTTAAAGCTTGTAGAAGATTAAATGATTATGCACTTGCTGTTAGATTTTTAGAAGGTGTAAAGGTGAGTTAAAATCTTTTATTATTAGCATATATTAATTTTTATGAAAAGGTGTTCAATGAGAAAAATGCTGTACTAATTTTAGCTTTTAATCGATGAAAGGCTAATGTTCCTTTTTTGAGGACGTATATATTTAATGGCTTTAAAACTATGGCAGTTGTTAATAGGTTGTTATTGTTTTACTCAGTGATTATTTATTATTATTCTTTACCTGTAACATAAAAATAGATGCAAAGCATTTACAAATTTGGATGCTAGATAGCCTCAAATTTGCACAATTTTGACATGATTCCTGATTACCTTCAGTATAAATATGGCAACAAATATTGATGAGTGTGTTAGTGAATTATCTTTAAAAAAAATGTCCAAACTCACCATTATTTTTTTATGTAAGCATTTTATTATTAGTAGCAAATATAATTACACAGTAAATGCATATATGTGTATGTAAGATATAAGAAAATACGATAGCTGCATTAAAACTAATTGGTGATCTCAAAATTAATGCTTCTAGATTTGGTGCTCAACCTCTAAATTCATCTGTTCTCCCAAATTCGAGATCCTTCTATAATTATGTAACAACTTAAAATTAACCAATCATGGCTTGTCTCTACAATTACATCAGATTTAATATAAATACTCTTGGCACAAAAAAACTAAGTCTTTCTTCTCCTAGCTACTGCCATGCCCCATCCATGCTGCTTTACTTTCCCATCTAAAATACCTGTGTCTTATTTTTAAAGAAAATCAATGTACATAGCAATGTTTCCTATTTAATTATGATTGAATAAGTGTCTGCTAAACTTAATTGGATATGTGTGAAAATAAAGATTGGTGATTTATTGAAATTCAAAGGCATGGACTGCTACTGAAAGCTGTAAAGAGTACCAGTGCCTCCTTTTATGCATTAAAAATAGGACAGCTTTAACTGTTGTCATAGATTTTGTCATAGAACTCAGGCAGTTGAATCCGTAATGAACAGCGAGAATTTTGATGTAGAATGCTGAAATGCTGATCCACACTGAATAAGAAATTTGGCAGTCAAGATGTATTTAATTCTTATTTCAGTAAACATGTTGGGGGCCACAATTAATTTTACACATCAATTGTGCCTATTCCAAAAAATTTACATTTTAGATAAATTTCCATTGAGAAAGAAGGAGCTGACAGAGTGCAGTGCAGCTAGGCCAAAGTGGCAAGTGTGTTATGTTCAGGGTGAAATCTTAATTCAGATTGAGTTAGTTTTGGTTCTCAATGCATTTCAATTGGATAGTTAATATTGCTGTAAAATTACTATTGGCTGTTTTAGTTCCATTTACATAATCAGAATTATGCAAGAATCATATATTAGTTTCAAAATGACACAGTGCAAATAGAAGTTACTATTTTTAGAATACAGAAGGGAATTTGCACTGCTAATCTTTTACATATTCTTCCCCTTCAAGGAAAAAAAAGCATGGCAATAGAGAAGTCTTTTTAAAGAAAAAGCGGTAAGGCACTAGAAATGAAGAAAAACGTAAATCAATGAAATTTAATATATTAACTTTCATTTTAAAATGATTTAAGCAAAATATTACCATCAATAAATCATAAAACAACACAATTAGTAATAAATGCAAAATTACTTATAATGCAAAGTTTTTTTAAATGTACTTTAAGCAATTAAAAACTTTGGTTTTGGAACTTAACACTACTACTGATGACTTTTGATAATGTTCCATCCTCTGAATGAAAAGAACTGAAATTTCTGAAGAATTTGCAAAAGAATTGCTGAAAATGCAAAAGAACACAAAACACTATTTCATATTTCAAATTTCACTGTTAAGGATTGTTGAACTTCAAAGCACTCTGGACGTTTAATTTACTTTTATGTGAGAATCGGAAATGCATAAACATTGTGAATATTTGAAGTGAGCAAGAATTATTAAGCATATGTCTCTGCGACACTGAACAAAGAACCTTGATTCGAAACATATTTTCTTTTCTTTTAGATTTAACTTGCAGATGCTTGATGACTTTCAAAGCACTTTTGAATATGCCGTTAGAATCTCTCAGAAGATGTGCACTTTTTTCACTATGCGCAAACACGCAAAATCGCTTAACAAATGACATGCTTAACAATGCTGTCATATTTTTAATGGTTAGAAGAAGACTCTAGAATTCACTCGACACTAACAGCTTTTGGTAGCGGTAGCAGTCCATGGCTTATGGTTAAGGCATACAGATGAAGATAACTAGTTGGATTTCAGTAAATAACCAATCTTTCACACATATCCAATTAGTTTAGCAGATACTTATTAAATCATAATTAAATAGGAAACATTGCTATGTACATTGATTTTATTTAAAAATAAGATGCAGGTATTTTAGATGGTAAAGCAAAGCATCGTTGATGTTGGCATGCCGGAAGCTAGGAGAAGAATGATGTAATTTTTTGTGCCAAGAGTATTTATACTAAGTCTGATGTAATTGTAGAGACAAGCTATGATTGGTTAATCTTAGGTTGTTAACATAATATAGAGAGATCTCGAATTTGGGAGAACAGATGAATTTAGGGGGAGAGCACCAATTCTAGAATCGTTAATTTTGAGGTCACCAATTATTTTTAAAGCAGCTATCACATTTTCCTATATCTTACTAGTAGCAAATATAATTACACTGTAAACATATATAGATAGATAGATAGCAGATATGGTTATTATTAAGCATTAATTTGTATAGATCCCTTCTAAAGATTGCAAATGAAAAAAATCGACATTTTTCAAATAAACATCTTGTTTGAATCCCACTCTTTAATGGATTAAATATGAATAGAAATATCTTTATGTTGTTTTGTACTTAATTTTGTGACATTTCTTCTTCTTCTTCTTCTTCTTCTTCTTCTTTCCCCCCTTATAAGCTGATATATGAGTCATTCTTTCTTAACTTTTGTCCTTCTCTAATCACACCATAAGATGTTTATATCTCTTTGCCTCTTGGCCTTTTCACATTATGGATTAATGTCTTGTCGTTTATATGTTCCTTAGTCCATTTTTTAAATTTAATTTCTTCTGTTGCTCTTAACATGTGTGTGTGTGTATCTTTTCAATAGCTATCATTGCCTAGATATAATATCTTTTGTGGGAAACAGAATGTTCTTGCAAGAACTTGTCAATTTCTCCATGAAGCAAACTCAATTTGTTTACAGCCTGTGCTGAACTTATAGAGGAATCGGTGAGCAGACTTTCTAATCAATATAAAGAAAGATAGTTTACATTTGAATTGAACAAATTACATGAAAGTTACTATGATCACTATACAAGCATTTTAAATTTTATAGAGAGTTCTGCAGGCATTTTGAGTGTACCTCATTTATGGTATGAAAACTGCATCATTTTCTGTTGTTAAAAAAACTGTTGTATTTTTCCCATTACAGAGCAGAACATGTCCCAAAAATTTTTTGTAGAAAGTTATAGGTACTAGCTTGATATTTCCAACAAGAGAACATACTTTTGTCCTACTTCATTTTGACTGTGATAATTTTTTTCTAAATCTTGGAAATATAATTCTTTAGTTAGTTATTTCAATAAACAAGGAGCAAAATAGAAGGGCATACTTTAAAGGCTTTTATTTGGTGATACTTTAAAAACAAGTGCACTGTTACAAGAGATAGATAAGAACAATGTTTCTAATTCAACGGGGGCCAGTAGGTAACACTAGTGCATATATATTTCTGTAGAAAATTGCTTTAGTTAGAATTTAATGCTTGTTAGTTTAGTAATAAAATTGCATTTTAAACAACTCTAAATATTTTATTGATACTAAATTTAAAAGACCACCCATATTTCAAAGGTAGTTTAATTCCATTTCTTTTTTTTTTTTTTTTTTTTTTTTTTTTTATGCAGGATAAATGTGGATCAAGAGTAAAGGAAATCTACCCTTACATTTTGCAAGAAATTCGACCAACTTTGGATGATTTAGGCATTTTGACCCCTGAAGAAATGGGCTATGATAAGCCAGAACTGTATTGTCCTGATGTGTTTGAAAAGCCTTTGTTTAGGTAAGGTTTTGTGGTATTTTGCATCAAGTGCTGACATAAAGCTTTTATTTTTTGTGCTTCATTATTATGATAAATAATTCTGTGTATATCTTATTTTATTATAATATTTCCTTAAATACCTATGTTATGTTTTAGTTTTTATGATAGAAGCGAGGACCTTATTGTGTCCCTACATTGGCTGGTTATGAAGTGCTATGAGCAATCAATATGCACACTCCAAATGAGCTATGGTTTAATTAAATGAAGCTTTTGAAAATTTTAATTTTTATCTGTTTAATCAATTAATTATGAATCTAGCTGTACTAAAATGGACATCAATGATACATCTGCTTTTGAAGTGAGGACCAGGTAATTCATTATTTTGTATTAAAAGATAGTTTTATATTTACAATTTAATACTTAGTATGTATGTTTTGCCACATGAAAATATTTTTGCAACATAAAGAGTGATCTAAATCAGATTTCCCTGAAAATGCAGAAAGGTTTTATATAAAAATCAGTTAAAAATTAAAATTTTCAATATTTTAAAGGAATCACTTTTCTTCAGCAGACTGCATACTTTGCATGAATAAATTTTTTAGCTTCTTGCTGTAAAAGTAAAAAATTTGCTTCAATCATAGCTTTGTCACTTTTTGAATGTGAAGTAAAAGTTTAATTTTTGAATGTGAAGTTAAGTTTAATTTTTCAAACATTTCCAGATTTTTAGCTTTGCAATTTGCGTACTACTCGTTTTTTTTAAAAAATCTGTGCACTATCATGAATTGCATTGTTTATATTAAGTGTACATCATATGTTAAATTGAAAGTGGTGAAAAGCTAATGCCAAAACAGCAATTGACCAGTTTACTACTATTATTCATGTTGTTCTTTGCATCTAGCATTATTTTAGAAACTAACGTATCACATTTGTTATTATTGTTCTATCCATTTCAGTTTGATGCAGATTGGCAGTGTATGTCATATAAGATTGATCTGTCTTTTTATTAGAATAGATGTTCTGGAAGTTTTAGAATTCTGTAAAGTATGGGTGTATGTGGCTTTATTTGCAAACATATAATGACTATCATATAATGACTTAAGATGTTTAACTACCTTATTGGCTGTTTCTGCCAAATGCTTATCCTTAGGAGTTATCTGAGTTGGTAGGTTATCTATTACTTCTGCCTAATACTGCTTGTGTGGCACAAAAGACAACTTAGAAAGTAACAGTTAACTTTATTTCCTTTTTTGCTGGTTTCTCTTTAAAATAATATAACACAATGTCTTCTTGTCAAGAGCAGCATCATGAAACTTTACAGTATACTGTTAACTGGGTTACACTTCCAGTAAATCTATATGAAGCCTATATTAATTTATGTTTCTAAATCAGGTGATGGTGGTTCACAAAGTTTTAACACTTTTACATTTTTAACAATATTTTAATTCGCTATACACAAAATATATTTTTAGGCCGCCGCCTTCCACATAAACAAAAACTTTATTTTCTCACAACAAGGGAACATCAGCGCCCTCTAGCCTTTTTTTCCTTTCAAATTATATAACAATCCCCACCTGAACTCGGTGAAGAGTTCATCTTGTAATAATATATTCTAGAATATTCAGTTAATAGTTCGACAATCAATCCTAGAGAAATGGTTAAATATAACAAACGTGCATACATAATTATAAGCACATAAATTTTACAAAACATTAAATGATACCTATCAGCGTTTAGTCGGGAGAATCAAATCTAAAAATACGAAATACAAACATTAGTTAAGTTCCATATTGTATAACAATTGTATAGGCCTTTTAAAGGTACCAGTAGGTTTTTTTTATTATGCAAGATCTTATTTCATCATCTCTGCCTGGTATTAATTCCAAACTTTTACCCATTGTCCAGAGATTTCTGGGATGTTTATCGTCATGAATCAAGACAATATCGTTTATTTTAAACTGAGATGCGTTCGAGTGTGGAGGACAAATATTGGCAGATCTCAGATTAAAAAGATACTCCGTTCTCTAACGCTTCCAAAAATGATTTAAAATATCTTGATGGTATTTATATTGTTTAATAATTGAATTTCTTGATCCTATAAAATTATTTGATGTTATTTTATTAGGAGGCAGAAATAGTAATCATCTACCAACCAGAAAATGAGAAGGCTCATTGGGATCGCTAAACCCATAGGTAATTAGTCTACAATTAATCATTGCCTCGATTTCAATGAGCACTGTTTCAAGCTCTTTCACAGTAAGGGATGATCGACCAATAATTTTGCGCAAACTGGATTTTATGGTTTGTACCATACACTCCCAAAACCCTCCCCACCATAGACCCCTCAATAAGAAATTTCCAATTTATGCCTCTAGCAGAAAATAATTCTTTCACAGATAAGTCACTCAAAGTTTTGAAAATATGTTTTAGTTCTTTGTCAGCTCTTTTAAAAGTCTTGGCATTATCGGAGTACACGGTGGTACACAGTCCTCGGCGAGCTAAAAATCTTCAGAAAGCTAGCAAAAAGCTTTCAGTGCTGAGATCAGTTACTATCTCTATATGTAAGGCACGAGTGACCGCACACGTTAACAACAGCATGTAAACTTTACCTTGCCTGTCTTTCGTAAAAAATGGACCGGCGAAGTCCAACCCGGTCACAGCAAATGGAGGAGACTTGGATTCTGTCTGGAGGAAGTGGAGCGATATCCTGTACCCCAGGACGAGCACTATATCGTCTGCATATCACGCATTTGCTGATGATGGTCTTAACACGCTGTCTTCCCTTAACCATTTCCCGTGGGCTGGAAAAACAGTTGTGTACCTTCACTGGGGGGCTTTTGGCTCAGCTGTTACGGAAAGGGGGACAAATTCTCGAATCGAGTCTTAACGACTAGGTGATTAGTGCTCTTTTGTCAGCATTCAGGGAAACTATCAGGGTTTCTTTCAATCCAGTTCCAATGCTCTAGGCGTTAGAATGTGGGATGTACTCGAATCGCTTTCACACTGCAGTTAGATGATGCAGTTTTCCTAAGGGAAAAAATATTATTTTATCTTCAGATGAAATGTATGTTTCACCTAGAAAATTTTGCTCTAAAAACGTGTTCCATTTTATGATTAATTTTTTTTTTTTTTTTAAACTTGCACGTAGATTATGAACTAAAAAATAAGCGAAGCAATGAGAGTTAAATATAGTCACTTGGCATCGTAACGAAAATTCAGTGATTTAAAATATTCAAACAATATATACATTTTCATTTTAATAGTGTTATTATTTTGATATTAAAGAGCAAATTAAATAGAATTTATTTTTTCCAAGTGTCATTTAAAAAGCATTTCCGGATTCCGAAATCAGTGTTATTACATTTACACCTCTGGTAATATTCATTTCTGAAGAAATAGAAATCGGTCACTGTGTTTGTACAGCACTAAATTATTATTGAACACAATGCATGACTCAAGATTTTTCTTTTATTTATTTTTCTTCCATGAGTCTTTCCAAATAGCGGTCCCAGAATTGATCTGCTTTTACATCAGGAATTTAAGATGTTTATTTTATTTTTATTTATTTATTTATTTTTTTATTTATTTATTTTTTTTTTTTTTTTTTTCCCCCCAGAAAAGAAATGCAGATGCAAACCCTGGAGCTTTTGAAAATAAAACTCTTGTTGAGTTTTAATGTATTCAGTAACAAAAATTTAATTTTATCACTCAGAGACATTAGATATTAATTTTACCTTAGAACAAGCAAAAGGGGAATAGTTGTTCGATGATTGATATTGCTGCTACATTTTTTTTAATGCAAAATTGCATATACGGAAATGCATTGAAATTTCAAAAAATAAACATCTTTTTCGTATGGCGACATATTTCTTTGGTTTTTTTATGATATACATTTTCAGAATGCTAAAATCGCCTTTGAGGTATCAAACTGTTATGCGAAATTTTCAGATCTCCAGCTATTTACTGTTGTTTTCTTTGGGAGTAATGAAGCTGGGAATGAAGATTCGTACTGAGTTGATGAATATTAATGAAGATTCGCACTGAGGATTAAATTCAGGGAAATAAAATGTGGTACACATCTGAATTCCTATGCACGTGATTAGTACTCTTATATCTTGTTTGATTCCCTCCAAAATACAATTCTCATGTAAAATTAACTACTTTCTGAACACTATTAGTAACTGAGTGGTTAAGGCCGCTGAATGCTGGTAGTTCGACACGGGTTCGACGTCAGGCGATCGAGCTGGCCGCATGGTTTTCGTTGTTTCCCCCGTGTGAAATGTGAATATGAGCCAGTTTCCCCTAAAAGTTCTCCCCGAAGGCATCCTTTCCTTTGGGTAGGCAGCCTTTGTGTGCTTTACCACATTCAATTATGGTAAAGCACAAAATTAGTCAATTTTAATAACCTTTTTAATAATTAAATGAAGATTTCATTCAAAAGATTTTACAAAAGGAGTTACCTACTTTTAATATAATAGAAGTAATGCGGGCATACTTGCAAGTGAAACAAACAAAAATAAAAGAAAGAAAAAGAAAACAATAAAATTACTTTTTGTAACAATCTCCAAGACATATGCCAACATTACAGATTTTACATGCAACCCAAGTTCTCACTTCTTTATGATTCTTGCTGCACACAACGCACCGTCTCCTCAAATTAGATTTCACTGGCCAATGAAACGATTGAGTGGTTGGAGAAATAATCGTAGGCAAATTATTCCTATCACACGTTTGAAAAATTTGATTAATTAAATTCATGCGAAAACTTCTGTGATCCATCTTGTTTCTCTCTTTGAATAATATATACGCGTTTAAAACGACAATGTTCAAGAAATGGAAAAAGAGTTTTTTTGTCCATTTTTGAGACGAAAATCCGTAGGAATTGGCTATTCTGTCGCTGAGGTCGACATATCCCATATTTTTGTTATAATCACGAATGAGTGCAGGTTTTGAAGTTCTTTCGCAGTTATTCGTAACTGTGGAAGGAGTTCACTGTCTCGTTCATGCGTAAAGCTTAAAACATAAACTTCTCTTTTATTTTTCCAGCACGCAACAGTGAGGCCATTTGAATGTTTTATATCCAAATCACCTGCTTTTCTGGCCGTCAAATCCTTGGGTAAATCTTTTCATCGGATCTGCACTGTTCCACAGCAATTTATCTTATAATTATTTCTTAGTTCTAGAAAAAGTTGCGGAGTAGAAAAGAAATTATCCATAAAGAGGGAATGTCCTTTCCCTTTCACATGTTTTGCTAAATGTAGAACAACAGATTCCGATGCGCTTCGACCTTCAAATCTTTCGTCTTTATCTTTCCCTAAATAAACTTTCATGTCATATGTATAGACATTTTCGTCACACAGTTTATAAATTTTGAATCCCCAGTGTTTGTTTTTTTGGGATATACTGACAGAAAATTACACGACCTTTAAAAGTCACGATCACTTCATCAACTGCCAGATTTTTGGGGGGGGATCGTAAACTGATTTAAAATTGCTGTTAAGTATTTCAAATACTTCTCGAAGTTTCCACAAGTGGTCGTAATCAGAACTTGTCTTCGATGGCAGTGTTTCATTATTCACAAAATGAAGAAAGCGTAATATTTTTTTAAAGCGGTCAAGAGACATGATTTTTCGGAAATATGGAGTCTCAATCAATTCATTTGTGCTCCAGTAATCACTAATTGAATCCTTTTCTATGTGTGTGTCCACATAGCAATGTCAGTGCTAGAAACGAAAACATTTCAGATGCTGTAACATCTTTCCAATCAGCATGATGTGATCTTTTTCTCTCGGAAGAAATATCCGGTACACTTTTTTTTGTTTTGAGCAGCATAACGATTTGTTTCATGTACAATTTTATCTATCAGTTTGTTATTGAAAAAAAATATAAAATAATCAAGTTCATTCCTATCATATAATTCATGTTTTTGACCTGATGTTCCCGTAAAATCGTAAACTATTACTTCATCTGCACTTGCGAAATTATCGCATAGTTTTTTTCCATACAAATTCTGTATCATAATTTACAGTTGAAAGTGATAAACCAATCTGATCAGACGAACAACCAGGAGTTTCTGAGTAATTTCTTAATTCTGTAATTGAATTTTGAAATTCCACTTTTATATGATTTCTTAGATCCGTGGAAGCAGAAAATCGTTTTTCTCTGTCATCACAGCAATCAGAATCACTATCCGCAAATGTTTCATCCAACTCATCCCACCGCGCGACGATATCCGAAATTTCTTCTTTCTTTAGGTTTCTTTTACATTTAGCCATTATTTAAAACTGAACTCAAAAAAATTATATATCAACTGCAAGAAATAGTAATCGTATTTGCACAGGAGAAATCCTGAAAACACAAACGCGTGAGAATCGAAGTAACAAATTACTCTTTTTATTTTTTTCTCTCAATATTTCCTGGAAGATACCGAATTTGTAAACAAGCCATGTGGTTTCAGAACAGGACAATTTTCCCCAATCCATTACCAGAATCGCACAAAAGAACGCACCCTGCGGGGTGTCAGAAAGTCATCAAGCCTCAAGCGCTAGAATTCCTACCCCTGCCGCCGACGACAAACTGTCCCGCGCCCCCAGTTGCTGCATCCTTAGACGGGACACATATGTCCCAGCCCCCAGGAAAAGGTTAATGATCCAATATTTGTCTCTGATTTGAGTAAGTGTCGAATTAACTCCAGAATGGAATACCTTTTCATGCGAGTCCATGATGATCAACTCGGTAAACTTGCACTTAGAGGGTAATAGAATAGGATGTTTTAGATTCCCGTGACAGTCTGCAAATTGAATGCGGCCTTTCAACCGAAGAATTCCCTCGTCATCAAGCTTTGGATTAAGGGGGTAGATGGAAGAATTGAGAATTGATTTTTTATTTGATAACTTAATTATTTCCACTTGATACGATTCTCGTTGCATAATTTTTACCCGATAATGTTCAGATGCTTTAATCTTAAAAGTACTTAAAGGTCCATTTTCTGTAGACCTTTTCAGAAGCCTCCCAATAAATCTTAATACATAAGCAGTAACTCAAAGTAATTTTCTTAAGAACTGAATTTTTCTATATGCAAAATTGAAGATTCATTACAGGTGCAGTCAAAATAATACTTTTTCTTAACTCGAACGATTCTGAATTTGGTTCTAATTTCTTTTGCTTCGGAAAGTTTTCAGTAGGAAAACGTAACCAGTGTGGCCCATGCCACCACAGATCATTCTTAGCTAGTGACTGAGCACTAATTCCTCGAGTCAGTAAATCTGAAGGATTTTGTTTTCCTTCACAGTGATTCCACAATTATTTGTTGCATATACCCTGTATTTCCATAACACGATTGATGATAAATGGTTTCCAACTATTTGGCGAACCTTTAATCCAAGTAATGGCGATTTCGGAATCTCTGCAAAAGTAAACATCCTCAATTAAATCACTAAAAAATTTTATTTTTTTTTTTTTAATATTTGTACATTCGAGCAGACAAAGTGCTCCCATTAAATCTAAACGAGGAAGTGTGATTGATTTTAAAGGTGCAACCCTGCATTTCGACATAATAAAAGAAGAACTAATTTCTGGATCACTTGATCAGTATCTGAAATATGCGATGGCCCCATATGCTTTAAGACAAGTGTTAGAAAATAGGTGAAGGCTTATATTCATTGGATCGTCATCAAAGAAATTTCACTGTATCAATATTTCAGTTAAATCACAAAGTTCATCCTGCCAAATGTTGAATTTGTCCTTAATCTCCGCAGGAATGACATCATCCCAGTCAGCACCAGAACACCAAATTTCTTGCATAATAATTTTGCCTGAATAACAAAGGGCGCAATAAATTCAAATGGATTGTATATTTGGTGATACTTTGCAAAAGTTTCCTTTTTGTAGCAAAATTGTTTTAAGTAGAAAAGTCAATTAATTTTTTTAAATTTAACTTTATATTGTCCTCAATGGAATTCCCAATCATGCCTAACAAATTCGATACACTAGTTAATTTGTTATCTGATTACTTAATCCTATTTAAGACCCATAAATCATTTAATGCTTTAGAATTAGTTCTTAATTTTCTGAAATTCATCCCAGCATCCTTAAATATGTTAACCACATCTACAGATAACCGATATGCATCTTCCACCATTCCTGCTCTGAAATATAAGTCGTCGACATAGACAGAAGAATTTAACATTTCGAAACTGTCTGGTGTTTTATCTTTATATTTCCTTATGTGATATTTTATAGTGGCAGCTAAAATGAAAGGCAATACAGTCAAACCGAAAGCTACTCGACACATTTGCATAATCTTAAAAGAGTCATTATTTTCATTAAACCAAAAAAATTTTAGAAATTAACTATCACCTTCAGCAATTCCTATCATCTAAAAGGCCTTTTTCAACGTCTCCACAAAACGTTATCTTAAATTTACGAAAATTTAACATAATGTCTAGTATATTTGGATTTAGATTAGGTCCCGATTCAAGGCAGTCATTTAATGAATTCGTGTCCTCGAGCTAGCATCGTACACAATTCTTACCTTAGTGGTTTTACTAGATTGTATTACTGCTCGGTGCAGCATAAAATATCCCAAATTTGTATCATTATTGGGACATTCCTCCACAATTCCTTCTAATATCTGGTTCTCAATTTCATTTTTATATTCCTGAAAAATCTCCGTTTTACTTAGTTTATTGTGAAGGCTTGCAAATCCTTTCTTAGCTACCTTAAAATTATTTCCCAGACTATTCGGACTGTATTTCCATATTAAATTTACCTCATATCTACCGTTATTAAACTGCAAATTTCTTTCAAACTGGTCTATTATTTCACAGTCAATATCGGAATAATCATCAGAATCATTAATTCCCCAAAACCTCTTAAATCTTTCAACACAACAGTGTTTGTCATTACCGCTAAATTTTCGGAACGAAATTTTGTTCATTTTATTTTTCTCGATTCCTACAGCAACCCAACCAAACACAGAACTGACTGCGTACAACCTTTCAGATATTTTAATTCTTTTGGAATAAACTACAATCCAGAATGCATCCCTGCCAATTAATATCTCAACATCTGTGGTTTTTTTTTTTTTTTTTTTTTTTTTTCCTAGAGCAGTAGGCAATTTGCAACCCTAGATGCTCCATGAAGCATTTGCTTAACCCATCAGCACACGCGCTGGGGTAAAATTTACCCCACGTGTAGTCTCTTCTTAGAAAATAAGGTAAGGATGTACGTGACCTTTCAAGATCAAGGTTAGGAAGAGGAATTTTTCCCGTGTCCTAGAGATTTTGGGTTTTCAGAGAAGTAATGTGCAATGGGGTTACAGCTACTCCGCGCGTGTAATAATGTTTCACTTCTAGAGAGACATTCACTGAGATGAGTGCGTACGAGCGAGAACAGTAACGACTGCAGGTTCGTCTCATTAGTATTGAAACTGATAGCGAAATTGAAGATTCCAATTCTGAATGGAAATTTGGAAAATCCAACTGAGTGTTTATTGAAAATTTTTTATGAAGAAATAATGGAAGATTTGGTGAAATCAAAAACATTTACATTTCATCAATAAGAAACAAATTCTCTAGAGAACGTGATGCTCAAGAGACAAACATAGCTGAATTGAAGGCGTTGTTTTTCCTAATATATTACGCTGGAGTGCTGAAAATAGCACTTCTCAAAGCAAAGATTTGTGGTCAACTTTTTCTCAAATAACAATGTCTATCAATCGATTCTACTTCCTGTTGAGGTGTATTAGGTTTGATGACATAAATTTACAAGCAGAGCGAAAGACGACGGCTAGACTTGCACTTATTAGAGAACTCTTACTTGGTATGTTCTCTTACTTCATATGTTCCAAAAAAGAGTAAATCGGTTCTTGTTTTATCATCCATGCATGAGGATAATCAAATCGATCCATTGTCTAAAGAGCAGCTCAAGCTCGAAATAACTTTTTGCAACTCTACAAAAGGTGTTTATACTGTTGATGAGTTATGTGGAACTTAGTCCGTTTCAAGAAAATGCCGCCGCTGGCCTCTAACGGTAATTTTCGAACTAATGAATATTGCAGGTATAAATGCTTTTATTATTCATAGATTAAATAACGACCAAGTGAATATGAACCGAAGAGCTTTTCTCAAAGATTTAGCATTAGAGCTTCTAAAAGAGCATGTCCTAAAAACAGCTGCAATTCCATCTCTCTCGAAAGAACTCAAAACTGGAGTAAAAAGGTTGGCAGGAATAGAAGATGGAGCACACCTTCACCGTAAGAAATTGTTTGTAAAAATATGTTGTCACACTATGTGAGGATTGTTCAAAACGAGATTATTTGAATAATTAAACTCAAGTAGGAGGGGGCAGAAAACCTATGTGTTACTTATATTTTTTTAATATTCATATCTAGAATCTATTCTTTGATATGAATAATTATATGACATTATATTGAGTTTCAAGGAAAAAAGCTTGTAAGAATGCAGCCTTTTCATATTCCCCTAGTGCTTTATCAAACCACTCTTTATAATAAACATTTATGTTTTAAAAATATGTACATATGAAAACTGATTTTTCTAATATAAGAAATCATATATGTATCTTATATAAGTTAGTAATTTTGCATAAATTTCGATTTTTATGGCTTACTGTAGGTAACCAGTATGGAAATGTTTGTATAACTTAAGTAAGATTATCTCGAATTAAAACTGGAAAAAAGATTTAACAAAATTCACAAAGCTATTAGTCATTTATACATTCATTTAAAACAAAGAAAATGCATTTATTTATACGTTGGGGGTGCACTCCGAAAAACAAACATTGGGGTCAAATTTGTTCTGCACGTGTTGAAGGGTTAATAGGCGCATTGATGGGTGCCGAGAAAATAACGTTCGAGATCAAACATTTAATTTTTATTTTATTATTTTGTTTCCAATTTTAAATTTCGATTTCAACGACCGGGTTAAGAATGATTCATTGCCTTCGTCGCACAAAATGAATAAACAGAAAGTCTTTCATAATTTATTGGAGTAAGTTTTAAATAGTCGGCCAATTTTTTCGTTATAAGGGATCTGTGACTGCCTTTGTCAAGTATTAATCTAGTTAACTTTGATTTATATTTAGAACAAGCATAACGTGTACAGATTTGTAATAGTATTTCCCTGGCATTACAGTCATTATCACCTTGAGGAACAGAAGCAATCAATTCTCAGAATTCAAAGTCAGAGATTCAGTTTCATTTTTGGAATAACCTTGTTCCGACTTTTTGTTTATAGGGGATTTATTAGTTCAAATCAATTCATTGTGATACATACCGCCACATTTATTACATTTAGTTTTATTTCTGCACTTTTTTTTATGTATGAAATTTTTTAAAACAAGAATAGCAGCGGTTTTCGAATCTTAGTTTCTTTAATTTATCTGAAACATTCACTTCACATTTAAATGACTTGTGCAGATAATCACAGAAGATGCATTTTCGGTTAACTGCAGTATGAAATGCAGCAGAGGGTATATTTTTTACATATTTTCTAGTTTCATATTTTGATTGGTCGACTTGCGGAGGCACAGGATTTTTTCTTTCATTTAATACTAGATTTGAAACTTCCCTGCATTCTATTTCCTTTTTAATAAATTGTGTTAATTCCGAAACTTAACTTTATCTTTCGATCCATTTTGCTGATTAAATTCCAAAACTAAATCGTCTGGAATTAATTTTGATAATATTGGAATTATTAAATGTCCATATGAGCCAGAAGTTAGCTCTGAAGCTTCCAAATTACAAATTGAAATAAGTATGCAAATTTTTGTATTTTTGAGAGCTTTTCGTTTTTATCTATCGAATTTTCAAAACTATTCCAAAATTCATTCCATTGTTTGGGGTCTCCCCAAAATTTATCAATCATTAATTTTGGTAATTTCAGCGTACTACTTCCACTAGAACTGGAACTTACCTTGAAAATTCCATTATCAATAGACTAGTTTAAATCAGATCTTTTGGGATTCCTCGCTGGCGGTACTGTGGTAACCGCATCTAGAAACTGTTTAATTTGACTACAAGCAATTATATATTTGTCATTGTATTCTTTGCTTAACTATAATCTTCAATTAAGTTAACATCAATTAACTCTTGTATTTCATCATCAAGCATTCTCAAATTATTTTTCTTTTCGGTTAATAATTCAAACAATTCCCGTAATTCTTTAATCCAATTTTTATCTTCAATCACTTTAATTAACCTGGTAACAGAAAATCTCAATGTGGGACATTTACATTTCAATCTATCTAACTTAGCTTCCATTTTATTTAATTGAAATACATCCAAGACAGCAGTAATAAATATATACTAATTTACTACAAATAATCACTAAATAATTAATTTAAGGTTTCCGTACCTTGAATATGAACTTTCCATTCTTAAAAATCCAAATTGAAACACTCAGATCAAACGCATAAAATCTTCTCAAAGTCTTATATTTTCGCCGCATGTACCATATAAAAATTTACATTTCTAAATCAGGTGATAGTGGTTCACAAAGTTTTAACACTTTTACATTTTTAATAATATTTTAATTAACTATACACAGAGCGTATTCTTAGGCTGCCGCCTTCGACATAAACAAAATCTTTATTCTCTCACAACAAGCAAGCATCAGCACCCTCTAGCCTTTTTTTCCTTTCAAATTATGTAACAAAGCCTACAGTAACTGTTTGAATAACTGGTTTTCAACACTTCCTAACCATGCCAATGTCAGGTGTTCATGTCTGTTTTTATAAATGGCTGTCATTCTCTATAGACTAGCACTAGCAACAGGTACAGCCAGTTTCTTATTATGTATGAATCATGCTAGTTATGATTCTTCTGATTTTAATTTATGCTGCTTGCTATAAAATCTGCATAACCCAAAGAGTTGAGACCAGCGGTTCTCAACGTTTTGACTAACTCATACCATCTAACTAAAATTCAAAAACTTTAGTACCACCACATTTTACAATGATTATTTTTCAATTTCTCAATAGAAATATTTTTAAAAATATATTTTGTCATTTGCACAACGTATTGCCTATTTGTATTAAATATGCACACATAAAAAATATTAGATTAAAACTGGTAAATTTTAATTATCAAAATTTAAGTTATAATACTTCAATTCTAAAATTTAGTGTGAAATTTGTGTCTGTTTAAGAGAGATCAATTTCTTTATGTCGGCTTATTTCACTTAGTTTAATCCTGAATTAGGACCCACTTTTAATTTTCAAATATAACATTGAAGAAAATCCTTGTTCACACAAATAAGTTGTGCAGAAAGTCAAAATATAATATATATATATATATATTTGTAGGCTTTACTCATGCGCATTTGATTTCCCTCTCCATGCATAATAAAACATCTAGAGTCCTGATTCTTAATTTCACTTCGACACTAAATAAAATACCTTGTTATTGAAGGAACAATCATTTTAGAATAAATTTGTACGATTAGTAATTTGGCTCCGTTGCTGCGTATGTGCTTAGCACGCATCTCAAACCAAAACATTCCACACAGATACATCATTGATCTGACGCCAACCTGATGAATCATTACTTATTATACTTTCCTTTCATTATCGCATGTTTATCAAAACATAACAACTTGAGTAATGACTCATATAGTGCTGCCTAAACAATTTTTTTATATTAGTAATTGAATAATAACATAACCTTTTATGTTGACATTACCAGGGCTGTGGAGTAGGAATTGGAGTCTGGTAGATTTCGGGGGAGAAAAGAAAAATAATGACAAGCTGAGTTATTACTTTTATTTATGAACTGTATATATTAATAGATAGTTATTTTCTATTTTATTGACATATTAATTAATAAATATAAGGGAGGAGAATGGATGTGATATTTGCCATTAGTGATTAAATTCATTCATTTAGTTACAAATCTCACTGGTAAATTTAGGTAAGCAGCAAGAACTCCTAAAATTGATGCCATTCTTAGGAAACAAACATGAAAAGAAACAATTATTGATCCAGCAATGCGATAAAGAAGTACATATTTGATGATAAAGAGGTTTTTAGAATTAAGAACTTTTTTAGGAGATGCAGATAACCCTAATGTTTCACTAACAGAAAGACCGTGGAATGATCTTGCAGAACTTTCTATACCGCATATAATCACAAAAAAGTTGCAGTCTGAAGAATTGACAGGAGGCAAGAATGGAAGAATGGGATGTTTTTTCTTTCTGAAATGGAGGGTTTTTTTGAAGAAGGAATGATTTCTTCAATGAAGAAAAGAGAAACTAGTTTGCTAGACAATGAAATCTTGCTGTGTTCAATACGTGGAGATCCAAAACACCGAATTTTCTTGGATGTCATGTATGAACTTTCATTAAGAATGAAATTATTCTCAGAACAATTGGAGAATTAGAATCAGGACAGTCAAACTGCAGACATTGCAATTGAGTCTCTATCATCCCTTTCCAGTGATGAACTAGATTTTGAGTAATATTTTTGGATAATATTGAAAAGGCTAAGGCAAAGCTGATGAAAATAAAGAAACAAGAGCCTTTAGATATAAAAATAAAAAAATACAAGCAGGATTTCTATACGGGCTTTAAAGAAATATGATTGCGCTTCCAAGACACCTCTTTTAGAACCTATAAAAATCTATCCTGAAAAGTTAAAAGGAGTAGCCCTAACAGTAACAGCTCTTCCTCCTACTCAAGTTAGTGTGGAAAGACTCTTCTCAGCTCTGAAGTTCATCAGATCGGATCTACGGCCTACCAACAAAGAAAATCTTGCCGAAGCTATACTGTTTCTTAGAAATAATTAATGCCAGTTTTCCGTTTCATAATAAATGCTAATTAATATAAATAATTTGCTAAACCATCAATTCTTTTTTTTCTCTGTAGCATCTCTTCTTTTATATTAAAAAAATATACTGTAAACCATATGTATATGCTTGGGAGTCGGAGTCATTAAAATTCCAGGAGTCGGTTATTTTCGCTACCTACTCCACAGCCCTGGACATTACTCTTGACGATGATTGCAGATTTTAGGTAAATGCGCTAAAAAATGTTGACGAGGAAAAATTTACCAAAACTTTCTTTCCATATGCTGAAAAGAAATTTTGTTGATGATACTCATAGACCCAAAGATTACATTTAGGACTATTTTAATTAAGATTAATTGATTTGTTATTCACATAAACCCAGAACCTGTGCCAGGGCTCGTAAGCCCGCACTGAGTTCCAGAATTTAGGACCCACAGAAACTGCATTCAGGCGATAAGATATCTAGCGCCGGTCCTCAATAAGGCTTAAGTATATGTGGGAATTTATTTATCTGATGAGCCTTAAGCATGTGCAAGAAATAGACATAAGTATAATAAATAAGTAAACTAATACAATTCAGGCTTTATTGTTTCAGTGTGCAATAGAAGCAAGATAAAATTTAACAGAACAACTTGTCATTAGTCGCCAAGCTCATGATGCAAGGATAGCTAAATTTGATGATGACAGCCACTATTTTTAAAGGTTTTCGGATATAGCAAAACAAAGGTGAAATTTTCCAGTTAACGGATTTTGTAAAGAAATGTGAAGAAGCGGTAATAAATGAAGATGATTCTAAAAAAAAATTTCATTGTGATGACAATGCTTCTCAATCATCGATCAATTAATGAATGGAGAAATCTGTAATATGGTTCTAGATCTAGAAAATGCCGCTATCTGTAGTTAAGAAGGTGACAGAGAAGTTTCTGAAAACGACAAAATTCGGATTGACAAGTTAGTTGGAATTCTCGAAACAGCAGTTACAGAACTTCAATAATGTAACTAAACTAGAGATTGTCTACAGAATTAAAGAGAAAATATTAGCACAAAAAAACAAAGTAACTTAAAACAACTTACATTGAAAGAAATGTTTAATAAGGTAAACAAATAAATATTAAGCTCTTTTTTTTTTTTTTTTTTTTTTTTTTTTGTAAATTTTGATACCCTTTAGATCATAAATACTTCATTTTTTCATATTTTTAATTTTATAATTTCGACATACCATGTTACTAGATTTAAACTGATGATCTAGTATCCGGAATTGCCGAAGTCCGGATGAGTCCCGATTTTGGACTTTGTACTGTGTATCTATATAGCTTTATTTGAAATGCCTTTAAATTCTTTTTTTTTTGGGGGGGGGGTTCAGCCAAAAGTTAATAAATGTGTTATTTTTGAAATCTTTAGTTTGAGTTTGACCACAGGAAAATTTTATCATTTTTCCTTTTTCTTCATGAGATAAAATTTCAGGTACATTTTTTTTTTCCCCCGTAATCCTTGGGAAAAATACATGTTGAAATTATTTATTAATGAAAAACAAGAATTGTTAATGCCGGATGCTAATTCTTTTTTTATTTTCAAATTAATTTCAGGTATAAAACTTTGTAAAAGTGATAAAAAGCATAAAAAATATTATTGTCAGATTCTTTGATTATTAGCTTGATTTTTTTTTTTTTTTTTTTTTTTTTGTCATTGCATTTATTTTATTTCTAATGGTTAATAAATTAGCATGTTGTCCTTTTAATCCTAAATTTAATTCATTTAACTTTCCAAAAATATCAGCTAAATATCCTTAATGTGCTAACCATAATTCACTAAAAAAACAATTTTGGAATTCAAATTTTGAATCGAGGAGGAAAATTGGAATTCCTGTTCGAAGTTCAAAAAGATGATTTAAAACTTTACCTCTGGGATAACCACTTTACTTTGGAATGAAACAAAAACGTTTCCTTATCACTGCCCATCTCTTGGCAAAAAAATCATAAATATTCTTAAATTTAAATCTCGCCTTTTTAAAATTAACAATTTTCGCTCAATTTAAAATGATTTTCAGGTTTTCGGGGATTGTTTTGACTACTAAAGTTTCACAATGAGTGGATCAGGAGTGAGTAAATTTATTTTTTAAGTTCAACTTTCTTTCTTTGAGAAATCACACCGGTATGTTTTCCTGTTAAAGCCTCGCCTCTGTAACTGCATACGACAATGTACTTAATCCAAGGAATATCATTCTGACATAAAATTGTCAATTACTTTGAAATTTTCATTTGCTTTGCTCTATCACGAAGAGATTCGCAAAATAAACACTCTTCAGCAACTTGTTTATCTTCTTCGAAACATATGTAAACTAATAACTGAACAAAGTTTGTTATATCAATACTTTCATCCAACTGCAATGCGAAATACTCGCTGCAATTTATTTTTAAAATAAATGTCTTTTATGTAATTTGTCATTTCATGAATTCGTCGACTTGAAGTTTGGGCAATTCTAAGGCTTACTAGGTAACTAGCTTCGAAAGCTTTTTCACTTGAAGTGATGAAAGCCTTTCATTACTTCTTTACTACGTTTGAACTCCATAATTTTTTAGATTTATCCTTTAAATTGGAATGCTTAGATTCAAGATGTCTTTTAAGAAATGATGGCTTCATACTTTGAATAATAGTTCACCGAAAACAACACATTGAGGTTGAGGGTACATTTCAAGTAAATCCAAATGATAAATAACGTCATTATATATTTTTTTACAAACAATTTTTCTTTTTCAATATTCTTAGTCCTAGTAAATTGTCCTGAATCCACCTGTGAATCATCACTTTTCGACTTAGTCAATCCTAGCCATTCTTTCATTTTGAAAATCTAGATCTGTTTTATTATTTTTCACAAATATTTAAATGCACAATATATTAAGAGTTTTTCAAAAACAAATGAAGATATTCTCAAATGCGTAGAAAAGGAATGCAAAGCAACAAGAGAACAAAATGCCTGCTGTTAGAGACGCCAAATCGACGTAAAAAAAAAATGATTCTAATTGAACATAGAGCAGTATGAGCCCAGAAATGGTAGCGATATAAAGTATAGACATGGTAATTAATCGATGAACTGTGGAAGAATGAATGAGATACTATAGGGAATAGATACTCTAGAGAATTAATGAGATATCTTTTTATAGGAACTTGTTTTTAAATCCTATTAAATACAACATTCATTTCTATTACTCTTTTTAAAATCATCATTTTTGACAAATTTTGTTACATGTATGGCTAAAAGAATATTTGTGAAAATAAAAACATATTATTTTGCTGAAGTCTGTGAGCGGCTATTGACCTTTAGCAGAGTTCAGATTGCATAAATTTACGAATGCTAAAGAAAATATTCAGGGTATTGGGGTATTTAATTTTTGAATTTAATGGTTAAAAATATTTTCTTTTGCGTACCACTGGTTGAGAATCGCTGCTTTAGACTGAGCACGTAAGTACATGTTGAAACAAGGTATAAAACATAGAATCATTATAACCTATTTGTAAGACTTAAATGAAATGCCACGAAGTAAAGTTACAGTTTTGATTAACATATTTTTATCTTAGATAAATATTTCAAGAAGTTTCACTTTTATCTTCTTATAGAGAATAGAACACCTAAATTTAAAATTTGCCAAACATTAAAAAAATCAGGCATAAACTACAATTTTGAAATTAATTGTTGACAGTGATATGATTATTTTATCCTCAACCAAGAAGTGGGTAAAGTAGGATGGCTATTATGAGTAATTTAATATATATATATAATCAATATTTTGTAAAATATAACCTCTACATGTAGTTAATCTCTTGTAAATGTGTATGTACTTTCTCAGTTTTTTCGTTTTAGGAAAAATTAATTTGGCCCCTTTCCTGTTACTAACAGAGGGCCAATTTCTTTTCAAATATGTATTACCGCTCATTTACACGAAGACTTTAATCTTTTTCACCTGACATCCTTTAATTCTTTCCTCTGCTTTTTTCTCCCAGGATTAGTTTAAATTGAATTTCTAAAGTTTAAAAATCATTCGCTATTTTATCTTAAAAACAACCTTATGTGATCTCTGGGAGCTTTCCCATGCTGCTGTTAGGCAGTACCACAGGATTGGACTGAGAATATTCAGCCAAGAGCTTGCCAAAAACACAATCTTAAATGTCCTTTCATTTTTCCTTTTTTTACATTTGTTTTGTTTCTTGTTCTGGTAACCCTGTCCAGCCATGTTCAAACCGAACAGTTCTGGCAACTTGCCTTGCACATGCATTTCTGTTAGGAATGTCTTTGTCATTTTGAGATCAGCATAAAAGTTCTAATAGTAAATTTTTTCAGCTAATAATATTTTTATGTTTCCTTTGCTATATTTGATTTAAATTTGCAGAGCCTCAAATGATTAAGATTACATTTTTATCAAAATTAAAATTTTATTAAATGAGATAGAACTTCAGGTTTACAAGGCAGCCCTTTTTTGATTGCATATTTGACTGCCTGTTAGTAAATTCATACCTTATATAAATAACATTTTCAGACCTTTATATGTACAGTTTCTTCTACTACTAATGTCCTTGTTTTTTAACTTTTGGTACTAAACCTTCACAGTGTTATATGATACAACATTAGTACCTTAAGCTGCCCATATGGTTGGGTGACATTCTGTAGCTGACTTTTTGCAACAGAACTGGAAGTAAATCATGGTTCTAATCTGGTAACATGATAGTTCTATTTCAGATACCTTGTACTTAATGATATTGATATTTCTTTTACAAATTTCACAACAGTGTTTTAAAGCAAGTTTTTTTTTTTTTCATCCAAATGCCAAAAATCGTTTGACAAAATATGATTAAACATGCCAACGAAAACTGTTTGCGCAGACAAATATTTGTGGTGGCAGGAAACTTTTGTTAAAACCAGATATATATAAAATGTGTATGTGTAATAAAGAAATATAATACAGAATGAATATTAACCGAGAATGGTAAACTATCTAACAGAAAGGCATATGAATTATAAACAAACCAAAAACTTGTAAAACAGAATAAAAGTTTTATTTCAGTATTTTTTCTCAAGTTAGTTTACCTTTTTACGTTGATATTAATTTTATAATTTCTTTCTTTTTTAATTAATTGATTTTGCTTAACATTGATAGTATTTATTATTTTTTAGTCTTTGATCTATCTAAATATATATGCATATATTAAAAATGATAATGAGCTTGTAAGATGTAAACTTGATGTTTATTTCATTTTTGTTTTTCTTCCTTTCAGGAAAAAGGAGTGAATTGTGTTGATAAAAATGCTATATGTATGTATAGATTGCTTTATCAAGTAGAAGCAATGACTTAGGAATATGAAGCAAGATTTAGGTTGAAAACTTTTACTAAAAGAAGGTTATTCCATTCACTAAATTGATTCAATATTTTTTTCCCATTTTTGATTTTCATTTCAAGATGTATGAATCATTTTCAATAAATTGAGAAGACCAAAACTGTATATATCAAAATTGTTTTTCTTGAATATGTGCATACGAATACTTGATCCCTTTAGAGAAAGGATAATGTGACAGTTATTTCCAGTATAATATAAAATATAAAGGGTTTCTCAGAATTGCACCTACAGATATAGAGAGCACGAGGATATGAAAGGAACACTATCACTTAAGTTTACCACTGTGGTGCAGAGACTAATGGAAAGTGCTAAGAAAACACAAGTTAAAGAAATAACATAGGTCAGACAGTAGTGGGACAATTTTTAACTTAATAGAACAGTTTAATGTAAATGTTGAATATAGAGATGACATCAATGTTCAAAATTAGCAGCAATATATGCTTCATATAAACATCACATTGACTACCAGACATGGTTGAACTGTCTAATTTCATATAGTAGCAAAAGCAGTATTAATTCTGGCCATGAGTACCACATCAGAGTTACTGGGCGTTTCATACATCATTCCTTTAAGTCACTCACGAAAAGAAATCTGTTTTCCAAATAAACCTGATGAATGTGGGAACCTTGCAATGAATCACAATGCCCAGCCATCAAGGGCCAAAAGACCTGCATGTGGTAACAACACAACTGTCATAATAGGCTGTAGCACTGTTAGTAGTGCAGACATTGGCTAATATGCCCAGCAGAAATTTTTTGAAGATCCGATGGAAATCTATATGGTATGGTAACCGATATGACACAACTAATTAATCACTTACCATGCCTGCCAGACATTAGTCAAAAAGCATTTTGTGCTACACAGTTCGTGTTCTTTTAAATTCACATAGCATTGTGCTGATAAAAATAAATATTATTTGAGTCCAGCTTGCACTGATCTGCTGTATCTGTATGTCCCATAATTACACAAATTTTGATACAAATTCATAAACATGTGTTCAAGTACATATCTGTTTGGTTATCTTTTTTAATACAGCACTTCTGCAATATGTCTGTTACCTCAAGCTAAGAAATACATCAGGTGCATGTCTGCCTTCTCCACATCTGCAAACTGATACTACCACAGTCGACAAACTTTAATGAAGAAACGACAGATTGTTTCTATGGAGCTTTAGTGAACAGTCCACTTGCTACATTTTGATAGCATATCTATTTATGTGTTTCTGAATTCTCTATTTGCTCTCAGAATTTGTAGGTGTTATTTTGAAATATCTTATATTATATTACATATTAAATTATCAGAGTAAGGTAATATATTATTAATAAAATGTATTTACTTCTACCTATGTAAATATTAAATGAATCTGTTGCATGCAGTCTTTCACTTTATTACATTATAGTGTGTTACTCATAAATTAGAAGTTGTTACATATTGTCATTATATTAACTTGAAATTTTGAATCTAATTATATTACCAGTAAAGTACAACTATATATAGGATCGTTTTCTTTTATGTTAAACAAAATCCTAATCATTTAACGGACTGAGCTATATGTAAAAGCAATAAAAGTACTTAATAATTTTTATATCTTTGCTTTATTTTAGTTGTATATCTGCTATAATTTATCATATACGTAATTAGCTTATGAACGTGTACACCATTATTGTAATTAGTGAAACATATGACATACAGTTACATCCCTTACTGTAGAATAAATGTTCAAGTTTTAGTATTCTTATATTTTTTCATCATGCAGGGTGCATATTTACTTTGAAATGTCAGCTGATAACCAACTATATCATTTGTATATATATATATGAACAAATTGTGCAAGACCCAAAAAATGTATGGTTAGACACAAGTCAGGTGATTAGCAAAAAAAGCCATTTTCTTACATATGAAAAAATAATGCAAAACACAGATTTACTTTGAAATGTCAGCTGATAACCAACTATGTCATTTGTATATATATATGAACAAATTGTGCAAGACCCAAAAAATGTATGGTTAGACACAAGTCAGGTGATTAGCAAAAAAAGCCATTTTCTTACATATGAAAAAATAATGCAAAACACAGAAATGTATAAGGCACTGCTTTAAGACAATCTAGTACAGTGAATCAAATGTTTATTTATTTGAACAGATCATGTTCCAGAGTTCTGCGAAAGAAAGCACTCTTCAATTTAAATAATCTTATTTTTAACACCTATGTTATGAATATGAAGATTTCATATAAATTCGTTTTATTTAACTTCTGAATTTATTTAAAAAATCTCTTTCTGTCAAATTGCTTACTGCATATTAAGAAAAGCTAATGAACATAAAAGTCAGTCATGCTATATTCCGTACACTTCTGTGATGAGATTTATATGTACCATTATGAAAATATATCTCTGCTACACTTTAAACCTGACTCAAATTGTTTCTTGTCATAGCCATTAAGATGAAGTATTCTGAATTTTAATTGTGTTTGAAAGATATAAAATTCATAACTTTTAAGAGACTAGTTAAGTAGACCATATAACAAAAAATGTACTCGAAGAAACATAAATAAGTTTTGTACTATCCAAGGTTTTATGACATACGAGTATAACAAATACTCTTAAGTCATAAAAAATTGACTCTATCATTCCTGCAACAGTTGTTTTCCCACATGTATTGATTGCCATTTCTATCCTCAAATTAAGTCCTGCATAAATTATGTTGCTTATTCCCATGTCCATCGTTTCCCAAATTATTGTTTTCCAGCATTAATCATTTGTACGGCGTGTTTTTGCATGAATCATTTGAAAAAAAGACATTTGTATTACTTATTGTTTGAATTATAAATCTAGTATAGTCAAAAGTCTTTAATCCGGACTCGTCGGGACTTTGGCGATTCTGGATTATCGATTTTTCCGGATTATAGATCATCAGTTTAAATTTGGTAAGATGGCATGCAGAAATTATAAAATTTAAAATATGAAACCGTAATTTATGAAATAAAGAACAATTATGATCTAAAGGGTATCAAAATTTACAAAAAAAAAAAAAAAAAAAAAAAAAAAGCTTAATATTTATTTGTTTACTTTATTAAACATTTCTTTCAACGCGCGCATGCGTAAAGCATACGTTACGCATAGTCAAAATTAGAAAATTGCAACCAGAAAACTATTGGATGTGTATTCGTGATATTTATGATGAATTTGATTTAAATCATATCAAAGACAGAGTACATCGAGATGATAGTAATGAACTATAAGCCGAATAAAATAAAAACATCTGCCCTGAAGATAAGGATATTGCTGACAGATCAAATTCCAGTTCATTGCGCGGCGCCGCGACATTCCCCTCCCACGCAGAGCAGCGTGAAATTGATAAACATATTTCGGAATGGTTAGAGAAACAAAGGATATTCCTTTATACATTTTTTGCAGCAATTCCACTTTTTGTTTGATGGACATTGAAATATTCTTTCGTTTTGTAGATCCTTTGGCAGTATCCAGCATCAGAAATTCTATTTGACATAATCGAAAGTTCAAACTTACTTTTATAAAACTGCTCTAACACTCTGCAAAAAATAATAAGCCGGATCCAATTCGAAGATTAAAGAACAACACAATCTGCAACATTAACTGAAATAGATAATTAGATAATTTTAGCTTAGCTTATACCGTCCGTTATACACTAAACGCGCATGCGTAAAGGCATATGTGCATGCATAAATGCATAATGCATTCACGCATGCGCAGAAAGTTTGTAGCTTTGTGGTCCGGATTAACGACTTTTGACTGTAATACAGTCATGCTGTACACAATGCCTTCAATTTGGCTTCCATATTAGTTAATTTTTTAATGTTATTTCAAATACAGTTTGTTTATTCCGGTTAATTTTGAATCTGCAAAGAGTATGGGAGGAAAACGAAAAAATAATAGAGAAAGGATTGAACTTCACTGAGAATCATACAGCTTTACAAGTAATTTTTTCTTTGTGTAAAATTAAAGCAATATAGATCATGAAGACATTTTAATTCTCAGTTGTATTTTCAGTTGAGGCAAAATTCAGTTAAGAAGGCAAAAGAATAGTATGAATGAAAATTAATATAAATTTACATATTAATGTCTATTAAAATAGTTTTTAAATGTATACCCCCATTGAAAATAATAAATGCTATTCATTTATAATAAGTTAAGTACGATGGTTCCCAGCATTTATGATTTTTGCCATTCTGCTTTTGAAAAACAATACTACAGGTTTGAACTGCTACTGAAGATTTGACTATAATAACTTTTAGTAGATGGCAACATATATATGAACAAGATGATTTTCTTTATATGGAAATAATTGTGGATTTTAAATTCTAATGTGTGCTAAATTTGTGTCTGAATTATAAATTCCGATGTAGGCTAGAATAGTTCAATGATAAAAATGCTAAATTGTAATGTAAAAGAGGATAGATAAATGACATAAGAGAAAAAAAAAACTCTTTCATGAGATAAACCAAAAGCAGATTTTGCAATTGTGTAACTGTTAATGAGAATTTGTCAAAAATACTGTGAAAATTTATTCTAAAAGAAGTTTTAGGAAAAAGGAAATTTTTTAAATATGTCTAACCTATTTCAAATGAACAAAAACTAATTTTAAAATAGTTTTATTTTTCATATTTTGATTTTGCAAAACAAAAAAATATATGCTAAAAATGTGTTCATAGAATATAAAATATATAACAGTTGAAAAATAAAATGTGCTTAGATTACAAAAAATATTAGACATCATATTTGTTATAACAAATTGAATAAATAATCATGCATTGTTTTAATAAATGCATTATGCTGTAATTACTTTTAACTGTAGATGCTTTAAGTTTATGTATATATATTAAAGTATGAAGACCAGTAAATTCTAATTCAATATAGAGCAGCAAATTTCCAAAATATCTAACAAAATAAGATTTTATGAATGAACAGAAGTAACTGCTGAGATTTTACTCTTGCAGATTGAGACAGCTAATTCAACCTAAAAATTTTGAAGGAAGTTCAATTTTTTAAATTAACTAACTTTTAACCTTTTAACTGTCATGCCCGAGATTAGCACTGGTGTTCGAAAATGTCACGCTCGAGTATTTCTCGGGGTAATTTTTTTTTTAGTGCATCGTATTGTCATACCCGAATATATATCGGGAGATGTTTATTTCGGCTACATTTGGTTTTTCCAATAAAAAAATTTGACAATTTGTGTACCCAAATCATCAAAATAACTTGACAGTTAAAGGGTTAAAGCATTGGAAAGTTACATGCTGAAATCCCAATAATCTGGCCATATAAAATTGTAACTAATACTTGGGTGTGGTAAAAAAAATCTTTTAAAGGTTTAAATGGACTAGCATATAGTTTAAAAATATTTACATATTAATTTTTACAGGAACTTACGCACAGGTAGTAATCAATGAAATCACAATTTGTTTAATAAGTGCCCAGGCAGCACGTCTCCAAAAATATACGTATAAAATATTTTGGTGAAATAAGGGTATGGTATTTTTTGCACGTTACTTTTACGAAATTTATACAAATGAAAAAGGCTGAAGTTACTGTTGACTCTTGATCGTTATTTTCCACACGCTATTTTTATGAAAATTATACGAATCCGAATGTACTGAAAAAAACTACCGCCATAATGGTATATTTTATTCGTCACTTTTACGCGTATTATACGAATCGAATGTTCTGAAAGAAACTACTGCCTTTATGGTATATTTCATTCTTTACTTTTACGGATATTATACAAAGTCTAAAAAGATTGAAAATGAAGTTTATTAATTCAAAATATTTAGTGTATTTCTGGCATTTCACTTTGTTTTCCTTGTCCACGAACATGAAAAAAGGGGCATTCATATATGAGGCTAAAATTTTTATTTGAAAACATGTGAGCTAAATCTTTACGTGCATTTTTGCAAAAAATTATGTTTTCTTGATTCAAAGATCTTCAAAATAATTTATTTATTTTCTTATATTAAATTTGTTATTTTTATTCATTTCAACACTTACATTAATTTACACAGTTTAATTTCTTTTATGAAAATCCTATTACACATTTAACTGGAATAAGCTGTATATTAAATTTGTGTACTTACTGAGTTTGATACAATACTCGCTTTATTTTATTTAGCAAATGTGGGCAATTAAATTGGAATAAGACTAGCAAATCTTTAATGTCGAGGAATAGAATAATAAATACAGCAGAAGATGCTCGAAAACGTTTAACTTCTTGAACAATAGTTTGATGTAGACCAAAGGATCATTAATTATAATCAAAGATATACTAATATTTTTATTTAATAATAATAATAATAGCTCTACGAAACTGCAAGCTGAATCCTGATATTTTTTATATATTTCATTTCCTTTAATCTTTGTTATAAAAATCATATGAGGCTAAATTTTTTAAATTTTGTTTAATTTACGGAAAAAATGATATAGCGATTTTAATAATTTTTATATGAGGAAAAAATAAATAAATAATTATATTTTATATTTTTCCTGAAACAAAGACATTCTTAATATGGAGATCTACAGAATAAGTACAAGGGTCCAGTTAAATGAACTCAAAATTTATGTAGTTAATTTTACGCTAACTTATAAAAATTAACCGGATTTACGATTATACACTGAGCATGTGCATACACAGACATTTCTATTTTTCGTAGAAAAATTGAATTATTGCTTTAATAGAGAAATGGTATGAATATAAATTTATATAATGCAAAAGTAAGTTTATTTCATATGCTAATTTAGAGGCTTTCTTAATATGTTTAATTATAAAGAAGAAAAAAAAGCGTTGCAATTCTTGTTCACTGACCAATAGCAAAGCAGACACTTTCTACTTCCGGTTGTGGCGGGATATTTATGAAGTCAGCGATGGTGGTTGAAAAGAATGGTAAAGTCGCAAAGAATACTGTTTATTTGTGGATTGGTGTTTGTGACTGAATCCATCGATGTTACTAATTATTTGAAGAAAGTATGTGAATATTTTATATTTTCAGTGTTTAATACTCATACTTTCTTCACCTATATAAAATTTTATAAATAGCGTCTGTGTAGGAAATGTGATTTTCCATGTATTGTTCTTTTGTGTACGTGCCTAATGATTCATTTTCAGGATTTGGTACTGTTAATGACAGAATAATACCAAATCAATAAATTGAAAAAATTTTGCACTAGTCTGTTTCTTACTGTTTGTGTCTCCCCTTTTTATAGTTATATTATTTTTACTCAAACGTTTTAATATTTATCTTAAAGCATACTGTAATTAAGCAGGAAATAGCATTTAATGGAAAAAGAAAGGCAATATTAACATGATTAATTGTTCAGAAATCTGTTCTGGAAATATTATCTACCTAATGCCAACAAATAAAGCATGTAACTTTCATTTATTTATGAAATTCAAAATTTTTTATTTGCTTAGTGTTTTCCCTAAAAATAATTTATTTTCTTATTTTTGAATTTAGTTTTATAAATTTGCTTTAATATATAATCTTTAACTCAAAGATGTTGTGCTATTAAAACAGGAAATTTTATGCGATAGAAACACAGGTACTTTGTTCCAAATCTTTGTTCATTTTATTTTATATATACTGAATATTTATGCACTTGTAATTACTGAAATATATCAAGTTTTCTTAAAGTCCTTTCATGAATGCATTTCTTTTTTGTTTGTTTGATTTTGTTGTTTTAAAAGATCTGCCATAGTTAAAAAAAGAAAATAAAAGTAAAAATGCTTTACTTTCAGTTTTGAATAAATTTATTACTATTTACTGTAGCCTCAGGTTTCTCTAAAAATAATTTTCAAAGTCAAAACTTGATAGTTATGTCGATTATTAGACTTGCATGAAAAAATTTATTGAAAAGTTAGTATTTGATCTAAAATACCTTAAATTATTTGAATTATATTTTACTAAATCATGTATTTTGATATTACTAGAAAGTTAAAAAAATGCAAATTGTAAATGTGCAGAAATGCTTAGATAAAACCAAGAAATATTTTATATTTTTGTTGCTTTTTCTTTTGTAAATTATATATATATATATATATATATATTACAATCTGGGGAGTCAGCACTCTTCTGAATTGTAGTAAATGAGATGTCCAATCTACTAGACCATCAAAGACACAGATTTGGATTTTTCTATTTCATAGTTATTGAAATCATAATGGTATGTTTGTTTAAATTAGTACTGTTTATAAATGTGTTAAAAATAAATTCAGGAGCCGAGCCGTAAACATGATATTTTGTAAACGTGATTTTTAGTGCATGTAAATTCAAGTTAGCAGATAAAACAATATATTAAGCATATGGTAGTAAAAATTCACAGATAATATGCATGTAGATGTAAAACTAAACGGTTAAACGTGATATACGAAAATAAATTTGTATTAAATTCAAGTTAGCACCGAAAAGAATATATTATTAAGCATAAGACAATATATAAGCATTTATAACGGAAATAAAAATTCATTTAAAAAATATAAATTAGTATTAATATACTGAAATTAACCGGTTAAATGTGATATACAAAAAAAAAAATTGTCTTAAATTCCAGTTAACACAGAAAACAATATATTCCTTACACCAGCAGTAGTTTGCTAATTTTGATGACCATGGTGACGCATCAAACTATTCTGTCATCTTAGATAATCAATATTTTTTTATTTCAATTTAATCATCTATTTATGCCACACCTGCCATCCTCTGAAAGGTTATTGTTAGAAAAGCATTAACAATATATTATCTTTTTAAAATTTTATGCCATAAAAATTGATTTATTCTCATAATTTTAGATGACAATAACCAATAATAAAAATAAAAGCATTACTTAATTATTTAAAATGCACATGCACATTTTTGCGGTCTACGAAAACAAATTATTTTAGACTTAAGAACTAGAGCTGTTAATAATTAAGAACACAACGTGAACAGCCGTGTTACAAATTAGCATTCATAACGAACCGAGAACCGGCATCTATCTACGAAAATATTTCTATCTATTCGTTGTTAAAAAATTCAGAAAAAATAATAATAAATAAGAGAAGAATAATATAAATCTGCAAATGCGAACATTTAAATTTTTAATTACTGAAATGTAAATTTTTAAATATGAAATACTCAGTACATTTTATATGCATCTTTTAATACTTCAACTACATTTAAAAACTGAAAAACATCTGAAGTGTAAAATTATTACAAATTTTTCTTTTTCTTGTTTAGGAGCTGTTCTCAAAACATTGGGTGACAAAGAATTCACTTCTACAAAAATCGAGCAGGATATTAAAGACAGCGAAATATAGAACAAATATGGTGAAGCTGAATGAAATATATGTTGAATTTTATTATTGAAAAAAAATTATGCTCTTCAGATTTAATCTTAGTTTTTATTGTTTAACAGTAATTGCAGTTTTTGAATGCCTGTAAAACAAACCTAATTCTTAAATTAATTTCATGTGTATTTCTTTTGCAATTATTACAGTTCATAATACTTCAAACAACTTGAAATTTGATACTTGTTAATTTATGTGGGATATGGTCATAATAATTTTATAATTTAAATAACTCATTGTCATCATATGAGCGTAATCTAAAATGCACAGCATTTGACAACAAATTAATAAAAAATTAGCCAACTTCTAATTGCTTTCTTTTGTCCAGTTGCCTCCTTTTAAATCATTTAATACCATAAAGCTATTTGATGGAAAAAATAATTGGTATGTCCACATCAACATGTACATTTATAATGATGTTATAGAAAAAGTCACATGACATAAATATTTAAAAACTTCAATATTCCTAAACAAATTAACTTTTTAAAATTTTATCTGGTATATAAGATAAAATAAAGAACATATTTAGGTAATTTTGAATTTGCATAATTTTATGAACTTATTTATGGAATTAACAGTTACATTGTAAAAGGGAACTTTTTAAAAATGCCTCGATAAAGCATTTCTTTTGTAGAGGTGAACTTTTAGTACTGATCTAATTTATTTAAGATTTTAAACTGAGAAAGACAACAATAATAGATTAGAATACATTGCAAGATTGACTGATAAATATAAATTTTTACATATTATAATTATGTGTGTAACTAAAACAGAAGTTACTCCATTAACTTACATGCAAATTAATAATATTTTCTTTAACATGTTTTTGATAAACTTAATAAATAAATATATATATATTTGTGTATTATCTGAAGATATGAATGCAATATTTGTGACATTAAACATTCATCTTCAAGGAAAATAAGCAAAAAGTAAACTTCGTAACTATTGGAAAAGGTAAGTTTTCTACAATATCCCTCCTAATTTGTATTTAACAATTTTAAAATTTAGCACACTCATTCAAATAATCTAAATGTATGATGTTTTCTTTTGCGCTACAGTCGTTTACTGAATTTGGTAATTAACTATATTGTACTTTAGATAGAAATTAACGTAGATATTCCCTGTATTTTATGGTACAAAAACTTATATATTTGATAATAATTGACCTAAATCTTCCCTATGTTTTCTTTGCATATGCGAATGACTTTGGTAAAAATTTAGTCCAATGTCTTCTCCTGTTTACTGTGTATAAGTGCCCATTTTTGGTAAAAAATTTGCATAAATTTCCAATTACCTTTTTACTGCATTTTTCGTTGTGCTTATTTTAATCTCGTATTTTTTATATAAATCCATGCAAAAATGTTTTGCATGCTATGATTAAAAGGTAAAATGTCATTTTTATATCAAATTCTTACATATCTGCCTTTTAGTTATGTACAGCAATATGGAATATATATAACTGGAAAATTTAAATGCACTAGTAAATGAGAAGGGGGGGAAAAAAATAAAATTTCTATTAAAAAATTACGTAACACTTAAAGGCTGGAAATCACTTTTCATATTTCATTTCAAAGTGACTACAAAATATGCAATAAATTTTGTAAACCTGAATTCTGTTTTAAATCAATTAATGCTATCATTCATTTTCATGGCATTAAAAAAGTGTCCTTCGGAAAAGCAAATAATTTATTTAAAGTGTTATTTAGCAATAATGAATTTAGTAAACAACTGTTTGCTACAGTTGTTTACTAAATTTAAATTTATGAAATGAATTTAGTAAACAAAAATGTAAATGAACGATAACATTAATTGATTTAAAACATAGAATTGATGTTTACGAAATTTATTGCTTATTTTGTAGTCACTTTGAAATGAAATATTAAAAGTGATTTTCAGCCTTTAAGTGTTATGTAATTTTTGAATAGATTTTTTTTTTTTTTTCATTTACTAGTGCATTTAAATTTTCCAGTTATATATATATTCCATATTGCTGTACATAACTAAAAGGCAGATATGTAAGAATTTGATATAAAAATGACATTTTACCTTTTAATCATAGCATGCAGAAAGTTTTTGCATAGATTTATATAAAAAATGAGAGATTGAAATAAGTACATTTTTACGAAAAATACAGTAAAAAGGTAATTGGAGATTTATGCAAATTTTTTGTACATTTATACACAGTAAAGCGGAAAAGACATAGGGAAGATTTAGGTCAATTACTATCAAATATATACATTTTTGTACCGTAAAATACGGGGAATATCTACCTTAATTTCTACCTAATATATACGTTTATATACAATAAAAAATCGGGGAGATTTACGTAAATTTTTACTAAATATATATGCATACATGAAGCAAAAAATTGAGATTATTATATGCGATAAATATACGTAAATTTTTACTAGAAATATACATAAATCCCAGAAATTTACGTATATTATACGTAAAAGTTGCGAATGAACAGCAGTCTCTCGCGTAAATATACCTAAATTTTACGTAAAAGTTACGTATAGTATAACGTAAAAATATACGTAAATATTTAGTAATTGCCACTGGACACTTTTTATGATATTTTTACGTTTAACTTGAAAGTTTTTTATACGAAAGGCCATTCGTAAATTGCATGTATTTTTCTCGTGCAATTTACGAATGCATGCTGCCTGGGTGTAGACCATTAAAAAATATGTATGCATTCATTCTTCTACTCATTTGATGGACGTTACAAATCGCCAATAAAAAGGCAATTGGATTTAAAAATTTGTCAAACACTTCAAGAACATTCTGGACAAGTTGCTTAAAATGCAACTTGTCCAACCATGGATAAACAATCTGTTATGAGTCTGTGTTTGTTTGCAGGATGCATTATTGCAGGAAAGGGTGAGAGGTCCTGTTTATCCAGTTTAGTTTTATCTGTCTTTGTAGTTTTCATTTATTCAGATCCTTAAAAAAGTTGTAGAGTTAAAATAATTTCACTTATGGGCACAATTACCAAATCCTTCAAAAATTAATCAATTAGTAGGATGTGTTTCTGGTAACTACAACTGGTAATGAAGCCTCCTGTATACTTACTCCCTTATATATTTGCTTAATTTTATCACATATGCTGATGTACCTTAAAGCTATTTGAAGAAGTTATATTAGATCATGTTTAATTTAATCCTTTCATTCTTCAATTGTTAAAATTTTTTCAGACAATAAAGCAAATACTGCATCGTGTACAGATTCCAATCCTCTAATTGTAGCCATTCCTTGCTTATTTCACCTTTTATTCCTCTATTGACTTGTTGCGTTTCATCATGGAGAATGACAAAAATCTTACAAACTTTCATCATATTTATCTTTAGCTTGAATTTGCTTATATTTTCAAAATTTGATCATTAGAAAAAATTTCAAGATGACTGAATGCTGTTTATTATATCTTCAATGAAAAAAAAAAATTCTGCTTTATATAAGCCAGGATTCTTTCAGTCATAATTTATACAAAGCATAACTTCATTCCAAGACTTGGTACTATATTACTTTGAATTTAAGCTGTTTTCGTAATTCAAATTTTTAAGTCAAAAATTGGGTGAAGGTTAAATTCAAAACTCATATTTTAACTCCTTATTTATCTCAATCTCCCATGATTTTGAAAAGATATCTATCTCTAAGAATATTATCAAAAAAGCTTGACAATTCAAGTTTTGAAAGTTAAGATGTTGAAATTGATAGTAAACATAGAGAAGATTCTCAAATAGTTATTACATTTTGATTACAACATATTTAAGTAAATAGAAATACTTGTTTTTCTATACCTATTATAAAAGTCATTATAATTTTTTATTATTTTTCCTGTTTTTAAGATCTTATTGGTGTTAAATTTAAGAACAGTTATTTTTTTACTATTTGTTCCAACTTTAAAATCCTACTGCAACTATTTGTTAACTCAATAAATCCTCCCTCAGAATCACAAATTTTTCATCTTTGTGATCCAGTCTCAAGCTCTTTTCTGACGGGATGAAGCACCATTAATTTGCAAATGAATGGTTGGGAGTTCGGTGTAGGTGTTGTCTATTTACATTAATAAGATCTTATTAAAATGATAGGTATTTTGAATTTTAAATTTTAATAGAGTACATTTTATAGCAATAATAATTAGTTTTACATAGACTAATAATAATTATTTTATTTAACATCACAGGAAAAACGTTCTATGTAAAATTGCTAAATATTTTGGAATTTTACTATCTTATGTTAAATGGATTTATTCTAATATTCACCTTTGAAATTATACTGTAATATACTGAACTTTTACTGTATATATATTTGGATTAAACCATACGCAATTTAAATTACGTTATGCATTTATAAATTTAATAAAGTACAGAAGTAGTTTATTGTAAAATTTTAAGTAGTCTCTTTTGATTCAGACCAAAATAATATAAAATTTATGATATAGTGCATTTAACAATATCATCCTCAATGTTTTAAACAAATGATGAATTTGAACCTTTTAAGAAGTACATTTTTAGTACCAACTATTATCTATATAATGTTTTGCTTTTCAGCAGTTATAGTGAAGTTTGTTTTCTTGAGTAATTAAAAATTCAAGGATAAATTTTTATATAAATAAATGATGCATTACTTTGCCCAGCATTTTAACTAATTTCATTTTTATAAATTTTTATCTAAAAGTTATACTGTAAAAGTTTCATTTTTTAAATGTTTTTCCTATTAAAAATAACACCAATACAATATTTAAAATATTTCTTGTTAATAAATAAATGTAAATACATTCGCATTTCACAAGGTGTTATTTGTAATTTTTCAATTTTTTTTTTTTTATAAATACATGCTTGCAAAAATGTATAAATACTAATTTTCATTTATTATTAAACTGGGGATTTTTCACTAATATTCTTATCTAAATCTTTCAGAGATTTTATCCTGTGATACTCTGCTATCATTTCTAATTGCCGAACTCTTGTATATGCAGCAGAACCTAATAATACAACAGTATTGCTTATCCACCATAACATAGATTTCTCTTCCTGAAACCATGCAACAGCAGCAACAGTTTGAGCACATGCTTTAGCTGTTCCACTGATATTATGAGTAAGAGGTGACGTCACCTGCAAAAATTAAAATACTTTCAAATCTTCTTTCGATATAAAAGTCTAATGACATATATTCTTTACAAAAATTAAATTTAATCATTTCCCCCTTCTTTTGATTTTGAAATGGTATATATGATAGATAGTATGCATATGCCTGATAAGGAAAAAACAAAGCTGACTAGTGTTCTTATTTGATAAAACAGAACTTTATTTAATGAATCTGAATATCTCTGCCCATCGTTCAAATGATATATTGCGAGCATAATTAGTAATGTCTAGAAAATAATGAAATTCAATTATTATTCAATAATCAGAAATAATAATATAGCTATAATAAGCAGAAAGACAAAACGCATTAACTGTTAAGATACATGCATTTTCATACAACAGCTTACTTTTATAGTTAGCCCATTTCAAATTTTTTGTTTTAACTTATGGTAGTTATGCATGCATTTTAATTGCATGTATTATTAAGAAATATCTAATTTTTAAAACTGATTAACAGTTATAAATTTGTGCTTAACATTATGACCATTCACTTCAGATGATAAAAAGAAATTATATGATCTATCCTCAGTTTGAGTGGCATTGAACCCAAATCAGACATTTAAACATAAAATTCTTAAGGAAGGGGGATTCTAGAATTTGCCAACAAGTGATGTGAAATGCACAGCTATGATGATTCTAACAGGGGGGGAGGGATAACAAAAATGTGAAAAAAAGTCTTAAATTTGTTCCAAATACAATTCGGAAGTCAAACAACAAAAATCAGCGTTATATTTGCGGTTTTGCAGCTGAGGATTGACTCAAACAAGGAAAGAAGATGCTTTACGAGAGCTTGGGGAAATGCTCTGCATGCCTTACCATCAAACCTTTCAGTTCCAGCATTTATTGTCTCAAGCAAAATTTTTTTTTTTTTTTTTTTTTTAAGAAATTATTGTATCACATACTTATTAAATGGTAGTAAAAATCCTTTCAATTAACATTTATTTCATTTTCCTCTTTTAATTGCAACAATTTTTGGATTTGTTTAAATTACAGTTCTCTCAATCTCAATTATACCCAACACATTTTTTTCCATAGACAGTTAGTTTTGTGAAAGATTTTGCTATACGAACAATATATTAATGACATAACCTTTATATTCGATGAAGGTTTACTGTATTTCAAGGCTGAGAAAACTAAAGAAGAATTCAAACATAAATAAATATCATCTATCCATATCTGTGCCCCTCCTTCTCTACCACTGATCTTTTCAAAAGGACTTCAATCATATGCTTACAAATATTCATAAACTTGAACCCAAGTTGCAGTCAACCACCCATGTTATTTAGAATGGTTCATATTATTACAAAACAATACACACATGATTACAATATATCACTAAGGATATATGTAGATACGTACAAACTTACTTTAATTTGAAGACCAGTTACGTATCCAATCGCAAAACCAAACGTTCCTCCAATAATCATTAATGTCCAAAAATTGATATCACCAAGTAGCTTAAAATCAAATACAGTCTTCACCTCACCAAATAGTAACATCAAAGGTAGAAATAATGCAATTGCATTAATGTTGTTGTAATAAGTCAATCTCCATATACTTCCTTCTACAACTGGAAGAATTTTCTTCATATAAATGGAATATAGTGAAACAAAAAAACTTGCTAGAACACCGTAAATTACACCTTTAACAGATAAGGAACCTGAAAAAGTTCATAGCTATTATTATACAAAACAAAAATTCTTGAAAATGATTAACATTCACAATATTTATAAAAATTATTAATTTATATAAATCCATTATTTTTTTACATATTATATCAAAAAATTTATAATTTTCATATTCTGTAGGGTTTTATTTAAATATCCAGTTATTTTTAAGCTGATTCTTTTCTGCTTTTCACCAGAAAGCAAAATTACAGAAAATTTAAATTCCATATGCAATTATTATTAAGCTTGGAATGACAGTATTTCTAGGGGTGACTGTGATCCCATTTCAAAAAATTCTAAAATCTATACATGGCAGCAATCTAACCTAAGAATACATACAAGGCTATGATGACCAAATCACAGTTTTTCAAGTTATCTATATGCAGCAGCCATTCTCAGAGGTTTGTCTTCTTCGATGTGTGTAAACCTTTGGCAGTCATTTTCCAAATTTGGTGAGTTTAATCAGCAAAAGTATTTCTTTTATTTTGGGGGGGGAGGGGGTTGTACAATGAAGAAATTGACATTCTAGAACAAACAAATGGATTCTTTGTTTTAACCATATTTTACAGCAAATCATGTAACATTTTTGAAATTTAACTTATTGGTCAATTTGCAATATTGAAAATTGAAATGTTATTTAAATCAAAAGCATATTCTTTGCACAGGGATTGGAATATTATCTTTTCCGAAATTAAAAGTGCCTGAATCCTATACAGTCAAAAGTCTTTAATCTGGACTCATCGGGACTTCGGAGATTCCGGATTATAGATCATCAATTTAAATCTGGTAAGACGGCATGCAGAAATTATAAAATAAAAAAAATGAAACCGTAATTTATGAAATAAAGAGCAATTATGATCTAAAGGGTATAAAAATTTACAAAAAAAAAAAACTTAATATTTATTCGTTTACTTTATCAAACATTTCTTTCAATGCATGCATGCGTAAAGCATACATTACGCATAGTCGAAATTAGAAAATTGCAACCAGAAAACTATTTGACGTGTATTCGTGATATTTATAATGACGAGGAATTTGATTTAAATCATATCAAAGACAGAATACATCGAGATAAAATACTATATTTAGTAAGGAATTATAACCCAAATAAAATAAAAAGATCTGCTCTGAAGATAAGGATAGTGCTGACAGATCAACTTCCAGTTTATTGCACGCCTCGTCGTTTCCCCCCATTCCCGCAGAGCATAGTTGAAATTGATAAACAGATTTCGGAATAGTTAGAAAAACAAAGGATTTGCCTTTATCCATTTTTTGCAGCAATTCCACTTTTTCTTTGATGGACATCGAAACATGCTTTCACTTTGTAGATCCTTTGGCAACTCCAGAATCGGAAATTCTTTTTGACATAATTGAAAGTTCAAGCTTACTTTTATAGAATTGCTCTAACAGTCTGCAAAAAATAATAAGCCGGATCCAATTCAAAGATTAAGGAACAATGCAATCTGCAACATTAACTGAAATAGATAATTAGATAATTTTAGCTTAGCTTATACCGTCTGTTATACATTAAACGCACATGCGTAAACACATATGCGCATGCATAAATGCATTGTGCGTTTACGCATGCGCAGAAAGTTTGTAGCTTATAGATCATTCCGGATTATGGACGTCCGGAATAAAGACTTTTGACTGTAGAAGATTGTACAAAAGATAAATGAGAGTAAATAAATAAAGCAATGATAAAATACAGGAAAAGCTGAGAGTTAAAAATAAAAATTATTGATTTATACCAATGACAAACAGTCAACTAAGAAATGAAATTATACAAGTTTAACTACTATGGAATTCAGTTGAAATTATTTCGATAAAAAATTAAAAATTGACGAAGCCCAGCTAGAGCACAACTAAATTTAAGCTCTACCTTTGGAGTTTGGGTTCAAAAGTTGTTTAAATCCTACTCACTTAGTTAAGACCGAAATCTGATATCTTAAATTGCTTAAGTTACCCACCTCTTAATTTCAGTACAGCTATCCGAAAAATATATTAATTTAAAGGGAATAAAATGGTAAAATATATCTAGCAAATAAGTTTTCAGTAACCGGCTTTGTTTTATCTATTAGCAATAATATAAATCAATCAATTTTGTTAAAAAAATTAGCGAATTTGTACAATTTTTTTAATTTTAATGTTTACAGATTAGTTAAAAAGAAATTCAAATTAAAATTTGAAGAAGGCTTATAGAATTATTCCATTGACATCTAATGATTTAATTTTACTTCAAAAACATAATATATGCAGAAATCTCTAAATTTTAGTCATTTATTTCAATCCCTTATTTTCAGTTTTTCTTGTAAATTTAGGCTGGAATCACCATTAATGCATAACTTAAAATATAAAAATCATCAGAAGAGAAAACTAACGATAAAATTTGGTTTTGCAATTTGAGATCAAATGTGTGGACGGTTCTGGAGATAAATCTTAGCAAAGAAAATGTTGGATAATTAATTTCGGCATAGCACACAAACTTAAGAAAAGGCTTCGCAAAATGGAGCTATGCTTAAAAATGTTTTATTAGAAATATATTTCTAAAGGATAAAATTGATTTTTTTTTTTTTTTTTTTTTCAAATTTTCAGTGTTGATGTTAAATCTTAAATTATTATTTTCACTATTTGGAAGACTCTGAAGCATTGATAAGTGTTTCAATGGTTCTGTAGTTAAACCATCAAAACTAGTCTTGCAGAATTTACAAACATAACGCTCATTCTTCTTGTTTGATTTCTCCAATAAACATATGTTACTTAAGATTCATAACTATAAATGGAACTTAGTACACATGTTGAACATAACAAGACAAAATTTTCAATCTTCAGAGATGAAAATTTCACTGTTAGCAACTTCTTAGTGCAGAATGCATCATAACAATCATTTATCCTTTTTCAGATGTGTGTGTGGGGGGAGGGAGTTGATTATTTTATCACTTTTCTTAGAAAGAGAGGGAGTTTGTTAGGATTATTGGCAATCTGCAGTTTCACTAAATATGCCAAAAACAGAATCTGTTTCTATCAGTTATCAAATGATTGATGTGTATCCAGTGTGATTTTTAAATAAAGATTTAGAGGTGAAATATTCTTTCCCAAACCTCCCCTTACTAAATCAGTCTTCTTATGTCTAAAGTATCTATAATTCATTTTTAAATTTCTAAATTATAAATGGTATTAATGATAGAACAATATCCTTCAGCAGATAGATATGCTTTCTAGCATATCTAGTGTTCTAGTCTCTTAAGCTGTGTTCAGACGTAGGCGTAAAGCGCATAGAGGCATAAAATCCAGGACATCTGTTCACACCTGTGAGACAGGGGTCTAAGCTGTGGGCAATGAGAGAAGTTAAATTTTTGACGTGTGGATGTGTCTACACCTGTCGCACACTGTCTTCTAGCTCAATTGATTTCTCGCCCTCGCTCTGCTCATTTTCGTTATTTTGTGTAATGGCTTTTTCAGCTCAACATAAAGTTTTACTGGTTCAACAGAATGCTCTTTTATCTGCCCTTCTTATAAGCCAAGAGGCAACGGAAGAAGGTAAAAAAAAGAAAAAGAAATGGTCTAGAGTATTTTTTTGAAAGACCAATACTTGGTTGGCACATATCTTTCTGTGCAAAGCAGTATGGAATATTTCTGCATTGTACTGTGGTACTCTCTATACTATAAACATGCACATGCATATTTATATACTATATAAAACCTTCTTCAATTTTTATATATAATTTCTCTTAGGAAAAATACGATATTCTAAATATGCCTAATTAAAACAAATCTTGAGGATAACTAATAGATAGCCTGTATATTATATTTTGCAGGTGTGAAAGAAGTTAAGCTAAAAACAGTACTTACCATACATTATTATTATTATTTTTTAAAATTTTCAATCAAAAGGAGCATGTTTCTGTGACAGTAAAACATGTGTGTTTAGCACTCCTTATTCACTGTCCCTGTCGATCACTATAGTAGTTTGCTGCACTACCAGTATCACTTATCACTAGTACTAGTATCCCACAACTAGTACAATACTAGGAAACGTTCACCCAGCAATGTATTTTATTCTCAATCATTAAATACATTTTACTGTCTTGCCAGCTGTTTGTATACATCTATTTTTAATAATTTGCATGTATAAGCCACACCCTGAATTTAATTTCAACATATGCTGTCATTTCTATTTACGACCAAATCTCAAAAGTAATTTCACATTGACAAATTTTAGGTACCCAAGTCTTCAAATACATCAGAATTATAAACATTCATACTTTAGCCAGGAATTACTATTCATACTTTAGCCAGAGAAGTAGCATGAATTTAAGATCAAAACTCATTCAAATGATAGTAATAAAGAGTGGATAATAATAACAAATATTATTCATTAAATTAAGTCCATGTTATGAATTATGCGTGCTATTTAGTTTCATTAAAAGTAAATTCCTTTCATGGAGAACGTAATTAAAAAACAGAACTTCAACAGGAGACAAAACTGTCTAGACTGTCGACTGTTGTTTTAAGGATATTTCACTACATTTTTTTTCTTTCTTGGAATTCATAAGAGCATTTTCTCAAAAGATTAATCTTTTATTACTTACACAAAACTTACACCATTGAATTGACTATTGTGACTATTAAATAAGTGAAAATAATTTTTTCTTTTTTCTTTCTTTTTTTTTTTTTAATATTTTTACTGTTAAAAAAAAAAAAAAAAAAAAAACAGATTCTTGATATTGATTTGATGTTTTAGTAAAATTAATTCACGAAGTTTGTTTGGAAAGAAAATCAGCATTTGAAGCAAATAGCAATACAATATTTCCAGCTTTTTTAATAAATTTATTCTTAAATACAAAAATAATTAAACAGAAAAAAAATTATGATAATAATTTTAAAAAAATTATAGACAGAAAGAAAGTAATAATAATAATTTACACAGAAAAAATAAAATTTTTGCAAGCATGTATTTTTTAAAGAATTTTCATAATAAAATGAAAAATATTGGATGGGATCAATCATCTACAGGATCATACACAGCATGCATAACCTGAGCTTAACTTTCACTTTAAGAGTTTCATCCATATTTTTCAATATAAATTGAAAAACTCATTAAAAAATGCATGTCATCATCGTAGATTTCTTGCGAGATCAACTCTTTATTTTGTTCGGATACGATTACAATTCATTATTTTGTTCGGATAAGATTACAACTCATTCGGTACGATGTGTTCCATATTAAAAAAAAAAAAAAGCCGCCTTCGATGTGACAGCGAAATCGTCTAAAGAAAGCCGCTTTGTTTTAGCTTCGCTCTGATTGGTCGATGCTTATCCCAAACTCTGGGTAAAGTTGAAAACTTGGAACCCTATGCCACGAGCCCTAACACATAATTTGCTTATGCATGCACGTAATACCTTCACGCATGTGCGTTTAATGTATAACGAACGGTATAAGCTAAGCTAAAATTATCTAATTATCTATTTCAGTTAATGTTGCAGATTGCGTTGTTCCTTAATCTTCGAATTGGATCCGGCTTATTATTTTTTGCAGACTGTTAGAGCAATTTTATAAAAGTAAGCTTGAACTTTCAATTATGTCAAAATGAATTTCTGATTCTGGAGTTGCCAAAGGATCTACAAAGTGAAAACATGTTTCGATGTCCATCAAAGAAAAAGTGGAATTGCTCCAAAAAATGGATAAAGGCATATCCTTTGTTTTTCTAACCATCCCGAAATCTGTTTATCAATTTCAACGCTGCTCTGCGGGGGTGGGGGAAACGTCGAGGCGCGCAATGAACTGGAAGTTGATCTGTCAGCACTATCCTTATCTTCAGGGCAGATGTTTTTATTTTCGGCTTATATTACTAAATGTAATATTTCATCTCGATGTAATCCGTCTTTGATATGATTTAAATCAAATTCCTCGTCATTATAAATATCATGAATACACATCAAATAGTTTTCTGGTTGCAATTTTCTAATTTCGACTATGCGTAATGTATGATTTACGCATGCGCGCGCTGAAAGAAATGTTCAATAAAGTAAAAAAATAAATATTAAGCTTTTTTTTTTTTGTAAATTTTTATACCCTTTAGATCATAATTGCTCTTTATTTCATGAATTACGGTTTTATATTTTTAATTTTATAATTTTTGCATGCCATCTTACTAGATTTAAATTGATGATCTATAATCCGGAAAAACCGATAATCCGGAATCTCCGAAGTCCCGACGAGTTCGGATTACAGACTTTTGACTGTAATACGAAGAAGCAATAATGTCTTTTACAACTGTGAATTTATGTTAAAAGTTATGTAAAATTGATTCATTTAAATAAATAAGTTATTCTGCATTTTGAAAAGATGGAAAATCTCCATTCACAAAATTGTTAAAGCAAAATATTTAATTGTATTTTATATTATTCTAACTATTATGCTGAATTTATTCAGAATAAAGGTCGAGGTGACCCTGCTGAGGAGGGCAGGGAATTTTCTTCGGAGGATGAGTTAAGGGCAAAACTGCCCAGTATTTTAATTTGGTTAATTAGTTCTTCTGGTTCTTTGATTTTTACTTAGTTTTACTGGTTTGCCAGAATTGGCAGTACAGTTTGTAAGTTGAGTTTAGGTTACTTAACCAGATGATAACTTCATGAAATTTTTATATTATTTGATATGGATTCAATGTGTTTTGTGTGTATAAAAATCTCTCTAAAATGTTCTTCTTTGTAGTGAAATTCAATACAAGAACATTAAAGATGAAATCAGAGTGAAGATTAGCTTCCAGAAATACATCTAACATTCCTCATTCCATGTTTAAAAAATTATACCTTTCATTTCATTTAATTTAGATTTATTCCATAGTTTGTATATATTTATCAATATAGTTTCCTAATTTTGAAAATAGGAATCAGGTTTTTATTACACATAAACTTTAATCCCTTTTTGCAAAATATAAAGATATGACTATGTTACTTTTATACATAATCAAAAATCTTTAACTAGTTACATTACCTGAAACACCTTCTTCATTAACACCAAGTATAAAACCAAAAATAATAACAATGCAACAGGCAAGAGCTTTAAGTGACACTCTTAAATGCAAGACAGTGAATGTGAGTATCTGAAATATAAATATGAAAGATAATGTAATACAGCTACTTTAAGTAACCTTAAAAAAAAAAAAAAAAAAAAAAAAAAAATTAAAAATTAAAAATTAAAAACAACTATTTCTTCCTCACTCCACTAGAGCTTAGTAATAATTTTTTTCACTGAAATTTCTTCTTTTATAATAGCTAACAACATGATAAACCAGGAGGTTTTCGTGCCAAAAATCAGAGTTTCCAGGAGGTTTTGTGCTGTGCAGCGGCAACATTTTAAAAGAAAGTTAATTTTAAGTCATTATATAATGCATGATTCAGTTTACTGAACTATTTATGATATGCTTCTTCTATAAAATATATTAATATTTAATTTACATATTTCAAATTTTATGCTGTTTGGCTAATTTCATTACAATTTTCTTACACTTTTATACTAAGAAAATTCTGGGTAGAGAAGGAAAACTTTAATTTATCAAAGCACTTTTATGCAAATAATAATTCATTAATAATTAATTAATGTACATACAATTGTGTGGTAACAGTAATGTAATTTATAATAATGTAAAACAAAATTAAACATGAATATTTACTGATAAAACATTTGGTTGAATCTTCATAGACAATTCTATATATGTCTACAGTAGATAAAGAAAATTCAGATCAAATAAAATTTAATAAGAAAAATTATGTTGAAGATTGTGGAGAATGAAACTTAAACTGTACAAATTTCATTCAATTCAATAATTAAACTTAAAACTATTTTCATTTATTAATTTTCTCTGCACTGTTAAATTAAATAGTGCTGAAAAACACTTTCATTAAAATATTAAAAACTGGGAGATTTGATTATATACCAGGAGATAAGTTGAAAAAACAAAAGATTTGGCAGCTATGCTATATGAATATATATCAAAATAGGATCCAAAATAACCCAATCTAGGCTTAGCACTATTTCAGGGGATTCATTTTCCTTACATTTACAAAGGAAAACATTTTTGTAGGAAAGTACATAATGATTCTAAGGACCTCCCTTCGGACATGACATAGTTAATTACATAAGCCTAGACTAGGTAGTAATAAAGCTCCGATTAAAATCTAATATAAAGTTTAAAAAAAGATTAAATGAAAATTAGAATGGATAAAAGCAGAATGCATGATTCTCCCCTCCCAGATTTTTCTTATATGTAATATAAATATGATCTAGCTCCCTTAAAATAACCTTTCCCTATGCAGATATTAGCTCTAGTACACTTTGGTGTATTCAAACTCAGTTATTGATTGGAACTAATTATATACACTGTATCCAACAGAAAACTCACTATAAAGAATTTTTTTTAATCATTTTCTTTAGACATAAAAATCCATACACTGTGAAAATGAAAAGATGCTTGACATGCTACCCCAAGCCTAGAAATGCATGCCATTAAACATAATCAGCCGCTACATACACACAACACATATATAGAAGCACCAGCATGGAGCCAACTAACATATAGAAAAGATCCATCGTTTGCCTACTGTGCAGATTTGTATTGATTTCTGCAGTAACACTGTTGGTCATAGCTGCCTGGGAGACCTACCCAATGAAATCAAGTGAGTTGCAAAAAGAATGCATTACCACTTTCAAGAAAGGAGAATGGTCCCACAGCTGAACAACTAGGCATGAGCGTGGAGCAATAAAATAGTGAGACGATGCTGTCAGTTAGGAGCAATATAATAGTAAAACGATGCTGTCAGTTAGGAGCAATAAAATAGTGAGACGATGCTGTCAGTTAGGAGCAATAAAATAGTGAGACGATGCTGGTTCCAATAAGCCATCTATCAGATGGCACAGGACCATGGAAAACAACTTGATGCATTGACACAGCCATCATATACGTTGCCATAATCCCACTAAAAGCTAAACTTTCCATCATTTGGAAGAATTGTGTCTGGATGTCTGATGTCATAAAGAACCATCATACATCGAATAGCAGAAGGTGGATTGCATTACTAGTATCCCTAATGCTGTTATCACATACGATATTTGTTGCTGGAACAAAACATTTTCAGGAACGGTTCTGAGAATCGCTCTTCTGCGAAATCTGGTTACCATCTTCACTTGGTAAACAGGCTGAAAACCAAACAAGAATCAGTTATCACTCAGATTGGCGAAAGTGACGTTTGCTTCTTCATTTTGTTTTGTATCGCTCACACTCTTTTCGTTTTAAACTTTATTGTCAGTTATGGAAGATAATAGAAAAGTGATTGCTATCAAGTTAATCACTTTGATCTCCACTCTGGCACTTCAAATAACAGATGAACACACTTCTGGTTATAGCAATCAATTACATCAGTAATATCCAAATTCTGTATACACTAAGACTAGTTTAAAATGTGTGCTGGATAAGTCTATTTATCAGACATTACTTATGTGTATTTTCTGTTGTCTGCATTCCAATGAAAATTTGTGACCTGGTGAGAAAGCATTTTCTTGACTAACTTTATGGCTCATAATTACTGTTCTGTCTATAAGTATAAACACACAAACAGACAAAAAAAAAAAAAAAAAAAAAAAAAAAAAAAAGACCTTCTATGACAAAAATTTATATAGCTGATATTTACATCCTCACAGCCAGCAGATACTATTCAGCAAAATGAAGATTAAATAAAGCATATGAATACATGAGCAATCAAACATGTGCGAGTTGTTTACTGTCCCATAGAACACTCGGCAATATACCTAAAACATATTAATTATACCAACTCTAGAAATTAGGAGGTGTACATCATGAGTTTATTTTGTGTGATTACGGCAAAGCCTCGAGGGATATCTGCCTAAAGGGAGGGATCCCTTTGTAGATTTTTAAAACTGGCTTCTATACCAGTTACAAATGGGGTAAATGAAGAAAACGCCCATGTAGCCAGCCCGTTTGCAACATTCTAACCTCAGACAGAACTACCAGTGTTCAACGATGCTTCAGCCAATAGTAGACCCATGCACATAATTGGAACGTACAATTCATTATGTAAACACACAAGATGATAATCAGTTGTGCACTGTTTTAAGTAATCAAATGCACAGCTGTTACATTTCTTATTCTTTCTTAGTCTTTATATTACGTAGATTATACATATGATATAATTAAGAATTAACCCCAAAACAAAATGTGTATACTCTTTAATACTCAAATGCTTATCAATTATTTTTCAACTGATTATTACATATCCATAATAATTTGCAAAGAACTGTTTGCTACAGTTGCTGCCAATTACATGATCATTATATGAATTAGAAGTAACTTCAAATAAACTTTTTGGCAATGTTCATTTTTGTATTCATACATACATATATACACATCTAATAAGTCATATATTTACATACAGATAGAGAGATGCTGTAAACAAATCCGAACTGCAAGAACGTCGTAAAATACTGTCAACTCTGAAATTTCCATGATTGTACATTTAATGAATATATAAACATTTTTAAAATGACACAGGCAGTTATATTACAACAAAACAGCAATAATTAAATCAGCCTCTATTTCCATCGTCCACGACTTCACAGTGAGAGCGATCGCCATATTGAAAGTTACCCGTGATCCTTTAGAAGCAGAACTTTCGTCTGGTTGGCTGAATGTACGAGGAACATGTCTCCAGACGGAACATTTTCGGGAACGTTTCAAAATGTTGCTCATAGCGGGAAATGTTCCGCCTAGCTAGATGAAACATTTCTCAGAAGCCTCCCGCTTAAAGCAGTGCTACTAGAATCTCATTTCTTGGAATTGTCCCATGTAGCCGTACGTGTCCCTAGAAGTGATAGCCTCTTTAGGATGTCCATTAATTTCACCCCTCAGCAGCAATGTTTACTGTGCTCTCGTGTTATGTTAAGTGGAAAGTAGCAATCTGGAATTGTATCATTGTCCTCACTTTACTCACATGACTGCAGCATTTACATATGTGAGAGGCCACAATAATGCTGTTCAATTCATGTTGCGATGGAGTATCATACTTCCATCATGCTTGGCATTACCTTGTGGGATGTCATTATGCAAGATAACCAGTCACCTTCAATTCATCCTGCACACCACCCTGATCGGCCAATGTTATATCAACAACATCCTTTGGCATTACATAATACCCATGCTGTCAGGCCTGTTAGACACTATTTTTCATCATAATAATGCCTGTCCACACACAGACACATTGCTATGATATTACATAGCAACGCTTCCAAGGCTGTCCTGATCACCAGATTCCTCCTCCATTAACAGATCTGGCACACAGTCAGTCAGATAAATCAGCTCTAATCATTGCAAAACTTGTTTAACTCATCTGCCTGATTACCCCAAATCTGGCAGGTCATCTCACAGGACATCATTAAAGATTTGTATGTGTTCATACCAGACTGCATTTCTACATGCATTAATGCCTGAGGAGGCTCTATGCTAATTATCTATAACAATTCTGGGCAGTTTTTGCTGCAATAAATTACTTTACTGATTTTCCATTTATTCTGACATTTTCCTCATCATCCTTTCCACATTAGCAATGTTGGTTGTCATATCGTGGGACTAGATTCGAATCCTGGAGAAGGCATGGGTGTATATTTGTTAACACATCTGCATGGCATGGGTGTGCTTAAAATACTGGCAAGCTGAAAATCCTCTTGAATGATTTGGTTATAAGGGAAGACTAGTAGCAGATTTTCAAATTTCAATACATACTCCATCAAAATTGAGATGAAACTGTACAGTTAGTACATTGAGGTTATACTTATGAGACCAATTGGTGAGTTCTGGAGTCCCATCCACTTCTTCCTGTCCAGTCTCTCCTTGACTCATTTCATCATCATGCACTGCTTTTTCCTAAGTGCAAGGAGTTTTTTGCAGCACAATGTAATTATTTAAAGCTTCCAAAAAAGGCATTTACTAACTAAACATTCCTATCAGATTGCAGATATAAATATTTATTTATTTATATTTCATTATGTTTAACCTAGACAATTTTAAAATGTACCTGATTCAGAAAATGATTTTTTATTATATTGCTATGGCTTTCAGTTTGTTTCTTTTTCCTTTGCAAAAGCAATGATCATCAATATGCTGGTTACTAGAGAGCATTTTATTTCAATGAATCGAAATTTAAATTAAATATATTGAAATCAATGCATGAAAATGGAAATTTATAACAAGTGGAGTTATAAACTCTGAAATCAAAATTTGTATTTCTAGAAAGTTGAAATATGAATAAAAGTTTAAAACTGCTATTTAAATTTCCTGCATTTAGTACTGAACGAAATATATCTGGATTTTTCTTGCAGAAAAATATATACAATTTAAACCAACTGCATGGATAAATTCAGTCTTTTAAAAATGCCGAAATTTAAAAATTATATTCATATGGTTATTGAAATAAGTAAATACTCACAACATTAAACACAGTGGTTAGTGATCTTCCAATATAATAAAATGGGACACCCACAAATTTAAGGCACAAATTGTTGAAAGTTATCATGGCAACAAAAATTATGGATAAAGGAAGAACCTAAGGAAAGAAAAAAAAAACATCAATTTCTTTAAATAAATTTTCTGAAATATTTATTAAATTTTTATAATCCAAAAGCAGACAAGAAAGTGAACAAATATGTCTCTTTAAAAAAGTAAAAGAGAAAAAACTTCAGCCCTCAAAAGCGTATGCCATATTCATAATATTAATATTCTAAAAAATACATAAATATATAAGCATTACCAATGAATTACAGTACTTGCATATTATCATAACCATCTTGTTGCAATTTGCGATTTGATACAGAAGATACATAATGATGATTTATAATTGAAAAAATTGTTTACCACATATATATTTTACATTTTTATTAGGTATTTAAATTTCAAAAATAAATTAAACACTTATTCCATGCAAGTTTTTTTGTTTTTTTTGTTTTTTTGTGTGTGTGTGTGTGTCTATGCTTGAGTGCGTGTTTGTCAGTGGAAATTTGGTGGTAATTGTTTAAAGAACATATTCAAAACAATTATTTCTAATGACTGTGTTATAAAATATGACATTCCAGCACAAATATAGTATTTCATCCACTGTATGCAAATCCCACAATAATACATTTGAAAGTTGAAGTTAAGCTAAAAAGCATTGTGATTTGTCTACAAAAATAATTGTAACTTAGAATATTATAAAAAGACCATATACTTAAAATGGTAATACAATGCAAAGTCCGTAATCCGGATGTCCATTATCTGTAATGATCTATAATCCGTACCTCAAAGCCACAAACTTACGCATGCGCTTTTAATGCGTGCTTCCGCAATGCATGCGTGTAAAGCGTTTACCCATGCGATACTGAAAAAAGTACTACTTCAGTATACTTCCGATACTGAAAAAAGTGACAGAGAGGTATTTCGATTGACAAGTTAGTCGGTATTCTCGACATAGCAAATTACAGGACTTGAACAGTAGAACTTTGTAACTGAACAAGAAATTATGTCTGTTTATAGAAATAAAGAGAAAGTATTAGCACAAAAAATGGAGCAACTTAAACAACTTACATTGATATAAATGTTTACTAAAGTAAACAAATAAATATTAACCTTTTTTTTTTTTTTTTTTTGTAAATTTTGATAACCCTTCAGATAATAATTGCTCTTTATTTCATAAATTGCGGTTTCATATTTTTAATTGCATAATTTATGCATGCCATCTTACCAATTTAAATTGATGATCTATAATCCAGAAAAACCCCTAATCCGGAACCGCCGAAATCTTGAACAGTCCGGATTACGGACTTTGTATTGTATTGCTTGTAACAACTAAAGAATTTTTATACATATGGTTACCAGAATTTGGCCCATTTTTAAAATTCTGTGACTTCTACTAAGTACTTGTGCTAGTATACAAGTGCCTGAATGTCTAATTTTGAAAAACATACTGATTTGAACTTAAAAATGAGGATATATTCAACCTTAGATTAGCATTATTTTTAGAAAAATCCTTTAAGCATTTTGAGGTATCTTTACACTGGTCTCCCTCTCCCTCAAGAAGAAAAATATCTTGCAACTCATATACAATTACATGTTATTTATTCTTCTAATAAAGTTCTAAATGCAGGAATCTGTAAAAATGTAGGAATTTCAGTTTATAAATAGTTACTGTATTAAAAATAAACTTCTTCAAAACTTAAATATTCATTTAAATATTTCATATTAATTATTTTAAAAATATTTTTGTAACAATAATATGATTCTTTCCTAATAAGCACATTTTTTAATCAAAAACCTTGCTTATAATCTAGTTTCAAAATACTTCTAGCCCCACATTGGGAGCTAGATGAAGGGTCACTACTGATCTGGAAATTGAAGTTAAGTTCTGCAGACTCTAGTAGATAAGATAAGACAGTGAGTTATCAATACGTCTTAACAACCCATAAAATATTATATAAATTGACTATAAAGGGCACAATCTACAGACAAACCATCACTTGTGGTTATTCAAATTAAGCAATAGCAGACAATTAAATTCAAACACTTGTAACATACTAAAACACTATACATTCAATAAGAAATCAGCTGGTTCAGTATTTTACTGGTGCATGAGTTTAAAACAATCAGCTAGTGAGCATGCAAAGGCCCGGAATATCACTTTAAAATAAATCTGGTGAAAAACTAACAACAGACGCACGTGCTAGAAGTTCTTTCTCTCTAAGATTCAAAAACATCACCTAAAATACAGTTACAGCTAATATGCATTCTGGTGAGGAATACAGAAAAAAGTTACAAAATCATAATAACTGGTTAATTAACATAAAATATATTACACGTATTCCTGAAATTTTGTTAGGGCTTCGAAAATTTTCATTTTTTCCAGGCAGGGCTTTATGAATATATTATTTACACAGAAGTTTTGTTTTATTAATGAGATTTTACAAAAATGTGGATAGCAATATTTGTACCGTAACCATGCGAAACACACAATGCAAAATATTTAAACAGAAAGAACTGATAAATATACTGCCAGGACTTGAAGCCATGCCATGTTAAAATAAACAAACATCTTATTACTTTCCTTATATTAGACAATATTATTATGTATCATGAATAAATACCAAAATTTCAGGTTGTCACTCATAAAATGTTTTCAGCTTTAAAAGGATGTAAAATATGTTAATCAATAAGCATACCATATACTGAAATCTTGGCAAAGACTCACGTCGTAAATATGTTAGGTTTAATAAAATTTAAACATAATACATCCATACTTTACAAAAAGGATAAATACAAGTCACTAAATTTTTTTTTTTTATTATAGACCAACTGCCAGACAATTTTTTTTTGCAGAATGATACATGCACCAACATTTCCTACATGTGTTCCATCATGTGATGTTCTTATAACATTTTTCATTTTTTCAAAGGAAGTACTGCCAAAAATAATTCAGAATGTGTTATTTTATTTCCTTCTTTGCTCGCTGAAATAACTAAAGATATATATATACTGAATGTTTAAAAAAATTATTACAGTTGATATGTGCTAATGGAAAAGTATGTCTTGCGTTAAATTGGCATATATATCTTGCTAATAAAAATTGTACATGCACATGTATTATAACAGAAATGATGTAAAATTTTAAAAAATTTCCTTAATATATAAAGCACTAATTATCAATTTTTATGTATGAAAAAAATCTTACAGATCGTAGTATATTAGTATTAAGATGGATGTCAGGGAATGTGAATATAGATGGCAGAACTGATGTCAGAACCCTTAAAATTAAACATAAAAACACAGTCACTGCACACTGGAAACAAGTAATGAACAATGGAGCATCAATCTGTAAGAGAGGGAAAAAAACTTGTTAGGTACACATATAATACGCAGCAAAATTTTTTATTACGGTTTATTTAATAATGTTTAATTATATTAATTTAAATTAATTTTAAAACATTTATTACATCTTAGTCAACAAATTTCGATACTCTTCTGTTATAGAGACCAGGTCCAGGAATTTGTGTATGTATGCATGTATGTACAGATGGCTATACCTGTTCAATGCATGCGTGTATACATGTACATACATATGTATGGCTGTATATACTATGCATATACATATATATGAACTTGCACAAGTCATGCAACATAGATTGATCAACAAACGACACAGAGTAGAAAAGTTATTATGAGAGGGGAATATCCAAATTAGAAATGAATTAAAAGCCTATTCCTAAATTAAATTATAAAAGCTTGTTTACATATTTTTCCTGCATATATATATAACTACCGGTCCCGATAATAGAAGAGTACCGATATTCTTCTCTTTAACAAACACTAACTACCAATGTATGTGTCCTCTTCAGTAATTACAACAGGATTATAAAAATATTTATAATAAAACATAATTCCCCTAACCATCATACATAAAATTTTCTAAAAAACTGTTAAGAAGCTTGTGACCTGATTTTTTGGATTAGCATATGAAAGCTCACATAAACCTGTAGCTTTGCAGCATGAAAATATGAAGGTTGCCAGATGAAAAGTAGACCAGTTGAATAAAGAGAATACTTTTATTGGAAATCAAAAGAAATTGCCATGGGTGTTGCAACACAGACCCCTTCGTTTTGGCAGTCAGCCTATGCTTTTGTAAGAAAAAGAAGTTCGTGGTTGATTCCTGAGGAAGTTCTAAACAGCTTCCTTCGCTTCATTGACTGAATGAAAATGTTCCCCCTGTGATACTCTCTTAACCCTTTCCGGACGGGCATCCCATATACGCATTTCCTAAGAACATCTCTTACAGCCGAGCGTCCCATCTACGTATCACTAGACACTGCATTCAGAGGACGGGCGATGTGTACATGCATTTTAAGCTGGAGTGTTTTTCTGAAGACCACTAGATGGCATCCTATGTCCATTACTTTTGAAATGAACACAGTTTTAGGTTCCTGACCTTGAGTTTGAAATATTCTGCCTGACTTAGGTATTTTACTTATCAACTGTTGTGAGGGGGGAGTAAATAGAAACGAGCTCTTTAAATTGTCATATGCTAACATAAACATTCACGTGTCTGATTTATATTCAATTCCTTTTTTATTCTATTTTTCCCTCTACTTGGTGGTCTTTTAGGGTTACTATGTGGAGTTCTATTACATTTTGCATTGCCTTCAGACATATTCCGGGTACTTCTCTTTTTATTTCATTGGAAACTCACAATTCATGTGAGTCACTTTGATTCACCTTAATTGTCATTTAATAATAATTCACCTTCATTCCAGTATCTCATATGTGACTGACATTAGGAAATTCCTTAAGAATTTTAGCTTTTATAGACAACTCTAGATTTCTCATCTTTCTAAGATTTCTACCTGTTTTCAATATATTTTGAGAAGTGATTATGCATTCTTTCAAATAAATTTATTCACTTAGAATGTTTAATTATTTGGCAACAATCAGAAATATCCTTTCCAGAAATAAATGTTTTTTAAGTACAGTACAAAGTCCGTAATCGGGATGTCCATTATTCAGAATGATCTAAAATCCGGACCTCAAAGCCACAAACTTTTTTTTTTGTATGCTTTACGCACTGCACGTAAAGAATGCGCATACATTATGCGCCCTATACTTCCACAGTCATAACACCTTGGTTCTGTACTCTTATTTGGTATAGCATGTACTTTATTTTGTGTGTTAGTATTTGAAAAACCCTTATTCTTTGTATCTGGAATGTGGATTTTCTCATAATTTTTTTTATTTCTCTTTGAATTCAGAAATAGTTTTACACCCATACAAAATAATTTAGTTACTACTCTGATCCGGTATCCCATTGATTACATAATCAAGAATTGATGAATCATCAACAGAACCGCGACTGGCTATTTCACGCATGAGCAGTTAAATATTCGGAAAGGGATTCACTAGGTTTTAAGTGTCATTTCAGTTCAGACATAGTCTAAATGAACCCCATTTTTTTCTACTTAGCACACTATTACTTCCGTAATCAGAACAGCTTGGCTTAATGATTTGTTTTTCTAACCATTCCGAAATCTGCTTATCAATTTCACGCTGCTCTGCAAGGGGGGGGAGGGGTCACGGCACATAATGAACTGGAAGTTGATCTGTGAGCATTATCCTCATCTTCAGAGCAGATGTTTTTATTTTATTTATTTTATTCGGCTTATAATTCCTTACTAAATGCAGTATTTCATCTCGATGTACTCGGTCCACAGTACAAACTTTTTTTGATTTAAATCAATTTCCTTGTCATTATAAATATCACGAATACACATCAAATAGTTTTCTGGTTGCAATTTTCTAATTTTGACTATGCATAATGTATGCTTTACGCATGTGCGCATTGAAAGAAATGTTTAATAAAGTAAACAAATAAATATTAAGTTTTTTTTTTTTGTAAAATTTGATATGCCTTAGATCATAATTGCTCTTTATTTCATAAATTACGGTTCCATATTTTTAATTGTATAATTTCTGCATGACATCTTACCAGATTTAAATTGATGATCTATAATTCGGAAAAACCCCTAACCCGGAATCGCCGAAGCTCTGACAAGTCAGGATTACGGACTTTGTACTGTAATGCAATAAAATAAGGGAAGAACTCTGGGCAATGATATAATCATCAAAGCGTAAAATATTTTTTTGAATTAAATATGATTTAAATTTCTGAAAAATGATTCTAATATTAGTTACAAATGGAAATAATTAGCAATAAAGAAACTTTGAAGCGGTATGATATTGCAGCAGTTTAAAAAAAGAAACAATTTTCTGAGATTTTGATCAGTACAAAGTCCGAGATCTAGACTCAACGGGACTTAAGCAATTCCAGATTTGGGATTTTTCTGGATACTAGATTATCATAAATTTAGTAAGATGACATGCCGAAATGATATAATTAAAAATATGAAATCATAATTTATGAAATAAAGAGCATTCATGATCTAAAAGGTATTAAAATTTACACACGCACACACACACAAAAAAAAAAAAAAAAAAAAGAGAGAGAGAGAGAGAGAAAGAGCTTAATATTTATTTGTTTACTTTATTAAAAAATTTTTTTCCCCAATGGCAGATTGTGAACAATTACAAATGTAACCTAGTCCATTAATCTATACAAGGTCACATGTGGTGGTCTCTTTACTATGGAGGCACCTAATACTTGTGAAATGAATTTTTTTTCATTTTCAATAACCTCTCTGCCACTTTCTTCCCTATCAGTAGCAGTATTTTCCGGATCTAAAAGCATACTACAGATTTTGCTGTCCGTTAATTGACTGATGATGGAGCATTGTCATTGCAATGAAAAACTTCTGTTATAATATCTTCATTTATTACCGCTTCACCACATTTCTTTACAAAAGCCATTAACTTGAAAATTTCACCTTTGGTTTGCGATATCCAAAAACCTTAAATTCATGGCTATCATCATCCTCACCATGAAATATGGTAGATGGCCATAAATTATGCTAAGCATTTTTTATAGTATCTGCAGATACATCCTCCCACGATCTTACGATGTTCCACACAGCAGATTTTATGCTAAAATATTTTTAAAAAATCTTGAATAGTCTTGCCATTGTTCAAGAAATTTAACATGGATTTTGAATATGCTACTTTACATTTGCATTTCAGCATGTGCACTATTCCAACATATATAGGCTGAATGATGGACATACGATTTGAAGGAAAGAATAATACAGATACATTATCTTTCACTAAAACTTTAAGTGAAGTATGAGCCGAACAGTTATCTACAGTAAGGCCTATTTTTAAGTCATCAAATGGGGAAAATTGTTACTCCTTTAAATTCTTGAGGTCGTGTATGTTTTCCGATTATGTATTTCCGATTTTCGCCCTTGTGTGTTCCTGTAGCATTTGCACGCACTAAAATTGTTAGTCTCACTTTGGAATAGTTCAGCAGCTTCAGTATCAGCAGAAGCATTTTCACCTGAAATTTTTAATTGCCTTATACCATGATGATTTTTAAATTTGGTTAGCCAATCTGTTGAATATGTGCACTCAGTTTTCAATTCATTTCTTCATGAAATATTTTGGCCTGAGTTTATTAGCACTGGATCCGTCAATGGCACACCCTCGCTGCAACGCTGTCTGACCTATTTAATCATCACTTTGTCATGATCGTCACTTTTTGCATAACAATTTTTTGTTATCATTGTGAATAGGGTGTCGGAATCCACAAAAATTTCAAGTTCCTTTTTCTTATCTCATATACAGTGGACTTTCCAATGCCATACTCCTCACATAATTTTAAGATGGATATGCCTTTATTCATTTTTTTGCAGTAATTCCACTTTTTGTTAATTGGACATCGAAACATGCTTTTGCTAAGTCAAAGTCGAAACAGTCAAAAGTCGTTAATTCGGACACCCATAATCCGGAATGATCTATAATCCGGACCTCAAAACTAAAAACTTTCTGCACATGCGCCGCGTTGACAGATGCGCATAGGCATTTACGCGTGCGCGCAAGACCTTTACGACTGCGCATAGGCGTGTGCACAAGCGCAGAATACGTTTTCGCGTGCGCGTTTAATGTATAACGGACGGTATAAGCTAAAATTATCTAATTATCTAATTCAGTTTATGTTGATGAATGCATTGTTCCTTAATCTTCAAATTGGATCCGGCTTATTATTTTTTGCAGACTGTAAGAGCAATTTTATAAAAGTAAGCTTGAACTTTCGATTATGTCAAATAGAATTTCCGATGCTGGAGCTCCCAAAGGATCTACAAAACAAAAGTATGTTCCTATGTCCATCAAACAAAAAGTGGAATTGCTTCAAAAAATGGATAAAGGAATGTCCTTTGTTTATCTAACCGTTCCGAAATCTGTTTATCAATTTCACGCTGCTCCGCGCGGGGGGGGGGGGACGTTGCGGCACGCAATGAACTGGAAGTTGATCTGTCATCAGCACTATCGTTATCTTCAGGGCAGATGTTTTTATTTTATTCGGCTTATAATTCCTTACTAAATGTAGTATTTCATCTCGATGTACTCCATCTTTGATATGATTTAAATCAAATTCCTCGTCATTATAAATATCACGAATACAAATCAAATAGTTTTCTGGTTGCAATTTTCTAATTTCGGCTATGCGTAATGTATGCTTTACACATGCGCGCGTTGAAAGAAATGTTTAATAAAGTAAACAAATAAATATTAAGCTTTTTTTTTTTTTTTTTGTAAATTTTGATACTCTTTAGATCATAACTGCTCATTATTTTATAAATTACGGTTTCATATTTTTAATTTTATAATTTCTGCATGCCATCTTACCAGATTTAAACTGATGATCTATAATCCGGAAAAATCGATAATCCAGAATTGTCCCGACGAGTCCGGATTACAGACTTTTGACTGTATATCCTTTGGCAGCTCCAGAATTAGAAACTCTTTTTGACATAATCGAAAGTTCAACCTTTAATTTTTATAAAATTGCTGCAAAAAATTGTTAGGTAGATCAAATTAGAGGATTAAGGTGCAATGCAGTCTGCTACATTAACTGAAATTCCTTATAATCAGTAAAGATAATTTTAGCCTAGCTTAGTAGCATCTGCTATACATTATTTGCTATGTATCATAAGATTGGTGATGAAAGACAAGTTGTTCCGCTAAATTTTGTTTTGCTTCTATCCCATACTGAATTAAGCTTGATTTGTATTAGCTTTTTATTATACCTAGTCTATTTCTTGTACTTGTTTAAGGCTAATCTGAGTTCTGAATAAATAAACTCCCAAATATAGTACTTAAGGCTAAAATAGGGGTAGCAGCAGATACCACCTCATGCAGTCTCTGAAGGTCCTAAATTCTGCTACAAAGCGCCTCTCTAAATTCTAAATTTTTGCCGCCCCTAAACTATAGGTTCCAGTGCTTTCCCTAAATTATAAAAAATTTTCCATCCCTTAAATTTGCCACTAGGTGTTTCTCCAAATTCCAAAAGTTTTATCTTCTCTAAATTCTGCCGCATCTTGTGCGGCCATATAAGCTCTGACACCAGTTCTGGATTTATGAGAATAACATATCGGTTATTCTTAATTCAAATAGCACTAAATGTAATCTTTTGGCCTGTGACTTTCATAAAAAAAAATTTATTTTTAGCATATGAAAAGAAATTTTTGTTAAATTTTTCCTCGTCAACATTTCTTAGCGCATTTAACTTAAATCTGTAATCATTGCCAAGGATAATGTCAACATAAAAGGTTGCCATACTCTTGTTATTCAATTGCTAATATTATAAAAAAAAAGTTTAATGACTAATGCAGCGATGTTTAAACATCGTTCCTTTAGTCATTACTCAAGCAGTCGTATATTAATAAATATGCGGTTATAATGGCAAAATATAAATAATGATTCAAAGGCCGGCGTCAGGGATATAAAATATGGTACTTTTCTGTTTTGCCAGCGCAAATCTCGCCAAGCAGACTTTATTGCCGACAACATACAGTATATACATAAAAAATTTTAACAAATGATACTTCTAAAATGTTCTAAAATTTATTTTGAAAGCATAAACATTTTAATATAATTTAAAATTTTGTAAAAAGTTAATAAATAAAGGCAAATTTGTAAAAAGGCATTAATTTAAGAATTTACTATGCTTTCATAGTTTAACATGCTGATTCGGCGGTTCATATCGCATGACCCCAAGTGATCTCATCTCACGTAAATAACGCTACAAAAATCTACTTCTCTCAGTAATTATTTACATTAATTTCAAGTCAAATCTTAATTTGGAATACAAGTTCAAAAGCAAGAATTATTTCAATTCATACAAATAGCTTATTCAGAAATTATGTAAAACCGCAGTACTTTACTTCGTAAGTGCATTCTCATTAGAATTGATGAATTTAATTTTGCCTTTTCTATATTTTCGCCTTTGGGTGAGCGGTGTGATTGCATCCTAATTGACTTATTACCGCAAATGGCCTTAGGGCATAAAATTGAACTATCTGGTAAAAATTCTATGTAATTGTATGCCAGTATTGAAAGAAACAATCAATCTGATAAGAAATGGCTGCGACTTGTTTTGAAAATGAGGCGTAGAAGGTTACCAAAGAGGATATTCTGTTTGGCATTAGTTGTACCATTATTGGTGACTAGATTGCTGTGCCTGCAAAACGGTACAGTACCTAAAATACTAGTAATTGTAACATCAACAATGTTCCTATGTAAAATGTTTCGTTTTGAGATTTATGCTAAGCAGATATGCAGCCATCTCACAAATTTATGCTTAAATGACTGTTTCTTCAATAATGAAACTTTATTTAGTGTCTAAGTGAAATTAAGAATCGGGACTCTCCACATGTTTTATTATGGAATGAAAAATCAAATGCGCATGCTTAAAGCACACACAAAAAAAAATTTGTGGCTTTGAGATCCGGATTTTAGATCATTGCAGATATTGGACATGTGGATCTCAGACTCTGTACTGCATTACATAATACAGATAATTTTGAAATTGCTTTCTTAAGTAAGTATTTCATATTTATGATCAGTACTTAAGCTGTGATAAGAATATTATTGATTAAGGCATAAAAAACACTGATTTTAATATTTCTAATAACTTTTATCATTAAGACACAATAACACGCCGAATAAATACTAATTCACAAGTCAAACAACAAAAATCAGCGTTATATTTACCAAATTTTCACAGGACTAGTTTCGATGGTTTTACCGAACCACCATCTTCAGCTGCAAAACCGCAAATGAACCAGATAGGAAATAATGATTAGATAAGATAAGAAAGCCTGGACAAGAATAAGGAAGTGGCGCCATCTGTTGGTGAAACCAGAACTAAAACATAATTTCTTTAAAGGCCGAAGGCAAATTTGGATTGGAATTAGGATCGTTAACTAGAACAGAAAGATTTTTATGAATGTGAAATGCCTCTAGAAAATCCAGTTCTCCAATGGAAGATGTTTTTTGAATAATTTTGGCAGCAGAAAAACTGAAAGTGTGGTTTTCGGACCAACAATGTTGAGCAACAGAAGACTTCTGTGTTTCCTTTTTTCTAACATATGCCTCATGTTCCTTGACGCGAAATTTTAAGGCTCTCTTAGTTTGGCCAATGTAAATTAAACCACACTGGCAAGGAATCCTATAAATACCCCAGGAATTCATATCCGGAATGGGGTCCTTGAGTATGGAACTCGGAATTTTATTGATGGGAGAATAAACAACCCGAAAGTTAAATTTCTGCAAAATATGTGCAACTTTATAGCTAATTGATGGAAAGAAGGGAATGACAACAGAATTTTTATAATCTCCTAAAACAAGAGTGTGCCTTTTAGTGTGTTGAGATGAGAATTTTTTAACTGCTTGATTAATAATGTTGGGTGGAAAGCCCCTGTCAATAGCTATTGCTTTTAAATAATTTAGTTCTTCATCAAGGGCTAGTTTGGAGGAGCAAACTTGAAGAGCACGGAAAACATAGGAATAAAATGAAACTAACTTTTGTTTAGTCGGATGACATGATTTAAAGTGTGGTGGAAGGCAAACCGATGAAGGTTTACGGTAAACCGTAGTACTGAAGTTGGATGTGTTACGTGTGACCAGAATGTCGAGAAACGGAAAAGAATTGCAAGTCTCAAGTTCAAAAGTGAACTGAATAGCAGGATCAATAGAATTCATTGTTGAAAGAACTTTATTTAAATCATCTTTATTACCTTCAAACAGAGTAAAAGTATCGTCTACGTAGCGGAACCATGCCGGGAAGTTTAAAGTTTCAAACAATTTTGATTCATAATAATGCATGTAGATATCAGCCAGGATGGGACTGAGGGGGCTTCCCATGGCTAATCCCTCAGTTTGCTTGTAATATTTATTTTGGAAAACAAAATGTGTTTGTTTCAAACAGAGTTGAGTGAGAGAAATTAGCTCATCAATTTCGATGCAAGAGAAATGAAATTCGTGAAGTCTGGTTTCTAGACATCTTAATGCACCCTCCACTGGGACATTGGTGAATAATGATTTTACATCAAAAGAAACCATGAGTAAATTACTAGGAGAAATGTTTTTAACTTTTTTTACAAACTCTATTGAATTTTTTATGGTGTAAATGTTATTGTCTAATAGAGTTGAAATTTCAATTCTATTAGACAATAACATTTACACCATAAAAAATTCAATAGAGTTTGTAAAAAAAGTTAAATCATTTCTATGCAGTTAACCGTCATAAAAACACCCTTGCAGTTAAATTCGAAAAACTTCTTTTACAATCTTCCAGTTCAAGTAGTTCAAAAAATCTTCCCATTGTAAACATCAAGCCAATAGTTAATATTTCTAATGTTAGTCTTTCAGAAGAACAAGAGAGAATTCTAAAATATAATTTTAACTTCTCACAAACGTGTAAACCCTCGATTCCAAAGATTTTGGCTCCTATCGAAAAAGCTTTCAAGTTCAGTAAAGTTTCAGATTCACAGAAAGAAATGATTAGGCATCTTATCGCTCATAATGTGAAATTCAATAATAAACCTTTGAAACCAAATCTAACTGCGAGAGAAAGAGCTACATTGCGTGAAATTCATTCTAACCCGGATATTATTATTTCAAAGGCCGACAAAGGTGGCCAGATAGTCGTCATGGATAGGAACACTTACATCGATGGTGTCACTAAACTCTTAAACAAAGGACCATATAATCCGATCCCTAAAGATCCTTCACCTTCGGACTTGTCAAAAATAAAAACTGCAATCAAATCTTCGCAAATCATTTCAGGCAACTTAAAACATTCACTTATCCCATCTGTTGCGAATTGTGCCAGATTATATGCTCTTCCCAAAATTCATAAAAGTGGTATTCCTTTCCGCCCTATTGTATCAAATTTAGGTACTGCCTCGTATCCATTAGCTAAATATTTAGTTTCTAGATTTTAAACTCTATTAGACAATAACATTTACACCATAAAAAATTCAATAGAGTTTGTAAAAAAAGTTAACAACATTTCTCCTAGTAATTTACTCATGGTTTCTTTTGATATAAAATCATTATTCACCAATGTCCCAGTGGAGGGTGCATTAAGATGTCTAGAAACCAGACTTCGCGAATTTCATTTCTCTTGCATCGAAATTGATGAGCTAATTTCTCTCACTCAACTCTGTTTGAAACAAACACATTTTGTTTTCCAAAATAAATATTAAAAGCAAACTGAGGGATTAGCCATGGGAAGCCCCCTCAGTCCCATCCTGGCTGATATCTACATGCATTATTATGAATCAAAATTGTTTGAAACTTTAAACTTCCCGGCATGGTTCCGCTACGTAGACGATACTTTTACTCTGTTTGAAGGTAATAAAAATGATTTAAATAAAGTTCTTTCAACAATGAATTCTATTGATCCTGCTATTCAGTTCACTTTTGAACTTGAGACTTGCAATTCTCTTCCGTTTCTCGACATTCTGGTCACACGTAACACATCCAACTTCAGTACTACGGTTTACCGTAAACCTTCATAGGTTTGCCTTCCACCACACTTTAAATCATGTCATCCGACTAAACAAAAGTTAGCTTCATTTTATTCCTATGTTTTCCGTGCTCTTCAAGTTTGCTCCTCCAAACTAGCCCTTGATGAAGAACTAAATTATTTAAAAGCAATAGCTATTGACAGGGGCTTTCCACCCAACATTATTAATCAAGCAGTTAAAAAATTCTCATCTCAACACACTAAAAGGCACACTCTTGTTTTAGGAGATTATAAAAATTCTGTTGTCATTCCCTTCTTTCCATCAATTAGCTATAAGGTTGCACATATTTTGCAGAAATTTAACTTTCGGGTTGTTTATTCTCCCATCAATAAAATACCGAGTTCCATACTCAAGGACCCCATTCCGGATATGAATTCCTAGGGTATTTATAGGATTCCTTGCCAGTGTGGTTTAATTTACATTGGCCAAACTAAGAGAGCCTTAAAATTTCGCGTCAAGGAACATGAGGCATATGTTAGAAAAAAGGAAACACAGAAGTCTTCTGTTGCTCAACATTGTTGGTCCGAAAACCACACTTTCAGTTTTTCTGCTGCCAAAATTATTCAAAAAACATCTTCCATTGGAGAACTGGATTTTCTAGAGGCATTTCACATTCATAAAAATCTTTCTGTTCTAGTTAACGATCCTAATTCCAATCCAAATTTGCCTTCGGCCTTTAAAGAAATTATGTTTTAGTTCTGGTTTCACCAACAGATGGCGCCACTTGCTTATTCTTGTCCAGGCTTTCTTATCTTATCTAATCATTATTTCCTATCTGGTTCATTTGCGGTTTTGCAGCTGAAGATGGTGGTTCGGTAAAACCATCGAAACTAGTCCTGTGAAAGCTTGGTAAATATAACGCTGATTTTTGTTGTTTGACTTCTGAACTTTTATCATATCTATATGAGTAACTGATTGTTTTGACATTTAAGCATCGTTACAACTGCTGATAATTCAATATTATATGCATCCTGAAATTGCAGTAACTATAGCAGACCGAGAAGTTTAGTCCAAATACATACTAGTATCAATTTTTTTTTTTATTTATTTTAGGCTCTTTCAATGGTTAAGATAGCTGAACCTAGGTTTGAGCCTACAGACTGGCTGCAAGGTTGGTTTTTATTGATTTACCCTTGTGTAGCACGAAGATGAGCCAGATTTACTTAGAAAGGCTCCTGTGAAGATATCCCTCCTTTCAGATACATACCTCTCGTGCACTTAGGCCAAATTCAAATAATTAACCTAATACTAATTCAGAAGTCAAACAACAAAAATCAGCGTTATACCAGGTATAACGCTGATTTTTGTTGTTTGACTTCTGAATTAGTATTTATTCGGCGTGTTCTTGTGTCCTAATTAACCTAATCTTTATAACTTTAATCATAACTACACTTGTTTGTTTCCCCTGATATAGCTTTTTTAAAAATTTTATTTTCAGTATAATTTGTATTGACCACTACTTTATCTGTTTATATACGAATACGTGCTACTTTTAATAATCTTTTAAAGAAAAATAAATGATGTAATGAAATATTCATACCTCTGATGAATTATGTACAAAATTTTCTCAAATCATATGCTAGTTTTTCAAGAAACTGAAACAATATATTTAGCTGAGCAGTATGCTTTCGATATTAAATTTTCAAAGAGTCAAAGTATATATCTGTAATTTGAAAAGAATTTAATGTATCGAGAAGTATCTGTGCTTAATGGAATTCCTACATAAACATAAATAGTTTAATCTTTAAAAAAGGTTGTTATCCAAGAAAAATTTAAAGTTATATAGAGTTGCCATAAAATTATAATAGAAAATGTTATTCTTTAGGAAATTTACCACAAGTTTTAATATTAGGACCTTAATTTAAAATTTCATACCATAGGATATAACATTGTAAAGTTATCAGATGTGTTTATTAATTATAGACTGCATGACTAACTTTAATTTATGATGGAACGTTTGTAAAAGCAATATTCTTAATGTTCAGAAATGAAACTTAATCACTTTATCCTAAATTTGTATCCTCAAAGATATTGCTTTCTATTATAGTTCAAGAACTAAAAGAGGCTATTAAAATGAACTATAAAAATATTTTATTAAATTATTTATACAGTTTTTCATAATTATAAAAATAATTTATTCTGCTCTTTGCTTAATTTGATCTTCCATTTTTTAATATTGAAATATTACGTATAATTAGACTAGGTTATATACTGTTAGAAATAGCTTTTGAGGAAATTCACAATGATACTTTTCATATCCACATACATGCATATACAAAATAAATAAAGGAATATAAATAAAAGTAATAAATAAATTTTCATATTTATCATAGAAAGATTACTGCAAGGGACCATAAATACTCCCATGCAGTCCGCCCATTCACTAGGATGTGAACTCAAATCAAATTACCAGTATTTAGATTTAATCCCCCTCCCAAAAAAAAAAAAAAGGATATTGTAAACACTTCTGAATAAGCTAAAACTTTTATCTTTTTTAATAAAGGCAATATTTGATAGCAGTATGATTAACAAAACAATGCAATGCTCTAACAAATATATCAAAGATATGTGCTCAATCCATACTATATAGCACTTTTATAAAATGTTTATATTGAAAGTATATGGTCTACTGGAAAGTTATGTCCATTTTATGACAACAATTTTTGACATGTAAGCACATGTTTATACATGCCGTATGTTCGGCTCTCTATTTTTATCGCTTAATGTATACATACTGAAGTAGCAAGTTAACTAAAACAAAGTTGATTCACGTTAGTCTTACGTGTAAAGCGATAGTGTATCCATGGCCCCTGATAAAGTTCATTTACGCCACTGTAGTTTATACGAATTTCAACAAGGAAGAAATGCTACAGAAGCATGTAGAAATTTATTGAAAGTTTTTGGTGAAGGTACAGTTTCTGATAAGGCATGCAGAAGATAGTTTGAAAAATTTGAAATGGGTCATTTCGAACTAAGCCACGTTCTAGGCGATCATCTTTGATCGGCGATGGTGTTGTTACGACCATGTTGGAGCAAGATCCTTTCGTGACAACATCGTAGATCGCAGAAAGGCTTAATTCAGCTCAGCAAACCATTTTGAACCATATTCGGAAGATAGGATTAGTGTGGAAATATTCAAGATGGGTGCCACATGAATTAAGTCAAAAGAATTTGGATGTTTGAGTCATCATATGCACATCTCTGCTTGCTCTGAACAAAATGAAGCCCTTTTTGAACCGGATGATAACTGGGAATGAAAAGTGGATCACCTTTGGAAACATTGCAAGAGAAAGGGCACATTGTGAACCCAGAAAACCTAGCTCTCTCACAGCTAAACCCTGAAGAAGGAGAATGTTGTGTATATGGTGGGGCATTAGCTAAACCCCGAAGAAGGAGAATATTGTGTATATGGTGAGGCATTCGAGGACCAGTACATTATGATCTTTCAAAACCAACCAAAAAGCTCAATTTGGAGAAGTACTGTCAGCAATTAGACAATTTAAAGAAAACAGTCCAAGAAAAGAGGCTGGTGATTTTCAACAGGAAGGACATCGTACTGCATCATGATCATGCCAGACCACATGCTGCTTTGGGGGACTCGTCAAAAAAATTACAGAACTAGGCTTGGAAATTCTGTCACATATACCATATTCCCCGGACATAGCACCCTCTGACTATCACTTGTTTTTGTCCTTACAAAATTTTTTGAAGGGTAAAAAATTCAAAAATAAAGCAGATATCAAACAAGCACCAGCTCAATTTTTTGCATCAAAAGTTACAGCATTTTTCAAAAATGGGATATACAAATTGCCATCAGGCTGGCAAGAAGTCATTAATAATAATGGCAATTATATTATTTTAATAAAGTTTATTGACAGTAAGAAAAATTTGTATTTTGTTTTATTCCAAAAATGGAGAGAACTTTCCAGTAGACTGTATACTTTATTACTTCTGTGTAATAACACACAAAAAAGATGCTATTACACAAAAATAAATCCAATGAATTTAAAAACAAACAATGAAAGTAAATAACTTACATTAGATAGAAACATAATGCAGAAATTTGCTTTATAATAAAAAGCTCTGTAAATCATAGATGCAAGAGGAATTGTGTGATGAAACGCAGGACAAACGGGGCTGTGGAGTCAGTTGGGAAAATGACTAATTCTGACTTCTGGAATTTTTGAAGACTCCAACTTTGACTCCCTCATATATATATATATATAGATATAGATATATATATACACATGGGTTACAGCTTATTTTTTTAATATAAAAGAAGTAATAGATGCTATAGGAAAAAAAACTTATGGCATAGCAAATTATTTATATTAATTAGCATTTATTATGAAATGGAAAAACTGGCATTAGTTATTTCTAAGAAACAGTACAGCTTCGGCAAGATCTTCTTTGTTGCAGGGAGATAGATCCGATTTGATAAACTTCAGAGCTGAGAAGAGTCTTTCCACACTAAGTAGGAGGAAGAGCTGTTACTGTTAGGGCTACTTCTTTTAACTTTTCAGGATAGATTTTTTATAAGTTCTGAGGGAACTGTAACTATGATTATGTAAGAGCGCCATCTAGATTAGGGTGTGGTCAGATGAGATGAGACGTGAACAATAGTGAGGACAGACGTGTCCAAAATGCTTGGACGATTCATTGATGTAAACTTAATTGAGGAAGAAGTAAACACTAGTACTGATTATGAAGAAAAATGTCTTAGGTATACTAACAAACTTAAACGTTTATTGAAACAGAAAGAGAGTTTTACTAACTCATCGACATCTGAAAAACTGTTAAGTATGATAGTTTAAATTTACCCTCTTCAGTTAAACTTCCTAAGTTAACAATCAAACCATATTCAGGAGATCCGAAATTGTGGAATGAATTCTGGAATTCGTTCGAAACCACTATCGATCGAAATGATTCCCTTTCGAAAATTGAAAAGTTTGTCTATTTAAAAACATATTTGACTGGAGGAGCTTTAAGTGTAATATCTGGTTTTCAATTAACTGATAAAAATTACGACAACTGTGTAAAGTTACTTAAAGATCGTTTTGGTCGAAAAGATATTATAATTGATTCTTTTATGAGTAAACTTTTAAACTTGCAAAGTGTTAAAAACTCTTCAAATGTTCCAGCTTTGAGAAAGTTATATGATGAGCTCGATATAGCTATACGAAATTTAGATTCACTGCAAGAGGATTCAAAATCCTATGGTCCACTTTTGATTTCAATTGCTCTAATTGCCAGAAAATCTTGTTTTAGATTTTAAGCGAAACACATATTCAAAATGCGATGTAACAATTTCTGATCTTCTATCTTTTTTAAAGTGCGAAATTCAATCTTGTGAATCTACATTTTTAGCTTTAAGTGATAGAAAAGGTTTCTCAGCAAATTCGAGTAATTACCAGTCATCTAAATGTTATAATTGTAATGGATTTGGTCATTTATCTAAATTTTGTCCCGACCAACATCGCGGACCCAAATGTTTATCTTGTGGAAATTTCAGTCATAAATCCTTTACCTGTATTAAGAAAACTCCGAAGCAAATTGACAAAAACAACAGTCCAAAATCTGAAAAAACGAATACTGTCACATCAATCAACTTTCATGCGAATACTGTCACATCAATCAACTTTCATGCGCCGAACCTACTCCATAAAGTAATAAAAATTAATGATATATCACTCACCGCTATCATTGATACTGGAAGTGAAGCAACGGTTCTGTCTAACGACATTTATAAACAAATCGGGAATTCCGCTTTAAGTGTGTTTCATAATAAGATAACTGGCTTTGGTAATGACAAAATTAAACCAATGGGTTATTTTACGGCTGATATTTTAATAGATATGGAATTATTTACAACTAATGTTTATGTTGTAGACAGTAATGTAATGCCATTTGACGCTATAATTGGCATGGATATTTTTAAACAGGCTGAAGTTAACATGGTTAATCTTTGGATTATGGTAACTTGGCGATTTTTTGGCGAAAATGTGGCGACCAACCCAGCTACAGCAACCTGCTAGTTTTTGTTTGGACGCCATTTTGTTTTCACGAAGTAAAGGCATGTTTTTTTTTTCCCTCAACATTTCTTTCCAACAATCTGCTAGCCGAATTATGCTTTTGCTAGAACTTTTATGGAGCAAAAGTGCTTAATCATGACGAAGATTAGGTGCGAAATTGGGATGAAGTGTAGAATCGCAAACTGCTTGCCGCATTTTTAAGAATTGCACATACACGGTATCCATGTACATGTCGACCTATTTTCACTTCAAAAAAATCTCAGAATTGCACAAAAATGGCATTGCGCAAACTCTTGAATTTATTCATGTACACAGCTAAAGTCCTAGCTAGTAACCTTTATCGCCTTACCAGAATGTCGCCAAACTACCTGTTACAGTCAAAAGTCGTTAATCCGGACTCGCCGGGATTTCGGCGATTCCGGATTATAGATCATCAGTTTAAATCTGGTAAGATAGCATGCAGAAATTATAAAATTAAAAATATGAAACCGTAATTTATGAAATAAAGAACAATTATGATCTAAAGGGTATCAAAATTTACAAAAAAAAAAGCTTTATATTTATTTGTTTACTTTATTAAACATTTCTTTCAATGTAAGTTGTTTAGGTTGCTTCATTTTAAGTGATAATACTTTCTCTTTAATTCCAAAAACAGACATAATTTCTTCTTCAGTTACAAAGTTCTGCTGTTCAAGTCCTATAATTGCTGTGTCGAGAATACAGACTAATTTGTCAATCTAAATTTTTTCGTTTTCAATAACTTCTGTGTCACTTTCTTCACTATCGGAAGCGAATTATAATGACGAGGAACTTGGTTTAAATCATATCAAAGACGGAGTACATCGAGATGAAACACTACATCTAGTAAGGAATTATAAGCCAAATAAAATAAAAACATCTGCCCTGAAGATAAGGATAGTGCTGACAGATCAACTTCCAATTCATTGTGCGCCGCGGCGTCCTCCCCCCCCCCCGGCCGCAGAGCAGCGTGAAATTGATAAACAGATTTCGGAATGGTTAGACAAATGAAGGATATGCCTTTATCCATTTTTTGCAGCAATTCCACTTTTTGTTTAATGGACTTCAAAACATACTTTCGCTTTGTAGATCCTTTACATATTAGTAAATATATATCGGAAATTCTATTTGACATAATCGAAATTTAAAACTTACTTTTATAAAATTGCTGTAACAGTCTGCAAAAAATAATAAGCCGGATCCAATTCGAAGATTAAGGAACAATGCAATCTGCAACATTAACTGAATTAGATAATTTTAGCTTAGCTTATACCGTCCATTATACATTAAACGCGCATGCGTAAACGTATTATGTGCATGCGCACACGCATATTCACAGCCGTAAAGGTCTTATGCACATGCTTCAACGCGACGCATGTACAGAAAGTTTGTAGCTTTGAGGTCCGGATTATGGGTGTCCGAATTAACGACTTTTGACTGTACCATATTCCAAAGATTTGCCGTACAAATAAACAACATAACTTAAACAAAGATGGTGTTGATATTTCTAAACATGTTGTTAAACAAAATGACCTGAAAGATGTGTACATCAATACTATTTCCCTTAATCAAAAATTTGAACTAGAAATAGGTCCTACTGCTACAAAAAAAAAAAAACAAGTTAGAATTATTGAAAATCTTATCTCCGATTGCAGACCTCTTAAAACCAAAACTACGGACATTAAGATGACTATTCAAGTAAAAGAGAAAAGACCTATTTTTCACAGACCTTGACGATTACCTTTTGTGAAAAGAAACATTGTAGACAAGCAAATTCAAACTTGGTTAGCCGACGGCATAATTGAACCTTGTTCTTCTGAATATTCTATTCAAGTTGTAGTCGTATGCAAAAAAAAAAAAAAAAAAAAAAGGCAACCCTAGAGTTTGTATTAACTATTGGAAATTAAACAAGAAAATAGTTAAAGATCGGTATCCCTTACCCTTAATAGAAGACTTATTGGATAAACTACAAAATGCTCATACATTCACTACAATCGATTTAAAAAATGCTTTCTTCCATATAAGCGTCGACTAAAACAGACGGCATTACACTTCATTTGTCACACATAATGGACAATATCAGTTTCTACGTGTACCTTTCGGTCTCTGTACTTCTCCTTCTGTATTTCAAAGATTTGTAAATTCCATTTTCAAGGATTTAATCTTGCAAGGTCATGTTTTACTGTGTCTAGATGATATCCTAATTCCTGCTAAAGATGAATATGAAGGGATTCAGCGTTTGAAATTCATTTTCTCAGTTGCATCTGCTTATGGACTCAAAATTAATTTTAACAAATCTAAATTTTTAAGTCATAGAATTGAATTTCTTGGTCATGTCATCGAAAATGATCAACTGTTCTCATCTCCTCTTAAAACAACCACTGATATTAATTATCCTGAATCTATAAAAGTTTCCTTGGTCTTGCCAGATATTTCCGCAAATTTATTCTCAATTCCTCCATAATTGCTCAACCATTAACTGATCTCCTTAAAAACGGTAACGACTTTACCGTTTTTAAGGAGATTTTCATTGGTGACAATGAAAGAAAAGCTTTCAATCTTTTGAAACAACGTTTATGTAAAAAACCCGTACTCAAGATCTATAATCAGCACAGTGATACCGGAATACACACTGATTGCAGTATCCATGGTTATGGTTGTATACTAATGCAAACGTCTATGATGGATAATTGCCTACATCCTGTTTATTACATGAGCAAAAAGACATCTGACGCGCAAAAGAAATTCACCAGTTACGAACTTGAGGTATTGGCTGTAATTCAAGGTTTGAAAAAATTTAGAGTTTATCTTTTAGGAAAACACTTCAAAATTATTACTGACTGTAATGCGTTCAAAATGACGATGAACAAGAAAGACTTAAATACACGAATAGCACGTTGGGCATTGATGTTAGATTTCGACTACAAAATAGAACACAGAACTGGAACACAAATGACACATGTTGATGCATTAAGCAGATCCTCTGTTATGGTCATCACTCAGGATAGCCGCATTTTGAAAATACGAAACGCTCAAGAGCAAGATGATCACATCCGAGCAATCAAAGAAGTCTTAAAAGTTAAACCTTATGATGACTATTGTGTTAAAGCTGATATACTTTATAAATTTCTAGATGGGAAGGAATTACTTGTTATTCCAGAATCAATGCAGTGTGACATAATTAAGGATGCACATCTTCATGGACATTTCGCTTCTAAATGAACAGAAGAACTCATCAAACAAGAATTTTATATTCCTAAACTTAAAGATAAAATTGACAACTATATTGCTAATTGTGTTCCTTGCATACTAATTAATCGTAAATGTGGTAAACAAGAAGGTATGTTGCATTCCATACCTAAACAAGATGTACCACTTCACACATATCACATTGATCATTTAGGACCACTCCAGAGTACTCATAAAAATTACAAGTATATATTTGCTGTTATTGACTCTTTCACAAAGTTTGTATGGCTTTACCCGACAAAATCTACTGATAACGCCGAAGTAATATCTAAATTGGAAAATCAAAAATTTGTCTTTGGAAATCCTTCGCGTATAATTTCCTATAAAGGATCAGCATTTACTTCAAAAGAATTCCAAGATTATTGTTCAATCAACAATATACAACACATTCTAATTACTACAGGACTTCCTCATGCCAATGGACAAATTGAAAGATTGAATTCTGTCACAATTTCTGTTCTTTCCAAATTATCGATTCAAAATCCGTCAAAATGGTATACACATGTCAGTGAAGTTCAGCAAATGATCAACTCAACATACCAACAGAGTATCAATAGAACCCCATTCGAACTCATGCTTGGAACTAAAATGCAATCTGCTAATCATGATAAAATTACAGAGCTGTTAAATGCAGAGATCCAGTCAGATTTCGTCAATGCTCGCGATGATCTTTGCAACGAAGCTAAACAACAGATTTTGAAAGTGCAGGCTGAAAATCGTAAAACTTACAATCTGCGACTTAAACCATCCCGGAAGTTCCAACTCCATGATTTAGTGGCAATCAAGCGTCCACAATATGGACCTGGTCTTAAACTGAAACCCAAGTTTCTCGGACCCTATAAAATCGTGAAAATCAAGCCAAATGACACTTATGATGTGGGAAAATGTGGTTTCTTCGATGGACCTATGAAAACAAGTACTTGCGCCGAATTTATGAAATCTTGGACTTCATCAGAACATATTACCTGAACTTTAGTGTTTTATGAACAGTTACTCATATGAACTGATCTAAATCTTTGGACTTTAAATCCTATCCATCTTTTCTTTATGATTCCTAATTATTATTTTTCTAGGTGCTGTTATTAGAAGATCCAGATAGAATATTTTCATTTATCTCTTTAATTTAGTATTTCCATTTATCTGTATTTAGTATTTGCATTTATAGTTTAACAGTATTAGTATTTTTCCTTTTTACTTTATTTTATATGTTAAATTTCACTGTTTGCTCTTGTCATCTGAGGGCAGATGACTATGTCGGATGGCTGAATTATGTGGGAACGGTAATTAACTAAGATTATGTAAGAGTGCCATCTAGATTAGGGTATGGTCAGATGAGATGAGACGTGAACGATAGTAAGGACAGATGTGTCCAAAATGTTTTGACGATTATTCTTTTTACTTTTCTTTTCATTCTAATGTAAATACTTAAATCTTAGTTTAACTTCATGAGTTGTAGTTATGCTTATCATCAATCCTTCCCCATAGTTCTAAAACAGGTGTCTTGCAAACACAATCATATTTCTCTATTTCTTCAAAGGCTGTGTAGAAATCTTGTTTGTATTTTTTTATTTTTATATCTAAATGCTCTTGGTTCTTTATTTTCATTTGCTTTTCTATAGCCTTTTCAATATTATCCAGAAATATTTCTCAAAATCTAATTCATCACTGAAAGAGGATGATAGAGACTCAAATGCAATGTCTGCAGTTTGACTCTCCTGATTCAAATTCTGTAACTGTTCTGAGAATAATTTCATTCTTAATGAAAGTTCATATATGGCTTTCTTTGCTTTTTTAATTTGTTCGTCATCCAAGAAAATTCAGTATTTCGGATCTACATATATTGAACCCAGCGAGATCTTATTGTCTAGCAAACTAGTTTCTCTTTTCTTCATTGAAGAAATGATTCCTTCTGCAATAAACCCTCAATTTCAGAACAAATATCACATTCTTCCATTCTCACCTCCTGTCAGTTCTTCAGATTGCAACTTTTTTGTGGCTATATACGGTGTAGAAAGAACTTTCCAATTCTGCAAGATCATTCCACATTTTTTCTGTTAGTGAAACATTAGGGTCATCTACATCTTCTAAAAAAGTTCTTATTTCTAACAACCTCTTTATCATCAAATATGCATTCCTTATGGTGTTGCTTGATCAATAATTGTTCCTTTTCCTGTTCGCTTCCTAAGAATGGCATCAATTTTTGGAGTTCTTGCTGCTTACCTAAATTTAGCAGTGAAATTTGTAACCAAATAAATCAGTTTAATCACTAATGGCAAATATCACATCCATCCACCTCCCTTATATTTATTTATTAATATGTCAATAAAATAGAGAATAACTATTTATTAATGTATATAGTCCATAAATAAAATTAATAATTCAACTTGTCATTATTTTTTTTTTCTATTCCTTTTAATTTCATTCCAAATTCAAACAGTCCAACAAGAACTGGAGTCGGAGTCAACCTGTTTTTAGCGACTTCAGCTCCAACTCCTTTTACCCCAAAATCTGCCAAACTCCGATTCTGACTTCACAGCCCTGAGGGCAAATCACGGAAGTTTGATATAGCACTTGACACAAAAACCTCATTAAAGATGCTTAAATGTTTAAAATGATTTTAGAAGTTATTAAAAGCAAAATATAAAACCATATATACTTACCTTAAAACTATCACTACTCAAAAGGTGCTTATTAATGAATACTAATGATATCGAGACAAACCTAGAAAAAATGTCAAATATTAAAATTCATCATGATCTGAAAATTTTAATGTTAAAAAAAATTCCCACATTGCATTAATATTTGAATTTTTTATAATACAAATACATGATTCATTTTATAAGAAACAAAAATATATACCCACATTGGTTTTGGAACCCTTGTGTGTTTGTTTTATTTGCAAATATCAGCTACTAAATATTAGCAAAATGACTTTATTTTTCTTTCGCATATATTATTGATTTTGTATTTTAAAATCTGCTTGTTTTTAAAAAAGTTACTAAAAACATTCTGAAAATGAACTTGGTTAAGTATTTGGACATTTTGAAAAAATAATTTACATTTAATAAAAACAATATAATAATAGGGCATTCAATAATTCAATGGATATCATTGAGCTACAATACACTTTTCATGCACTTTTGGTATGGAATCAACTAATTTTTTCCCGTAAGAATGTTCCACTATTATAATACAGTACAAAGTCTTTAATCCGGACGTCTCTAATTCGGACCTCAAAGCTACAAACTTTATGCGCATGCATAAACGCATTATGTGGTTACGCATGTGCACAATACGTTTAAGCATTCGCGTTTAATGCGCTTGTCCGCTACTACGCATGCGCGTAAAGAGAAGAGAGATTGTTTATAGAGAGAGACTGTTTATAGAAGAGAGAACTAAAGAGAAAGTATTATCACAAAAAAATGAAGCAACTTAAACAACTTACATTGAAAGAAATATTTAATAAAGTAAACAAATAAATATTATGCTTTTTTTTTTTTTTTTTTTTTTTTTTGTAAATTTTAATACCCTTTGGATAATAATTGTTCTTTATTTCATAAATTACGGTTTCATATTTTTAATTGTATAATTTCTGCATGCCATCTTACCAGATTTAAATTGATGATCTATAAAACCGGAAAAACTAATCTGGAATCGCCGAAGTCCCGACGAGTCCGGATTACGAACATTGTACTGTATGCAAGAATAGCTTTTATTAGATATTTTGAAGAAGTATGTTTCCTCATTCTTTTCTCCAACTCACTTCATACATGCTGAATAGGATTTAAGTCCGTAAAATGTGGAGATATGACACTTTAGGACAGTTGCATAATTATAAGCAAACATTTAGGGCTGCATGTTTAGTATCATTATCAAGACAAAACTTGAACATATTCTGCATTTCAAGTTTAGGGTTTTCTTCCGCAAAGGATCTGTTGGCGCTTCTGAGTTTACTTGCAGATGCTTTCAGGTTTTCCTTAAGAATATTTATATATTTGTATTACCCCATATTACATTTTAAACACTAAATTTCTTATTAGTAAAGAAACATCTCCAAACCATTATGACTGTGGCCTTGTGTGCAACATTAAGTAAAATGTTTTTCGAATTGTAAATTCGGATTTTGCCATATATTGACTTGTCTGTCAGATTCCACTATACTCTGATATTTCTGCAAATGTAACATCGTTCCAAAGTGATAAAACATTATTCCCACATCCCAGACTGGACAGCTACTCACTTCTTGCTTGCTACGCCGATGATACGGTGGTAGCCATCAAATCTATCAAAGCCAACCATGAAATTACCAAGATGCAGAACTATGTCTACACAGTGGAAGATTGGTGTACCAACTGGCATGTTAAAATCAATGCAAGCAAATCTCAACTACTCATCTTCAGCAACACTAGGAAATGCACAAACTTCAAAGAGCTACTCTTGTTTCATTTTTAATAGTTCTCATCATTAATTAAGGTAAATACTTGGGCCTCATTTTGAATCGAAGTCTTACATGGTCAAACCACATCAAAAGCGTCAAAGTATTGGTACCATGAGCAGGTTTCTCTGTTATTATTACTCCGTTAATATTACAATCTCAGCTTATGCACTAAGAAACATATCTACACTACGTGTATCAGGCCCATACTGTGTTACGCTGCTTCTGCATGGTATAATGACTGCTATGAAGAACCAACTTTACCAGCTTCAAGTGGTTAAAAAATTCCTACTAATTATTACTGAAGCCGATAATCTTGTCAGAAATGAGCTTCTGCACAAGGATTTAAAAGTTGACACTATTACTGAATTCATCAAAAGAACTAACGAGATTGGATTGGATTGGATTAATCAATTATGGCAAAGTACACGACGGCTATCTGCCTAAAGGGAGGGATGCCTTCGTGGAGGACTTTCTAAGAGGAACTGGCTCGTATACACGTTACACATGGGGAAAACCACAAAAACTCCCATGCAGCCAGCCCGTTCGCGGGATTCGAACCTCGGACCGAACTACCGGTGTTCCGCCCGGCCGCTGATGGGCCCGAACTAACGAGAAACTCTTTACTAAAGCTACCTCATGCGACTTCGTTAACTATTCTCAAGTTTTTAATTAGGAGATTCTCGATGAAGATCAAAACATCAGACCTCTTGGTGCACACACTATCATCGATGACAAACAAAATTTTGTTATTCGAGTTCCTCAGTGGCGATTGCCTATACTTTAATCACTTATCAGATTTCACTTCTTGTTGATACTGCATTTGTATCTATTTCTTCTCTGCATTTATAATTTTGTTATTTATTTTTATTGAATTTTTATGGAACACGTCTTGCATTTGTATATATTCTTGTAGGTTGTATTTTGCATATTGTATCTCGTATTCTGTATCCTGAATTTTACTCTTTGGATAACTCTACAAGTATTGTTTCCAACTCTCGTCATGATCTGAGGACTTGTCTGATTTTCTCTTTAGCTTTTGGACCTTTTTGGTCATCCTCCTTTTTCTTTTTCCCTTGCCTCTGATTTCTCTGCAGTTTTCCTACATCCGGAGCTCATTATGCCATGTGCCTTCGAGCTTTATTTTACAAACTGGCAACTTTTCATTCAGTAATAGTTCATTGTAATATCAAGTCTATAAAACTTTACTCTCTAGAGGTTTTTCTAACGTCAGGTATATGTTCCATGTTTTCTTGTTGACGAAGAATTTCATTCTTGCTGATCACCCATTGTATCCATGCGTCTTAAGTAACACTTTTAAAAACATCAGGGTAAAATTTTATTGTAAGCTGTTCTTCTGAATTTGATGAACATTTTACATTACTTTTTTTTTTTTTTAATCTTGTATGAGCTTTCATAGAATGAAACTGTGATTCCTTGATGTTAGCTTAGAATATGGTCCAGATTTAAAAGTACTTTCAATAGTTCCACGAAAATTTCCATAGCTTTATTACAGAAAGAAATAGTTAACTGCTTTACATAAGATTTTTTTTAACATTTTGACTTTTTCATTACCTTTAATTGTAAACAGTTAAATTCTGAATACGTCTTATCATTATTTGTAGTGCCTTGCCATATTCACTTCAGATTTTTTTTTTTTTTTTTTTTTAAATAGTGGGCACTAGTCATTTTAGGCTTTGACAACTACCAAGACCAGAAGCGGTGGTCATTTTATTATAAAGGCACCTAATAGATGGCCACTATTAACCTCGTATGAAGGGACACAAAATGCACATCCATACTTTCTTTGGGTATGGCAGTCTGACTCACTAACCACTCTCCTGTCTGCGTGGCTCATTTCAGATATGGAACTGTATAACCTAACGCTAAATGGCAACAGTCAATAAAAATTGAAACATCCAACATCTGAACCGTTAGTTAAAGAGATTCGACAGATTTTTGCACAGACATAACTTTTCCTCTTATCCAAGAGTAATTGCTTTATGTTAGCTTTATTACTTTTGACATGTAATTCTTCCATGTAGTGTTTTTCTTATAATTCTTTCTTATTTGCTTGGTTAAATGTAAAGTTTACATGGCCCTTTGGTTATAAACTGGCAGCCCAACAGTGGGTCCGAAGAACCTACGAATGAACCAAAGAATAAATGTAGAAATTCTTCAGATCCTAAATTCAATCTTATTAGTCTCAGTTATCATTGGGTTAGTGAAGAAATCTAAAACTCTATTTGAAAAACCCGGGAAGAAATGAAGCAACTCATCAGAGGCTTAGAAGAAGAAAACTAAGACCTTGATGATGAAGGAATGTGGAGGAAACGGTTTAAAAACTGAAAGGCTCTAGTTCTACAACAGATGATTATTCTAGTGAACCTTTTAATACTCTCATAGAATTAGGAGAAGTTAAGAAACAAAATTCAAATTTAGAAAAGGAAAATAAGTGGCTCAAAAATGTGTTGCATTAAGTGCAGTCGTCTAGCAAAAGTAATGAAGATAAACAAAATAGTAATTCCACAGGTGCTGTCAAAGTTGCCTTCGAACTATTCTGACATTTTCAAAATTTTTACTTTCAAAGTTCCTTTTATAGTAGGGTGGATCTGATATTGTGATTTGGCTTTTAGAATTCGAGAATCGCTTCAAACCAGGGGGAGATCCAACCCCATATAATGAACTTTTCAAGAACTGATTCATGTTAAGTGAATCATTTCGATTCAGGGAATCATCCCGATTCCATGTTAAATGAATCATAACGATTCTGTGAAGTTCGAGTGGAATAACCCCGATTCCATGTTAAATGAATCATAACGATTCTGTGAAGTTCGAGTGGAATAACCCCGATTCCATGTTAAATGAATCATCCCGATTCATTAATGGTTTGGAGAATTATCCTAATTCCGTCCAATTTTAGACGATTCATCCCAATTCATTGATGTTTTGGAGAATCATCCTGATTCTGTGCAATTAAATCAATCATTTCAAACTCGTCATCAAAAGATTCCCGGTTTGCTTTTCATAGAGATGAATGTGAAATATCTTGCGGACTCTTTGTCGAGACGTCATCAGAGCCCGAGGGGTAGTCTATAACCTAACGCTAAATGGCAACAGTCAACAAAAATTGAAACATCTAACATCTGAACCGTTAGTTAAAGAGATTCGACAGATTTTTGCATGGACATAACTTTTCCTCTTATCCAAGAGTAATTGCTTTATGTTACCTTTATTACTTTTGACATGTAATTCTTCCATGTAGTGTTTTTCTTATAATTATAATTCTTTCTTATTTGCTTGGTTAAATGTAAAGTTTACATGGCCCTCTGGTTATAACTGTTAATAAATTTTGCTTAATAACTAATAATTTCCAAATAGAGATGATAATTCTTGTGATGCATTTCATTTTAAAAAATTATAAAAAAAAACATTATCTACCGCAGCATTTTAACAAAAATTTTTAGTGTCCAAATTATCATGCAAGTTACTGATTATTACACCTTGAGCAAATTATTTTATTACACAGAATATTCTGATGATATTTATTTTATAAAAAGCAAGGCTTAAAATAAAGAGAAAATAATATAGTAAAAAAAAATTGACATCTATGTTTTAATATTTAATGAAAGATCTGACTTACATAAAAAATACAAGTGTCCAAACACTAATGTGAGCTGCTGTATGTACATTTATAATGTAGAAAAATATGTTACTTTAACAGATCGGCTGAATAATGAGTTTTATATCATAAAAGAAGGATTTCAAATTCAACGAAAGTATATTTACCTATTAATGCTGAATATATATGCGATTTTTCGATATTTTATATGAAAAATACAACTAATTCAAATTTTAATGACTTAAAAAATAAGTACTAATAGAAAGAACGGCCACGCAAATTAACATTAAAGAGTGATCCGGCATAAGAATTTAAGCAATTAAAAAAAGTTCAGATAGTCATTTCATTATGGTATTCGCCGATTGCATGTTAATTTTATGTAAATGGCTTATTCATTAAAACAAGCACTTCTGAATTGAAAAGAATGTTATAATTCTTCAATGTTTAGCAAACGGAGGTGAGGAAAGCAAAAAATTTATTCTTTCATTCTTAGTAAAACTTTTAAAATATTTACCAGTAGCTGGAAACAACAGCTACAATGCGCATGTACTTTGCAAATAAGGATTCTTGCATCGTTCCCATTTTTTAGCATTCAGAATATTCATAAGGTCACAAAATGATACCTTAACAGAACAGTAATAAACCGAAAATTTTAGGTTCAACCGGCATTTACATATTTACTTCATGTAGACATCTCTCTATCACAACTTTCACTAACAGGTTTCAAATGTCAACTTCTCATAAGGTAGTGGTGTGGTGTTTGCATTGCTCTATCCGTACCAGCGGGTTGTGCAACAGCAGTATATGACTCGAAAGGACGAATTAATATTTCTGACAAGTTTCGGACCTAAACTTAAAAACTTTTTTGTAATTGAATACCGATAAAATAATTATATGTCATCGACTTTTGTTAAGTTAATTTAATTTGTTATTTTTGTTAAGTTAATTTATTCCATACATTCAAAAAGAAGCAACAATTAAAATGTTATGAGCAACAAATTAAAAATGAAATAAAAGCTTTTTAATAAGTTGAATATTAATTTTATAATTAAATTTAAAGTATCTTGGCAAAATAATGCAGATGCAGCCAGTGAAGTAGCGAGCATAATTGGCTTCTAATCCAAACTGTCTGTCACATTCAGTTATATTTCTCATAATTCGAAACTTTTATCATGTTCCAAACTGCCTCGCAACTGGTTGGTAAATTAAATTATTAACTGTTGAAATTATTACAAAAGAACTGTATGTTCAAATTTTGGAAAGTTTTTAATATTCTCTGCCCTAATGTTTAATTCTTAAAACATCTGTATAATTCCTAACAACTAAAAATAGCATATTCATTTTTAATAGAAGGATAGCGAAAGTGCTTTTGACATCTACCGCTCAAGTCGCATGTGACTGTCTCTTTCCGGTAACGTGACGTCAGGAAAAAGGGGTGGACTTAGGTTTCCTTTTCATCCGTTTTAGCTGTCAACCAAAAATCCATCCGGAAATTTAAGTAACTTTTCCCATTTAATTGTTAATAATTCGGCCTTTTTATTTATAGGCAAGAAGGAATTTATTTTTTCGATACTGTATATTTAGAGCTGTTCTCTATTCCTGATTTTCTGTTAACTTTTATTTATACTGCTGATATGTTTGCTTTAAATTTTGTTTACATTCTTTTTTAGTGCTTGTTTGTTTGTAACGCTAATATAATCAATATTGTTGTAAAAAATGTAATGCACTACAATATTTTCTGAATAGATTATCATTAGCTGTAGGCATTCCCTTATAAAAATAAGTTAAAAGTTAATATAATTTATTCTTATTAGATATTTTGAAACACATTAACTGAGCATGTGGAGATTCAAGCCATCAAAATATAAGAACGCAGTACCAAAAATTCCTAAAAAAAGAGAAGTATGGCTATATACCATTACTATGTCGATTTTTTATACTGTTTAAAGTATGAATCATTTGTTCATCTCATTTAAGTCTTATTTATGTGAAAAGTATAGTGTGTACGAAGTCATACTTAAATATAATCAGTAATCATACTTTAAAATTTTCTCACTTTTAATGAACCTTTCTAGGGATGGATTACAGACATTTCCGTGGGCTCTCTTCCTTCGTTTGGAAATCATATTAAAGCCAGTGCTGCATACATTGCTTTTAACATTGATTCAGGAGGTAAAATTGGAATTTTGGTTTTTACTTGCATTGAAAACGTCTGTAATTTTTTTTAATGAAAGCAAGATTTAATGTGCAATTTTGATCATTAGTTTCTGCTCAAGGTGTTTATGTTACTTTCAAATTTAATTAAATAGAGGAATTTTGTTCATTGAATGCTTTACTGCAAATTAGATTTTTTGAATAACATTTCATAGCATATTATCTGCTTGAGACTATTTTTTCTGATGCTTAATAAATGAATGTTATTATGGCGAAAATGTGAATTAAAATCCTTTACAACAGCATTTCTGATAATTTTATTAAACAAAAGTGATTTCAAATAAGTGTAAAATAAGAATTTGTAAAATTTATGATAAAGTATTTCTTTACATTCCTGACTGTTCACTTTCTCGATGATCAGTTTTATTAGTATCATCAGCATGAAAGTTTAAAACTGAATCACTTTAAATGCATTACATTAGGAAGTATTATTTCTTATAATATATAAACAAAGTTTTTAGTAGATGTAGTGAAGTAGCATTTAAACTACTAATTTGACATTTAATTTCAATTTAGGAATAGTTTGGGTAAGATATTTTCTAAAGATAACTTTGCTTTTAAATGTTCTTAGTAAATCAAGCCAAGTCTATAAACATTATAAAGTAATTCCAAATGTACGACAAAATCTTTAGAATTTAAGCAAGCAGCAGATGGGATGACAAAATTTTTTTGAATTTAGGGAAATCACCGGGTGGCAGAATTTAGAAGTGGGAAAAGTTAGAATCTAGTAGGCATTGGGCAGCAAGATCTGCAGAGATTTGCACTTTGTGGCAAAGTGCCTAGTCCTGGCCCTGCCAGTCATGTAACTTAAACATACAAGAGCTTTTTGTGTTTCTAAAGACGTGTATAGGTCAATAAAATACTCATCAGAATATAAAGAAGAACATGAAATTTGATAAATAATGATAATGCAAAAGATGAAAAATTAAGGAGAAAAGTTTCATTGATATTAAATACCATCTATCATGTGCTATCTCTCTGAGGAAAGCAGTGTATAGCATGCAGTGAACCATTACCAGACATATTTCTGAGTGTATGAAAATTTTCTACATGTTTTCCATATTGATCATCTAAACAGTTTGTAGTATGTGCAGAAGTGTATAAAATTCACCTTTAAATTACAGATACTTAACTTCATGGTGTTTGCTTATAAATGAAATTCTTTTTTCCCTGTTCTAAATATGTCTTTTTTAAAAATTAGATTTATAATTGTGAAGAAACTAGCAGACAAAACTGATAGGTTAAAAATAACATGAAAGATTTAAAATGTGCCCTGAAACTGTAAAATATGTGTGAATTCTAATATGTTTTTATCATTTGGAATGAACAAGCATCTGTTATAAAGTATTAAATTTGGTAATATGTTAGCATATAACACTAACGCTGACAGACTTCATGTGATGCTCTAGGCATTAAGAGAAATTTAAGCAAATGTAAAAGTAAATCATGCATGCATAAATAAATTATGTACTATTTATTAATATAGCAATTTGATTTTGCAGTTATTTCCTGCTTCTTATATTGAGGTGAGCTCAGATGTATCTATCTAAATGAATATCTGCTTAAAACATCATATGATGCTATTCTTTGCTGGGTTAACAGTTTGCTAGTCTAGTACAGTCAAAAGTCGTTAATCCGGACTCATCGGGACTTTGGCGATTCCGGATTATTGATTATTCCGGATTATAGACCATCTGTTTAAATCTCGTAAGATGGCATGCAGAAATTCTAAAATTAAAAATATGAAGCCATAATTTATGAAATAAAGAACAATTATGATCTAAAGGGTATCAAAATTTACAAAAAACAAAAGCTTAATATTTATTTGTTTACTTTATTAAACATTTCTTTTAATGTAAGTTGTTTAAGTTACTTTGTTTTATGTAATAATACTTTCTCTTTAATTCTATAAACAGATATCATTTCTTGTTCAGTTACAAAGTTCCGCTGTTCTAGTCCTATAATTGCTGTGTCGAGAATACCGACTAACTTGTCAATCGAAATTTTTTCATTTTCACTAACCTCTCTGTCAGCTTCTTCATGTCTTTATCCATTTTTTGCAGCAATTCCACTTTTTGTTTGATGGACATTGAAACATACTTTCGTTTTGTAGATCCTTTGGGAGCTCCAGCATCAGAAATTCTATTTGACATAATCGAAAGTTCAAGTTTACTTTTATAAAATTGCTCTTACAGTCTGCAAAAAATAATAAGCCAGATCCAATTCAAAGATTAAGGAAAAACGCAATCATAAACATTAACTGAAATGGATAATTAGATAATTTTAGCTTATACCGTCCGTTATACATAAAACACGCACGCGAAAACGTATTCTGCGCTTTCGCACACGCATATGCGCAGTCGTAAAGGTCTTATGCGCACGCGTAAACGCCTATGCGCATGTGTCAACGTGGCGCATGTGCAGAAAGTTTTTAGCTTTGAGGTCCGGATTATGGGTGTGCAAATTAACGACTTTTGACTGTAAATTGAAAATTTCAATAAAACATGATATAATACAGTTGTTAGCTATTTTTTATGATTATTAAAATACTGCAAACTAAAATCCCATCTGAAATGTTCTTTCTGAATATGCTGGAATTACTCCCAAAAACAGAGAAAAAAAATAATTGCTTGATATGTACTCTTTTAATGCTATAGCTGTTGTGAATATGAGTGTAATAATTCTAAGACATAAAAATGTTATTATTATTATTATGGGGAGTTATGTTAGTATACAGACTAGTCAAAGATTACATTTGTCTTTTTATTACAATAGTGGCTGAATGGTTAAGACCATCCTATACTGATAGTTAACTTAGGTCTGATCCTCGACAAACAGAGAAACTATATGCATGGTTTTTTTTTTACTCACGTGTAAAGTTGTTTCTTATAGCTTTATTCGGAAGTAAATCCATTTACATCAGGCCGCTTGCCAAAAAACAAAATATTAAATTCAAAATTGATATCACCAAACTATTAAAAACACTTAAAAATTACATCACTAAAAATTCAAGTTTTTACAATACAGTCAAAAGTCGTTAATCCGGACTCGTCGGGACTTCGGCGATTCCGAATTATCGATTTTCCCGGATTATCGATCATCAGTTTAAATCTGGTAAGATGGCATGCAGAAATTCTAAAATTAAAAATATGAAACCGTAATTTATGAAATAAAGAACAATTATGGGCTGATCTTTGGAATATGGTAACTGGTAGTTTGGCGACATTTTGGAGGCGATAAAGGTTACTACAGTCAAAAGTCGTTAATCCGGACTCGTCGGGACTTCGGCGATTCCGGATTATCGATTTTTCCGGATTATAGATCATCAGTTTAAATCTCGTAAGATGGCATGCAGAAATTCTAAAATTAAAAATATGAAACCTTAATTTATGAAATAAAGAACAATTATAATCTAAAGGGTATCAAAATTTACAAAGAAAAGCTTAATATTTATTTGTTTACTTTATTAAACATTCCTTTCAATGTACGTTGTTTTAAGTTACTTCGTTTTATGTGATAATACTTTCTCTTTAATTCTATAAACAGACACAATTTCTTGTTCAGTTACAAAGTTCCGCTGTTCAAGTCCTGTTAATTGTTGTGCTGAGAATACCGACTAACTTTTCAATCAAAATTTTTTCGTTTTCACTAACCTCTCTGTCACATTCTTCATGTCTTTATCCATTTTTTGCAGCAATTCCACTTTTTGTTTGATGGACATCGAAACATACTTTCGTTTTGTACGATCCTTTGGGAGCTCCAGAAACGGAAATTCTATTTGACATAATCGAAAGTTCAAGTTTACTTTTATAAAATTGCTCTTACAGTCTGCAAAAAATAATAAACCGGATCCAATTTGAAGATTAAGGAACAACGCAATCATCAACATTAACTGAAGTAGATAATTAGATAATTTTAGATTATACCGTCCGTTATACATAAAACGCGCACGCGAAAACGTATTCTGCGCTTGCGCAAACGCGTATGCGCAGTGGTAAAAGGTCTTACGCGCAAGCGTAAACGCCTATGCTCATGTGTCAACGCGGCGCATGCGCAGAAAGTTTTTAGCTTTGAGGTCCGGATTATAGATCATTCCAGATTATGGGTGTCCGAATTAATGACTTTTGACTGTACCTACTACTTTGGTAATAATGTGAAAAGCACTCAGTTCCGATTACGCATTATTTTGTGTGAGGGAAATGAGAGATCATGAGATATGTCATGTGACATTAATGGACGAATTACAGTTGTTTAATCGGAAGATTGGGGAAATCTGGAAAAAATCTGGAAATTTCGTATTTAGCTATATTCTGTGTTGTGTGAAATGTGACATTAATGGATGAATTACAGTTCTTTAATCGGAAAAGGGGGTTAATTTGGAAAAGCTTCATTGTGTGTTGTGTGAAATAGTGTTGATTAATTTTCGGATTGCATGGGGCTATGTAAAGTGAAATCTAAATTTTTAATGTGTTTATCTGATAATAATAATAAGTTGAGATTGTGTGAAAGGAAGGATATTACAAGTTTAAATGGCAGTGCAAGAAATATGGTGAAAATGAACATTTTGTGAAAAGAAGTGTAAGGAAGGGTACGTGGTTTGCTGAAAGTAGTTTGAGTATAGGTGAAATTTTATTAATTTCTTATTACTTGGTGAATAGACTTCCAGTTGACTACTGGATTTAGGATTTAGAAATTAGCAGTAGTACTGCAGCAACGTAATGAAGATTCTGAAGAAGATTAGGTAAGTTAGTATTTTTAATCATTTCAGGATATTATTTTTATGCATTGTTTTAAGTAGTGTTTTTTAATTTAATTATACTTTAATTTAATGATCGTGATTTTGTGAGTTATATGTTTGTAGTATTTTGGAATATGTTTGATTAGTATACGTTGAGTATTTTTATGCATTTTCGTGAAATTTTTCTAATTTATGAGAAAAAAGCAGTGTACATGGATATAGTGAAGAGTGTGCGCAATGCCATTTTTGTGCAATTCTGGGATGTTTTTTTAAGTAAAAATAAGTCTACGTGTACATGGTTTAGTGATATTTTAATTAAATGATAGTTATTTTGTGAATTTTATGTTTGTAGGAATTTGGTATACGTTTTAGCTGAAGTAAATGTGCATGGAAATAATTTAAATATTTGACAATAAGTATTTGTAATGTTTGCGGTATGAATTCGTTGGTGACGTTTATAATATAATAGATAATTTAGAGGTAAAAGTTTTTAGATATTTTATTTATTTTATACGTGGAAATGTTCATATTTGGAAAGGGTATATACTTTTTCGTGATCAGGTAATTTCATATATGTTCTTTTTACCGGGTTTAAAGATTCAGAAAATTGTCATGCATTTTCGTGAAAATTTTCTAATTTATGAGAAAAGAGCAGTGTACATGGATATAGTGAAGAGTGTACGCAATGCCATTTTTGTGCAATTCTGGGATGTTTTTTTAAGTAAAAATAAGTCGATGTGTACATGGTTTATGTGTATGTGTTATTGTGAAAAACGCGCAAGGAGTTTGCGATTGGGCACTTTTTCCCAATTTTGCAGTGAATATTTGTCATGATTAAGCAGTTTTGTTAGATAAAATTTCTAGTATAAGTGTAATTTGGCTAGTAGATTGTTGGAAAAAGTGTTCAGTAAATAAAAAGAAAAGAAACATGTCTTTACTTTGTGAAGACAAAATGGCGGCGGGGAAAAAAAAATAGAGGGTTGCTGTAGGAGAGTTGGTTGCCAAATTTTCGCCAAAAAATCGCCAAGTTACATCGCGGCGTGCAATGAACTGGAAGTTGATCTGTCAGCAGTATCCTTATCTTCAGGGCAGATGTTTTTATTTTCAACTTATAATACTAAATGTAGTATTTCATCTCGATGTAATCCGTCTTTGATATGATTTAAATCAAATTCCTCGTCATTATAAATATCATGAATACACATCAAATAGTTTTCTGGTTGCAATTTTCTAATTTCGACTATGCGTAATGTATGCTTTACGCATGCGCACGTTGAAAGAAATGTTTAATAAAGTAAAAAAATAAATATTAAGCTTTTTTTTTATAAATTTTGATACCCTTTAGATCATAATTGATTTTTATTTCATAAATTATGGTTTCATATTTTTTATTTTATAATTTCTGCATGCCATCTTACCAGATTTAAATTGATGATCTATAATCCGGAAAAACCGATAATCCGGAATCACCGAAGTCCCAACGAATCAGGATTAAAGACTTTTGACTGTTTAAATTTATTATATGAATGAGTATTGGTGTAGTTTATTTTGCATATGATTTTTGTCGTGAAGATGGTTTTCTCTTGCTTTGTTTAAGATTGCAAAATATAGTAGTATATAAAATATAGATTAATCTCATTTATTTTTATTAGCAAGTTTTTTATCACTAGTATGCTATTAATAATTAGGTTTTCGGAGAGATCACAATCGTATGCAGATTCACAGTTGTGAGGGATCCATAATCCTTGTGCAATTCAAAGTTCATTTGTATGTTTATTACAAATTTTCTGTTTCTCTGTTAAATAATTAAAGTATAATTTAAATTGTAATCTTTCAGTCTTTTGTGCAAAAGCTGATTTTTTTTCTAAATTGTCTTTCTGTTAAAACTAATTGACTTATACAAGGCATAACAGAATTGATGCCCACAACTTTTAAAGATAATAGAACATAGTAAAAGTAAGTTTTTTTAATGCATTATATAATGGAATGTGAATGTGGAAATACATTTAAGTGTGAAGATTGTGGTAAACAAAAAGTTGTTTCAGATATGACTATGAATAAAAAATAATATTTGATGCTTAAAGTTTTTTCAAATAAATCACTAACAATTGCAAGATATGCATATCAGTAATGGGAGTCTTGTTTACAAGATGCAGATTGACTTTCTTTAAGATGTTCATCCTAGAATTAACATTGCTGCTGCAGGAATATGTCAGTCATCTTCCAAAATGTATGCCAATCATTTAATTATCATTGTGATACATGTATTGCAGTTGGCAGTCATTCATTTGAGTGGTTCTTGTAAATATCAAACATAATTTATTGTAAATATTTCAGATTAAAAAGATTTTAATTTTCATTGTTTATTGTACATACTGCTTTCACATTCCTCTCTCTACACATTATATTACAAGAATGATTAATTTTATTATGTTCTGTCAATAATGTTGTGACAATTGATACTGTTACATCCTGTAGACTTTTAATATTTTGCTGCTCCAGAAATAAATTGAAGTGCAAAACTGGAGGTATATTAAAATAATGTTTTGCTGTTTATGTTAATTTTGTTAACAGCTGTAAAAGTATACTACTAGTGGTTTGCCTTGTTCCTTTTTTCAGAAATACTTTCATTTTTGACTAAAAGTATACATAATTTATATTCATTTTGTGCATTTGCTAAAAAAAATTGCTCAGCTACACTTTTAGGTTAGAGTTGACTTTAAGGTACCCGTTGTATTATCGCCAAGTTGTTGTTGCATCATTTATGGTGACCTGAGTAGTTGAATGTTATGCAAACACTATTATGACATAATCGTTTGCATTATTCTGGGAAAGTTTGAATCATGGGATGTTTTGCAAAGGCTTTTGTGGTGTGTGTTGCTTAGGAAGTACATTGCTTGTTTCACTGTTTAGACTGTTTAGATGGTACAATGGCTGAATGTAGTAGAATTAATTTGAAGTTTCTGTACTATTTTGAATGAAAGGGGAAAAGTGCATTATATGACTGGTGCTAAATGAAGGTTTACTTAGTAACCATAATCCGGGACTACGTAGTATATTATTTACTCTTATTTTTGTGAATTTCTGTGGCGATGCCGATATACAGATTAGGCTAATCTTTGGAATATGGTAACGGGTAGTTTGGTGACATTTTGGTAAGGCGATAAAGGTTACTAGCTAGGACTTTAGCAGTGTACATGGATAAAGTCAAGAGTGTGCGCAATGCCATTTTTGTGCAATTCTGGGATGTTTTTTTAAGTGAAAATAGGTCGACATGTACATGGATGATACTGTGTGTGTGCAATTCTTAAAAACGTGTTAAGCAGTGGGCGATTCTGAACTTTGTCCCAATTTCGCACCTAATCTTCGTCATGATTAAGCACTTTTGTTTCATAAAAGTTCTAGCATAAGCGTAATTCAGCTAGCAGATTGTTGGAAAAAAATTTTGAGTAAAAAAAAAGAAACATACCTTTACTTTGTAAAAACAAAATGGCGTTCAAACAAAAACTAGCAGGTTGCTGTAGCAGGGTTGGTCGCCAAATTTTCGCCAAAAAATCGCCAAGTTACCATAATCCAAAGATTAACCACAGATTGTAGTTCAGATAATTTCAAGAAGGTTTTGGATGCTGTTAAGGAATTTTGTGTGCCACAGACTGAAAACAAACAAATTTCTAAAAAGGGGATATTTGCTTTGTGTAGTGCTAAAATACATAACAGGTTTTTCCAATTTTGTGTTTTTTTATAGTTTGGTTTAAAATGTAGTTTATTGAGATTATGTATTTTTTGTTTGTCTCTACTGTAGAATTGGGTGCACCTTTGACTTTTTTTAAGTGAAAATGTATCGATGTGTACATGGACACACTCAAAGAAGTGCGTAAAGCATAGTTTCTGCAATTCTCTGATGTTTTTTTAAGTGAAAATAGGTCGATGTGTACATGGATAAAGGGAGTGCACAATGCCATTTTCGTGCAATTCAGGGATTTTTTTAAAGTGAAAATAGGTCGATGTGTACATTGATACCGAGTTTGCAATTCTTTGACTTGTTATTTTGGCTTGCATAGTGGCAATTTGTGCACCAAAAATTGCCGCTACGCAGGCCAAAGTAACAAGTCAAAGAATTGCACAAACTCTGTATCCATGAACCGCCAAGTTTCGCCAAGGGGTACCCTAAAATATGCTTTTACCCACTTTTATTATTACTTTAAGGCAGTTGAATGTGACTTTTTTTAATATTTGTTATCACAGTCTGTTTTTGCTGCATTAATTTCTAATTTTAATATATTAAAAATTTATGTTTTTTTAATATTTATTTAAATATTAGGTGGTGGAAATCTGGGTATTTTAACATTAAATGATTCTGGTAGTAAAAGCAGAAATCTTCCTGTTCTACATGCTCATTCAGGTACCAAAAAAATTATATCTTTGATGTAAATATGTGTTTAAATGTTGATTGACATATCGTTTTTATTAATTTATTTCTGTGATCCTTTTAATTTTATAATGTAAGGTTTTTGTCTTAGTAGACAATTTTATTATTTGCCAATTTTTTATATTTTGCCACTTTTTAAAGACACATCTATTATATTCTTGTTTGAATTTGCATATTTTAATAAATTGAACCTTTCAAACGGGACCATGACCCATAGATTAAGACTTGTCAAACTTTTCCACTTGGCCACCCTTTTTATACAAGTAAATGTTTTTATGCTGGAGCCATAGTCTCTAACTTCACCTGTGAGCTTCTGGCAATAGGAGGCACTTGACATGTAGTCCCTTTCTATTTCTGAGCAAGCAAAAGGACTCGTCTTCTCTGACTCAAAGGCAGCTGTACAGGCAATCCTGTATGGCGGCTTCCTGATCACCAACAGGATCCATTTTTGCCTAAATGAGCTTAAGATAAGGTTGATAATGAGCTTAGATAAGGTCTGCATTCTTTAATGGTTACCTGCACATGTTAATGCGAAAGGTGGTTCTAATTCTAAATGAAGTGAAATCCTTCAACAATCTACAAAAATAATCATTTTATTTACAAAGCAACTTCGATTGCATCGAAGGTTCACTGCTAACTAACTGCGTCGCAAACTAAAAACTAACATTCTTTTTCAGAAGCGAAGCGCCCTCTAACGGCGATACATAAATCATTTGAGGGATTTTTCCACACTCCCCACCTGATAATTTTTGCAAAAATTATCACTATTTCAGCATACAAATAATAAAATATAAGAAAGCAACTTACATATCAAATACATTCAACTGATGTAAATATAAACTGCAAAAGGAAATTCTATAAAATAAACAAATATAGTTAACTGCATCAACTCAAATGTTACTCAATACGTAAATATTAATTCAAATTACAAACAGTAAATTATTAGTAATAACTAAATTAAAACTAATTATCTAAAATTAATGTTAGTGAATATGAAATACAAGAAGTAAAATTAAAAGGTTACAAAATTAGTTCATTTTCAGTCTGATAGTTCAAGGAGGTATATCAATTGCACAGGTCTCTTAAGGTCCCCTTTTTTAGTTTGTACCACACATGATCGTACAAGACCATCACGTCCTTTGAAGACTTGAATTACTCGACCTAAATCCCAGAGGAACTTAGATTTAGTTGTTCCTTCAAGTAAAACTATATCACCAATTTTAAGATTTTTCTTGGCTTCTGGTGTACCGAAGAAGTGAGCATTTCTCAACTCAAGAAGATACTGATTTTTCCATTTTTTCCAGAACTGTTTTATAAGCGTTGTCTGATATTCTTTTCGTTTTATTAGACTCTTTCTTGTTGAAGAGTTATTCAGGATCTCAACAAAGTTGTATGGATATTCATCCTTATGTCCGATTAATAGAAAATCAGCTGGTGCAAGCGGTTCAGGTTCATGTAAATCGTTGTAAACGTAGGTCAAAGGACGTCTATTCACAATATTTTCGACCTCTGTCAACACAGTCATAAATTCTTCAAAATTCAGTTGAGCTCTGCCTAATATCTTTTTCAACGGTTCCTTTATGGTTTTCATAAGGCGTTCATAAAAAGCTCCCCACCATGGAGCAAGCTCGACGATAAATTTCCAAGTCTAGCCTTCATTTGCTAGAAAATTTTGAAAGTCTGTACCTTTAATTATGCTGTAAAAATACTGCAAATCTTTGGCAGCATATTTGAAAGTTTTCGCGTTATCTGAATAAAAGGTGCGACAGTTTCCTCTTCTTGAAATGAAACGTCTGAGAGCCAAAATGAATTTGTTTGCAGACATATTGGAAATGAGTTCTAGATGTAACGCTCGTGTAACAGCGCACGTAAACAATACGATGTATGATTTCTGAATGTCGTTTCCAGACCTGATGTAAACTGGACCTGTGAAATCCACGCCTGTAACATAGAAAGGTGGAGTTTCAACAATTCGATCTTTAGGTAACTGAGCTGTCATTTGTTTCGCTGGTTTTACTGCGTATTTCCGACAAATTAAACAGTTCCCTAAGACTTTCTTTACCAACTGACGGCCTTTAGGAATCCAAAATTTCTGTCTTAGTTTGGCTAAAGTTGCTGCAACTCCCGCATGCAGAACGTTATTATGTTCCCTTTCTACAATTAATTCAGTAAATCTGGAATCTTTAGGAAGAAGAACTGGATGCTTCTCGTCAACTGTATATTCGGTTTCTTCTAATCTTCCCTTAATTCGAAGAATTTTATTTTCATCAAGAAACGGTGCCAAGCTGAATATATCAGAGCTTGGAGAAATTGACTTGTTAGATTGAAGAGCCTTAATTTCAGGTGTGAAGAAATCCATCTGGGCTTTACGAACACAAAAAATTTCAGTGTCCTGAATTTCAAAAGCACTTAATGTTCCACTATTAGCAGGCAGTTTTCTTGCCTTAGCAACGAAACGTCTAACCCATGCCATAATTCTGAGATATTTCAGCACATTACTGAATTTTGTTATATCCAATAGTTGATCATATCTTTTCACAACAACGTCATAAACAGATATCTTACTACGGAATTCTAGTTGCTTATCGTTTCCCACGTCAAACTTCGGTTGAACTGGCCAGTCTATACGTTTGTTTTGCAACCATTCTGGTCCAAACCACCAAAGTGAACAATTTCTTAAATTAGCAACAGTAGTTCCTCGTGATATGATGTCAGAGGGGTTATCTTTCCCACGGCAATAATGCCAATTATTGCTTTCAGTTAGTTTCTGAATTTCATAAACTCTGTTTTTGATGAAAGATTTAAATCTTTCGGGAGATCCCTGAATCCAAAAATACCTTATTTGAGAATCAGTCCAATGGAAGGGGATTACTTCGTATTTTAAAGATTTTGCTATTTTATCACTCAATCTAGCGGATAAAAGTGCACCCAAAAGCTCCAATCTAGGAAGTGTAAGGGATTTCAGAGGTGCAACTCTACTCTTGGAAGCAACAAAAACTGTTTGAAAAGTTCCATTGTTCAAAACTATTCTCAGATATACCACGCATCCATAAGCTTTCAAACTAGCATCAGAAAAGCTATGGAGTTCTATTTGTTTCACATCTGCATCTAATATTCCTTCTAAATAGTAGTGGGGAATTCTGAGGTGGTTCAGTTCTTCAATTTCTTCGTACCAGGCTTTCCATTTATAACTAAGATCAGGTGGCAGTTCATCGTCCCAATCAATTTTGGCAGACCAGATTTCCTGAATCAGACACTTTATTCTTATAGTGAAAGGGCCATAAAATCCGACAGGATCAAAAATACGGCCTGCGGTTTGCAATAGAAAACGTTTTGAGTTGATTGACGAGGAAATGAAATTTGTCAAGTGCTGAGTGTCAAAATAAAAATTATCATTATCCGTATCCCAGTTAATTCCTAACACTTTGATCGGGACAACCTCAGGAGATTCTTGCATCGAAAATTCTTTGCGATGCCAAATATCTTTGAGTTCTTTGGAATTAGTATGCCACTTATGTAGTGACATGCTAGCTTCATTAAAAATGTTCACAATTTCTAAACTTGTTTTCAGGGCTTGTTCTAAATTTTGTTGATCACCAATAATGTCATCAACATACAGGCAGTTCTTTAAGAGTTCTACTGTTTCAGGATATATTTCTGAATATTTTTTAAGGTGATGCTTAATAGTAGCAGCTAGGAGAAAGGGACTAGATTTTACTCCAAACAAAACTCTTGTAAATCTAAAGATTTTCAAACTCTCAGTGTTATCATTAGGATCATCTTTCCAAAAGAATCGTGTAACGTCCCTGTCTTCTTCATTTAACTCTATCTGTAAGAATGCTTGTGTAATGTCCGCTGTAAAGGCTATCGAATTTTGTCTAAATTTTATCAATAAATCAAAAATATCAGGATATAGGTTCGGACCAGTATATAAACAGTCATTTAGAGAGAGTGTTTTTGGTTTATGGGCTGAAGCATCATAAACTATTCTTAGTTTGCTTGTTGCTTTATCATTTCTGATGACTGCTCTATGAGGTAAATAAAATAGGGTTTTATCATTTTGATTGTCTTCTTGAACTGGTTCAATAATATGTTTTAACTCGTAATCCTTTAAAACCTCTGTGTATTGAACAAACAAAGAGTTATCAATTTTAAATTTGTTACTCAATTTCTTAAATCTTTCAAGTGCTATATCCCTATTATCTTCCATTAAATGTTTTGAATTCGGTTTCCAAGGTAATTTTACTTGGTATCTGCAGTTCTTATACCTGATATCAGATTCGAAAGATTTCATAATTTCTAAATCAACAGTTTTGTCGTTTTGAGTATCACTTTCCAAACCCAAGTTTTCTAGCTTCCAAAACTGTTGTAACTGATCTGATATCAAGTTTTCATTTACAATTACTTTCATAGTTAATAATTCACTATGATCATTATTTACTTTACCCTGCAAACACCACCCAAATAAAGATTCTGTGGCTACTACATTTCTTGAAATTCTTTTAATTTTACCAGTAATTATAGAATAGTAGAAATCTACCCCTATGAGAATATCAATTTTGTCACTTTTTCTACAACAATCTGCTAATTGTAGATTTTGTAAAATTTTATTTTTCTTAGCAAAGTTCAAATCTGGAGGAGAGATAACAGTATTGGATATATTTTCGGTTTCAAGAAGCTCAATATATATATTAAGATTAGGATCGTTTACATTTTCTAGTTTTGCTCTAACAACATTAAAGGTTTTTTCTAACGCACTTTTATCACCAAAGGAATAAACAGAAAGTGATTCTTTTCTAACAATCGGAAGTTCCATTTTAGTAGATACATCTTTAGTTATGAAAGATCTCATTGAGCCATTATCAAAAAGAATTCTGACATTTTCAGATTTATCATTATTTCGGATCAATGCAGAAGCCGTTTGTAATAATATTTTATTAGATCTATTTTCATCGGAATTATATGACGAAACAGCGGAAATAACGCTCGAATCCGACGTTTTCTTTTCAGGTTTTTCATTATCTTTTTTCTGATGGAATGAATAACAAATGGCTTTCGAGTGTTTATTAAAGCAGAAGGCACAGTTTATTTTTTGTTTACAATTTTGGATCCGGTGAAATCGACCCAAACATAAAAAACACCGCGATTCACTTTTTAAGATCTCTTTTTTCTTTTCTACACTTAAAACTTCGCAATCCGCAGATTTATGATTTGTGTTCCCGTAGAACAGACACTGCGATTCGGATGACGCCGCTAATAACTCAACTGTAGACGGCTTGCTCGTTATGGCTGGAGAATGTTTATGTTTGAAAGGCAAATGCTTTTCCAATCGCGAATATTTTTCTCTAGAATTATAATTAACAGAAGCCGCGCGTTCTCTACTGAATACTTCGTTCCTCAAAAAGGGTAACAAACCTTTTAAATCCCAATTTTCGTCTTTAATTTTTCGGCTATAATCAAGAACGAATTCATTAGGAAGTAATTTCAAAATTAAGGGCGTTAAGAGATTTCCGTAGGTATCAGAGTCTATTTTTAATGCTTCAAGATTTCTTATCTGTACTTCGGCGTGATCTAGAAGTTTTCTTAATCCGTTTATATCATTAGGATTTCTAACAGGTGAAGTACTTAAGAGTTGTCCTAAATGCAAATTAATTAAGATGTTCTTTTGACCAAATCTGGAACGTAACAGTTCAAGAGCAGCTTCGTAATTATTTTCGATGAGAGCGAAACCAGAAATAGCTTTGGCGGCTGAGCCACCAAGAAAGCTTTTTAAGTAAATTAATTTTTCTATTTTTGATAAATTCGGATTTTTATCAATCGCATTTTCGAACTGACCTATGAATTCTAACCAATCCGAAGAATCACCATAAAATTTAGAGATCGTTAATTTTGGAAGACGAGTGAATTTGTTACTTTCATTTTGCGATTCTGTAACGGTTTCATTAGAAATGTCTCTATTTGCATTGTCCGAATTTTCCAACTTATTCAACTCTTTCAACTTTTTCTTTCCTCTAAACTGCCACACTTGAATTTTCTCTTCATATTCCAAAGCGGATGAGATTTCAAGTTCAAATTCGTCTTCTTCGACTTTTAATTCTCGTTCTATTTCAGCGTCTAAATTGCTCAAGGATTTTGATTTTTCGTTTAACTGGTCTAAAATTTCTTCTAATACATTTACATTTATACTACTATCATCTTTATTCAGTTCGGTTTCAATTTTCTTTAATATCTTGGACACTCCGGTCCTCAATACCTATCTTTTCGATTTCAGTTTAGCAATAAGATCTTCCATATTATATAAAAATAGAAAATACAGGCTTACCTTGGCTTTTATCACATAAAATGATATCCAAAATTAAAAAACACAAACTTCTAAATTGGCCAAAGGTTCTCGGCACCAATGCGCCATAATGCGAAAGGTGGTTCTAATTCTAAATGAAGTGAAATCCTTCAACAATCTACAAAAATAATCATTTTATTTACAAAGCAACTTCGATTGCATCGAAGGTTCACTGCTAACTAACTGCGTCGCAAACTAAAAACTAACATTCTTTTTCAGAAGCGAAGCGCCCTCTAACGGCGATACATAAATCATTTGAGGGATTTTTCCACACATGTCAACGTCACATATAATGAGAATAAGACAAAGTGGCAAATAGCTTGAAATTTCAACAGTAATAATGACGTAAATGTCACCCTCTCAGATGCAAATGCCATGGCCAAATACAGATTGAAGGAACATTCAATTCCAATAAAACACCAGCTCTGTAACATGAATGAAGATTGACTCATAGTCAGGCTTAGAACTGGCCATCACAGAGTTCTGAAAATTGACAAAGGGTTACCATTGTCAATTTTCAGAAACTGTGATAACTGCTCAGACACAGAATTGAGGACTTTGCACATTTTTAATTGTCTTGCCATCCTTGCTGAATTTCTAAAATTTGGGGTATTGTTTAAAAGACTGAACCTGTATGATGATAACATTTTGCAGATTACCTGGACTGTCATCTTCACCCTTGACACTATTTAAATAGGCTTTATCATAGACACGACAAAAACAATGATTTTGGGATCCTGGTCACAAAGCTATATAAATTACAAATACTAATTAAAACATTTTCTGACAATGAAACATAAATAAATGAAAAATTATTCAAAAATATTTTTTTTATATACATATGAATCTAATTTTACCATAAATTGAAGACAAAGCCAGATATTCATACTGATGAAACAAATGCTGCTGGATATGAATAATATATATTTTCTCTCCAGAGCATACTAACATATATCCACTTACTAACTACATTTATTTAACATTATCCACATAACCACACTTGGTTATTATATGTTATTTTGCTTACTTTGTTTGGGTGTAAAATAGCTGGAAATCTGAAAGTGAGAATAATTTTTTTTTTTTTTTTTTTCCCCACTTTATATTGTGCAAAGTTTAAAACCATACATTTGATAACTGAAATGATATGTTATCTAGACCTCCCATATTTTTTTTTTTTTTCCTAAGAAATTTTTTTAAAACATTGGAGGAACAGAGCATGTGATACTGGGTGTACTCCATTTTTGTTATGATTATCTGAGATTTTCTTTTGCTTAGAAATATCATCTTGCATTATAGTTTTGAATTACCTTGCATATTATTTCATCTTTTATATCTTGTCTTCTACTGAACAATATTTTCATTTTCAGCCCTCAAGTGGTTGAGGAACATAATTTTTCTATTTTATCTAGCCTTTTTTATGATAATTGAAGCTTGAAGAGCAGTATTTGTTTGGAATAGAATACTGGTTTTTTTTTAATTATTTGGAAACGGTGTCATAGTTTGACAGCTCTTTTGAATGATTCCAAACATCTGCATAACCTTGCACCACCAGTGAGAAAATAGTGGAATGACAGAGTTGCTCTTTAATGTAAAATCAAAGTATATCATTAAACATCCGTGCTGTTTTTTATTGTCTGTTGATCTATCCTGCACAGATTAGTTACTTTAGCTATTTTTTTAAATGCTTTCTTGCTAACCTACAAAAGATGGAATTTTTACTAAAAAAAGAAAGAAAGAAAATATCATTTGGAGTAATATTAGCCAATAAACAAAATTTTATAATTAATAAAATGATTTTAACTAATGTAAAAGATGTATGCTATTTATCTACTTTTATATGTAACTTATGAAAGTTCATTCTATAAACAGCTTGTTCCATTATACTTTAAATGTAATTGATATATTTTTAACTGAAAATGTATAATAATTTAAACTAACTTATAACAATTAAAATATGTTAAACATATTTAAATACTGTTATATACAGGGTGATCTTTTATAAGTGACAGTGTTGGGAGTGCCCTGTAGCGCTATCTAATAGCCGAAATGGCACCAAACTTGGTATTTAGACTAATCAAGACATGGGAAAAAGGATTCTGTGAAAATAAATTTAGTTCCGAAAATCTCCGCTGGGGTATTTTGTGGCGCTGCTGTAGCTTACAATAACGAGAATTAGCATAAAACATGGGTATCAAAGAAAAATGCAAATGTTGTGTGATGACAGCGCCAGTAATAGGGGCTATAAAAGCAAGTAGTAGACAGCTCTGACAAATAATCTCAGCTGAAGTAAATGAGCTCCAGTGGTCATGCCTCTCACGTTACTGGAACGTGCGTTACTGGTGAAGCTGTGTTACATGAATCAGTGTAATGCATCCGCAGCTCTTCGGGAATTTCGAACCAGAAAAAAATTATGAAAGGGGCCTTTATGGCTGAATGGTCTTAAGAAAATGATTAAGAAGTTCAAGGAAACGGGGTCACCGACCATTCATGCTGGGAGAGGACGTAAACCAGTATCAGAAGATGTAATAACTGATGTGGCAACTACAAATGTCAAAGGATCGCAGGAAACGATTGCTGGTACTAGCAGCACCCGGGGTGTAGCTCGACAATTAGACATGAATTATTCCACGGTATGGAGAGTTGCGGCTCGTTATCGAATTTTACCACTACAAAATCAGCCGCTTGCATGAACTGAAAGCTAGTGATTATGATAAGCGAGTGACATTCACTGTATCATTTCTTGCCAGGGTAGAAATTGATAATGCTTTCCCATGGCATATTCTGTGGGGAGATGAGTGCCATTTTTATCTCAATGGGTCCGTAAATACACAAAATAGCTGAATTTGGGCTTCTGAGCAGCACCACACCATGCATGAAATCCCATTAAATTCCCCAAAAGTCATTGTTTGGTGTGGTTTCACATCCGAATTCGTAATTGGGCCATTCATTTTTGAGACCATCACTCCGACAGGACCCCAAACATGCACCATAAATGAAGAAAGGTACCACGAAATGCTGCAAACGTTTGTTATTCCATAACTTCAGCAAAGAAACCGTCTTCAACAGACGATCTTTATGCAGGATAGTGCTCCACACATTAGTAATAAGGTAAAGCAACTGTTGCGCCAAAACTTCACTGATGATAGAGTCATAAGTCGCAGTTTTCAGTTGCATGCCCCTCGTTTCCCTGACCTCACGGCATGCGATTTTTGTCTCTGAGGTTATTTGAAATCTCAAGAGTGTATGTTGGTGGAGTATCAAATTTGTCTATTCTAAAGGACAACATAACAAAGACAGTGCGGAATATTCCTCGTGATATGTTACATACGGCTGTGGAGAACATTGTGCACAGAACGCACTGTGTTATTTCTGAGAACGGGGCTCACATTGAATGTGGTGTAATTCCTCACCGGGGAAGTTAATGTAGTAAATAAACATTAATAATTTAACTGTACGATTGTATGTCTTGATGTCCCGTGTCATGATTAGTCTAAATACCAAGTTTCGTGCCATTTCGGCTATTAGATCGCGCTACAGGGCACTACAAACACTGTCACTTTAAAAAAGATCATTCTATATTTAAAAAAAAACTTTTAATTTTGAATTTATGTTTGTGTATAATTACGATTTTTTTTTTTTTAATTTTACAATAAAAATGTTTTTTCATGAAATATTTTTATGTACAGTCAAAAGTCGTTAATCCGGACCTCAAAGCTACAAACTTTGTGTGCATGTGTCAATGTATAAAGCGTTCATGCATGTGTGTAGGCATTTACGCATGCACGTTTAATGTATAACGGACGGTATAAGCTAAACTAAAATTATCTAATTATCTATTTCAGTTAATGTTGCAGATTGTGTTGTTCTTTAATCTTTGAATTGGATTTGGATTATTTAATTATGGCAAAGCACACGAGGGCTATCTGCCTAAAGGGAGGGATGCCTTCATGGAGGACTTTCTAAGGGGAACTGACTCGTATACAAGTTACACATGGGGAAAACCACGAAAACGCCCATGCAGCCAGCCCGTTCGCGGGATTCGAACCTCAGACCGAACTACCAGTGTTCAGCGTCTTTACGCTCGGCCGCTTATCTTTGAATTGGATCCGGCTTATTATTTTTTGCAGGCTGTTAGAGCAATTTTTTAAAAGTAAGCTTGAACTTTCGATTATGTCAAAAAAAATTTCCGATTCTGGACCTGCCAAAGGATCTATCTACAAAGCGTAAACAAATAGATATTAAGTTTTTTTTTTTTTTTTTTTTTTTGTAAATTTTGATACTTTTTAGATCATAGTTGATCTTTATTTCATAAATTACGGTTTCATATTTTTAATTTTAAAATTTCTGCATGCCATCTTACCAGATTTAAATTGATGATCTATAATCCGGAATTGCCGAAGTCCAGACGAGTCCGGATTAAAGACTTTTGACTGTATTTTCTAACAAACTAATAATTTTTATAGTAAATTTCTGACAAAATAAAATTAATTTCCCCTTACTTAATTTTATGTTTGGTATCAGCATTTGTTTATTCCATTCATTACTCATACTAAGTTAAACACATTTATACACCTCTGCATTTTAGAATTTATCACAGATTTTGATTTCTGTCCCTATGATGATGGTATTTTAGCCACTGGTTCTCAAGATCAACATGTGAGTAGTGATTAAAAATATTATTTTTACTTCCAGTATTATAAAATATTCTTTTAAATTTTGGGTACTTCTTTATTACAGAAGTCATGATTATAAGCCTGCAGTGGTATTTAAAAGTTACACATTACTATACGAATTTTGCTATTAAGTTATCAAACTTTGGCAATTAATTGCATGTTTTGATAAGAAAGTACCAAATTTTGAGCATTATTATGTTTTATGTATAAATTTAGTTAATTTTAGAAATGTTACATTTTAAATGAGCATGTTATATTTTATGTCAAAAAAGAGTATTTTTTTTTTTTTTTTTCTTAAAAAGTTTTGATTGTAAGCACTAGTTATTTCAAGTTATTCTGTAATGTGATAAAAATATGTTTTCCAGTGTGTAAATGGAATGATTTTCCCCATTGTACAAAACATGATAGGTAATGTAATATGTTCTAACACAATTAAAAGTGCTTGATATTTTGGAAATAATGTTTTGTTTAATGAATCAGTATTTTAAGCATTTTATCTGGCTCAGCTGCTAAGTATTGCTAAATTGCCATTTCCTGTAGCATCTTTTTTATTTCCTTTCAGGAAGTGATACTAATAAAAAATTGTAGAATAGTTTATTGCCGAACATTTCAATTGATGTAAAGTGTTCTATAGATAATAGTAATTAAGAAAAATATTTTGATAGAGCTGCTGTAAGAATTTTTTCGTTCACTGAAGATTGCTGCATTTTTCTTTTAAGAGATAATTTGGGTTTTAAGTTGGGTGTAAAAGTAATGATATCTGTGCTATCAGTATCCATCAGAAGCTGAAATTTTAAGTGCATATTCTTTTGAGTTGACTAAAGTAAAAAAAAAAAAAAAAGTTTTCTTCATATGCTGGAGTGTGAACTCCCTTGTAGAAAGGAAAAATCTGATATAAAAGGGAAGAAATGATATTAAATGCAGTAGATGCATGTATGAGAATCCCTATGCCTAGATTTACTTCATGGATTACTCTAGAATATTTTTTTCAAAATTGTGTTCTATGGAACTTGGAGATTACTCAAGGGTCCATGAAACATAGGTAATTTTTTCATAATATTTCAGAAAGTATAGTTGATGCAAATGTTACAGTCTGATGTCTTGAATTCTGACAGTGTTATCAGAAAAGTTTTTGGTAACTGTGCTGGGGAATCACTTGAAATCCTGCTATCGATGACACCCTATCTCACTTCTTTACCGGTTAATACACATAATCTAACAAATCTAGATATGCAGGGAAATCCTCCTGTTTTAGAAATATAGGGGGATCCCATATACTTGTACAGAAAACTGTGCTGTGAATAGTCAAGATAATGATCACTTGTCGATATGTATCTTATAAAAAACAAATTGATTGAAGGTTTTTAATTTTTTGCTCATTGATAAACTTTATTAGTTATTATATCATTGCATCACACATATTCTTCATTAAGTTTAAATCATTAAGTCTAAAATGTAAAATATAATGAAATCCAACCAGGATAACAGACAAAAAATTATCCCCCAATTGTAAGCATGCTGTCACAAAATCTTGGTTACTAAATAATCATTCATTCAAAATACTGTGAGATGACATCACCAACCAGTATTTTTGACCTAAGGGATGAGGTTTCAAATTGAGAGGTTGTTTATTTTAAAGAAACTGGTGAATAAAATTGCCTATTTAAGTGACACTTTTACAAAGATCAATGAACATTAAAATTTAAAATATTAAGTACAGGGCATACAAATATATGTATTTACTGTGGGAAAAAAATCTTACTTTCAAGGAAAAAGAATGTGTACACTCCAATAATTTTGATTCCTTGCCAACAATAAAAGCTTTACAGATGAGGTAGTGTTGAAATATTGAAGACATTTATTGAAGAAATTTTTCATCACATGAAAGGTTTGAGTGAAGCTTTTAATCAGTATTTTCCAAATGAACAACAGATTAAATATCAAAATGAATTGTGGATTAAAAACCTATATATTGTAAAGGCACAAACTTCAACCATGTTAGCAAACGAATGCAAAAAACAGAACTACTCTTATGTGCACCCTTAGGTCGCCAATTTTCTCGCCAAAACACGCCGCCATATTACTACCTAAATTTTTTGTCTACATTTCAAATTTTAAGCCTAACATGTCTCCAAAAATGCGGTTTTCGCACATGCAAAACTCACGTTTTGAAGACACAATTTAAGCTAAAAATCGTAAAAAAATAAAAAAAATAAATAATAAAAAAAAAAAAAAATAGATAGCAAAAACTTAAAGTTTCTAACCAAAAATATTTGACAAGAATCTATGTACACAGCGATATGTTTTAACTTTAAAATCTACGAATTGCACATTCTAGACAGTGAAGGAATCTACGAACACCTCACTTCAGTAAATTAACATAACAATAAATTTCAAAGTATACCATGTGCACAGCATTCTGTTTAAACTTGAAAAAACATCTACGAATTGCACAATATAGGCATTGTGCTCGAAGCAACCAAATAAACTAAACTAAATTACAAACAATTCAAAAAACAACAATAACAACAAAAATTCATAGTAAAAAAACAATGAACATAACATTCTACAAAATAAAAACATTAAAATAAAATTCACTTACCATAATACATTCCTGAATAAAATTTCGCCAGTCACATAACATCTCTGAACAAAAGTGGCACGATTTTTTTATATCACATGTCTTTCTGAGATTCAAAATTTCAAAAGTAACGATTAAAACTTCTTCCAAAGTTAACTTACTACACCAAAACCACAATTCAAATCTTAAACTCCACTGACAGCCACATACTTTAACAGCAACCATTTAACTGCAAATCCAGGGGCCCACCAGCGGCCGAGCGGTAAAGTCGCTGAACACTGGTAGTTCGGTCCGAGGTTCAAATCCCGCGAACGGGCTGGCTGCATGGGTGTTTTCGTGGTTTTCCCCATGTGTAACGTGTATACGAGCCAGTTTCCCTTAGAAAGTCCTCCACGAAGGCATCCCTCCCCTTAGGCAGATAGCCCTTGCGTGCTTTGCCATAATTAAATACATCACCACCACACCACTTAACTGCAAATCCACACACGAAATATCAGAAATGCCCTTCTTCGTTCAAGTTCTCATAGCAGCTCCGCATTTTGGACTCCGTTTTAAAAATCCCACAGAAATTTCAAAAATACACTTCAATCCTCATAAACACACCCGTGAACAAAAGATTTGTTAACAACTCCAACATCATACCTTTGAATACTAAATTTACTTTCCACACAATCTAAAATATGCGACTCAAATCTTGCCACCACATCTATCATTGCAACATAGGCCATTTCAAAACAGGCATGGCACGAACCAACGAGAAATTAAATCACTCCAGCAGAAGAGTTTTCAGCGTCAACAGGGTTGCCATACAACATGCCATTATGCCAAAAACCAGCGCAGAACACATATCGTCACATTTGGTGAAATTAGGGCACATATAAGATCCCAAAAAGCTTTTATTTAAATGATATCTGATATATTGCCAGAAAAATTTAAATTAATGCCATTAGTGAAATTTTAGTGCAGTTTAAGGGATGAATAGCCTAACTTGTCAAAAAGGCCATGTTGGCCTTTTTCCCATTTGCAACTATTTGAAATGGTGTTCTCAGCTGTACGTGTTGATAAAAACTAAATATTGCAGCAGACTTGATGCCAAACAGGTCAAAAGCATTCAACTTTAATTCATAAAACCTAATATTAAGTACATCTGCAATAATAAAAAGTAATACCCATCATCTCATTAAAATTTACATTTAAAAGTCCTTTTTGAATATGTTATTTTAAGAACTTTCAGGTTAATTTTGAAATTACTTTTGAAGTAAATATTATGTGAAATAATTGTCATTTTTGCTGCAAATAATCCATTTACAGAATGGTGCCTAGCCATACTGTGCAAGCAAACCAGGGGTTCAACGATAAAAGTGAACATTAAAAAGAGTTCCACACATAAAAAAGATTAGAAGGAAGTGTTTATGTTTATACTGAATATATACTGATTATTTTTTAATCATCTGTAATATTGTAATGTTGTTTAAGTTTTAATTTATTATATTTTAAAATACTATCACTTTTATTCTCTTGTTGTTTATTGCTCCTGTTATCCTCCTTCCTTCTCATAGGTAAAACTGTGGCGAATCACTGATGAGAGCTTAAAAAGCAATATACCATGTAATCCTGAAGTTGATATATTATGTCAGTGTAAAGTAGAAGTATTGAAATTTCATCCACAAGCTGACTGCATTTTATCAGTAGCTGAGGACAACTGTATTCGCCTTTGGGATATTAATACAAAACAAAATATTTATGGTAATGTATCACTTGCAACTATTATTAACTTTTTACTTCCTCGTATGAAGTGAAGAAAGTATTGCAATTACGAAAAATTTCAGATATCATATTTCACAAAAATATCGATTTTGATTATTCCTGAATTCATTTAGACCCCCCCCCTTTTTTTTGCATCATGGCTGTATGTTTGTAAATAATAAAGGACTCTTTTTTTTTCAAAGTGAATTGTACAAGGGACATTTTTTTATGTATCAATGTATCTATCTCGCAGAACTTGAACGTGATTAGCCGCAGACTCTGAAATTTTGTATATGGGGCTGTTATAACATCGTATTGTCTACCTGCCCTTTTTATTTCAATCAGCAGTACCATATATATATATACATACACACACCACCCATATCCATCTTAAAAGTTTTACTTGGCCTTTATTTTCACAATCATTAGTCCTGTTTATATACTTTCAATTACAGAAGTGTTTTAAATGAGGAAAATATTAATGTTTGACAATGCTAAATTAAAAAAATAATACAGTCAAAAGTCTTTAATTCGGACTCGTCGGGACTTCGGCAATTCCGGATTAACAGTTTTTCCGGATTATAGATCATCAATTTAAATCTGGTAAGATGGCATGCAGTTGTTTACTTTATTAAATATTTCTTTCAATGCGCGCATGCATAAAGCATACATTACGCATAGTCGTAATTAGAAAATTGCAACCAGAAAACTATTTGATGTGTAGTCATGATATTTATAATGACGAGGAATTTGATTTAGATCATATCAAAGACAGAGTACATCAAGATGAAATACTACATTTAGTAAAGAATTATAAGCCGAATAGAATAAAAACATCTGCCCTGGAGATAAGGGTAGTGCTGACAGATCACCTTCCAGTTCATTGTGTGCCGCGACGTTTCCACCCACACCCGCAGAGCAGCGTGAAATTGATAAACAGATTTCGGAATGGTTAGAAAAAAAGGATAAGCCTTTAGCCATTTTTCGCAGCAATTCCACTTTTCGTTTGAGGGACATAGAAACATGCTTTCGCTTTCTAAATCCTTTGGCAGCTCCAGAATCGGAAATTCTTTTTGACATAATCGAAAGTTCAAGCTTACTTTTATAAAATTGCTCTAACAACCTGCAAAAAATAATGAGCCGGATCCAATTCGAAGATAAGAAATAACGCAATCAGCAACATTAACTGAAATAGATAATTAGATCATTTTAGCTTAGCTTATACCGTCCGTTATAATTAAAAGTGCATGTGTAAAAGTATCATGCGCATGTGTAAACACATTATGCATTTACGCATGCACTGAAAGTGTGTAGCTTTGAGGTCCGGATTATAGATCATTCCGGATTAATGACTTTTGACTGTAATAATAACTTTTGACAAAAAACATGATCCAACTTTTAATGTATCTCCTGGTTTGCTGTACTTATATTTGGGAAAATTTTATACTCGTTATGAAAAAATAAAGGTAGTAGAAGTTTGACTCCCATATGATAAAATTGGCTGGGATATTTAATTTCAAAATTTACAATTTTTAATGTCACTTTCAACTTGCCTTGAGGGATTGGTCATTCAAGTTAGAGCAATTTGATAAATGCAGACTGTTAAATTTTATATGAACTTATTTCTAATAAACATTTTACAGTCTTTAAGGATGTGTTTAATGGGCCCATGATAGTTATTATACCATTTTATGAAACCAAAAAAAAAAAAAAAAAAAAAAAAAAAAAAAAAAAAAAAAACTGATATGGACACCTTATAACTTCTTAGTATGGCTTATTAAATTATACACTTTATTTGTTGCATTTTATTTAAACTTATTTCATCAAGTTATACTTTTAAATTTTAATTTATAAAATTTCACTTACTTAACACATTGTTTTGCTTTTGTATATTGTTATATTGCTTTATCCAATTAAATTTACAATGTCATGATTATTACATTAGTAGTAATTTGCATCTAGGAGTATATCTTTTGCCAAATTCTTACAACGAGCCTTAATAGTGCTTCTTTTGCATTACATACTAAGCCACACAAGATATCAATACTTAAATTGTACGAGCAGAGTACTTAAATTGCACCCAGCCCTGCCCAATTAAACATCCAAAAAATGGTCTTTGTGACTAAAGAGTCTGTTCTGAGCTAGAGCAGTGCATAATACCAGATTAATATTGCCTTCCAAGTATAGCCAAAATGAAATTTCTTTACCAATTTTTTTTCAAAAACACAGTTTTAGAAATTTATGCTAATTCTAATCAGTACATAAATTCCATTACTTTTGTTCTAATTTTATGCTTAGGTTTGGAATTGCAATTAATGCTTTTCTAGAAATGTAAAGTGTATTTTACAGAGTGTATTTATGCTTCTTTAAAAATGTAAAGTGTATATATTTCAGAATGTAAAATATGTATTACAAACAGTACTAAATAGCGTAAACAATACTTAAAAGAATTCGATTCTTTACGAAATTTGAGTATCTGATGTCATTAAAAAGATATTAAAATAGTATGTAATTTCATAAAAATAACTTTTTAATTTAATAACTTTTTAATTTTTAACATATAATTTGTAGGTTGCTATTGATAGCTGGAGCTAAAGTCCTACAGTTAGTTGTCGCTACACCTCAACAACTCACAAATACAGGAAAAGATTTAGAATAATCTTTTTATTTAAGTCGAAAATTGAACATAAAAGCACATATTGTGTTACAGAAGAACCATCACTTGTGGCTATTCAAATTAAGCAATAACAAACAATTAAATTCAACTGCAGAATGTAGTCAAAGATTACATATTCAGTAGACTAAGAAATAAGCTGGTTCAGTTATTTTATTGGCAGATATGTGTAAAGCATCAACTAGCAAGAATGCTAAAGACAGAATATCTTTTTTGAATATAGCTGAAGAAAAACTAACAGTAGATGCAATTGTCAGAGGCTCTCTGCTTCTAAGATTCAAAACTATTAGCTTAAATGCAATCAAAGCTAAGTTGCATTCTGGTGAGGAACACAGGAAGAAGTTATAGAAAAGATGAAAGTCATAGCATTTTGTTAATTGATGTAAGAACATTATAAATTAAGAGAAGGATTTTGAGCTCTGCCATGGTTTTAAGTGTTAAATTTATATTATATATGCCTACTTTCCTGCATTTAAAAACAAAAAATACAAATAGTATGGAAGTTACTTTTATAAAGTTTCTTCTTGAATGTCAATAATCCATTTTTTAAAAAGTGAGGCTATCAAATGTAAAGCAAAAAACACAATGTTATTTCCTAAAACTTTGTGAGTCTATCTTTTGCCACATTGTGTTGTTATTTCCTAAAACTTTTTGAATATCTATCTTTTGCCACATTGTGTTGTAGATTCCATCATATGCCAATATGTGTTCAGTGGGTTGTTGATGTCATTATCATGATAGTAGCCCATAACAAACCTATATGTGCTAGTGCACAGTCCATGATGCAAAAATCCCATTCTGTGGCATCTCGTAATACTCTATGGCATTACATAAGAGAAAAATGGGTGGTACACAAAGAAACAAAGTATTTTTAACTATTAAATTCAAAACTTAAATACTCGAGCATTCTGTTTAAATTTTTCTCTAACAATCATAAATTTATGTGATTCTGAGCTTTGTTCAAGGTCAATAGCCTCTCATGGACATTTGCAAAATTATTTGGCTTTATTTTCACAAATATTCTTTTAGCCGTAGACATAACAAAATTTGTCATAAATGATATTTTTAAAAGGAGTAATAAAAAATGGGTGTTGTGTTTAATAGGAAATAAAAATTATTTCCTATGGAAAGTTAATAGTATCCAATTTCTTATTTATTTATTTATTTTTTTAGTTGACCGATTTATTAGCATGTCTGCACTTGATGCTGCCACCTTTTCTGGGCTCATATTGCTGTATTTTCAATTAAAATAATTTTTTTCTACTTTGATTTGCTGTCTCTAACAGCAGGTAGTTTGTCTTTTGCTTTTATTTCCTACTTTTGTATGCAATTTGAGAATATCATCCTTTGTTTTTGAAGAACTCGCAATAAACTGAGTATTTAAATATTTGAGAAAAAACAACAAAGCAAACCTAGATTTTCAAAATGGAAAAATGGCTAGGATTGACTAAGCAGAAAAGTGATGATTCCCAGGGAATGGATCCAGCACAATTTACTAGCACTAAGAATATTGTAAAGAAAAGAAAAATTGTTTGTAGAAAATATAATGAAAGTTATTTATCATTTAGGTTTTTTTTTTTTTTTTTTTTTTTTTTTTTTTTTTTTTTGAATGGAGATGAAATGGACCCTGAAATGGTGAGCTATTATCTAATCAAAGTATGAAACTGTCATTTCTTAAGACATATTAAATCTAAGCATGCCAATTCAAAGAAAAAACCTGAAGAATATTTTGAGAAGGAATTATCGGAGTTCAAAAATAGTAAACAAGTAATGGAAAGTTTTGTTACTTCAAGTGAAAGAGCTTTGGAAGTTAGTTACATAGTTTTTATGAATTGCTAATTTTTCATGTACTTCTGCTTCAAAATAACCTAATGACTCTATATAGTAAGCCTAAGAATTGGAAAGACTAGGTAGGCTCACACAGTTGGAGAAAATCTTATATTACAAGTAGTTAAAGATATCATTTTAACATTATTCAACTAAAAAGCAGCTAATGAACTTATTAATATTCAGTTATCAAATGATACAGTAAATAGACTAATTCATGAAATGGCAAATTCCATAAAAGAGACATTATTCAAAAAATAAAACACAGTGAGTATTTTGCATGCCAATTGGATGAAAGTACTGAATGAATTTTGTTCAATTATTAGTTTGCATACATGTTGAAAAAGGTAAACGAATTGCTGAAGAGTATTTATTTTGTGAATCTCATTATGATAGAGCAACTAAAAATGAAATTTTCAAAGTACTAGAGTCTCGCAAACTCGACTCCTGATATGTTGACATTCCATATAACTCAACAACTTTTTAGGAACTTTTTTAAGATATCTCTAGGCCAAACATAGCATATATTACATACTGTACATATAATTATTTATGTATACATATGTTTTTCCTGTTCTGTTCAAAAGATTTGAGGGGTTTTTTTTCCTGTAATTTTTTATGCTTTTGCATTGTGCCATTAATTCTTCGAACTGCCTAACAAATTTCAAAATATGTTGTACTACTTACCAATGCTGTTTACTTCTTTGGAATTAGTTTTAATAACTTCTTTGGAGAGACAATCTACCATCCCACGATATTTTTCTACCGAGAACTATTAATAATTTTTCTTCATTTTGTATGTAAGTTTTTTACTGAATTCTTATGGTATTTCCTCTTTTTATAACTCCTATTGTGCTAGAATTTGACATAAAAAATCAACATTAATTTAACTGTATGCTATGCTTTTCCGTGTCCAATATTGTGCTACAAATGTCTAAAATAATTTACAGTTAAATATCAAGAGTTCTGAAAAACCCACCCGTTATTCTGTAAAACTCGACAGTCTCTCTGTCCACATTATGTCGAGTATGCAGGACTCTACTGTAATTGGCAATTTTATGAGAATGATATTCCTTGGAATAAGTGCATTGCCATATGCAGTTACAGAGCTCAGGTTTTAACAGAAAAATATTCTGGTGTTATTTCTCAAAAAAAGAAAGTTGCACCTGAAGCTAAATTTATTCACTGCTCTATTCATCGTGAAGCTTTAGTTGCCAAAAACAATCCCCGAAATCCTGAAAATCATTCTGAATCAAGCTGTGAAAATTGTTAATTTTATTAAACGACGAGCTTTAAATTCAAGAATATTTATGATTTTATGCTAAGGGATGGGCAGTGAACATGGTTTTTCAGAGGCAAGGTTTTAAATTGTCTTTTTGAACTTTGGTCAGAAATTCAAATTTTTCTGTGCAATTAAAAATTTGAATGGCAAAAATGTTTATTTAGTGAATTATGGTTGATGCGTTTAGTATATTTAGCTGATATTTTTGGTAATTTAAATGAACTAAATTTAGGATTACGAGAACAAAGTGCTAAGAATGTAATGATAAAAAAACTTGAACTAATAATCAAAGAACTGGATAATAATATTTTAAGCTTTTTACCACTTTTTGAAATTTTTGTAATTGAAAATAATTTGAAAATAAAATAAGAATTAGTATCAAACATTAAAAATCATTGTTTTTCATTGATAAGTAATTTCAATGTGTATTTTCCCAAGAATTATGAAAAAGAAAATTGAATCAGAAATCCATTTTATACAAATGTATATGAAACTTTATCTCGTGAAGAAAAAGAACAATTGATAGAAATTTTGTGTGATCAAATTCTATCTGAAGATTTCAAAAATTCCACTTGTTAAATTTTGGGTGAGCCGAAAAAAGAATTTAAAGGCATTTCAGATGAAGCTTTTAAATTTTTATTGCCTTTCTGTGCAATCTATCTGTGTGAGCAAGGATTTGCTTCCATTGTTATATTTGAAAAATAAATACACAATGAAATTAAAAGTGAATCCTAATTTACGGTTAAAACTAAGTGAAATAAGACCAGACATAAATTGACCACTCTTAAACAGGCCCAAAATCCACACTAAGTTTTAGAATTAAAGTACTAAAGCTTAAAGTAAAATGGTAACCAATTTGTAATTTTTTTATGTGTGCATATTTAATACAAACAGCCAATAAGTTGTGCAAATAGCAATATGTAAGGGGGATATGTAAGATATAACAAAATACAATGGCTGCTTAAAGAATGATTAATGACCTCAAAATTAACTATTCTAGATTTTATGTTCTTCCTCCTAAATTGATCTGTTCTCCCAAATTCGAGATCTTTCCAAGTTACATAACAACCTAAAATTAACCAAGCACAGCTTAGAGTACTTTCTGCATCTACTAGGTATAAATACTGCTCGCAAGTAATTATGTCATCTCTTTTCCTAGCTTCAACCACTGTGAAAAATCTCCCTGCTGCTATGCTTACTCATCTAAGATAGTACCGCCTTTTTTAACCTGTGCATATAGGAAATTAATGTAGTTGTTTATGATCTAGAAATATTTTATCTATTAAGAAATGATTAGTATGAGTGAAAATAAAGATTGGGAATTCTTCAAATTCATTTGCGTCAGCGTCATCTTTCCACTTGACTATCAAAAGCTCCTAAACATCCATCTACCTAACTGCACCTCGAAAATACAACATATATATTAATATTTTTATTGAGAAATTGAAAAATAATCATTATAAGATGTAGTGGTGGTAGTAAAGTTTTCAATTTTTGTTTTAGATGGTATGTGTTAGTCAAAAGGTTGAGAACTACTGCTCTATGGGATTAAGTTTGCGGGGATTAGGAGGCCAATCCAAAAGGTGTTCGTCCAACCAGTCATCATTACCCTTGATTATGCTGAAAATTGTCATCCTGGAATATGCTAGAAGTATTTGAATGGAAGTATTGTATCATGGGATGTACATAATCACCTAATAGACTTGCATGCACAGAGTATGTCACACTGGAATCCATGCCAGTAGAAGTGCCTGTACATGCCAGTAGAAGTACCTGTACCTATCAATGGCCAAGTTATAAAATTGCTAAATACTGATATTTTTTCCAGCAAGAGAGTTGACTACATGTAAATTGTAATGGTTTTCCTCATTTATCATGTGAATTCAAGTCAGTTTCTCATAAAAAGCAACCCTGCCCTTAGGCAAATGGCCCTTGTATATTTCTCTGCAATCACAACATTCAGCTTCCTCTGTAATTCACAACATTCAGCTTCCTGTGTAATTCACAACATTCAGCTTCCTCTGTAATTCACAACATTCAGCTTCCTCTGTAAGTTTATAAGATTCTAAGTACAGCCTTATTGTCACCAAACATACATATACATCCTCTAACAATAGAATGTGCATAAAGGATATCTCACAGCCATCCACAATCCAGCTCTCAAATTCATAGCAGCAGAAGCATTCCATACAGCCAATCCCACATTTTATATGGCATGCATCAGACTTAAAAATGTCTCTAGCTATGTATTGTTGATGTATGGTGGGATATAACAAAACTTAGAGTAATGCTTTTTTTAAAAAAAAAAACCTTCATCAGTTCAATTAGCACATATTTCTGTGCTCAAGTGAGTTGAAAATGATACCTTCTTAAGAGTGGGTGGGAAGGAAAACATCAGTATAACTCATGCTCATTAAAATAAGTTTTATAATCATATAGAATCTAGATGCTGTGCATCCATAGTTGTATAATGCTGGCATAAATGCCGATTGTCACATTGCGCTTTTTTAGCTTTTTTATTGATTTACTTTATAGTGCATATTTCCATCAGAATTGGATTGCCATTAATCAAAATAAGCGCATTTTTCGAGCATCAAGAAAAGGGGGCACTACAGAAAGGTGCTTAGGAACTTAAGAAAGGGGGTGCACAAAAATTTCCCATTCTCTGTTTCGCCACAAAATGTACAGTGTAGCCAAACTCAGATTGAAGAAGAAATAGGGGAAATACAGGTAAAAGTGTATGTAAGAGCACCAAAATCTCAAGTGCTTAGGACCTCTAAGTCTTGATCTGGCTCTGCTTTCACCCTTACAGTTATGCCTATAGCTTGCCATTTATCCATTTCTAGTGACTCCTTGTAAAACTTAGAATAGGTACACTGCGCAAAAAAAAAATCTGAAAGGTTTCAAATTTAAAATTACGTCTAAAATGGCGTTTTTTTTTTTTTTTTTTTTACGTTTTGTGTGTTATCTTTGTTTATTAAATATCACATTCTTTGCACTTAAACTATAAAATTCAATTCAATGGCAAAGTCGCAAAATAATTTGGATTTCCGATACACAATTCCGTGGGCTGGAGATAAGTCATTGGTTTTTTTATTCAAAAATTCATTAAAGTTTTACAAAATATGAAATCGATCATAAAACAAATTCCAAATTTGATCTTCCACATGCCCATGTTTGTAGGAGAATTACGTCATTCAAAATTCGATGGCTCTATGTATCGTAGTTTTATCACAATGCGAGAAATATACATACATTTATGCAGATTTTTCATTATTTAATTTCTTCAAACGTAATGCAGGACTCTAACATTTGGTGGCAACAGTTTCAAAAGTGAAACGGGCATTTATAGTGACTCAATGCAAAATCACAAAACAAAAACAATAGTCCTTCAAGGACAAAACTCCTTTGGACTAAAAAAAGGGGGGGGAGACAGTTCTATATCTTCTGTTCTACTGGGCCGATTGACGAAATTCAGCTTGCATTTTTCATGTCTCAAAAGCTCGACTTAGACTATGTATTAGATTTATGTATAGCATTGTTCTAATATACCTATTTTGACACAAAATCGGACTTTTTCTGAAATAACATAACAATTTTTTCCCATATTCCCATTCTACGACTCAAATTACGCCAAACTACCAAGTTTTGTAAAAATTGCACGAGTAGTTTTTAAAAAATTAGCTCTCAACATTTTAGCCCCTCAATGTTAATTTAGTTTGGTGTATATTTATTAATCTCTCTTATTGTAATCGCGAAAAGATACAGGCATATTTCAACGAAAATATCCATTTTTACCGCTATCGAATGCAATTTAACAATGTTTTTGCATGATATTTGTACGTAAGGACAGAATAAAATACTCTTTTCCTCCAAAAAAATTATAAAACTGCTTTAACCCATCAACGAGCCCGCCTCTCGGAACAAAATGCTTTGAAAACGTCCGCATTGTCAAACAACAAACCCCTCCAAAAAATCGCTTTTGTTTTCTGAAATCGCTCTAAGATGGCCCAGCCTAAGGCAGTATGTTTGCTTCCCCTTAGTTTGATGGATAAGCCATAAAATTGCCTCCCCGGTATTGAATGGCAAGAAGTAGTTGTTGCGTTTCGTTTCCTCTCCCTCCTCTTTCTTTGTACTAGTAGCCTGTAGACTTGTTTCTTTTAACATGTGGCGGCCGAATTTTCCGAAATCTTTTTAGAATTTTAACTTCCAAGCTTGTAAATTTTCAATTATTCGACATGTTTTATTGGGCACTATTTTAAGAAAGATCATTATTTATTTTGTTACACAATTTTTTTAATATTTACTTATCTATTTTATTTAGTTTTAGTAGGCCAATTTATTTTTGGAAATTAAATTTTAATCCATTCTTTTACCGACTCAGTTTTCATCACATTATAAGTCCATATATATTTACGATGAGAGTACAATATTTATCAGGAATTTTTGGAAAATTTGGCATATGTATTTATATTTTAGCATTGAATTTTTTCCACAAGTTGTTCGTTAACACTCGAGCTCATCCTCGTAAACGCTTGATCTAGCATTTTATTGGCAAGCAATAATCTTCCTAATATTTTTCGGGATTTTATAGCAATTTCTAGAATTTTGGCGGTTTTCTACAAATATTTTGGTAAGTTTAGCTATTATACAGTTGCTACTAATGTGGAATTTAAAGCCAAAAATGTATTCCTTCATTGATTTGAGAGATCGCATTTCAAATTTAAACAGAAGTTTAAATGAATTTGATACAATCTTATCACAGACTAGAAGAATTATTTCTCTGTGTTGGATGGATTTTTCTCACTTTTCTGCATTTGATAGATTAAATGCATAAAGCAGACATGCACAAATAGAATTTAAGTAAATTTATTTAAATAAATTTCTATTTTCATTTAAAATTTGTCATTATTAGCACCTCTCGCAGTTTTATGCAATCATAGGATTTTCCGAATTCTATTAGGTCGTTAACATAATTTCAAGGCTGAATAGAAAAGTGATAATATGGAAAGACTATGTTTTAAGTACCAATAGCCAAGTATTTGTAATTAAATAAAAATAAATATTGAATACCAGCTGCTTTTTTATTTATTTTTAGTCATATAACAAAAGATAAACAAGAATACTATTACATCTAAGAATTATTTAGTAAACTATTTTGCTAATGTTATATGAATGAGGAAACACGGTAAAAAATGTTTTAATGATTGAATTCACCGTTAAAAATCAAACAAACCCCAAAATTCCTTTTTCCCAAAACTTCGTAAAATGTTTTGATTAAATATGATTTGAATGAGTTTTCCAATTCTGTTTTGAGTTATATAAATGAGGATATAAATATTATTAAATTAGGATATAAATATTAGAATATAAATTATTATTAGTAATAATTTTTGTATTATAACGTAGAAGAATATCGTTTACCGTTAAAAATTATATCTAAAAGAATTAAATTTTGTAAAAGAATAAAAAATATAATTAACTGTTCCATTTTGTCCTCTATGCATCTATTTATATAAAAAAGGAATCTGGCTAGGGAATTTACGACTTGTATATGAACTAAAAATTGGTATCTTGACAAAACTTGTCAGAGCATAAAAAGCGTATATTCTGTGATATTAGTATATTAATCATACTTCTGTATCCGTAAATGCAGTTTATAATTACCAGCATAAGTATCATAATGGATTTTATTAAAACAAAGAAAACTGAATGCATGATCCTAGCATTATCAAAGTACTGCTCTTTATCCCGTTAAGTATTGCTTGGGTAGTAACCAACACGAGTTTTATTTTTGAAATATTATTCCAAATAAAACAGGAAGCGTTAAACTATATGCATTTTAAACAGTTTTACTTTTTTATATGCATACAAATGTTAAGTAGCTTTAAATTGTACTTCACTTCAGAAACTTCTGCGGTATTATTTTTAGAACAGATCAAGGACTTTAAAGAACAAGTACATTTTAGTAATATACAACGTTAATGATATAGTTCAAATGTTATTGAACAGCTGTACGATTTGTAACTGGCACTGGAAGAAGCAAAATTTATCTACAACTTTCCCTTTCTTCTCAAATTCATCTGATTAGCAAGGATTGAATAGATAATTGTAAACGTCTTTGCTAAAAGTAATAATAATCGGGAAGATCCCTTTCTACCCCTACCTCCTGGGAAAAGAAAACGACTTGGAAGGGAACCTGACCTCCGCAGGCTATCTGACACTAAAGACTCCAAAGATTATTTCTATGATGATATCAATAGAGTCTTTTCTAGTCAATAGAGTTTTTTCATTGTAGAAATACTCATTATCTAGAGCTATCTTTTTTTTCTAGCCATTGTAAGCTACAGATATAGTGGGAAAAAATTCTACATAATTTAATTTTAATTTAATACATTTTACATAATTTTCGGATAATTACATTTTACGTTAAATAATTTTAGATTTTGATTAACGCAATCGATGAATATGGCAGAATAACAGTTTGTTGGGAACGAACATTGTAAATTTCAACGTTTTTTAAGTAAAGTTTTCAAGTATTTTAAACCAAACCAAAGATTATTAAATTAGTCTTATAATGTTTACTGTTTGGTTTTCAGTGTTCTGAATTTGCATTTTAAAAACATAATTTCAATAATCTTTCTTTACGCCAGTCGCTTTTAAAATGTTTACCTATGTAAACACTTACTAATGTTTAATGTAGCAACTTTGTATGTACTTAACGAAAGACTTAGAGGAATTTATAAAGAAAACTAGTTCACATGGAAAAAATCACGAAATCTTCCCTACAGCCAACATATTGACCAGAAACCAAAGCCAGGTCAAAATACTTATGATCATCTCTTTTATCCACATAGCCATTCGTAAACTTTTCAAACTTATACTTGTTCTTATTGCAGTTATAAACAGAAATGTGAACACTCAGATACTGCGCTTGTTAAAGTTACCTCGTTAAAGTTACTTGCTCGTAGTACAGTCTGCGGCTGATTCTATATTTGCCGAGGTGTTTTCGAAAAAAACTTGAAAGATAATAAACTATGTTACCTGCTGAGTAATCGAAATATTATATATTTGTTTATTGAAACTGAAAATCTTATAATTTTCTATAAAACTGCAATGGAATTATTGCATTGAGTAATCTTCAGTGTGATGTAATTAGTGTCCTAAATGTAAAAGTATGTAAAAATCAAATTGGGAATTACAGCAAATCAGTCCATAGAAATATGCTATGCCTGTATTAATCTAGTAGCAATCAATTATTCATGAATATTATAGTATGCATGCCATATAACAATTTGTCAGCAGTACAGGAAACAATTTTGATATGTGTGCCTTTTCTTTTAACATAGTTTTTCTTCCTCCAGCTTTCACTTATTTATTTCTTAAAAAATATCTCCACTAAAATCAGAGTGATATTATCAACGATTTTTCTTTATTATATAAATATAAAATTTATTCTTTATTATATAAATAATTGAAATGCTTAAATTTGACATTCTAATAAATATTTTATAGTAACTCTCAGAAAAATTTAACTTCTTTTAAAATGTATGAAAATGAATTAAATCGTGTATTTTTTCCAGTCTTAATGATAATAAAATTTTAGAATCATCAGTTATATATCCGTATTGATTATGAGAAATTATCTCATTCTTCTTTGAGCTAGAAATTGCTCAAAGGAGCTTCTTCCAGCTAGAATTTGAACTCGGGGTGTAAGTGGTAGTAGATCGGACTATCAGTCAGAATGCCTGTGGTTCGTATTCCGCTGATAGGATAACGGATTTTTCGTTTTCCCCCCCCCCTCGTAAAAACACTATGTCTCTCCAATGGCATTCCAACGAAAACATGTCAGACGATAATTCGTTAACACATGAATTATTCCGACAGTGCCTCATGCTTCTTCTCTCGCCCTTTAAATGAAAACAAATAATAAGGAATTATGCCAATCTCACTATCTTGTTATAAATGGAAGTCCTTCCAGCTAGAATTTGGAAGACCTCCTTATTAGAAGCATAATGAGGGCACTGCTGAATTTTTGAATTTCTTTCTTCGAAAAAAATCCGATGTCTCTGCATGGAATCTTTCTGTTTGTGCAGCATTCGAAATTATTCTGCTTTCGCAAATTTTTCAAATTTACTTTTTCTCGTATCGTTTTTCCATTTGTCGTAAATTGATAGGTGAAACAATGCAGATTTCTCTCTATTTTCTCAAGTTTTCGTATCTGCAGAAAAATATACTGTCGCATTTAAAATTGGTTTTAATGCTGAAAATGGATTTGATTTGTTTGATTCTATTTTTCCTTTTTCTTCCTTTAAAGATTTATTTTTCTTCCATATATTTATTTATTTGTTACATTTTAATCTAATAGTCTCCCAAAAACTAAAGCGATAAAAAAGTTCTTTGATTCCAAGATAAAAGAAACTTTTATTATGCTTTGAATTTCTTCAGCAATCTTTCACCAGTAGGATTTATTTTCTTCTTTCACCTACTGATACTATGTAATTCTACATTTGTAATACATCTGATTATGTATGTGCGTGAGTGTGTCTAATGGTTTAATTGATATATATATGTCATCAATGATATATATATACATAATCAATTGTTTCAAAAGAATAAATTGAGTTTAATTAAAAAAATTAAATTTAAATACATATTTAATTAAATATTCTTTGCGCCATTGCTGCAATTTTTAAAAAATTTAATTTTTTTTTTAAGAAAAAGTTTAATTCTTGACTTTGCTTGCTTGTTTCTCAGAACACTTAATTGGTATTTTCCTTTTTGGGCTTTAGTTCTTAAATGTTTATACTTAAATGTTGGTTTCTAGGGGTGCCACTTTGTTGGAATTACTTTTGGTTTTGACTTTTACCCTTGCCTGCATGAATGATGAAACACGAATTGAATGATTGGGGAGTTAGGTTTGGAGGCAACTTCCCCTTGATAAGTCTGTCTCCTGCCTACTCTGCAATCATTCACATATGCATTTTTTTAGAAAATTGTTTAATTTAATTTTAATTTATTAAATTAGTGGATTTATTTTCATGGATGGGTTTTGCACTTGGTTTGCTTGTGCTTCTGAATTTGAATGATATTGTGGATTGGTTCGAGAGTTAGGTCTTTTACATGTTTGCATATTTTTAAATTATTTTGGCTTTTTTCCTTTTTTTAGAATTTAAATTTGCTTTTCTACTTTTTTACTTTTATACGTATTTGTTTAGAATTTAAATTTGTTTAAATTTAAATAAAAATATACATAATCAATGATATATATATGCATTCATATTTTAACATATGTATATATTAGAATGCATATATATATATATATATATATATATATATATATATTGCATTTTATAATTTCATTACACAAAAATTGTATACCTTAGAGAGTATATCTTTTATAGTAGATTTTGGGAATGCTTGAATTTTGAGTGAAAAGGAAAGTCAAGATTTCTACTACTTTCCCCCGTTCAGTGCTTTCTCTTTTACTAAGGAATTAACATCATAGGAGGGCTGTTTTCGCCCAAAGGTTCAGCCTTTGTGGGAATGGTTAGGGGAAACCAGAAAAGCAAGAAATAATTTTTCATTCATGAATTGACATCTTCAAGAAGCATTGACTCTCAATGAGTAGAAGACAAACATCTGGGAAGATGTATTTAAGCATAAAATGGTTTTCGAATCCAAATAACATTAATTTATAGAAATTTTTATGGATACAATATATAATTTTGAGATAAAAGTATAAAAGTAAGTAAAAGAGGGCGATGTAGGGTGATTTCACTATTCGAGTATTCGATACACTATTCCACTATGTTAGAGTAAGGCCTCAAACTATGTTTGAGTAAGTCGGCCTTACTCTAACATAGTCGAATAACATACACTTTAGTCCCTGTGTTTAGATTTGCTAACTTAACTAAAGCACACGATATCTATCTACCAAGATAGAGATAGTCTACTTCTGACGAGCGTTCTAAGAAACACTTACACGCATTTAGTTTACATGTTGAGAAAAATCATAAAAATTCCATGCAGTTGATCTATTTTGTCGTTGAAAATAGAAGCCAAGAAGAATTGATAGTGTTCTCTGGCTTCAGGCAACTACGAGGGCCATCCAGGAAGTAGATTACGTTTCCGTCTGTGTCCGCTAGGGGCGGGGCTAGCGCGGCCATCTTGGGGTCAGAGCGTTGCGCAGCTCAGTCTGCATCTAGCCGTGCTAGTGAGAGGTTCGTGCTGTGCTCCGTTCAGATACTGTGACGGTTTGAAATGTCTGCGTTAATTGAAAATCCCGCGAGCTGCGAGGTGCGCTCAGTAACAAGGTTTCTGACTGCAAAAAACTGTAAACCGATAGAAATCTATCGGCAGCTTCGTGAAGTGTATGGGGACAACATTATCACTGAAGGTGGAGTGCGTCAGTGGGTCATAAGATTTCAAAATGGCCTAACCAATGTTCACGACGAAGATCGAAGTGGGAAGTGGGAGACCCAGCATAGTGACCGCCGAACTTCTCGAAAAAGTCGATGCTAAAGTCCGTGAAAATCGAAATTTCACAATAACGGAACTTTCTTTGAGTTTTCCACAAATTTCGCGAAGTTTGTTGCACGAAATCATCAGCGAAAAGCTTGGTTACCACAAGTTTTGTGCAAGATGGAAGGCAAGAAGAGGTAACGAAGTGGTTGAAGGCGCAGGCGGCCGAATTTTTCGACGAAGGAATTTCCAAGCTCGTACATCGCTACGATAAATGCCTTAATTTGTATGGTGACTATGTAGAAAAGTAGTATTTGAGTGTGGCTTTCATCTGTATATAATAAAATTTGTTTCCTATACTTTGTTTATTTTTTTATTCCAAAACGTAATCTACTTTCTGGATAGCCCTCGTATATTTCTCACTTTGAATTTGGAACTAGAAATATAATTACAAATGTCTCTACTAGGGGAGATCAAAATTCATTATTTTTTCACACATGTAAAATCTGGTTAAATATGTTTCTCGTTTATAAATTACAGAAGTTTTTTCAATAATTCCTGATATTTTAAAGGAAACTTTTGATGTATTTGTTTCCTGTAACAGGTCTAAATAATTGTTCATTAAAGCCACACTAATTTTAACGATCTGAAAATTAATAAATGAGTTGAACTCTTTCATAATTATAATAAAAAACTTAATTTGGGTTTAAGATTACCTCAGAAGTGAATTTTTTTAATTTCTTAATTTAGATGCCTTACAGTCCAGCAGTTATTTCCCCTATTAAACTATGGCCATATTAGTGGCCTTTAAATACTGGTAGTTCGACTTAGATTTACACCCTGATGAACAAATACGATGGCTGAATGGTATTTTTCCATGTTTTTTCCTATGTATAACGTGAATATGAGACTTTTCTCGTTAAAAAGTGCTCTACCAAGGCATCTGTTTCCTTAAAAACGGATAGTCCTCATGTGTTTGCTGTATTCAAGTAATCCTAACCTTCAAACTACAGCACCTGTCACACTAAATCAAGAAAAAAGGTTTCTAAACAAGATTTGTAATCGGTTTGCGGGCCCCAGTGGCCAAGCGCTAAAACCGCTGAGTACTGGTAATCCTAGATAAGTTCAAATCCTGGTGAACACACTTGTTCGGTGAAAGTTTTCTACATTCAGTGTGAAGGAAATCTAGTTTTCCTTAGAAAGTCCTTCCTGATAGTTTCCGTCCTCTTGCGCAGATGCCAATTCCATTAAATTTTCTGCATTAAACACAATTGTAATTCTTTCTTTTTAAAGAAATCTCAGGGGAAATAATTGTAAACATCAGATTCAGTGCAATTATGAATTATTATTTTAAAGTAGTTAACATTTTGAGTGGGAAAAGCATTTTTAATACGTTCATAAACAACTCCTCCTTATACTTATATACGGTATTTTCTCCTGCCCTTTTAGCATGCCTTCGTGGTCTCAGTACGCTAGGCGCGCATTCGAGAAGTCCGTGGTTCGTGTCCCGGGTAGGGCATTGCTCATTTTTCATGTCTCTTGCTGTTAAAAAAAACGTAATGTCTCTACAAACCTTCCATTCATCAGAATAGTAATAAAGTCATGAAGCATAGGGGTAGGGGGGAAAAAGGAATTTTAAAGAAAAGATTATTTTTACAAAATGACTCAAAATTTCTTGAGACAATATAAGTAGTTATGTAACTCGAATAATTAAATATTTGACCTCTTAATTTTACCAGTATTTCTGCACAGAAATAAAACCTAATTAAATATCGATAATGAGTATCATAGATAGTGGAGCACATCGAATGAGCTTTACAATATTTTCAAAAGCAGCCACTTTGACAAATGACCAGAACTGTCGGGAATCGTTTATGAATGTCATTTACACGTTTCAAAATGCCAAGAATGTTATAAAAATAACGGTTATGCTATATCAACAATTTACTGATCTTTCCAAAGTGCTTAAAAACAGAGCTGTTCCCAAAAATTGTATTCAGTTCATTCACGGTGTTTAATCAAAAGCTCATCGTCGATTTTTGAACTACTTCTCGATAAGCTATGGAATTCAAATTTTGTACACACACCGTTTATGAATGATAATAATTCGATTTAGAGTTTTTAAAATTTAATGTCGAAGAAATTTTTTGTGCATATTTCCATTTAAAGAATAAACTAAAAATCTCAAAATTTTTAAGTTTGCATCATTTAGCTTTTGAAATAAAATTTGCATGAAATTCATAACCTAATTTCTGATTTTGGGGCGAATTTTGTTTTAAATTTATATATCTTTTCGATTATTTGAGGTAAAAGGATACTTGGAAGTAAAAGACTGAACCAAAAGTAATAATAATAATAATAATTTATCGCATAGATTAATGGTAATAAGAGATTACTTAATAGCCTCTTTGCTAAATTCCTGTACAGTTTTATATGAAGAATCATAGGTTCTTAAATTACAAAATCAAATAATTGAATCGCATTGTCAGACGTATAAGATTTATAAATTTATCAAGAGAGACTCACGTTTTTATTATTTGTGATATAAATTTGTAGAAGAATTTTTTAAAGAGAATTATTTAATCTCGTATTCCCATTAAATTACACGATACATTATTTTTAGAACAAAGGGAGTTAGCCGAGAAGGTCTGTTAACTTCATTTTGGCATTTTGCGTTGAAAACTATGTCAGTTCACTTTTCAAACTGTTGCTACCACATATTACAGCCTTGTATTATATTTAAAGAAATTAAATAATGGTTGTGGTTTATTAGGCAAAGCACTCGAGGGCTATCTGCCTTGAAATTAAATAATGAATAATCTGCATAAATATATGTATGTTTCTCGCATTGTGATAAAACAACGGTATCTAGACTCATCCAATTTTGAATAACATACATTTCCACCCGAATATGGGCATCTCGAAGCCGAGATTTGGAATTTTTTTTATTATCTGTTTCATATTTCGTAAAACTTCAATGAATTTTTTATTAAGAAACTCAACGATTTCAAAGCGAGCAAAGTCAACACTGTATGAAAATAATAATATAAAAAATTATCTGCAGTGGGCGAGACTGTGTATCGGAAATTCTAAAGATATGCTCATTTAAAATTTATTTCGCAGTATTGCTGTTTAACTGAAGTTTTATGGTTTAAGTGCGAAGAACATGATATATAAAAATAAAAGTAACCCACAAACCATTAAAAAAATGCCCCTTTGGGCGTAATGTAAAATCTGAAAGATTTGCATTTTCAGATTTTTATGTTTGCATTTATTACTTTTATTTTTCTCGTTTTAATTCATTAATGCTCTCATAGGTAAACGCTTATTTTGTAAAAAATTCTATTTTTTATTCAATAACTGCTCTAAAACGGAAATTCTTAAATCCCTTTATATATGCATCCACTTTGTAACTGGTAATAAATTTGTTTCTTTAGAGTCAGTGTAAGGCCTTTATCCCAAAACATCAAGAAGATTTCTCCCCACGCTAATGACAGCCATTACCCATTGTCGTGAGGATTGCATGGACCCTTGTCCCTTTAGGCATTGGGGTTTGGAAGACATACAAAAATACGGGCTAGTCGTTTTTGGAGTGTTTTTTCGATAATACAGAAACATGGGACTGTCCGTTTTCGAGGGTACATTTAAACTAAAAATAATCTGTAACGAACCGTTAAGAGACCTGCATAAAAGAACGAGAAAATCCGGGCCAAACCGTTAATGGGTTAAAATGAATTCTGAAGGGAATTTTTTGTGGCGTCTGTATGAACGTATGTACGTATGTAATTATGTATCTCGCATAACTCAAAAACAAGTAGCCTCAGAACGTTGAAATTTTGTATATAGGACTGCTATAACATGTAGATGTGCATCTCGTATTTTGGTTGCAATCGGCCGCACCAAACGTATATAAATATATTTATATATATATCCACTCTGTTACCCGGCTCAGTGATCTCAGTTTCTTTACTCTTATATGTTTGTAAATTGTATATTTTTTGCTTTGAAAATGATTGAATTATGTTGTTCTTATCTTCCGGTTAAGGTTTTTATGCCTTTAGTAAATCTGTATGCTATATTTTTAGAATTATCAACAATTTTATGCTATATTTTTAGAATTATCAACAATTTTAAAGTTGTTTAAGTACCGCTAAGCCTAATAATTTTTTTGATGGTGGCCATTGCTTGTTTACATTTGAAACAGCAGGATAGTGGATTTGTTGCCAATCTAGAGAAACTTAGCTTTGCAACAAAGATAACGCCTTCATTTATTATTGTGAATTAAATCATGCTTAGCTTTGCAACAACAATAAATCAAACTTAGCTTCAAAAGATAAATCAAACTTAGCTTCAAACTTAGCGTCGCAACAGCGATAACGCCAACAACGATAAACTTAGCTTCGCAACAAAGATAACGCCTTCATTTATTAAATCATGCTTAATCCTTTCTGGAATTTTTTTGAGGAAAGAAGTGTTTAAGATTTACTTAATAATTTTTAATACAGATATTTTGAGTTTTTATGTATTTTTGCCTTGTCGCAAAGGGAGAACCGAATTAATTGAATAAGAAATACTCAATCGTCTGTGAAAAACGGTTTCTTTTTTGTTTTGTTTGCTTAATTTCTTTTATACATCGTTCTAGATTTATTGTAGTATTTGAATAGAACATGTGGCAACGATTAGATAATTCTTTAAGTGATATAAATTTTGTGCATTCTGAGTTATAATATGAACAAAATATAATACTATTAAGTGAACCAATGCCAGAGTGTCAATATGGTAAACAAATAGAGTGAATTTTAAAAAATGCATTTATTCTGTTGTGGTTTATGCACTATCGGTGAAATAGATTTAATTCAATCCAATAAGTTTAAATGAAATGCAAGAAAAAATGTGTATAATTTAATATTTCATACAAGGAAGTCATGTGGTGTACACATCAGATTTTTTATTAAAGTTATTTGATTCTTCCTTTCACGTTTTGAAATTCAGGTTCATTCCAAGTAAAATTCACCCATTTTTATGATATATTTTAAAAATTTGTATTTTTAAATAATTTTATAAATTTTTTGAATAAAATTTTGAATTATAACCTATAAAATTGTTACAATCATCTTAAAGCAGGTGTATTTCTAAGCATACCTGCAAAATATTAGAGCTTTTTATTCAAAATTTCCGAAGATATATGTGAATTTATATATTGATGCATTTTGAAATTTGGCATATTTGTTGAAAGCGATAAAGCATCAAATGTGGTTTAGACACTTTGCTAAAACTATTTGAAAGTAGGAACAATGTGACATTTTTTTCTGCTCATGCACAATGTAAAATGGTAGGAGCGAGGTGCCTTTTTTTCCCGCTCTGGCGGAATGGAAGGGAAAGGAAAATTGGTTACTATATATTAAGAAGTTCGGCAAGTGAATCTTTCTTGGTGCAAACTAAAAAATTGCGCCAGGGTAAATTTTTGAATTTCTCCATAAATTTCACACGAAATTTTACAAAATTTAATTTATAGGCATAATTTGAGTCGTGGAATCGAAATATAGGGAAAAAAATGGTATGCTATTTCGGAAAAAGTTCGATTTTATGTAAAAATATCTATGTTAGAGCAATGCTATCTATAAATCTAATATATATCCAAAGTCAGGCTTTCGAGACATGAAAAACACAATTTGAATTTTATCAATCGGCCCAGTAGAACGGGAGGAATAGAACTGTACCCCTCTTTTTTCCCCTGCAATGTACATCTAATTTTGCTTCCTGGGTTATTAATGCTGTAAGTTATGCTGCTCTTAATTGCTTTGTAAAATATGCTGCTACAACCTTCTGCATTTTAGAAAATATGCTGCTTTTGAAAGTGAGCCAACAGTTAATTTTGTAATAATAATAATAATAATAAAAAAACTGGATAGAATAACTGAATGAATAAACTTCTTTTCTCTCATTAAAAAATAAATATTTTCAGCTAATTCAAGTCATGAAGATGTAGTTCAGAGTATTTCATGGAGACACTCTGGGGATATTTTAGCTAGCTGTGCAAAGGACAAAATGTTAAGATTATGGGATCCGAGAGATTCAGAAAAAAATCAGGTATTTTTCTATGTGCATTTTAAAAATTTATGTATATGTTGAGTGTAGGAAATGTTATTAAATCGAAATCAGTTTATGTACATTGTGGAATCCATTTGGCACATTTCAAAACACGCCAATATATATTTCCACTCATATTGCCATGTTTTATCTTATACTAACCTGGATTCATCAATCATGAATATTTATCTTTCATTTTTGCTAATCATTCTACAGTGAGTCGGGAAGGGGGAACAATTCTGTATCTTCCATTCTATTTGGTCTATTGAGAAACTAAGTTGCATTTTTCATATCTCATAAGCACGACTTAAGATGTATATTAGATTTATGTATAACATTCATCTAACGTGTATTTTGACACAAAATGAAATTTTTTAGTAAAATGCTTTTTTTTTCCCTTCTTCCCCTCGTTCTATAGTTCAATGCTGTACTTCAAAACATGTCAAAGGAACAAGTTTTATAAAAAATCATTCAAATAATTTTTGAGGTATTCATATTTAAAATTTACTGCTAATTTTCAAATTCATACCGAAAAGACATTTATGTTTTCAGTTGATAAACTTCTAATTTGCATTAACCCTCTTTTTTTTTTTTTTTTTTTTTTTTTTTTTTAATCTGCTTGCTAAAAGATCACATGCTAAAATCCATTTGAATTCTAAAACTCAAGAAATAAATTTGCTATTTTAAACATAAAATTTTCATTATTGGATAATAGTAAAATATTTTAAACTACATATTTTAAAATAATCAAAATGACAAAAAAAAAAAAAAAAAAAAATAGGAAATTTCAGAAAAAGTTCCTTAAAAATTTTATTCATTTGTAGACAAATAGTGATATATAGCATCATCAGTCAAAGAATTTCGCATTAGTATATGATTAAAACATGGCAATATGAGCGGAAAAACGTATATGCATGAAAAGTAGATTTTAAACAGGTCAAAATAGCTATCACAGTTTACTGAATTTTTTTAATATTTTCTTTAAATTTTGATTAACTGATAATTATCAATATAGTCTTTACTTATGTGTTATTTAAAATGATGCGAAACTGTATAAAATAAACAACGAGAGTGAATATATGGTTATGTCACAGTGATTATTTTCCTAAGAAATCTACTGCTGAATATGACAAGTATTTCTCAGAAATTAGCTGAAGGGAATTTCATTACCAGGAAATTTAAGATTCATAATTCCAAAAAGAGTTAAATGTAAAAAATATTTAAAATTTAAAAATAAAAATATATAACTGAGTTGCACAAATACTATTCTCTTTTAAAATAAAAGTAATATCTACTGCTGTCAATTTGTAAAACTTAATTTTTACTATTGTTGAACAAAGTTACACTCAACTTTGATTTTAAAAGTTCTTAGTGTATTACAGTGTTAATTGAAGAAATCAAAATGGTGTGAACATATGTATGAAAAATTAAAAGAACAAAATTTAACAAAATCAAAAGAAGATGTATATAGAAAGAGAATTGAAATATGTATGTTTATGCAAAAATTTGTTCTTACCTTTCAATTTAGTTTTAGATGCAGATGCTAGCATATAAAATTATAATAATCGAAAATTTTGTAATTGATAAATAAAAATTACTGTGTACAGCACTAGAAATTTTGCCACCAATACATTAAAGTATATTTAATTTCTCATAATTATAGTATAAAATGCACTTGCATCAAAACTTTGTTCCGATCAAAAATTTTTTAAATCATTCACTTTCTTAAACTTATGAGTAGTGCATATTTATAATACCAAAGATTAGTGTCAGCACTAAGGTGTTCACACCTACCTGTGAATTAAAAAAGGGGCCTTTCCGTAATTCATAATTTTGCTTTCTTTTCATATTACATTGAAATTCTGCAGGAATATAAAAGCAATAAAATTTTATTTTAAACAAGCCTTTAGTTAAATTTTTATATAATTTTTTTTAGCATATAAAAATCACAAAGAATTTTCATTTGCTAACTGCACTATATTTACAAGTTAATTTGTAAATGATCATATGTTTAATTTACTTTTTATTATGAATTTTATATTCAAAATCTTAAATAAGTTATGAATTCCAAATGAATATTCACTGCTTGCAACATCAACATGTAAAATTAAAAATACCTTCAACAGAATCAAAAAATTACAAATTCTTAAATTATTCGATGCTATTGACTGGATTATGTCATAAGTTTTACATCTAAAATATCAACTAGAAGAAATTTGAACCAGTTTCATCCATACAATTGTAGGTTTTAATTTATTACTCAGGGTTGCCACGCTACCTGGAAAACCGGGAAAAGTCAGGGAATTCGGAAATTGACCAAAAAATTCAGGGAAAAGTCAGGGAATTTAAGTGTTTTAGTCAAAATCTGGAAAAGTCAGGGAATTTCATACAACGATCCCGCCAAAAAAGGCGAGTTTTGCGCCGACGTCGGAAGAGATCACTTTTTTGGCGAATTGTTTATCACGTGAGTGTCATTCGGACAGCTGGCATAGAGCCAATTTTCACAGCTCCAATTTGATTGTCTTTTTAGAAAGGGAAATCAAGTTTCCCGCAATTTTGGTTTCCAGTAACCTCGAAAATCGCATGTGCAGTGCATGAACTAAAGAAAGTACCTGTTCCCGTATAAAACAAAATGGGTTTAATTCTAGTATACGGTACCATGAAGGTTAGAATCAAAAAATATGTATTGTAAAGAAAGAAAACCTCTCTGCAACAGACGTGGCTCCGTTCCATCATAGAGGGAAACAACTGTGCATGCGCGATATATCTGTCGCCAAAGCTCGAAACCGGTGTCGAAGTTCGAAGGTCACGTTATCAAGAATTCATAAAATGAATATCGTTTAAAATTTCCTTAAACTCTAAAGGAAAAGAAAATATTTTTTGGCGCAAGTAAATTAATTCATGGATTAGTTATTTTGAGGGAAAAAAAAAAATACGAAAATCCGTTTTTAAAATTATTGCGAAAAATCCAAGAAAAAACGTTCTTTGATAAAACGTTTCTTCTTGAATTTTTTCGCAATAATTTAAAAACGGATTTTTGTAGTTTTCTTTTTTGTCAAAGAACGTTTCTTCTTAACACGTGTTTCTCAATTTCCTGTACACATCACGGAGAGGGAAATTCTGGTCGTCAAATCCCTTGGCAAATTTCCCCGCCGCTTTCTAGCCGCGTAATAGCGGCTTACGTGTATGGAACCTTTTCTTCTTTACATAGACGTTCTTTGGTTAGAATAATCTCGATGTATGGTGGTACAGCAGGATTTGGCGACATGATGATGAGCAGTAAACGAGTGATTTTGTTCTTGGCGACAATTTTCAAAATCGTGCGAAGGCCGTACCGTATACTAGGATTTTAGCGCAAAATCTTTCTTTTTTTTTTTTTTTTTTTTTTTTTTTTTTTTCCCTTTTCTTTTTAATAAATACCTTGTCATTTTGCAGTAAAATAAAAAAATAGTAATCAGTCATCTAGGCTAACCATGTAATATAACTATATTCGCTAAAATATCGTTGATTATTCTAATTCAATTTTTAAGTAATTATCTTTATTTTTATTTCCCTCTAAATTTATTTATCATTAGTAAATAATATTTCCAAATTTCAGGAAATTTTCTCTGGCATAATCCTGAAATTAATTCTAGCACTATGATGACATCACGAAATTTAATGCACATATTTTTTCCTTATGTATGCTGCGAAATAAATATAAAATACCTCAATTTAGTAAAACAATATCATTAAATAGATTTCTTTCTTTCATTTAGCTGCAGAATGTCTGCAAAAAAAGCCTTATTTTATTCCAGATTGGGGAGATTCTAATCTCAATCTTCAGTGGAGAAAACAACTCCTATTATAATTATATTTGTGTTTTCAAGTGTTAAGGTGCCTTTTAAGAAGACACCTCACACAAATTAAATTTACCTAAAATCTAACCTAACTTTTAGCATTGTGTTGTGATTTATATAAGAACCGGATTAGCCTCATGTTGAACTGGTGATGATCATGAGTAATAATTAAATAAAACATGCAATTGTTATCCAATGTATATATCTTAAATTTTATTAAGTTCTTAAGTGGAAAAGTAAACAAAATTATCAAACAAAGTGTACCAAGAATAATTAAGTGAATTTGCTACACAGTACAAGTAATACCATAATTAATTTACCTCTTAGCACAGCCAACGTACATTACACGGATAGACTGGAATTCTCTCGAAACATACCTGGAAAAGTCAGGGAATTTCATTCTCCTGTTTCAGTGGCAACCCTATTACTGCTATAATTAACTCATTGATCACATACAGAGTGTGTGTACACATTTTTAGAATGATTTTGATGATGAAATTAAAATTAATAAATAAAATTTTGTGGACTAAAAATTTCTGGCAACAGCTTATTATTTGAAATGAGAAGTATTGTCTGCTGTTTTAAATTTATTCCTGTTTCAAAATGCTGCATGTACTAAATGAGCTGTGTATTGAAGGATATGTTTTTGCACTTTTCAAAGAAAAATATGACTATTCCATAATTAATAAATGTGAAATGCATGGTATTAAAATTTTGAAGTGCAAAATAAGCAACATTATGAATCAGAAAGGGAAAGACCATCAGTCATTACTTCTACATGAAAAGAAGACTCAATGAATATCTGAAAATGGTACATACTGTTTCTAATCTTTCTAAAGTGAACTCTTAGGTAACAAGAGAAAATATACTGATGCAGAAATCAATTGCAAAGTCTTTAAATACATCTGTAGCAACAATAAATAAAATAATAAGTCAAGATTTGCAACTTTAAAAGACAAAATGTTCACCAGTTTTTTCCAAAGCATGTGACCAATACAAAACAGTTTATAGAACTCTGTATGAAAATTTAGCAGGAGATAAATAGAAATACATTGTGACCCTTGATGAAGTTTTAGTTTATCCAAATGGCTGCGACAAAAAAGGGTGGGTCTATTTATTAATAAAAGACAAAGAGAAAAATTATGCAAACTTTTTTTGTCAATGCAAAGGAAATTTCAGTAAGGGTTTTATGATTGTTGTAAGATTCCCTTACAGTGGGAAATTAAAACTAAGAAAAGTGGGAGGTCTATTTATTAATAAAAGACAAAGAAAAAAATTATGCAAACTTTTTTTCTCAATGCAAAGGAAATTTCAGTAAGGGTTTTATGATTGTTGTAAGATTCCCTTACAGTGGGAAATTAAAACTAAGAAAAGTGGGGGGGGGGATTTAAAATCATCTCCATATACTATCAAGAGAAAGTCATGTACTGAAGTAATTCCATTTTTTACCAATGACTGTCAAAGAGTGAGACTTCATCAAGACAAAACAACAAGTTATAGTTCGAAAGGTACCACAGCATTCTCTGAAAAAATCAAGACTGATGCACGTTTTGCATATATACCTTTTCAGTGTATTCCTGAGAAGTCCTTTGACAGTTTGCCTATTGTGCCTTTGGTCTCTTGTGTGCTATTTTGGACTATTGTGCCTTTGGTCTCTTGAAAAGAGAGTACATTTGAGTACAAATTCACTGTCATTAGGGGAATTTGGAAAGTAGTGAAAGAGGAGCAAAAATCAGTACCCCTGGAAATTTCATGAAAAGCCCTTCCATCAAGGAAATTATGATGCAGACATATTTACAAAAATGCTTTCTACATTTTAAAAATTAATAGAAATATTCTTAGTTTTTTTCATAAAAGATGAAATCATTACTTTAAGTGAGCTGTTCAAATTGATCTAAGCAATGCAATAAATCATAGATATCTAAATAAAATGTATTTCGAAAGCCATTATATGGTCTTATTAAATTCATATCCACTTGGGGACAGTGAACTTAGGTCTAAAAATGATTGTTTAAAACTTCTTGTTGAACTTGTATGCAAGTGATTTTCTCCAAAAGTGATCATGAAGTTGTTGCTAGTCTGTGTTTGTGACCAGGTAAATAATACATAACTACACCAAACTACCATCCTAAATTTCACATCTAGTAATACAATTCCCTCACTTTGTTTCAGGAGACAAATTAAATCTAGATCATCAATGAAGATTGTTTAAATTAAGATTAAGTTTTGTCTCTTACAAAACCATCTCCAAATTTTGGTATCTGTTGAATAATGTGAAAGATGATCTTTAATAATTCTGATATGATTTTATCTAGCTTTATGGCCAGTTTAACTATTTTACCTCGCTCTTCGGCTAATGTAGAAAGAATCTTTGCTTAAGCAGGCCATATAAAAACTAAAATCACAAACTCTTTTAAACTAGGAACTGTGAAAGACCAACTAAAAATGGGCAATAAATAGATCTAATCAAATTTGCTATGTATGAAAACCTAAATTATGTATGGTTTATGTGTAACTATGTAAGGCTTATGTGGTAAAAGTAACCACAGAAGGTACTTAAATGTATGAAGATCATTTGAAAAAGATGAAAGAATTTCAAAAAAAGATATGTGTAGGGAATTTAATGGGATGAAACTTCTGATTACAGTTAAATGATAGATATTTATGCATATTAAGTTTTATCTTATCTCCTTTCCTATACTGTATAATGAAAACTACGTTGTTGTTTTTTTCCCCTGCATTTATTCAAGTTACGATCTAATTTTTTTCTTACATTTGTGAGTACAAGCTCTGAATGTAACGCAAGTGAATTTTAGTTGGAAAAAATTGTAAATATTTTCCTTTATTTACATTGCAGGATATTCCAGCATTGAGATTAAATTTGAAACAAAAAACACACCATTTCTCGAGATTTTAGAAATTTAAATAATAAAATATGGTATAATTTTCTTATATTCCATTTTGTTTATATCTAGTGTGCAGCAAATAACCTAGAATAGTATTTATTAGCTTTTGAATAAATCTGCATATATACCTTATTACATTACTAAATTTATAAAATTTCATTTTTTGCTGTCTAGTAGAATAAGCAAACAAATGCAGCAGGTTTGTTATGATGCTCTGCTCTTCATACATATAAATTGTTTGTTATAATGCTCTTCATTATTTGTAATAGATAGAATTTTACATTTAAATGAAAGCAAATAATAGCATTTTCAAGTGTTAATAATTATACTGAATATCATTCATAATCTTGTTCTGTAACTATCTGAAGGGAGGATAAAAATTATTTGGAACTGAGTTTGTTCTTCTTTAGGTGAAGATATGGGCACAAATCAAACTGAAAGAATTCTTTTCACAACGCTTTAAGATAGTTTCTTTACATAGTAATTGCATGATTTCTTTTAAGAATTATTTTATATGAGGTCAAAATTGGCAAACATATTGCCTTTAACCAGCATGGTCTAGGTCCCACAAACTCGAGCACCACATTTTATGTAGGGTTATTGTTATATACCTTGTAAAAGTAAATTATGTGTGTCTTAGCTATTTTCAGCAAAAATAATGGGCACATTTTATAAAATAAAATTGTCAATAAATATTAGCAATTTTTTTAATATATTTAATAATTTAATTGTATAGTTAATAATATATAATTTTTTTCTCTGTTTAAGTGATTTAAGTGATTACATATTTGAAGTCTTTATTTGTCATAAAAGATTACATATTTGAAGAGTATTTATTTAAAAAAAAAAAAAATTATGGGTTCATAGGACCTAATTTTATCATCTGTACAAGAATTTACACAAAGCAATAAAGGGTTTTTTTTTTTTTTTTTTTTTTTTTTTTTTTTTTTTTTTACAATTCATTAAGCATTTTTTATTTTGCTCCAGAAAATTGCTGAGTGAAATAATTCAGAATTCACTAAAATAGGAAAAGGAGTATAATAAGTAAAATAATTCTTTGAAGTTTACATATTTTAAAAAACTGAAGTTTATTAAAACATGCAATTTTGGCACCATACTCTTTCATGATGCAAAAAATTATGGATTTTATGCAAATGTATGTAATGTATCTTCTTAGCAAGTAACATTCAAGGGATGAAAAGCAAAAATTAGATACCTTTAGGATAAAATTAGGCAACATGAGAAACTTGCTTATTTAAAATATCTAACTAAAATGCTGATGATATGTTACAAAAGTATTTGTAATTTTTGTAATTAAAAATCTATTTTTTGAAATTTATATTATTATATTTAATTATATTATTTTTATTTTATAATTTTCTGTTTCTATTTAAAACATACTTTAGAAAATATTTATTATAATGTGCAGATTTTCATAGACTATACTGCAACAGTTCTAAAAAATATTTTAAAATAAAAATATTTAAATAAATCAGAAAAAATTTCTGAATTTTATTTTGATTAAACCTAAATTTAAAGTTATAAAAGAAGAAAGAAAGGAATTATGATTAAAAAATTATACTATTAAATATTCTGTATTTGACGGCATATAAGACGCACTTTTTTTCCTAAATTTGGTCTCAAAAAAGTTACATGCGTATTATATGTGAAGGACACAGGTTAACTTTCAATACCGAATGCTATTTTCAGCCCGGATAAAGGTCTAGACACACATAACCTTTTCTACATCTGCCATAATTATTTTGCGCATGAGTGAAATATCCGTCGCCAAAAAACACCAAAGCTCGAAGCTGATGTCGAAGTTCGAACAGGTTCGATGGTCACATTACGTCTATGGAGCCTCTCCTTCTTTACATAGACTTTCTTTGACTCCGCCAACACACCTGTCGGAATCGGTGCTACTCTGTATAAACATGTCCGTATTGGTGCTTAAAACTATTTGTTTTAAAAAAAATACCCTGGAAAATATGACTACAGGAAACAAGAGATTAAGCTATACAATTCAGTATAAACTAGGAGTGTTAAACTACGCCAAAGTGCACGGAAACAGAGCAGCAGCAAGGCATTTGGGGCCACCGCCTACCGAAAAAATGATACGTACTTGGCGGCTACAGGAAGATCAACTGAAGACTGCTAAAAAACAAAAACATAACTTTCGATGCCCAGCTGCATCTTGGCCTGAACTTGAAAATGCCATAAAAATGTGGGTGATAGATAAGAGGAAATTTGGGATAAATGTTTCAACCAAAGTGGTAATCAATGAGGCCAAAGGATTTGCAGAAAAACATGGGAATCAGAACTTTTCAGGGTCTGAGGGCTGGTGCTACAGGTTCATGAAAAGGCAAGGCTTATCAATGCACACAAAAACAAATGTTGCACAGAAAGTGCCAGCAGATTATGAAGAAAAAATACTAGCATTTCATAGATTTGTTATAAATGCATGCAAGAAAACTTCTTTTGATCTTGGTCAAATAGGAAATATGGATGAAATTCCACTCACATTTGATGTACCATCCAACAAGACTGTGAGTATTAAAGGGTCTAAATCAATAACCATAAAAACCACAGGTCATGAAAAAACCCAATATATGGTAGTTCGAACATGTTGTTCTGAAAGCACAAAACTACCACCATTTTTCATATCTAAAAGAAAAACTCATCCAAAAGAAAAACTTCCAACGGGTGTAATTGTTCATGTTCATCCGAAAGGCTGGATGGACGAAGCTGGAATAAAACCGTGGTTACAGAACTGTGGCGACCAGGTGGACTCTTAAGAAAATCCTCTCTTTTGGTTTTGGATCAGTTTAGTGCCCATAGAACTGAAACCAGAGAGAATTAAAATGATAGGCAACATTTTCCTTGAATCTGTGTTTTTTGTTGTTTCTGCTTTATTTTGTATTATGTTTGATTGCTTGCCATTCATTCATTTATTCATTATTGAAATTTACATATCATGTTCAAAATATCTTGCCATTTGTTAATTTATCTTAATAAAAATATGTTTGGTAATTTGCATTCAATGATTGTTTATTTGGTTTTTACCAAATGTGAGAACTAAAAGAAACCACATTTTAAGTTATTGTGGTATAAGCGCAGACTATTGAAACTTTTTTTCTTGTGTGTGGACCTCTAAATAAGAGTGCGTCAAATACGGTATATGAAATTCAGTTAACATTGCTAAAATTTGAAAAATGTGCTAAAATTTGAATGCTAATTCTGAAAGGACTGCTGAAGCTATTTTTACTTCTGCGTAATTTGAGGTGTAGAATGAAAATATGGGAAAAAATCAACATGTCATTTCAGAAGAAGTCCTAATTTGTATCAAAATACCTAGGTTATAGCAAAGTTTATCTATATAAAACTAATATGTATCCCAAGTCATGCTTTTGATACTTAAAAAATGCAGGTTGGTGATATTTAAATACAATGATAAATGTGCAAAAATCAGACACTTCTTGAATAAAACTAAATTCAGTATAAGTCTATTTAGCTTCCATACTTAGCTGAACTACCACTATTAATATTATTTATGAAATGTTTTATTTATCCTCAAGGTTTTCAGTTTAAAAGGCATTCTGTCTTTGTCTTAATGGGTGACAAGAGGATGTGTGCTAAAAAGAGATCATCCGTATTTCTTTTTAAGTGAGAATATTTGCTAGGCAGAGTTGTTTTTCATTCAGGAGATTAATTCATTTGCTGTGCTAAACTCTTCATGTTTTCTTCCTCATTTTGCTATTCAAAATGAACTATGTAAATTACATTTTTTAGTACAGTGTAGTGTGCATAGTGTTTGGCCTGTTAGCAGCTACAGCATATATGGTGCTTAAAGTGGTGCAACCAGAAAAACCATTTTATCATGCATATGGTTAGATCTTCCACAGTGTAGGAATTAGTAAAGCATTCCATTACTTTTAATTTTCTCCCCTTGGTCATATATTTTCAATAGCAGGGATGTAAGGAGTTGTTTAAAGGCTAAATTCCCATCTACAAAGGACAAGTCATACCTTGTCCAAAATTAGTGTTTTCATTTAGAGGTTAGTTAGAAATTTAGAGGGGAATTAAGTTACAGAAGTGCTGTGGAAAATGGCATTGTAAATAGGCTGATGTAATTCTTCCACAGTTGCACATTATTGATATCCATATGTTTTTCTAGAAATTCCTTTATAAAAGATTGCTGTAGAATATGAAGGGATATATCACAGTGTTTAAATGTTGAGATTAGCATAAAATTCATTGTGCTGAAAGTTATCAGAAGTTTTTAAATATCCAGCTAGAAAGCATTAATGCCTCAGTAATGTTTTGTCGGTACTGTCCTGTTATCAGGACCAGATCCAGAAATATATGAATGTATGTGTTCATGTATGCATCTATATATGTAAGCATGAAAGTATGTGGGTGTATACATATACACACATATATGCACATACATACATACACATGCATATACATTCATACATTTCTGGATCTGATCCCAGTAACAGAACAGGACCATTTTGCCTTTGTTATGCTTTGCTTGGTCTTTCCATCTACTATTGTGTCGTAAACACAAATATTACAGCTGATAAAACAATCGCTTGATAGTATGATTTTTTTATATAAACAAGTAATAACCAATATAAAGGAATACCATGTATTCATTCAGGGCCGGATTTACGTATAAGTTACACACGCTATAGCTAAGGGCCCCCCCAAATTAAAATATAGTATAAACAGTATTAAAATATATTATAACAGACTTATAAAAGGCTCCCATATCTCAAATAGCTTAGGGCCTTATTAAGTCTAAATCTGGCTCTATATTCATTTAGACCTCACTAATGCCTGAACTGTTGAAACCACTCAATGCTATGAGTTCAACCCAGGCAAATGGGCTGGCTGCATTGTTTTTTATAGTTCCTTCCACTTGTAATGTGAACAGGAGCCTATTTCTCTTAGAAAGCCTTGCATGTAGATATCCTATGTAAACAGATAGCACTCACATGCCTTGGCATATTCAAATAATCTAACCTAACACATATTCATTTGCATTTATTTATTGTATATCATTAGGATAATTTTAGGTTTTAACCATTTACTTTATTTTTTATGATATAAATATGAAAAAATAATGCAACAAAGAGATTTGAACCTTTCAGGAGCAATTATTAAATACTAATCAGTATGAGTTTCATTAGTCACCATTGGCATGAATGGGATGTTGCCTTTTGTGTAAATGTTGTAAAGTGAATGCTGATAAAATTTTCCATTTCACTATATTTGGGACAAAACATATAAAATTATCGATTTGTGTAGCATTTTTTTTTTTTTTTTTTTTTTTTTTTCTCCTTGTGAATACGAGAAGCCTTTGTCTGATCACGATCCAAACCGATAGAGTTTTATTTCAAATCTGGACCAAAATAAGGTTCCTTTTTGCCAAATTTTAAATATTATGATATTTATCTCCTGGAGAAATCCAAGGGTCTCAGCATTGAAGCAAATAAAAGCTTAAAATTATTTCTAATGTCATTATCCATACTGAATGTGTTATAATCATCTTTCAGATCACATATTTTCACAGTGTGACATCCATTCGAGAAACAGAAAACACTTTTCAAGATAATTTACCATGAAGAACTTCCCAGTATTTTCACTAGGTGAATGATTCTGATGACTATGTATATCTATTATAAAATTTTAGTACCGAGGGTTCTTTTAATAATTCATTATTTAAAATTTGCTCCTAAATATTAATGTTGCATCAAATAGCGTTGCTCAAGATGCATTACTCAGCTAATAGAATCAATTTCATTTTGTAATATTACTAACAATTCAACATCTTCAAAGCATTTTGAATTTTTTTATTTCTTAAAATGCTTTTATAAATATGTATAGCTGTATGTATATATGATAGCAGTACTGAAATTAACAAACTGTTGTGGACTAACTTTTGTTTGTATATATAAGGCTTCAGCGAGTCACAATAATAACAGAGATTCTAGAGTTGTGTGGCTGGGAGACACCGAGCAGCTGTTGACTACTGGATTCGGAAGTGTATGTATTTTGTACTGTTCTTTAATAGCTCTAATTTGTTATTAATTTTGTTTCCAAGAAAGAATCATGTATTCCTTAAAACGTAAAATGTGCAATTTAATTTTTTAAATAAGTTTTTTTTATTATTTATATAATATATACCATACTGTTTGCACATTAATTTCTGAGGTGACTTACTACTCTATAGAGATCATCATACATGAATGCCATAGCAATTAAGATTATAAAAGTTTTACATTTGAATTTTTGATTAAATTCTTAATTAAAGGAAAAATTATTTTGCAAAATATTATTCTGTTTTCATTTCTCTTATTTTTTTTATTTATTTAGCTAAAATACTCTAAATCTTTTTTTTTTTACTAATATATCTTAGGGAAGAGAAAGAGAAGTGCTTCTTAGAGATATCCGTAAGCTGGAGGATCCTGTAGCTTCCTATTCAGGAGATTCGAGTCTTGGGTATTTTTAATTTTTGTTCTGTTTGGCTTAGATTAATATTAAAAGCGAAATACTCGTGTAGATATTTATTGTCTTCTCTGTGTGTAATATTCAAATATGTGTATTAAAATCTGTACGTGTTATTTTACTATGTATTTATTTTTATATATGTAAATCTATATTAATATATTGTGTTTTCAATTATTATAAAATTTATGTCTCTCTAAAATAGCATACAATCATTTAAATGCTGAGTAATATGGTAATTATTTTAATAATTGAATGTTTGTTATATCTGACATTTTACTTTCTACTTTATTTGGTCAAATGCATATGTAAAGTGAAGTTATAAGCTTCAAAATACATGGCTGTATTATAGAAAAATAGCATTAATTTTTAATAGCAATATATCATTATATGTAACTTTAAATTCACTTAAATTTTCCTTACATTTGAAAGTGGCAGGTGTTTAATGTTTGCATTTAATGTTGAGTATCACAAAGTTCATAGCATTCTCTCTGATGGGGAATTGATGTTTAAATGATTAAATGTAAATTCTTTTAATAATGCTAATGTAATATTTTTGCCAATATTCGCATGGATGTCTTTATCATGAATAGATTTGTGATCACAGTATGTTTAGGTACTGGAATGGCTAGAGATTTGATCCTTAATGAAAAGGTGCTGTGTTTGATTTATTGTATTATTTCAGAAAAATTCTCATAACAAAATAAATGTATGGATATATGTGATCAAGAAAGTTTGTTTTGTGATAAAAAATATCTGTTTAAGAGAACTTATTAAGGACGGATTTTTATGGTGCTTTCAACATATAACATTTTTACATAATGTGTTCATCTTTCTATTAACTGTTTCATAATGGAAGGTGCTGAGACACCTATACAAGCGACAAATGTTGGGAAGATGCTTGTGAGATGAGTGCCTAACTAGATTTCATACTTGGGGGCTATTTTCACCATGTTAATGCATTGTGTATTGTTTTGAGGAGCTGCCAAATGAGTTGTCAGTCATTGTATTATAGTTGTTTGAGCAGCAGTCCACTGCCCTTTCCTTACATGGTCCTTTCCCCAACTTTTATGCTGTATAAATTTTAATTGGCTGGCTTATTTACCCCTTGCATAGTAATACAAGTTGTGTTATTATTCTGCTACATAGTTGTAAAATGTTTAGACGACAAAAGTTTTGATCCAAGCAAAAATAAATCCTGTATTACTTGAGAAGGCATTTTTGGCCTAACAAGCATTCCTAATACATCTGTGTTGCAGCTTCCTATAGCAGATGCATGTCTACCTTCTCATCATTTAAAAAGTCTCTCATTCCATATGACAACACAAATGCAAATAGTTTGTTTCCCCAATTACATGAAGTTTATGGGTAGCAAGTTGTGTACTACTCTTTATTGATAACAGTACAAGCCAGCAATTTCGAGAAGTTATTGCAAACATTGCTGTAAAAAATTCCTTGTCAGTGATGCTGTATGTAAACAATTTAAGCTTTCTTTCATGTCTTAGTTCTTGAATTTGTGCCTCAATACATCACTTGCACACATACTTTCCTACACAGAGATTGTTTATTGTAGTGTGTGCATACAAGTGTTCAGTATATGAGATGTTGTTCAGAAGGAAACCAAACTTTTGCTATAGCACCTTTATTGCTTTTTGTACAACATTTTAAGCACTGTCCGCCTCAAAGTTGTCCCCTCTACTGGCAGCACGCCGTTCCCATTGTTTCCTTCAGTTTTGAGAACTTTTTCAATTTTCTCTTGGAATGCACTTTTTTAGATAGCATGCAAATCTTTTGTCGCTATGTTCTGAATCTCCTCTATGGTTTGGAAATGGCGTCCTTTCATTGTGGTTTCCAGCTTGGGAGAAAAGATTTTGTTGAGGATAGGTCTGGAGAATAGGGTGGATGGGGCACAACTGGAGTGTAATGTTTTGCTAAGTATCTTTGGACAAAAAGCGATGCATGAGCTGGCACATTATCATGATGCAACAACCAAGTCTGTTTTTTTTTTTCATTATTGTGGCATCCTGTGCACAGCATCTCTCAAGTGTGCTAGAATTCATGGTAACTTCCTTGTTTAACATCTGACCACATGGTACAAATTTGTGATGGACAATGCCTTGCAGTCAAAAAACACAACCAACTTCACCTTGATCTTTGACTGATGATGATGACCTAGCACTGCATGTGACTCATACATGTGACCCATATGCTTGGCTAAGCAATTGAATGTCTCTGAGAAAGTTTTGCCAAGTTTGTAGCAAAATTTTATGCACATACATTGTTATTCAAGCTCTTTCATTGCCACTTTGGCACTAATCTGACAAATGGCTTGCACATTTGCTGACTTCAGTGGTTGTAGCTAGCCAATGGTCAGAGTGAAATGCTACAAATGGCAGTTTGTTATTCAAACCTGCTGCTACATATGTAGGCTGTTTTTTAAGTAATGTCCATTAAAAAAAATAACAATAATATTTTGTTTAAAAAAACCTTTATTTTAGGATTGTACATACTTTTGCCTATTTTTCTATATATTTGCCTAGTTTATTAATGCACTTGTCATACCTTAAAACTAAGGCTGTATGGTGCATGGTTCAAAACTTTCCATCCAAAAGATTCAATTAAGTCTGGAGTTGTTCGAGAAGTGTAAGGCCTTGCGTCGTCGTGGACGAGCAAAATTCCTTTTGACAGCAGGCCCACCAGCGGCTGAGCGGTAAAGTCGCTGGACACTGGTAGTTCGGTCCGAGGTTCGAATCCTGCGAACGGGCTGGCTGCATGGGTGTTTTCATGGTTTTCCCCATGTTTAACATGTATACAAGCCAGTTTCCCTTAGAAAGTCCTCCACAAAGGCATCCCTCTCCTTAGGCAGATAGCCTTTGAGGTTTTGCCCTAATTAAATAACCTAATCTAACCTAAACTTTTGATAGCATGCATAAAATATTCTTATGCCTACTTCTCAAAAGGACTTACAACAGGTAAAGGATTTAAGACACAATAACACGCCGAATAAATACTAATTCAGAAGTCAAACAACAAAAATCAGCATTATAATGCTGATTTTTGTTGTTTGACTTCTGAATTAGGTAAAGGATTTGTTATGTATTAATCGTTTTATTTTTTTTTTTTTAAGCTTAAGTTGTTTTGCTTATTTCAGTTTTGATTTGTATTGAAAGTTCTATTTTTTTTTTTTTTTTTTTTTTTTTTTCCTGTTTAAAGTTGGTTGTAAGTTTAAATTGTAACTTTTGTAAACTTTAATTTTTGGTTAGGTTGCTTTAAAAGTTCTGAGTTGAAGTTGTTTAATTTTTATTTGAGTTTAGGGACCTAAGATTTTTGGTTTTTGTATCTAGTTGTTTTGAGCCTTAAGGTTGTTTAACTTTTAACTTTAATTTTATTTTAAAGCCTTGCTGTTGCACTTTTGGTGTGTTAATTTTTTTTTCTTAACCTTGAGTAATTTAATTTGTATCCCTCTTTCTTTTAACATTAAACAAATACATAATTTCTGACTGGCGGGGAAAAAAAAATTAACACACCAAAAGTGCAACAGCAAGGCTTTAAAATAAAATTAAAGTTAAAAGTTAAACAACCTTAAGGGTCAAAACAACTAGATACAAAAACAAAAATCTTAGGTCCCTAAACTCAAATAAAAATTAAACAACTTCAACTCAGAACTTTTAAAGCAACCTAACCAAAAATTAAAGTTTACAAAAGTTACAATTTAAACTTACAACCAACTTTAAACACAAAAAAAAAAATAGAACTTTCAATACAAATCAAAACTGAAATAAGCAAAACAACTTAAGCTTAAAAAAAAATAAAACGATTAATACATAACACTCAAAAGGACTTACGACAGGTAAAGGAGCAGGCAGGGAAGGCGGTTGGTTTATGTTTTTATGTTTATTAATCGGTTATCTTATTATTTTGCCTTTATTTTCATTTCTACTTTTGCTGACTTCCAATGGTTTCCACATAGTTCACGTATTAAGCACAGAGTTCATAAGAGAGATCTTTTGGCAGCTATAGCTGATGTCTTGCTGAAGTTTGCTAGTTTAGGCCTGAAGCCAAGCTTCTAGGCTCACTTTGTCGTGTAATATAACATTTCAATTGGGCTTTTTTCTGATGTTTCCTTAAAGCTGAGTAGATTTACTTTTTATACATAGACTATGTAACCTTTAGTTAGGCAATTAAAAAAGATTTATTTTAAAATACTGAATCGCAGTTATTTTACTTAGAACTTTAGGCGAGACGACAGGTCATCTGTCTTTGCAGATATAGTAGTTAACAGTCAGATTAGACATTATTTTCTGGCTAGAACTTGGGGACTAAATGATCTGACATTATTCTCTGGCTAGAACTCGATAATTAAAAGATCATGTAGTCGTCTGCCAAGTTACAAAGGACTTTCACAGTCAGTATTTGTGCATGTCCGTAGAAATTTGGAGAGCTAAACTTTCATTTTACATCTGTATTTATGAAATAAATTTATTACAGTAGTTACAAGTACCTTTTCTGTGTCATTAATTTTTATTTGGCTGTGTTTGAAAACCAACTCAAGATTCAACAGCAGTTCCTGAAGAGTTCAACTGCTATACAGATGGAATATGCGTCCTAAGCAACATATATGTCATAACATGAGTTGCTAGATTTACTAGTAGTGGGTTATCCATGTGTGAAACATCGACACAATTCAAAAGATGGTTTAAAAAATTTTCAATGATGCACAGAGTTCTGAGTACACAAACATTTTGGCAAATTTCCCTAGAAATTATGCTGAAACAGTGCAGCATTCAGTGCTGATAAATGATGATTCCAATGTCACTAAAATTGCAAATTTTTTTATTTTTATAGCGAATTTACCGAGCATCAATACAAGTCATGCCAAAGTTCTGATTCCAAACGTTTAATGATTTCTTAGGAAAGGGTTGAAAAGATGTGAATGATGAAAATAGTTCAAAGATTTGGGATTTAGAATTTAAATCTTTCTGAAGATTCGAGAGATATGAAGTTTTGAAAGTATTAATCTAATAAAAATGTAATTTATAATCCAGTTTGCATCTAATGAATTAATTATTTAAAGTCAGATTTTGCATCAGTATGTTGGCCATCATGTTAATCGTGTGGGAAAGTAAAGTTATTAATTTTCATGTTAAAGCCTATTTTCTCCCTCTTTCCAGCATGCTTTCGTGGTGTAATGGTTAGCGCACTGGGCACATATTCGAGGGGTCCAGGTTCGAGTCCCAGCGAGGGCATTGCTCATTTTTCATGTCTCCTGCTTCAAAAATCCTAATGTCTACAGGCTGAAAAAGTTAAAAGCTGCTTGTAATATAATTTTTATTTTTCAGATAACAGTTTCTCTGTGTATGCCGTCCTGCATAACTTATTTTACTTTTTCTAAAACATTATGCAGAACTCCAAATTTGAGAAAAACATTCAGTTTGTTTTTTAAAAATGAGTCAGTTATTCTTCACTCAAATGAAAAGAACTTTTACAATATGCATTTCTAAAGACCAATGCATATTCTTTCCACTTGAGTTTACTTCTAATGAAACTAAACAACAGTCATGAACGAAGAGGAATAAAGGAAACCAAAAGAAAATGCTTGTTTTTTACCTGAAAGGATAATGTATAGTAAGCAAATTCATGGTATAGTAAGCAGTTTCAAATTTATAATTTATAATTTGTAAGAACATAACATTTCTGAATGCAAAGCAGGAGAAATAAAGTTTCACATTTTTATGAAACCGTGTTAATTAAATAAAAAATATCTTTAATTTAATCCAAATATTTCATTACTCTTTAAACGATAAAAATGTGGATTTGCGATTCTTGGAAATCCAGTTGAGGCTATCGAGCTTTCACGAAATGTACCATGTGGCTCCTATAATAGGGAAGTTTGGCCACCCCTGCTATATAGTGAGAGTGTCGGGAATATTTTTTCTAAAATATGGATCTTGTTTATTTCATTTCTTAATGAGTACCCTAAATTAAGAAGAATATCATTTTTATGTTAGATTTTGTTTATGTCAAAAATTTTTGGCTTAAGTAGACTAATATCTTTTTAATAATTAGTATTGTTCATAGTTTACGATTCCTAGTTTTACATATATATATATATATATATATATATGTATGTTCGTAGTTTTGCATATATATGTATAATTATTTATCATAAAGATAACCTATTTTAATGCACCCAAAATATGTTTTGACATGTTTTTTATTTAATAACAATTTAATTTTCAGAGTTTATATTCCTTTGTTTGATCCTGATACGAATATGCTGTTCCTAGTTGCGAAGGTGAGAAAATTATTAATATATTTTAATTGGATTTACTGAGATTCACATTTCAAAAATTATTTTGTAGGATTACTAGAAGTTATTACTAGAAGAATTACTAGAAGGAAAAATTATTTTGTATTTTAAAAGTATGTTTTATTTTAAAGGCTGATACAGCTATTTCATTTTGGGAGGTTCTAGATCGTGCTCCTTTTTTGCAAGAAGGTAAGAAATTTAATTTTAGTAAATTGCAGTTTGTATTTAAATTCAATCAAATCTTCAGGTAGTTTTAAATTTTATCTGCCCCTCAAAAAAAATTTCAATTGTAAGAGGATAGTTGACACAAATTATTGACAGTGATAACAGTTACTACATAATGAAATACTTAGACAAGTTTCTGAAAGAGTTTCAATTTGTAAGAGAAAAACTTAATACAGTCAAAAGTCGTTAATTCGGACACCCATAATCCGGACCTCAAAGCAACAAACTTTCTGCGCATGCTTCGCATTTACGCATGCGCATAGGCGTTTACGCATGCGCGTAGACCTTTACTGCTGCGAATATGCGTGTGCGCATGTGCATAATACGTTTACGCATGCGCGTTTAATGTATAACGGACAGTATAAGCTAAGCTAAAATTATCTAATTCAGTTAATGTTGCAGATTGCGTTGTTCCTTAATCTTCGAATTGGATCTGGCTTATTATTTTTTTGCAGCTTATTAGAGCAATTTTATAAAAGTAAGCTTGAACTTTCGATTATCTCAAATAGAATTTCCGATATATATTTACTAATATGTAAAGGATCTACAAAGCGAATTGTTTATCAGTTTCACGCTGCTCTCTTTCGATTATGTCAAATAGAAATTCCGATATATATTTACTAATATGTAAAGGATCTACAAAGCAAAAGTATGTTTCAAAATCCGAAATTTGTTTATCAATTTCACTCTGCTTTCCGGCCGGGGGGAGGGGGGAAGCCGCGGCGCACAATGAATTGGAAGTTGATCTGTCAGCACTATCCTTATCTTCGGGGCAGATGTTTTTATTTTATTTGGCTTATAATTCCTTACTAAATGTAGTATTTCATCTCGATGTGCTCCTTTGATATGATTTAAATCAAGCTCCTCGTCATTATAATTCGCTTCCGATAGTGAAGAAAGTGACACAGAGGTTATTGAAAACGAAAAAATTTTGATTGACAAATTAGTCGGTATTCTCGACACAGCAATTATAGGACTTGAACAGCGGAACTTTGTAACTAAACAAGAAATTATGTCTGTTTAATAGAATTAAAAGGAAAGTATTATCACATGAAACGAAGCAACTTAAACAACTTACATTGAAAGAAAGTTTTAATACAGTAAACAAATACTAAATGTTAAGCTTTTTCTTTTTGTAAATTTTGATACCCTTTAGATCATAATTGTTCTTTATTTCATAAATTACTGTTTCATATTTTTAATTTTGTAATTTCTGCATGCCATCTTACCAGATTTAAACTGATGATCTATAATCTGGAAAAATCGATAATCCGGAATCGCCAAAATCCCGACGAGTCCGGATTAACGACTTTTGACTGTATATATTGAAATTGTTTAGTTACTTTGATATTTGCTAGATGTAAAAATATTAATATTTAATAATGACTTTATGAAAACTCTTTTTAATCCAAATATGTAAACCATACATTCTTGTGTAGAAAGTAATATAGTTTTTATAGTGTGCCTTTATGTATTAACGTAATTTTTACATGACTGATTTTATCAACTTTAGCTACAAAATACCTTGGTGAAGTGCAGGCTAAAGGAGCTGCATTAGTACCAAAACGAACTTTGGAAGTTATGGATGGAGAAGTTAACCGATTATTGCTTTTGGGACAAGATTGCATAGTTCCCATTTCTTTTCAAGTACCTCGAAAAGTTAGTTGTAATATTATATTTTTATTCCTCCCAAACAATTAAATTACTGAAAAGAAAGTATTTTTCACTGAAAGATGAAGTATAAATTTAATGAAAGTATTCCAGACAATGACACTTAATGTGGTCTAATGAGATACATTTCGGTGACGTTGGAGGTCATGTGATGTAAGAGCTGCTAATGTAAACAAACAAGCTTGTGCTGTGGTAGATGTGGTGAAGTTTCAGAAACTTTGTTTATTTTTAATTAGTTATGAAATTTTCATTTCATCTTTATTTATTATTTCATCCATTAATTAACTGTTCATTCATTTGGGTAGTATAATTTTGTTAACTCTTATATGTTATTGTTATCCTCATGATACTCTTTTGTTCGCTGCTTTACCATGTTTTGATTGTTAATATTTATTTATGAAGTCTTTCCTTGATCTGAAATTCCTTGATCTGAAATTAATTCATTTATAAAAAATGTAAAAATGAATACATAAAATCATGTTCACATAGATTGCTCTTCTACACTGAAAAGAAAGTTACTATAAATATTTTCAAGTCGTAATTTTATCAGCTTAACAAGCAGAACAGAAAATATAAATAGTTGGTTTCTGAAAATCGTAATAGTCAAATTTCCGGAGCGTTGTAAATGCAGTTGGCCCTTAAATCATGTAAGAAAAATGATGCCAATGTTCTACGCAGTTCAAAATTAAATTATAATTTTATACAACTTAAAAAATTAATTTTTAGCAACTGACTATTATCTTATTGATAGTATATACTACAAATTAATACTTTTTGTAAACTATAATATAAATTTCAAAAAGAAAACTATAGAGATTTGTGCAGCTGTGTTCACTGCAGTACTAGCTGTGAAACTAATAATTTTTCATATTTTTTTTTCATTTTATAATAATAAAAAAGTACTATCTGTATTCATTTAAAATATTCAAAAAAAAAAATTGAAGTTATTTTTAATCTTGTAAGTTACATAATTTATGTGCAGAATTTTTTATTTTAAAATCGTGCAGATCAAAAAGATTTTCCAGTGTATTTATTGAAAAGATCTGCCATAAGAAATAGACTTGTGTAATTCTAATATACCTAAGGCACATGTTATCTCAAACTATGGACTGACACGACCACTGGTTTTCAAGGACTAAATATACATGCCAGGGTTGCCATGCTACCTGGAAAACCGGAAAAAGTCAGAGAATTCGGAAATTGACCAAAAAATTCAGGGAAAAGTCAGGGAATTTAAGTGTTTTAGTCAAAATCTGGAAAAGTCAGGGAATTTCATACAATGATTCCGCCAAAAAAGGTGAGTTTTGCGCCAACGTCAGAGGAGATCACTTTTTTGGCGAATTGTGTATCACGTGAGTGTCATTCGGGCAGCTGGCATGAGCCAATTTTCGTAGCTCCAATTTGATTGTCTTTTTAGAAAGGCAAAGCAAGTTTCCCACCACTTTTGATTTCCAGTAACCTCGAGAATAGCATGTGCAGTGCATGAACTAAAGAAAGTACCTGTTCTCGTATAAAACAAAATGGGTTTAATCCTAGTATATGGTACCATGAAGGTTAGAATTAAAAAAATATGTATTGTAAAGAAGGAAAACCTCTCTGCAACAGACGTGGCTCAGTTCCATCATAGCGAGGAAACAGCTGTGCATGTGCGATATATCTCGAAAGCTCGAAACCGGTGTCGAAGTTCGAAGGTCACATTATCAAGAATTCATAAAATGAATATCGTTTAAAATTTCTTTAAACTCTAAAGGAAAAGAAAATATTTTTTGGCGCAAATAAATTAATTCATGGATTAGTTATTTTGAGAGGGGGGAAAATCTACGAAAATCCGTTTTAAAAATTATTGCCAAAAATCCAAGAAAGAGCGTTCTTTGATAAAACGTTTCTTGGATTTTTCGCAATAATTTAAAAACGAATTTTCGTAGTTTTCTTTTTTGTCAAAGAACGTTTCTTCTTAACATGTGTTTCTCAATTTCCTGTACACATCGCGGAGAGGGAAATTCTGGCCGTTCCGTCGTCAAATCCCTTGGCAAATTTTCCCTCTGCTTTTTACATAGACGTTCTTTGGTCAGAATAATCTCATGTATGGTACAGCGGGATTTGGCGACATGATGATGAGCAGTAAATGGGTCATTTTGCTCTTCGCAACAATTTTCAAAATCATGCGAAGGCCGTATCATATACTAGGATTTTACCGCAAAATATTTTTTTTTTCTTTTCTTTTCTTTTTAATAAATACCTTGTCATTTCGCAGTAAAATGAAAAAATAGTAATCAATCATCTAGGATAACCATGTAATATAACTATATTCGCTAAAATATTGTTGATTATTCTAATTAAATTTTTAAGTAATTATCTTTATTTTTATTTTATTCATATCATTTAATGTTGTTTCTTCCCTCTAAATTTATTTATCATTAGTAAATAATATTTCCAAATTTCAGAAAATTTTCTCTGGCATAATCCTGAAATTAATTCTAGCAGTATGATGACATCACGAAATTTAATGCACATATTTTTTCTTTATGTATGCTGCGAAATAAATATAAAATACCTCAATTTAGTAAAACAATATCATTAAATAGATTTCTTTCTTTCATTTAGCTGCAGAATGTCTGCAAAAAAAGCCTTATTTTATTCCAGATTGGGGAGATTCTAATCTCAATCTTCAGTGGAGAAAACAACTCCTATTATAATTATATTTGTGTTTTCAAGTGTTAAGGTGCCTTTTAAGAAGACACCTCACACAAATTAAATTTACCTAAAATCTAACCTAACTTTTAGCATTGTGTTGTGATTTATATAAGAACCGGATTAGCCTCATGTTGAACTGGTGATGAACATGAGTAATAATTAAATAAAACGTACAGTTGTTATCCAATGTATATATCTTAAATTTTATTAAGTTTTTTAAGCGGAAAAGTAAACAAAATTATCAAAGTGTACCAAGAATAATTAAGAATAAATGTCCTCTGGGATTTATTGAATTATTAAGTGAATTTGCTACACAGTACAAGGAATACCATAATTAATTTACCTCTTAGCACAGCCAACGTACATTACACGGATAGACTGGAATTTTCTTGAAACATACCTGGAAAACCTGAAAAAGTCAGGGAATTTCATTCTCCTGTTTGAGTGGCAACCCTGACATGCTAATTTAATATTTAAACTAAAAAACTCAGAAATCTCCCATAAAAATTTAGAATTAATTATAAATGCTTATAAAAGCATCCTTTTATATTAAAATGTTTCAGTATTACTGATGCTTCTAATATTACAGCTTTGGTATCCTTAATATCTAAAATAGAAGGTGTTAAAAATTAACATTCTGATATTTATGTGTAATCATTAAAAGTTGATTACTACATTTAAAATATTAAAACATAATCTGATGAAATTAATAAAATTTTAGCTGCATAAAATATTCTATGACACTAATTAATATTAATAAGAGAAAATTGGCTTTCTATTTATGTTCTTGCAGATAAACAGATCTTTCACAAATTTGGCTATTTCAGTAATTTAGAATAACTATTTATGAACTATGAATGTACTGTTATGACACTTACATTTAAAAGTTTGGAAATAAGTTATTCAAGGTCTCAAGAATAGTTTTCAATTAACTGATATACACTTAATTTTCTTAATAAAAAACATTATTAATACTGGTAAGCATCAATTATAAATCTTACCTCGTTTTCTGCAGAAATTTGCACAGATGTTTCATAATTAATTGATTTCTTCATTTCAGCCTTAACACAGCTTGTTATAAGTACCGTGATATCTGGCATTACTTTGAAACAAATATTGTTCACATGTTTTTCCTTGAATAACAAAAGACCCTTCTTCTTGACATCAAGGAAGGAGAAATCATTTCCAAATGTATTTTTTTAATTTTTCACAATAGCCATAAATTTCTAAATTCGAAAAATCAATTAATTTTAGCGGAATATCTGCTATCGACTCCATTGTAAACATAGCACATGCAGATGTTGTTATTATTAAAGCACGTGAAGACATTTTTCCTCTTCTTCTCTTGCGAAATGTATCTCATTATATTTTGATTGCAACATATTTGAAAAATGTGTATTTTACTTTTCTAAATCATTGAATTTTCTTTCACAAAATGTATAGATTTTGAGAATTTGGAATATCCATGCAAGGGTTGTTTGTTGGATCAAAATGCAATTTACTGTTGTGTGAAATATGTTTCATGTAAATTTATACATGTGTATATATGAATATTTATTGATTAAAAAATTAGCTTTGTGGAAAATTTATCTTCATTCTTTTATGTATATTATTTTAAGTGGTAATAGTTTTTTCATTTTGTTTACTGTTAACAGTCTTACAGAGATTTCCACGATGATTTGTTTCCTGACACTTTTGCTGCTGAACCCTCTTTAACGGCAGCACAATGGCAAGCTGGAGAAAAAGCCAAAGTAATAATTCCTTTTGCAAATGTTTAAAACTTAAGACATTTTGATGGACTTGAATGTTTTTCTATTTATAATTTAATTTTAATGTATTATTTTACATTTATAATTTGTTGATCGCCTTACCAGTGTCCAATGAATTCAGTTCAAGCAATCTATTTGTGGCAATATAGGAATGCCTGAACTGACTTCAGATAGGAAAACATTTGGTGTTTCTATTCCATGAAGTCTGAAATGACATTGTTTCACATTTTGAAAATCGGGCAGAATTAACTGTAAAGATCCCTATTGGGGTGAAATAGTAAAGAAAAGAAAAAAAAAATTCTCTTTTTGATACATTTTTCTAAAATATCCTCAAGCAAGGGATTAAATGGTTTCTTCACTGAAGATGTAATTTGTTGATTTCATGCAAAGCAAGGCAATTTTTGAAAATGACTCTGAATTCATACATTACTGATATAAAATTAAAGAGTGAAAAAAAAGTGCATACATTTGTTATGGTCTTATAAATTCTCTAATAAGGAAGTATTTTTTATTCTTATTCTGTATGCCAGTTGAAGATTCATAGATAAAAAGAAAAATATATTATTTTTCATTTTATTGAATTATTTCAGTATTTTCCATATGACAACTTAACAACAGCTAATCGTGTTTTAATCAGTAATGATAATCTGTAAAAAATTTAGAATATGAGAAGTAAAATAAATTCTAGTATATAAATGAAAATGTGCAGTAGTGCCAGCATTTGTTTTGAGATTTAATGTCTAAAAACTCAAGAAGTAATAAGCAAGACAGAATGAAAGCTCAAATATTTTTAATTTGTACTTAAATTTAATCAATTTCAGATTTATGTATTTAAATGCTTAAAATTTCAAACTGAAAGCATTTAGTTTCTCTCTAATGAAAGGTTAAAAAGTACTTCTAAGAAAGTTTCTTATTCATATGGTTTTTTTTTTTTTTTTTTTTTTTTTTTTTTTTTTTTTTAGGTTCTAAAAGTAAGTTTGATGCCTTCAAAAAACCAAGAAACTTTAGTGAAAATTAATCACCTTCTAGGGTCAGGTCCTAAAAAGGAAGTATTAAACTCTTCTATGAAGACTAATATCACTGATCATGAAGAAGAAAAGGTTTCTTGCAACAGTGAACTTCAAAATGAAAAATCTAAAGACCCGAGTGCAGTTTCAAAACCTGTACCTGCAAGAAAGGTATGTTGCTTTTTAAACAATAAAATAAAATCATATTTTTAAGTACGAGTTTCTGGTAAACGTAACTGAAAAACTGTATGTAATTAACATAATTATAAAAATAGCATGTAATACTTAAGAATTTTTTTATGTAGCACTTATTTTATATGTTCTAAATAAATTTATATATTTAAATTTATGTACAGGGAAAAAGTATGGAGTTTTCGAAAATTTTTAAAATCAAAATATTAATTCAGTTACATGTTTAATTTTTTTTTTACCATTTTATATGATTTTTTCGAAGGTTTTATACTGTAAATAACATACTAGCTATCAGAACTGAGTTAATAAAAATTTTTGTGCTAAAACCATAACCAAAGGAATAACATAAACAAAATAACCATAAACAAAAGGAATTTTTTAAAAAAATGTATTGGAATTTCATGATATTTCTTCTTTTTAAGCCCTCTCCTCCTGTGAAACCTAAACCTGTGAGTACAAATGTTAAATCTGATCTTAAAGCTCCTTCTCCTATTCTGACTCCTAAATCAGCTCAAAATGTGCATCCTTGTGATAAGGATGAAAAGGTTTCAAATGATTCTGAGAAATCACATGTACCTCTACCAGTTCGCAGACCTGCTCGTACATTTGGAAGTAAGTATGTCAAATGGTTTGATTTTGTGTTTTTCTTATTCTTGGACTTTACCTGGATTTGGAGTATCATACTAATAATAAATTAGCATAAATTTACTATTTCGGCAAGTTATTTTTATTTGTCAGATCCACGATTTATTATTTTTTTTATTTTAGTAAATATTGTAAACTGTATTAATTTTTCCCCATTTCTTTTGATATTAGATAATTTAAGAATAATATAAAAATATATCTTGAGTACTTGTTTACGTTACAGTTTTTGATATATTAATATACAGTACAAATTTCGAAATCCGGACTCGTCGGGACTTTGGCAATTCCGGATTTGGGATCTGGTGGCATGTAGAAATTATAAAATTTAAAATATGAAATCATGATTTATGAAATAATGAAATATTTATGATCTAAAGGGTATCAAAATTTACAAAAATAAAGGCTTAATATTTATTTGTTTACCTTATTAAACATTTCTTTCAATGTAAGTTGTTTAAGTTGCTTCATTTTTTGTGCTAATACAAATTTTAGTTACACATTGTTGAAGTCCTGTAACTGCTGTTTTGAGAATTCCGACTAACTTGTCAATCCGAATTTTGTTACTTCAGTTACTTCTCTGTCACTTTCTTCACTATCGGTAGTGGTATTTTCTGGATCTAGAACCATACTACAGATTTCGCCATTCATGGATTGATTGATGACTGAGAAGCACTCTCATTACAATGAAAAACTTCTTTTATATCATCTTCATTTATAACCGCTTCTCCACATTTCTTTACAAAATCCGTTAATTGCAAAATTTCACATTTGTTTTGCGATATCCTAAAACCATTATAATTAGCGGCTATCATCATCAAATTTCCTTCACTATACATATTTGGCTATGCATCATGAGCTTGGCGACTAACGACAGGTTGTTCCATTAAATTTTATCTTGCTTCTATCACGCACCGAGACAGTTAAGCCTGAATTGTATTAGTTTAGTTATTTATTATACTTATGTCTACTTCTTGCACATGTTTAAGGTTTATCTGAGTTCTGAATAAATAAATCTTAGTGAGGGCCGGCGCTAGATATCTTGCCACCTGATGCAGTCTCTGTGGGTTCTAAATTCTGTGACCATATGAGCCCTGGTGCTGATTCTGGGTTTATGTGAATAACAAATCATTTATTCTTAAATCAAATAGCCCTAAATGTAATCTTTGGGTCTATGAGTATCATCAACAAAATCTATTTTTAGCATATGAAAAAAAAAATTCTTCCTCATCAACATTTTTTAATAATCATCGGCAAGCGTAATGCTAACATAAAAAGTTACCATACTCCTTTAATATTCAATTACTAACATAAAAAAATTGTTTAGGCACCACTACATGAGTCAATACTCAATTTGTCATGTTTTGATAAACATGCGGTGATGAAAGGAAAGTATAATAAATAATGATTCGCCAGGTTACCATCAGACCAATGATGTATCTGTGTTGAATGTTTCGGTTTGAGATGTGTGCCAAGCAGATACGCAGCAACAGAGCCAAATTACTGATCATACAAATTTATGCTAAAATAATTGTTTTTTCAATAAGGAGGTATTTTATTTAGTGTTGAAGTGAAATTAAGAATCCAGGACTCTCCAGATGTTTTATTATGCACGGAGGGGGGGGAATAAAATGCACATGTGTAAGGCCTATGAGAAAAATATTGTTGGTGGTCTTGAGGTCCGAATTTTAGATCATTTTGGATATTGGACGTCTGGATTTCGGACTTTATACTGTATTAGATAAATTTCATTGATGGCATAGCTGATGATGTTAAGGATGCTACTTGTAATTTTTAATTTTAGTATTATGTAGTCACAGATTCTTTCTTAAATTATCTTTGTTTAGGTATAATTTCTAGAGTAATAAACATAATGAAGCATTACAAAATGCTATGATAGATGCACAATCTCAGCAGTTCCCAGTATGAGATGATATTTATATTTACATCATCATAGCTATATATAAAGAGCTGTAACCTATAACATGTTTGATGTTAATGGTATTTAGAATGGTGAATTACTTTATTTCTCAGCTGATGGGATTGGTATTACTTTCATTTTTGTTGGTCTATAAATGTTTTAACTTAATTATAATTGGATACTCTATTTTATGTTCATTTTCACCATATGTAAATGCATATATTATTTCTCTTGTAAAAGAATCATATGACAGAGATTAATTTTGAAAGGATACATTTTGTAAAATTTTATTATAAGCATTTTACTGTTTTTAGGATAGAGAGGAGAAATTTATCAAATTAATAATAATAATAAGGTGCTATTAAAAATTAAAGCTAAATTTAGATCTTACATATATATTTTGCTCAAAATTTTTAGTATGTAGACTTTTATATTTTTATTTAGTATTAGAGCAGAGAAGTAACTTTCACCTAGATTTTATTTAAAACTGTATTAGTTTGAGGGAGGTTCCTGTTCTTGTGTGGGGGATTGTGTTTGTGTTCTTGGAAGCAATTTGAAAGTAGATGTTCACATTTTAGAAGGTCAACAGCTGGCAATAAAGAGCTGCAATATGCAGTATGTTTGCTAAATGAAGATACACATTAAAATGAGTGTAGATTATGTTAACTGGCATTATATTTTGAATGGTGAAGTTACTTCAGTTCTTAACAGATGGAATTTGTTGTCATATGATACTAATTCAAAAATTTATGTTTATCATATGATATTAATTCCAAAATTTGTTTGTAACATATGAAAAGTAACATATGATAAACATAAATTTTGGAAGGACACATTTCAGAAACTTAATATAAGCATTTTACTGTTTGCAGGATAAGAAGGAAAAATTACCAAATTAAAAATGTAGATTTTAAGAGCTATCACTATTTAAATTCAAATTTGATATTACATATATATCTTGCACAAAATTTTAAGTAAACTTTTAATATTCTTATTTAGTATTTATCAGAAAAGCAACTTTAGTTTGTCATAGATTTTGACTTTTGATCAGTTTAAAAAATGATCAGAAACAGGTCCATATTCTTCAGGAGGGAAAAAAATCTTAGCGTTTTTGACAGTGATTTAGAAGTAGATGTTTTCTGCTAATGTTAATCTAAATTCTACGTTGGTGTGTTTTTCATCCATTTAATTTTTTAGTTTGATACAAAAGTTTAATGAAAATAGCTATGTTTAAATTTTATGTAGTTTATTAGTTATTGTAATGTTTTTCTTCATTGCACATCTTAGAAATTGTTTTACAGAGTACAGATTTGAATCGGTAAATTTAGAAAAAGTATATTTGCTGTCATTGTTTACAGAGAATTTTTGGTAAACTGTGTATAGTGAGTTGTATGCATCTACATTTTGGCACAGATTTAACATTTTACTAAGGTTTATAGTTTTACAGATTATTTGCTTTATTTTTAATGTAATATTTGGCTGAATATAACATTTTATACATGTGATGATATGCATATGAATATGATAGGCAAACAGATGGACACAAAATATTAATCTAATTTATAAGACGAGCTGTCTTAATTTTGTGTTTGTACAGGCGTAAAGATAATCATAAACGTAATTAGAGTAAGTTATCTACTTTCATAAAATCTTTAGGATAAGATATTTGTCTTATATATATAATATTCTTACATGGAACTACTTTCATAGATCTTTAGGATAAGATATTTGTTTTATATATAATATTCTTACATGGACATAATTTCATTATTATTGACTTTATTAATGACAGTAGTTAAGATCTGCCCCTTTTTATAATGTGTTACACTGTATTAGGTCATGCTGCCACAACATCTCACATCCATATATATAACCTTCTCAAGCTTGACAAACTGGCAGTTCTGACAGTGTTGTTAATTTAAATTTATTTCCCAAGTTGTAACAGCTCATTGTATATCAACATTACATACTAAAATTTTAATTTGTGAAGCTACATTTTTTTTTTATTTCTGTTTTTATTTTGTTTCTCAATAGTGCATCTGTTTGCTATGATATTTAACAAATAATTTTTATTAACTTTTATACCAGATTAATACAAATTTCTACTATCTTATATTATTTGGCTATAAAATATTATTTTACACATCAACTAGAAATAAGTTTGCTACATTTTAAAATATTTCAATTAGCATTAACTTATTGTGATACATGATTAATACATTAAATAAATATAAATTAGCTAATTTGAGATTTTAGAATGAAATCATAAACAAAAATCTGTCTATATAATAGAAAGTTTTCCATTCACTTTCCCATTCTTTAAAGAATTACAGCCTGTGTTAAGTATTAGCTTTTCTGATTGAGACTTGAATAATCTTTTTTTACTGTGATTTACATTAAAACATTTATATATGTTTCTAATTCCTATAATGAAAAAACTTCTTCTAAAACTTAACTTTCTATAAGCTTTAGAATTCTGTATTTACTTATCTTAAAACAATATGTTTATGTATAATTACAATGCATTTCCATCATTATAAGAATACTGTGTGTCTTTATTTGGATTATTTTTTTGTTTATTTTATGTTAATCCTAGGTCAACTTAAACTCCTTAACATGTCTTCTGACTAGCATTTCAGTTATTGAAATCTTGATAAGTTAAAATTTTCAATAAGTCCACTTAAAAATTAAAACATAGATTGAAATTAATATTACCAATTTTTTATTAATATAAGCTTTTTCTGATTCTTTCAGTTTCAGTTTATCAAGTTCTGACTGCATGTGTATTTTATTTTTTAAAATTTATATTTTTTTTAAGCTGCCTTACTTTATTCATGTAATAGAAAAATTGCATTTCAGATGTGAACATGCTTTATGTGCATCAAAGTTAACAGATTTGGGAAAATTTCATAGCATATTTATCGCAATGGATTATTTTGTCATTGTCCCTGTAATAAAATATAGTGTAGGAATAGATAATAATTTATCTCAGAGATGTTTTTGTATAGAAAATGTTTGCATCTGAAGTATCGTTTCATATGACATAATTTTAAATAATTTCAAAAGTCCATAATATATTTTGTTAATGTAAGTATGCTTTGCTGTGTATGAATAGTTTTAATTTCAGTCTTTAAGTGAAGATTAATTTCTCTTCTAAATCTCAGTTTGATTTTCTGTAAAATGTTGCATTATTTTTGTGTATTTTCAGTGCGTGTTTCCAAGTTTCGTCATTTGAATGGTACAGTCTTCAATAAGGAGTATCATATTACTGATTTAGCAACTCTTACAAGAACCATACCAGGTGAATGCAATGGTTTTGATGCCAATGAAAAACGAGTGGCTGTTCCAATAGGAGCTGCTGGTAATTTTTTGGCAATTTTAGAGGTAAGTGATATTATTTGAGAAAATTTAATATTTTGAAAGGATTTCTTCTGTTTTCTTCAATTTATATTATGTATGTAAATTGAATAAAATGAGGTCCAGCAGAAATTTATTTTTTAATAAAAACAATACACCTAAAATATAAGGTGACTTCAATTAATGTGACATTACTCACAAAGGCCTAATGCAGATTGTAATGAATTCCTGGTGAAAGCTGCATGAGAGAACTCTTTGAACTAACAGGCAACATATGGTGGTTCCTCATGTTATATAAAATAGTGGTATCAGTACAATTATGTTCTTGTATAGCAAGAATCACAGTGGTTCCCATAACATCCAGACATTATAGAACACAGACAGGCCCACAGGATATTAATTTCTCTAACAAAAAGAGACCAAGAGTTATTAGAATTAGGTGGACCAAGAATTAAGTGGTTATGATTCCACACCATATAGCCACATATGCTTATTGCAGTAGCTGTTTGTGTGCAATATGGAGCCTACCTTAATGTGACATTTTTGTATATATCTTCATTGCACCTTCCTGTGTAAAATGGGCTTTATCAGTACACGAAATTATTTTTATCCACCATGTCCATTTCCATGTCTTTTGTAGTGGTAAATTAAGGTGCATATACTAATAACTTAAAATAAGTGAAATAGGTGAAGAACAGAGTTGAAAAGCTCATGTTCAGCTGCAAACTGTAAGAATCTTAAGGAAATCCAACCAAAAGATTATTCTTTTGGAACTTTGATGGATTTTTAGAATCTTCTTTGGTGTGAAATTTCTGTAAGAATACCATTTGTAGAGAGCTTATCATAATTTTAACTTAGGACATTGTGTTTTCAAGGTTTCATTCAGATTCCTAGTCTCTACTGCAAACTAATCTGATATACATTCCATGTGTTGAAAACTATCAATGCACTCTTAACATTGACCTTTTTCAGTTCTTGGTCCAAAGTCAGCAGCTCATCTGCAGCCTTCTCTATGACATAATTTTCTTCTTCCTAATCTTTCCTTTTTTCTATGGTAATGCCCATCTTTTCAGATATGTATTTTTTAAATTGAAGTATTTTCTAAACAAAGTAATTTCTTTTGTCTTTAAAAAAAAGACTTTTAGATTTCTTAAAGTTTATATTTTTTTTTTATTTGTTGCTTTCCTACTACATTAGTATAAACACATGGCAGCTTGAGAACATGAGAGATGACTCATGCAGTGGTGTCTAAAACATTTTTGTTTTAAGTAACTTAATACAAAACAGTATGGTAATCTCTTTTGTTGACTTTAGGCTTGACCACAGTTGCAGACTTCAGTCAGCTGCGGTGCAGAGTGTTGTTAAATATGTTAATGAGGAGAAATTTAACAAAAATATCTTTCCATGTGTAAAAAATAGATTATTGTAAATGATATTCATGGACTCAAAGATTAAATTTAATGCTGTTTTAATTAAAATTAACTGATCTCTTGTCCAGAAAAGCCTTAAGTATATGTGAGAACTTATTAGTTCTGGTCTAAGATGAGTGAAAGCATATGGGAGAAATAGATGCAAGTATAATAAGTAACTTATATAATTCAGCATTACCTTCATCAGCATATGATAGAAGCAAAGCAAATATTCATGGAACAACAAGTTCTAGTTGCTAATCTCATGACAGGTTGTCAATAATGCTTAGCAGATGCTAACTAAGCTTTATGATGATAGCTGCAGATTTGAAAGTTTATAGGTAGTCACAAGTGAAATTGTCCAATTAATGGAATTTGTTGAGAAGTAATAAAGGAAAATGATGTAATAGAAGTTGTCCTTTGCAATCACAATGTTCCAATCATCAATCAACTAATGGATGGAAAAATCTGTAGTATGGTTCTAAATCCAGAAAATATCGCTACTGATAATGAAATGACAGAGAGGTTATTGTGAAGAAAAAAATTTTGATTAACAATTTAGTGGGAATTCTCAACATGGGAGGACTTGGGCAGTGGAACTTTGTAACTGAATAAGAAATTGTCTCTGTTTATAAAATTAAAAAGCAAGTATTAGCACAAAAAATAGAGCAACTTAAACAACTTCAGTGAAAGAAAAGTTTAAAAAGTAAATAAGTATTGAGCTTTTTTTTATGTAAATTTTGATTCCTTTGAGATCATAAATTGATTATTTCATAAAGAATTATTTCATATTTTTAATTTTATAATTTCTGCATGTCATCTTACTAGATTTCTAGGATTTAGCTTGTTATTCTTTCCTCATAGAAACCTAATCTATATAAAATGGAATCAGATTTTAATATGCAGTGAAGAAAAAAATAACATCAGGAATAGAAAAAGCAATCAGAAAATGACCTGCTACATAGCTTTGAACAGTAGAAGTGTGATGATGTAAAATCTTGAAATTTATGAACTCAGGAACACTGAGATTTCGATGATTCCAAATCTCAGACTTTGTACTGTGCCGTCTTTGTGCCATTACTGCAGTTAAAACACTGAGCCAAATGTCCTAGAGAAAGGTTAATGGGACATGAGAATCTCTTAAAATCAATTAAAAATTAACCTTATGTGAACCTAAGCCTGTAACTTAAATTTTTACTATAGATTTGTATGTTTACTTTTGACTACCACCCTAATCAGTATAATGGTTAGCAACACTAGCGGCTATGTCATCGAACCAGGGTTCTAATCTCAGATAAGGCTTGGATATTTTTAAGTGTATATTCTCTGTGCAGCATGGGGCCACTTAAAATGCTGGCAAATCTAAAGTCCTCTCAAGAATTTGGTTGTAGAGGAACAGGGATGACAGATCCTGTCATTTGATTCCTTTGATGTTCTCTTTTGAAATTAGACTACAGCTTCTCTTTCTCTTGCTGATATAAAGTGGCTCATTCCCTATTATGCATCATGGGCAAAGGCGTAGCTAGGGGTTTCAGCGCCCGGGGACAACTGAAGATTTTGCGCCCCTTTCTCTGTGCCAAGAACGAAAAAATTTCATTCTAAAATTTCGTAACATGAATTTGGCGAACCCCTGAATGCTGCGCCCGAGGACAGATGTCCCCCCTTGCCCCACCCTAGCTACGCCACTGATCCTGGGGAAAGTTCTCTGTCATGAGATAGCTAAATAACTGATGGGTTCATCCTCAATATTTAATGATAGCTTAGTGTCTGGCCATTAGGAGAGAAAAATACTTTCAAGGAAAATTTCATCCTAATAAAACTATTATTATACTTCTGTTGGTCATTGCTCATTTTCAAGTTTGTTTTTAACTATATTTAATAATTCATCTAGCTTTTTCACTTTCAAAAGTGGGATAGTTAGAAGAATTAAATAAAAGGAGAAGAGAAAAGGTCATGAAGTTGCAGACTTCAGTCAGCTGTGCTGCAAAGTGTTGTTAAATATGTTAATGAGGAGAAAAATGTTAAAAGCAATCTTAGAACTTGAATTTTGGAATTGGTTTAAGGTAGTACATATGAGATATACTGAATGAGTATGGATTTAAGTTCAAATTTTCATTTATTGACACTTCAGATGGGACAAAGACGATAATAATCCTGTCTCTGAGGCCATAAACTGTATGTTTTTAAGCAAAATTATAATATTCCAAGTGAATTAAAATACATTGGATAGATAACAGTGTTTCCATTTGTTAGCTAAGTAATTCTCATAATTTGTTATATTTAGTTATTTCATAAATAGATTTATAAGTAATGAATGTTCATGGGTTTTTTTATGTTGTAAATGAAAACTGTTCGTGTCATTGGAAGTGGTGTGTATAAAAGGTAATAATTAATTTTAAACAGAATGTTGTTTATTTAACTGTGCTAATTATGCTAAATCGTGTTATTGAATATTTGAAATTTATAAATGGAAATCAATTTTTAAATGTTTGTTCACCTTTTCCATGTAAGTGCATAACTTCATGATTACATTATTTGAAATTGTTCTCTGCATGTTAGTAGGCCATCCTATTTGTAGAGTTATTTTTACATAGTCTTTAAAGGTAAACCATCTAATGAGATTTTTTAGTATTTTTATTTTCAGTTAAAGCTGTTGCTAAACAGAGCTTGAAATTTGTGAATTATTTATGCTAAAGCTAGCATACAGCTCTTTCATATATTCCAACTTTGTTTTTGAAAGTAACCATTTTATTATATAGTTATCAGGTACAAATTAGAACATATCTTTTCCAGCTATTGAAGCCTGTGTTTGTAAACTTCTTTATTTATGCAAAACAGATATGTTAAATGTGGTGTAATGCAGGGTAATTTTATGTTGATTTATTGTTTTTATTTACAGCTGTGCAATACTGGGCGTGCACCACCAGCAGCAGATATGCCTGGTATTTTAACTGGAGCAAGTATCATGGATTTTGCTTGGGATCCTTTTGATTCAAATCGTCTTGTTGTTGGTAAAATTATTTTAGATTTTTTTTTTTTTTAAATACAGCTAGCTGTATATTCATTTAGTTCATGTGTGATATATAATACATCTTCATCTGTTAGATACACCCTTAATTTCTTTACCATAAATAAGGAGAAAAGAATTAAACATTTTTAAAAAACAAAGAATTTTTAAAAAGTTCATAATTATATCTAACAAATATTTTTACTGAAGAAGATATTTATTTACTTATAACAAGACTTTTTCAAGAGGTATGTCATTCCCTTTTATATCAACATCATAGTCTGATTCTTCTGAGCTTTGAATACCCAAATGTGTATTACACTTCCTCTGGTTATCCTGAGCCATCAAGTGCTTAGAATGTCTTCCAAATTATGCAGTATTTTTTAATGAATGCTGCACTATTTAGGAATTAGTTTCCAAACTGTTGAATTCATTTTGGCATTGTAGCTACATTTTTGGTTTTTGAAAGTGTTATCAGAAAATTGTCAGTCCATAACTAGAATTCATATTCCATTATCATATAATTATTAAGTAATTTTTTATGAGTAAAATTCTTTTGGATGGTCTTGCTATCAGAAATTGTAACCATGTCATGTTTTTGTACAATGCTTTTTATAACCTATTTGGATAAGTTTTCTTGAAATTTATCTAGTACTAGCAAACTAAATAAGACTTCCCTGACTTCTGTTATATAAACATTTAATCAGTTTTCTCTTGCACCACCCATGGTACCATCTAATTGACTTTATGGACATGACAACAAAGAAAAAAATATCAGTCTTTTATAGTGCAACTGCTGCCTTCTATATCGAAATTCTAGGAACATTGAAATTTTAGGGCCATTTTATGCAAAAAAAAGTGCTTGGAGAAAATAGATTTAAATAAAAAAATTTCAAGTTAATTAAATATCCTGTGTTTAGGCATGTGTAATATGGAACAGTAGTGTAGTTAGCATTAGAAACATTTCTAAAATATGGTAATAATAATAAACTCAGTGCCCACTGAATTATGAAATTAGCAACCATGTTTATTTATATAAGGACAGAATATTAAAGTCAATTCAAAAGTAAATTTTTATTTCATCGCCACATATAGTTTAAATAATTTTTGGTACTATTCTGTTATCAGGACCCGGATCTAGAAATATATGTATGCATAAAATATATGCATGTGTTCATGTATGCATGTATATATGTGAGCACGAATGCATGTGTGTGTATGTATGTGCACATGCATGTATATGTAGTATGTATATGCACATACATACACACACATATATTCAAACATTTCTGAATATGGTTCTAATAACTGAACAGTATCTAATTTTTTATTAATTAATTGAAGAAGCAGAAGTCATAAACTTTAAGGAATGTTCTTAAAGCAGTTTTCAACTGATATAAAATTCTAAAGCAAGTAAGTTGTTTTTCTTTTTATACGAGATATTTCTTTTTTCTCATATGATTCTTTAGAAAAACGGTTCTCAACCTTTTGACTAATGCGTACCATCTAAACAAAAAATTGAAAAACTTTAGCACCACTACATTTTTCTATGATTTCTTTTCAATTTCTCAATAGAAATATTACAAAAAAATACATTTTGCCATTTGCACAACCTATTGGCTTTTTGTATTAAATATTGACACAAAAATATTAGATTAAAAATTGGTTACCATTTTAATTATCAAAATTTAGTTATAATACTTCAATAAATATAGTAATTCTAAGATTTAGTGTCAAATTTGGCCCAGGTTAGAAAAGATCAATTTCTTTATATCTGGTCTTATTTCACTTAGTTAACCATAAATTAGGATCCACTTTTAATTTTATTCTCTCTCTATTTTTTTTTTTTTTTTTTTTTTTTCAATTATGACATGGAAGAAAATCCTTGTTTGCACAAATAGGTTGGGTAAAAAGGCAATAAAAATGTAATAGCTTTATTTGAAATACCTTTAAATTCTTTTTTTTATGGATCAGCCAAATGTTAATAAGTGTATTATTTTTGAAATCTTCAGTTAGAAAATTTCTATGAAGTGTTCTTTTTCTTCACGAGATTTTTTAATTTAATAGCTAAAAATACTTTGTTTCTTTGCGTACCACCAGTGGTACATGTACTGCTTGTTGAGAATAGCTGGTTTAGAATATCAGTATTTCTGTTGTATTTTCTTAACATTAACTATGTGTAATTGAACTGGCAACAGTAGGGTTAACTGCTAGTGTTTTCTTTATTTCTTTTTTAAATGCTGCTATACTTTGTATTATGGTACGTAATGCATTACGTTTCAAACAATGGCTAGCTCAGAAGAGATTCATAAGTCATCTACCCAATGAATTAACAGCTATCTTATTATAAGTGGAGCACTTCAAATCTTTTAAACTTAAGGAAAAAAATTATTTACACATTTGTAGAAGTTAAATGAATAAGAAATATCTATCTAGCTACATCATTCAAACATTGTCCCTAAGCTATCTAAACCGCAACTTCTCGTTTTCCTCTGGCGTCCCATGAACTCATGGGACGCCAGAGGAAAACATCTCTAACTGGCCTTCAATTCGTTGGCGTAGTGATGCCATTCCCAACACAGTGTGCAAGTTGTGTTTAGTATATTCTGACTGTTTTAAACATTTAAGAATAATTCATAATCATATTCTTTTAAAATTTTGGTAGTGTTTTATTACACTGCTGGCCATTAAAATTGCAACACCAGGAAGGAATGATCTGATGAACATCAAATTCACATGAAAGGAAGAAGAAGTTGGGATATGTAGATGATTAGTATTTCAGTGCATTTAGATGATGCAGGAGGAAGAAACGACATCTGAAGCACTGCATAAAAGAAAAGTTGTGTAGTGGATTTCTCATTCGGAAAGTGCTTTGTAAGGTTGGAATTTGCTCAGAATATCATGTTGTGCCTCGAATAAGAAGAAATGCTTACCAGCAAGTTTCAAAATTCGATAGAAACAGAATCATTGCCTATTGAAAGGTAGATTATCGTTCCGTGATATTGCCGGTCGTGCTGGTCGACATTCAACAACTGTCATGCGAATATGGATTGCGGTCATACTGAGTAGCAGGCATGATATCATTGTCTTCCCATGACTAATGCCAGAGAGGACAGATATATTGTGAGGTCAGCCCTGCAAAACTGTATGACCACTGTATCATTAGTCAACAACACTGTATCATTAGTCAAAACTGTATCATTAGTCAGGAAATGGGTATGTTTGCAGCATGCCCAGTATAAGCTCATAAAATGCGTCAACATTTGCAGCAGCTTGGACTATCAGCTGGCTGAGCATTACTTCGGCTTCCCTTGACACTGCAGCATAGAGAGAGACGGCGATACTGGTGCACCCAAATGACAAAGCTAGGTATAGGAGTGGCGCAATGTCACCTTTTTAACCCTCTGAGCGTTACGTGTTTAGCCCTGAAATTTCAAAGTTCCTCAAAATGTCATGAATAAGTGGCATTTTCTTGATTTTAATTAAAAAATGGCTATCTCATTTTGTACCTTGATTCCTTTTCTTCCAATATACATCCAAACCGAAATCAGATACATTTAAAAGCTAGCAAAAATTTTCATGTATAAGGAATATAGAAGATAGCCTTCTGTACGGAATTTTCTGGCCATAGCGCTGAAAGGCTTAAATGAGTCCTGACTCTGCATGCAGTTTTCTGATGGCCATATATGTGTCTGGAGTGTCCAAGGAGACCGCACGTCACCTGCTTGCACCTGCTGCACTTGATGTGATAGTTTATGCAGCCATTCAGTACACGACACGGACATCTCTAGTTTCTATCAACAGTAATTTGAGTGCAGATGGGTACATTTCTGACATCTGATATCCAGTGGTTGTGCCCTATCTTTGAGTCCACCAAATGCCATGTTTCAACAAGATAATGCAAGACCACATGTTGCACGTTGGGTTCTGACTTTCGTCGATACACAGACAGACAGGAAGAAGTACAGGGGGCACCAAAACATCGCCATGAGCAAAACTAGTATTGCCCCACTGCACTTATCATCGTCGATACTCAGGGTAGTCAATTGCTGCCCTGGCCTGCACGGTCTCCAGATCTGTCACCCATTGAAAACATCTGGTCATGGGTTGCTGATAGTTTGGCCCACCACCCCTCTCCAGCTAATATGGTTGATGAAGTGTGGACTTGAGGCAGCATGGAATGAGCTGCCCATTTCTGTCATCCAAGCCCAGTTTGACTCCATGCCTAATGAAGTAAGCGGCGTTTTTACTTGCGAGGGTGGAAGCTGTTTCTATTAATTTTGCACCCCTGTAAACCTCCGAAATGCTTACAAATTTGATTATTTTGACTTTGTGCCGTACTGTTTACATGCAATAAATATTTTTTTTGTATTTGCTTTTCTTCATGTTGTTACAATTTTAATGGTCATCAGTGTAAAATATTGCGGAGAAAAAGGGCATTTAAATGTTGTTATGCCCAAGTATATCATGAAGGTATTGAAACTGAATACATGCAGTCAGATCAAGCTCCTATTGTCTATAATAGTAAATTATTCTTAATTTCTTTAAAATGAGGAAGTTAATTTTTTTTTAAAAAGTGTGTTCATTGAAAAGACCCAGTTCAAATAAAAAGGGTACATTTCTGTCATCTGATGTCCAGTAGTTGTGCCCTATCTTCGAGGTCATCAAATGCCATGTTCCAACAAGATAATGCAAGACCACTAACAAAAAGTACTAAATAAAAGACAAACAATGTAATAAAAAGTATATATAATTTGCAATACATATAAGTAAAGCTAAGTATTTAAAAAATAATCCATCTTATTACATATATATATGTATATGTGTGTAAATTTTATATATACATATATATATATAATAAGATGGGTTATTTAAATTGGGTTTTAGCAAAAGTTTCCTGCCACCACAAATATCATCTGCGCAGACAGTTCGTGTTGGTGTGTTTAATCATATTTTGTGAAATGATTTTTGACGTTTGAAAGAAAGAGACTTTCTTTAGAACACTCACTGTGTTGTGAAATTTGTAAAAAAATATCATTATTAAGTACAAGGTGTCTGAAATGGAACTCTTGTGCTACCAGATTAGAATCATCATTTAATTCCAATTCTGTTGCAAAATGTCAGCTACAGAATGTCACTAAATCATGTGTATAGCTTTAGGTACTAATGTTGTCTCATATGACACTGTGAAGGTTTGGTATTGAAAGTTTGAAAACAAGGACTGTGACATTTAAGAAGCAGAATGCTCTAGCCGGTCTAATGATGTTAATGAGACGGCCCACCTGTGAACTTGTGGAAGAGGATCAGTATGCAACCGCTCGAGAGCTTGCTAAAGAATTTGACATGTGTGCCATGCACATTAGTCATGGTATGCATTTTATAAATTTGACATGCAAGTTCAATCACTGGGTGTCATATGAGCTGACTCAGATAAGGGCAGACGAGTTCGGGCCCTATACTAATCTGCTCGAATGTCAACACAAGAACAAAATTATGGATCAGATCATCACTTGTGATGAAAAGTGGATTTACTTCAACAACGCAGGTTTATAAAGGGGTTGGTCTGTACCTGGTAAGCCTGCCAGCAGCATCACAAAGCACAGTTTGACTAACAAAAAGATCATGCTTTGTATTTGGTGGGATTGCCATGGTTTAGCCATGAAGATTATCTGGAAAAAGGTAAAACCCTTGACAGTAAGCATATACAGGGAGATGCTAGTCTGTGCTGACACTGCTATCAAGGAAAATCGTCGAACTGAATTCCAATGCAATAAGGTAATGTTCCGTCAAGATAATGCAAGACCACATGTGTCTGCATTCACCTGCTGGACTCTGTATGGGATCTTTTGCCACATCCTCCATATAGCCCCAACATCACTCATTCAGACTTTTACCTTTTTTTCACACCTGCAGCTATATCTTGCTGGTGCTATCTTCCATTTTGCACAGGACATCTGAAATGAGGTAGATCTGTTTTTGGACTCGCAGCCACCAAGTTTCTGGGCCGAAGGCTTTGAAAAACTACCAGAATGTTGGGAGAAAATCATAAATTTGGATGGTAATTACTTTTCACATTTAAGGTACAGCTTTCGTGTTTTTTCCCCCCAACTTTATTAAGAACATTTTTTGGTAGAAAACTTTCGTTACAGTTTATGATCTTTTCAGCTGCTAAGGTGTTATTTGAAATATCAGATTGCAATTTTTGGTTACTTGTGTAAAATCAAATAAATAAATTAAGCACATTATTTATGTATTATTATTCATGTTGTTGATAATAATACAATTATAGTTTATTTAAAATTAGGTAAAAAAGCAACTTTAGGTTGATATGGGTCTTGAACATTGATTTTGAGGGTGATCAGACATAGTTCTCTCTTCTTTAGGAGCAACAACCAGTTCAGGAGAGACACATTTCTGATCACTTTGAAAACTGATAAAGATTCAAAATCAATACTGATTCACGCATCAGTCTAAGGCAGTGATTCCCAACCTTTTTTGTACTATGCCCCACCTAATCCTCTCTAAAATTCGTATGCTCCCCTTAGCATATACATAATTTTTAATATTTAAAAATTTAAATGTTCACAAAAAAAAAATAAAAAAAAAATAAATAAATAAATAAAAACATGAATGATAGCTTTTAAGAAGAAATCACTAGAAAATGTTGTGAGTAAACACAATAAGTAAACTTTCAAAGCATATAATAGAGAACTGAAATTCAAGTACAAAATATTTTTAATGATAGTGTTTCTAAAATAATTTTAGTAATTATTTATTATTTAAATTTAGTGAGATGCTTGCGCTTGATGCAAAGAGATTTTATATCATACTCCAATTTAGTTAACTTCAGTTTTAAGTCTCCTCGTTTTATTATATCCAGCCGATTTCTTTAACAGCAAATTATTTATGGCACTAAATCCGCATTCAGCTAAATATGAAGAAGAAAATGGTAAGAATAGTTCTGTTGCACATTTTGTTGAATTTGGATATTTGATTTTGGTTTCCTCACAAAGCCATACCATCGCTCCTTTTGTATTAAGTAAAGCTTTTATTGACTCATCATTTTGAATTTCTGCAGATGTTCTTGATACTGCATATTTGAAATATGAGCCAAATCCACTAACATTGACTGCATCATCCAAGTTGAGAAATCAATTTGTTTCAAATAAAAAAAATCTTCCTTTTAAATCAGCCGATAAAATTTTCAGATGATTGATAATAAGGTGCATAGCAATATCAGTCATTTCATACTTTTCTATTCAATGAAACTTTTCAAAATTTTTGTTGTAAATATATGCCTGACGTAATTCAATAAAGGTAATGAAATCAAATATCTCTGCTTTTGCATTGACAAGAATTTTACTTGCTCCTTGAAGTTGTTTATTTAATATATTTAGTTTTTCAAAGATATCGACTAAATAACTCGCAAAAGTTCATCAACAGTTAACAGATTTTTCATTTCAGGTTTGTCACTTACAAATTAACTAAGAGTATCAAACATTTCCATAAATCTTTTCAAGCAGTTCAGTTTCAACAGCCATCTTACTTCAATGTGAAGTCTCATATAGTCTTCATTTTGTTTTTCACAAAATGACTTGAGACATTCACATTTGGCACTATCTTTAACAGCATTGATACACTTTATAACTGAATTTAGTACTTCGTTTAGAACAGGCGAAATGTTTTTAGCTACCAGGTTTTCTCTATGAATAACACAATGCACAAGAAGCATTTCTGGATTCTCATCTTTCATCAATTTTAAGCAACTCTTTTTTTTTCCCCCATCACATTAGGAGCACCTTCTGCAGCACAAGATGTTATATTTTTCATTGTTATATTTTTAACATCTAACTAATTTTTTAGGTTACTATAAATATCTTTGGAGGTAATGGTGCTTTTTAATGATTTGCAGAATAATTATTCTTCAGGAAAATCATCTTTATCAATATATCTTATGTAAGTACAGCCTCATTGTCTCTCAAAGTTGATTTATCCATTTGCACCAAAATTTTCTTGTTTTCAGTTTTTCAACAAGTTGTATTTCAATATCCTCACTCATTTCATCTATTCTTCTGCTAGCCACTAAGGAATATTAAGCCAATGATGTCTTTGTCATCCTTTTCCGGAACTGTTTTAAGAAATGTTGATATTGATGTTCGATTAAATTCTTCCCTATAGTATGACTCTTCCCAGATTTAGGGATGAGTAATGTAATTTGATAGCTAGCCTCAAGAGTACGACTAACAGTTGCATTATGAGCTGTAAATAGAGACTTTAATGTTACTCTTTTCTCAAAAATTTCCCTTAAAGTTTGAAAATAATTCTTAATATGAGGATTATGTTTCGCTTTCAAATATGCCTCTAGACAAACTTGTTTCATTGATTCGTTGGTCAAAATTGTTGGCATAAAAGATAAAAAGGTGATTGCTCATCGTATCTAGCTGGTATGAAGCCAAATTTTAAGTATTACTCCGAAATACTGATGAACCTTTTTCTTGCATGCACCGCTCATTTCACTAAGGGCTGAAATGAAAATAAGATCAATTAAAAACTTCATGTGTCAGCCATTTAAATGCCCTTTAAAAGCATTTAAATGTCCATACCTACAGCAAAAATTCTTTATGAAGTATTTAAAATGCACCGCAATTTAAAATCTTTTTTACGTACACATCACTTACATTATTCTTTATTTGGAGGAATAAAAAATGAAATTTCGAAAAAGTTCGACTTTTTGAAGAAAATTTGGAGATTTGACCATCCCCTTTCCCTTTAAAATCTGGACGAGTATATTTTCAAATTGCTCCCTTTAGCAACCGAATTGCCCACCTGTGGGGCTTGGGCCTACCATTGGGAAATACTGGTCTAAGCAGTCTAAAGTTGCTTGCTTTTTTGGGGGATGGGGGCTAATTTTGAATGTTATATTGGTTGACTTTCGTTTGGTTTGATATGGATTTATTTGGGTTTACAAATATGACATATTCGTCATTTTCGTTATTTTTAGTTTGTGATTCCGGAGATGTGCAGGTATGGATTATACCTGAAGAAGGTCTTTTGGAAAAATTAGAAGAGCCAGCCTTTTCTTTTAAAGCTCATTCAGAAAAAATCAATATAGTAAAATTCCATCCTTGTGCAAAGGGTATTATTGCAACTGCATCATCAGATCTTACTATTCGTATATGGGATCTCGCATCAGAAGAAGAAAAAATTTGTCTAGTTGGATTTTCTGATCAAGTAAGAATATAAATTCATAAAGATTCACATATGTATGGAAAAGTGTATTCATTTCAGTTATTTTAGAAAAATTATGGAAAATTTTAAAAAGCTGTTTTGTTAGTTATTATACAGAAAGTTAAAGAATATATATATATATATATATTGCTGTGAAGTATAATGAAAAAAATGAAATTTTTTTGCAATTTGAATGCAACATTGCTACTGTATCTGCAAATGTAAATATTTATAAAATGTGTTAATTACAACAATTAATTTAGCATGCCATCTGATTATGTTAGTCATACTGATATGAGATGGAATTTATGTAACACCTATTTAATAAAAAGGAATTTTCTAAAATAAAACAGAGAGACAGTGTGTATGTGTATATATATATATACACACACATGCATAATAAGGTCAGTATTTTATTTTTAGTTATTGTTGTAAATCCTTTTTTTCTTTGTTTACATTTATTAGAGCTCATATTATTTCCTGTGATTTGATTCGAGTTACTTTATCAGCTATTTAATATGATCAAGGTAACATTGATCAAATTAAAGATATTTATAATTTTTTAATATATTTTTTTGCTGGTGAGAACTGCATTTTGACATGTGTAATTTATGGTAAGGAATTCTTTTGTAGACAACTTTTCAACAAAGTACCATATATTCTGGTGTATAACGACACCAGTATATAATGCACACTTATGATTTCAAACTTTATATTTTAATTTTCATGTACATTTGCCGTATAATATGCACCCTTTTCTTTACAAAGATACATGTCTGATACTCTTATCTTTTGAAGTCATTTGTTGAAAAATTTTTCTCAGGCTTTGTTTTTACTTAGCTATTTGATTTTCAGTGAGAGCAGACCCTTTTTTTCTCTTGCTTTCATCGTGCGTAGTTTGCTTAATTTTGATATCTGTAGATTTTAATTTGTATATATATTTAATAATTATTTTTTCTAGTCAATAATTAACTGTAAATGCTATAGTATTTTAATTATTTTTCTTATAAATTTTTAAATTGTGTAAATGGCTCGGAGAGGCCTCAGCATTGCTGAAGCAATGAGAGTTTCCTTTTTTTCCCCTGGTTTTTTTTTGGAGGGTGTAGAGTAGCAGTCCTCCCCATGGTGCATCCTGGGTAATGCTAAATCTGCTACAGAGATCAGATTCTACTAAATCATAGACAAAGTATTTTACTGTAATACGTGCTTCACAGCAACGCTCACCTATTGCAGCTTGTGCGGCTCAGGGTGTTCGTTTTGGACACACCCACAAAATGGAAATGGTTTGTGCAAGCTTTGTAAAATTATACTTGCATACTATCCTAGGCCTAAATAGACTGCCTACAAATATTTTTGGTAAAATTCCAACTTTAAAGAGTAGTGTGCCGGAAAGGATTAATGTGGGCAAAAAGGAATGCTAATGAAAGTAAAAGCTTTAGGGCAACTTAAAGTTATATAGTCAGTGTATTGCACAGAATAATTTAGTTCCATGACAAGAAACAAAAGTTTCATACAAGATTCCCAAAGATTTGGACATAAATTGTTAAGTTTCAAGAAATATGTTATTGACCAACAAAGGGGAAAAAAAAAAAAAAAAAAATCACTGTCATTGATTCGAAATATGGATGAAATTCCAATTATGTTTGATATGACAATAAATAAAAGAATTGATATGAAAGGAACAAAAAGAGCAACAGTTCACAAATAACCTCACTTCATCGTAATTCTTTCCTGTTTAGCGAATGGTACAAAATTAAAATCCATGGTTAAAAGAAAGATTATGCTGAAGTGAATTTCCCAAAGGGTTTTTTCATTCATATTCATGAGAAAGGCTGGATAGATGAAAGTGGGGTGAAATTGTGAATAAGAAATGTTTGGTAAAAGCATCCTAGCCTTAAAGAATCTAGAAAATCTTTTAGTTTGGGATATATTGGGATACCATCTAATGAATAATTCAAAGATGTTGTCAAAAATGTGTAAATACAGGGATGCCAGTTATTCCAGGCAGCTTAATGCTATTAGTTCAACCTTTAGATTTGTTAATCAAATATATCATTTTTATATCCAGTGTATAATGTACACCCATAAATTTTTATCTTATTTCTCATATTAAAAGTGTGCATTATGTGCTGAATGTATGGTAATTCAAAAATTGAATACATCAAAAGAATTTAGATAAATGTTATTATAACAAAACTGCAAACATGTTTGTAGGATCCAGGTGTATAAGAAGTACAAAAAGAAGTTAAACCAGCACCTTTTTGCAGTGCCACAGGTGATTGAAGTATTGCTGAGCATAGCTACTTTTTAAGCTTCCACTCCCGTTTTGAGGAAGAACACTCCGGTGGATGATCCAAGGGTCTCAAATCCCTCTTTCCTTATCGCCAACCACTCAAGAAGACTTACAGCTAGTCATGTGTTTTGAGTGCCCCTTTGCAGCACAGACACTATATACTTATGAACATCCATGCTTTTCTGGGATTCAGACTAGGGCTGATCGATACGACAGTCAGCAACACTAACAACTACTATATCATTTGGGCAGCAGTCCAGGTATACAGTATTAAGTTACTGGTGTTCCTTAGGTTTATTCTGATAGGGTAAAAATCAGATTGTTAAAAAGTATTCAGTATTGTATGGCTAAATGTGGTGAATGTAAATAATAGTCCCCAAATGAATCAAATAAGATAGGCTTTTACACTATATTAACTTTGATCATGTGAAACATTTTAGTATGAATGTAAATTTTCATGTGAGCCTCAGTTTTATACAGGTTCAAAATTACAAAATATGTCATTAAATAAAATTCTGTGTGAAAGAAATAGGAGACCATAACAAGTGACGTTAAAATCAAGAGTGCATACGAGTCAAAAATTTAGATTCTGTAAGGTAATTTTATGTCTGGCAAAACATAAAAATATAAGTACTAGTTATAAACATGCATTTGAAAAAATTCTAATTTTTAAAAATTGCATCAATTGAAATTTAATTTTTATGTGATCTAGGAACTCATATTTTGGTAGCGTCTTTTCCAGTTATGGGGTTTAAAGTGATTTAAGTTTTAGTTTTGACAATGCTTTTTTCAGATCTTTTTCCTTACCCCCATATTACACAGCATTTTAAAAGGAAGGCTTTTTTAAAAGAACTTTTAGTGAGATAAATAATAATTTTACTTGTTAGAATTTTCTTTGCCTTGCTTTGGTCCATTAAAAAAAAAAAAAAAAACTCTGTTTTTTTCTGGATCATTGTTTTGTGACCAGAATTGTCATAATCTAAATAACTACTTTGTTTTATTCATTTCTTGAATTGAAATTGTACGTCTTTTCATTGTACGTCTTCAATTGTAATTCACCGGTCATTCAAGAGATATTTAATTGTGCTGTATTTTTACTGTATTCTTAATCACCTTTTAAAGCCTGAAAAATGAAATAATTTTTTAATGCTAGATCTTACTGATGTTTATTATCTACTCAGATTTTAAATTTATCCTGGAGTCCTGATGGTTGCTACTTAGCCACTGTTAGCAAAGATCAGAAAGTCAGAATCTTTAAACCAAGGTCTTCTTCTGAACCAACTGAAAAAGGTCCTGGGCCTCAGGGCACTAGAGGAGGCAGGATTGTTTGGGTATTAAATGGTACCCATTTGGTTGTAACTGGTTTCAGCAAGTAAGTTTTCTTAATTAAGTTGTTGTATTTTCAGGTAATTGTTCTTCAGAACATCTCAAAATGTGTTAGAAATACTTCTTTTAAAATAATTATTAACTTAATCTTTCATAAATTTTAATTAGACATAAAACTATTAAATCTGAAACTAGTTTCTAATGAACAAATAAAATTTTTTCACAGTGGACTAGTTTCACAATGAACTAATGAAAATTTTATTTATTCATTAAAGTAGAGTATTACTCCTCTAAAAGAAAATCATAACAGGTAAAAAAAATTCTGCAGCTAGTACATGATCCCCCACCAACTGATCCTGGAGTCTGGATGGTCCAATTTATCCTGAAGTCCATATCTTAACATGAAATTGGCAGAATAGGTACAAGCTTTAAATAAACTGTTATTTCCGGTTGATCATTTATCAATAAAATATAATTTGTTTATAAACTTTATGGCTCAATGTTAATTACAGTCAAAAGTCGTTAATTCGGACACCCATAATCCGGAATGATCTATAATCCGGACCTCAAAGCTAAAATCTTTCTGCGCATGCGCCGCGTTGGCACATGCGCACAGGCGTTTTACGCGTGCGCGTAAGACTTTGACTACTGCGCATATGCGTGTGCGCAAGTGCAGAATACGTTTTCGCCTGCTCGTTTAATGTATAACGGACGGTGTAAGCTAAAATTATCTAATTATCTATTTCAGTTAATGTTAATGATTGCGTTGTTCCTTAATCTTCGAATTGGATCCCGCTTATTATTTTTTGCAGATTGTAAGAGCAATTTTATAAAAGTAAACTTGAACTTTCGATTATGTCAAATAGAATTTCCGATGCTGGAGCTCCCAAAGGATCTAGAAAACGAAAGTATGTTTCGATGTCCATCAAACAAAAAACGAATTGCTACAAAAAATGGATAAAGGCATATTCTTTGTTTATCTAACCGTTCCGAAATCTGTTTATCAATTTCACGCTGCTCTGCGGGGGGGGGGGAAGACGTCGCGGCGCGCAATGAACTGGAAGTTGATTTGTCAACACGATCGTTATCTTCAGAGCAGATGTTTTTATTTCATTCGGCTTATAATTCCTTACTAAATGTAGTATTTAATTTCGATTTACTCCGTCTTTGATATGATTTAAATCAAATTCCTCGTCATTATAAATACCACGAATACAAATCAAATAGTTTTCTGGTTGCAATTTTCTAATTTCGGCTATGCGTAAGGCATACCTTACGCATCCGCGCGTTGAAAGAAATGTTTAATAAAGTAAACAAATAAATATTAGGCTTCTTTTTTGGTAAATTTTGATACCCTTTAGATCATAATTGCTCATTATTTTATAAATTACGGTTTCATATTTTTAATTTTATAATTTCTGCATGCCGTCTTACCAGATTTAAACTGATGATCTATAATCCGGAAAAATCGATAATCCGGAATCGCCGAAGTCCCGACGAGTCCGGATTAAAGACTTTTGACTGTATAAACACTATTCATTTTTCAGTATTCTGTTCTCCCATACAATTTAGAGTGATAAAAATACATGCTCTTTATATATCCATTCTCATGCTTTGATTTGAAAATATCTTATCAATCATAGTATATCCTCTGGTCATATAGTGTTTCAGATTAACAAATCAATGACCTTACAATTACAAAAATTTTTAAAGCAGCATATCTTCAGAATTTCTAATAGTGCTAAGTGTTCATAGGCATTTCTTTTATATTTGCTGTACAGTCCGTAATACAGACTCGTCTGGACTTTAGTGATTCCGGATTTGGGGTTTTTCCAGATTATAGATCATGAATTGAAATCTGGTAAGATGGCATGCAGAAATTATACAATTAAAGATATGAAACCATAATCTTTGAAATAAAGAGCAATTATGATCTAAAGGGTATCAAAATTTACAAAAAAAAAAAAAAAAAAAAGCTGAATATTTATTTGTTTCTTTATTAAACATTTCTTTCAATGTAAGTTGTTTAAGTTGCTTCCTTTTTTGTGCTAATATTTTCTCTTTAATTCTATAAACAGACATAATTTCTTGTTCAGTTACAAAATTCCCCTGTTCAAGTCCTGTAATTGCTGTGGCTAGAATACCGACTAACTTGTCAATCAAATTGTTTTTTGTCACTTTCTTCACTATTGGAAGTGGTATTTTCTGGATCTAGAACCATACTATAGATTTCGCTGTCTGTTAATTGATTGATGAGTAGGGCATTGTCATTGCAATGAAAACTTCTATTATATCATCTTCATTTATTATTGCTTTCTACACATTTCTTTACAAAATCCAATAACTGGAAAATTTCACCTTTAGTTCGCGATGTCCGAAAACCTTCAAATTCACGGCTATCATCTTCGTCGTCCTCAATATGAAATATGGAGCTGGCCATAAATTATGCCAAGCATTTTTTAACGTATCTGAAGACACATCCTCCCACAATCTTGCAATGCTCCAAATGGCAGATTTTATGCTAAAAAATTTCAAAAAGTCGTGAATAGTCTTGCCATTGTTCAAGAAATTTAACATAGATTTAAAAAATATTACTTTATATTTGCATTTCAGCGCATGCACTATTCCCATATTCATAGGCTGATAATTTTAGCCTAGCTTATACCGTCCGTTATACATTAAACGTGCATGCGTAAAGCATACAAAAAAAAGTTTGTGCCTTTAAGGTCCGGATTATAGATCATTCCGGATAATGGACTTTGTACTGTATTATTAAATTTGCCTGTTATTCATTTAAAAATGATAAATAGCAATAAAATTTGGTGACAACTTCCCTTTATTTGAAAAGTGATTTGACACAAAAGTGAAATGACTGCAAAATTGTGGATTGATGTACAATTATTTGTTTTGTAATGAGAGCTTGTCTTAATACGAGTTTATTCTCATTGCATTTAGCATAATTCCAAGAATACAATTAATGCTTATAAACATATGCTGTTCTCAATCACATACCTATTTGAAACACCAAATTTGAGAAGTTTTGGATTATCTCATAATACATACATACATATATATATACTATATATATAAAATGTTGTATGATCTTAAATTCATTTAGTGTGAAAACAAGTTACTACTACTTGTGCAATTGCTGCAAAGTAAGTTAATAATAATTTATTTACTAAATAATATTAATTGATTATATTATCTCCTAAGTTTAATTAGAATTATCTTAAAAGAGTGAATCCATACTAGTAAGTTATATTTTGAAAGATGTTTTGAAGTAACTTGAAAGTAAAATGTTAATGATGTTTTAACGGGGACTGGAATTAAATCATCATGAAGAACAAAGTTTCAATTGTAAAAGGAATAAATTAAAGGCAAGAATTAAATTAAATGCATGTAATCATTGTCATTGATTGGAAATTAGTTGACTTTTCAAGGGGAACAAACCAACTCCCGTTCAATGAACAATAATTTATAAATTAAATATGAAGGTGTTTCGTCTTTACTCGAGCAATAAGGCTAAGCCAAACCGGCAATTCAAGTCAGGCAAAATATTTCCGTGAATAGAAGGGATTATGAACCAATGCTGATATTCAAAGAACTTATTCCTATGAAGCATTTTAGCCAATTCAATTTTGAGTGAAAAGCAATTTCTGCAGTGAATTTCGAAAAAACTCGAGTAACCGTCCCCCGACACCCTCATGTTTATGCATTTGAGTTCAGTATTATTTGTAAAAATTAAACATTGGAAATTATCATTATGAAATAGAATTCAAAGTATAAAGTTGAAATAAGCATTATAAGATTACAAAATATAAGATAAATAATGCAAACTTTGTAAAAACAAGTCAAAAATAATATAAAAATAAAAAATATAATTAATAAAGTGAATGTACATGAAGATATAAAGGCCAGAAAAAGTATTAATTAACTTACGTTCTTTCTAGTGGGGAGTCGGCAAAGTGTTCTCTTCGCGTTTGACTCGGAAATGTAGTGTTTCCGAAAAATTCTTAGCGACAGCGGGGGCTTTGAATAATATCAGTCGGTAAGACTTGGGTGAAGTAATTTATGGTAGTGGGTGGGACTCGGAATTCTTGAGGGATGTATTCTGTGGAGTTCTTATTTGAGTGAAACCGTCTGTTAAAATTTTTTTGAAAATACTAGTGAATGGAAATTAATTAATTTCTGGCTAATTGTCGTGTCGAAACGATTAAGAATTTAAGAAAGGAAAAAAGGAATTTTCACTGTCAAAGAGCTATTTGACAGATTAAAGATTATGAAATAGGCCCATTTTTTTAGTAACAGCATAAGTCTGAAGACAGTTAGCTTTTTACAATATATACAACTGAGTAATTACACTATATACAAATCCTTCAACTGATAGTCATCCAACTTATACCGCCTTTTCAGGTTTAGGAACAAATTATCATATCCCTATCAGTTAAATGATTTAGAGTGAGTACTTAATGCCTGCTCTTTTAAGGCAAATGGTTAATAAATTAAATGGGTATTAGATTATTTTTGAGAATTTTAATAAGGAGCAAAATTTCGCATTGTAAATCTAGTGTATCTGTGCAGATAATTTTAATTCATTGTATTTGATTTATTATTGTATTGTTTTTTTTTTTTTTTTTTTTTTTTTGGATATGTTGGAATTCTAATTTATTAATTTGTTAGTATTGAAAGTGAAGTTTCTTGTTTTGTCAAAAAGTAAAAATTTTTTTTGTAGTTAATGATTTGAAGATCTAGATAGTCTATGCTATTTTGTGAATTATTAGTTTTATTAAGTGTAAGACAATTTGGATAAATCTCGGTGTTCAGTTTTACTAAAATTATTAATTGTAATAAGGTCATCAATATATCTGTAAGTACGCTTGTAGTAATTTAATTCTTGCTGTTGTAAATTTTTTTGGAAGTTAAATTCTTTGATAAATAAAAAGATATTACAGATCGAGGTACTGGAATGGGAGCCCATTGGAAGACCTCTGACTTGACAACTGTTTAAAAAGTTGATTTTGAAATTTAATCTAGTTATGAAAAAGTGTGCATTTTAGGTAGGTTTTCCATTTGTTAAGAGTCATAATTGTGAGCATATCAGGGAAGAGTTTAGGCAGATCTAGTAGACTAGTATAGATTTCTTCTGGAGGAAGTGAGGTATATAAGTTTTCAAAGTCATAGCAGTTAATGTTTTGGATGTTAATTGTTTGAATGGCATTAATGACAGAAGTGTTATTATGGATGATCCAGCAATAGTTATGATTAGCGTTACAATCGTTGAAAATAAATTTACAGATTTTTTTAAGTTGAATTGAAAAATATTGGTGTGTGGGTGTGTAGTCTACATTTTTCTTGTAATTATTAGTTCCATTAGCTATAAATCTGAATTTTAATGGTGTTTTATGGAATTTGGGATTTGCATAAAGGTTAGTAAATCTGTTGTAGTTTGTATTTAAAGTAATATTGAGTTTTTTATGAAAAGTTTTAATTCTGTTTATTATAGATGTTTCTGTACGGTTGGCTAATTGATAAGTAGTTGCGTTGAGAAGTTCTTTATGAATAATTTCTGTGTAGAATTGTTAATTTATTTAATAATGAAATGTTGATTATATTATCTCCTAATATAAATTTAGTAGAATGTATCAAAATGAGGGAACCCATGAGTAGGAAGTTTTTTTTTTAAAGGAATTTGAATGTAAATCGTGATAAAAACTTTTTAAGGAGACTTGAATTTAAATCATGAATAACAAAATTTCAAACTTTGAAAAAGAAATTAAAAATTAAAAAACGAGTAATTTTTGTTATTGATCAGAAACTAGTTGACTTTTCAAGGAGAACAAACCAACTCCCGTTCAATGAACAATTATTAATAAATGCGAAGGGGTTTCGTCTTTTACTCAAGTAAGAATGATGATGCCAAACTGGCAAATTAAGTTAGGCCAAAAATTGTAGTTCTTTGAAGTGATGGGATTTATAGCCAAAGTAGAGTATCAAAGAACTCATTCTGAATGAAGCATTTTTGCTAATACAAGATTCTCTAGAAATTTTGAGTGAAAATCCAATTTGTGTAGTAAAATTTACAAAATACTTGAGTAAATGTCCCCTGACACCTTCGCTTTTATGCATTTTAATTCAGGACTATGTTTATAAAAATAAACATAACAAACAGTAGTAATCTTAACTGGAATTATGAAATATAACTCAAAGTAATTGAAATAAACATGAGAAACATAACTATGCTTGCTATCTTTGCAAAAACAAATCAAATAAAAGTTGAAAAATTGAAATATATATAATAAGAAACAATGAAATGTAAAATGTATGTGAAATATAAAAGGCCAGAAAATGCTTTAATTAACCTTTGTTCTTTCTAGTGGGATGTCAGTAAAGTGTTCTCTTCTGTGTCTAACTCAGAAGGGATGTGTGTCTGAAATTCTGTTATGGGCAGTGGGGATACTTTGAATTATTACAGGCGGTGAACCTTTGAGAAACCATTTTTGGTGCGTGTGAGGGACTAGGAATGCTTGAGGGGGGGCTTGTTGCAGAGTTCTTATGTGAATGAAAACGTCTGTTAAAATTTTGAATATACAGTACAAATGTCTTTAATCCGGACATCCATAATCCAGAATGATCTATAATCCGGACCTCAAAACTACAAACTTTCTGCGCATGTGTCAATGCATAATGTGTTCACGCATGCGCATATGCGTTTACGCATGCGTGTTTAATGTATAATGGACGGTATAAGCTAAGCTAAAATTATCTAATTATCTATTTCAGTTAATGTTGCAGATTGTGTTGTTCCTTAATCTTCTAATTAGATCTGGCTTATTATTTTTTGCAGACTGTTAGAGCAATTCTTTAAAAAGTAAGCTTGAACTTTCGATTATGTCAAAAAGAGTTTCTGATTCTGGAGCTGCCAAAGGATCTGCAAAGCGAAAGCATGTTTCGATGCACCTCTTCCGATAGTGAAGAAAGTGACAGACAGGTTATTGAAAATGAAAAAATTTTGATTGACAAGTTAGTTGGTGTTATCGACACAGCAATTACAGGAACTGAACAAGAAATTATGTCTGTTTATAGAATTAAAGAGAAAGTATTAGCACAAAAAACAAAGCAACTTAAACAACTTACATTGAAAGAAATGTTTAATAAAGTAAACAAATAAATATTAAGTGTTTTTTTTGGGGGGGTAAATTTTGATACCCTTTAGATCATAATTGCTTATTTCATAAATTACGGTTTCATATTTTTAATTTTATAATTTCTGCATGGCATTTTACCAGATTTAAAAATATGATCTATAATCCGGAATCGCCGAAGTCCTGACAAGTCCGGATTAAAGACTTTGTACTGTATATATGTGTGAGTGTGTGATGAGAGCAAATTTAGAAGTACTGATGTAGGAACACTGACACATAGAAATGCAGAAACACTGATGGCGAAGCACATAGATCCATACTAAAGAGGAAGAATTCTGAATGCATAGAATGCAAAGCCATAATGAATAGGAAACTTGGCAGTTGAGGGAGATTAAATTCTGTTTTTATTAAATTCTCATTTGTGGCCACGGTCTTCTTGGCAGAAGGTAGAGCAAATTTAGAAGTACTGATGTAGGAACACTGACACATAGAAATGCAGAAACACTGATGGCGAAGCACATAGATCCATACTAAAGAGGAAGAATTCTGAATGCATAGAATGCAAAGCCATAATGAATAGGAAACTTGGCAGTTGAGGGAGATTAAATTCTGTTTTTATTAAATTCTCATTTGTGGCCACGGTCTTCTTGGCACTCTAATCAAGCCTATTCAAAAACATTTATATTTTTGGTATTATTGTGGTAGGAAGCAAGCATAGCAAAATAGCGTCCAAACAGAAGGTAGAAGCAAAGTACACATTTATCCAATATGGAAGATCGCCTAAAGGTAGGTTTTGGATTAGGTCAGAAAGGTTTCATTCTCAAAGTTTTGAGTTTAGTTTCTGAATTGCCCATGTCATCAGCCATGTACAGGCCATACAAGATGGATTTATCTAGAAATGACACAATCTAGAAAAGTTACTACAATTTCTAGAATAGAGAGGGAGAATTAAGAGGTTACCATTAGTTTAAATTCAATGAAGGTCTGTTCAGAGCTTCAAGAGTTTCCTGGAGCAGCAGAATTGATCTGAATATTTTGCACAGTATTTTAAAGAATATAGATAACTTGTTAGCCATGGACAATGTGCTGCAAAATTGAAGAGTTGACCTATTAATAGATTTATTCAGATAATGCTGTGAAGTGAGTTGAAAGTGAAGATTTTTTTAGAAATAATTTACTAAGCTTCACAATATGCCATTTTTCATAATAAAAAAAATGTGTAAGCAACTTATCAGTGTGTCTAAAATGAAACTGAAACCTAAGAAGGATGTAAAAGACCCTTTTATTTAAAACTAAGTAAGTTGAACAGAAGGTACACCTGGTGCATACAAATCAGCCAGCAGTTATGGCAAGAACTCAAAAGTAGAATTTTGAATTAAAACTAAATCTAAGTATCTGTTAACCAAAGGCTACGTGGAATAATTTAAATAAAGTTGGCTGTTAAGCTTACACCAGCATGCAAAGTGCTGTGGGTAAAATAAATCAATGCCAACAACAGGAAGTCTTCCCTTAGAATAACAACTGTTAACGTGGCCTTCAGGCAGAACAGACTGTCTAAACAATCTAAACCCTCACTTAAATACATGTAAGCTGAATTGCATTGTGGCAGGAAAACAGAAAGACAGAAGTGACATTACTGGTTCAGAAAATAAAATAACTAATTAATTAGCATAAATTAACTCTACAACTTATCTAAAAATTATATTGGAACTGATTATTGCAATCATTTCCAATATAATTTTTAGATAAGTTGTAGAGTTAATTTATGCTAATTAATTAGTTACTTTATTAGATAAATGTTGTTTAAAAATAGTTGTTATGTTTGTATGTTTAAAAATAGTAGTTAAAATGTAATGTTTAAAAATAGTAGTTAAAAATAGTCTGTTGTTTAAAAATAGGTGCATTTATTTGTTATATTCTAATCTTTTTTTTAAATATATATATATATATATATATATATAATCTATGAAATTAAAGTAAGGTAACAGAGCTAACTAACTATGGCTTTTATTTACTTGCTTATGTTTTAATATTGCTATAAAATAATACTTTTCAATACATTTAAAATATACTTATTACTGAAGCTATTTCATGTGAAAATAGGTTCCCCCCCCCCAGTAATTCTATTTGATCAATACTGTGACAGCTAAACTTTTTTTAGAAGTTACTAAACATTTTCTCAGTGTCTTGCGTCAATCTGCATTTTTTTCATATTTGCATTTTTATATCAGAGTTTCAGAGAGGCAGATATATCTGTATGATTGCAAAGATGTCTCAAATCCTGTTGGTAATATTGGTTTAGATGTCAGCCCTGCCACTTTAATTCCTCATTACGATGAAGATAGTTCTACCTTATTTTTAACAGGGAAAGTGAGTTTTTTTTTAAATATTTCTAAATGTGATTTATATAATCTTTCTGCCACTCTTTTAACTATATATTTCTGTGTTAAAATATTTCCTTCCAAAAGTTTTTATGTGTACAAGCTTTTCAAATAGTGAGTATAATTTAAATTTTTGCATTTTTAATTATATTAACATTTTAAAATGTGTTTTAAAGCAATTTTTAGTCCCCTTTTTTGGAATAATAATCTCCTTTAAAGAACAATCACTATTTAACTTCATTTCTTTTGAACTTAATTGCTTAATGCATCTTCCCTCAATGAAAGGGTTAAATTTTAGAAATTTCATGTACATGGGATTTTACTACAGATAATATACATATATAATTTTAACAATTTAAAATTTTTTTAGCATAAAGATTATACTATCCTAGAAAGTTTAAAAAACATTTTAGCTGTAAATTTAGGTTAAGAAAGCAATGTAAAGCATTTTGAATTAATTAAAAAATTTTCAAAATCTTGTGAAGATTTGCAATTTAAATCTGCATATTAATTACTTTTATTTTAATGTTTCAAATAAACTCATCAGAGGATAATTGTTTAAAGCATTAAAACTGAACAATTAAGGAGTGCTAAATATATGTTTCGTCCTTCTTGACTATGTGAGTGCAAAAACTAAAAATAATCTCATATTCCTGCACAAAATATTTACTTCCAATCTCAAAGTGTCAAGAATATGCCCTAATGTGAATTCAACTATCGGAAAAAATGCAAAAATAATACAAAATGATTCAAAACTTGTATTATTGTAAAACGGGGGGGGGGGGGTGGAGAGAAAGAAAAAATTCTAGATTTATAAATTATGTTATTATACAATAGAAATGTAAATACAGTGGCCAAATTATGTTAAAAGACTAATTTCGATTTTGCTCTTTTTCAAGAACTAGATTTTTCCATTTTGGTTAAAATTAAATATACTATTAGATCAGATTGAATATACTATCAGAAGTTATCAGATCAAATGCTATGTTTTTGCTGTTTTCAAAGAGAAATAATCCTAAAATTAGAAAACATTATAAAAGTCTTGAAGTTATTTTTCTAAATATAAAATTAGCAATATTATTCATGATAAAGGGAAAACAAAAAACATTGGTTTTAAATAAAAAAAGGAGATAAGTACTTTTACAGCTAATTCAAAACTAAAATTCCTAGTCCCTGACTTCAAAAATCATAGTGTTTTTAATTAATTCTTTGTCAGCAGTAAACAAAATAAATAATGAAAATAAAACTCTTAAGAAATCTAAAAAGCATAATTTTCATTGCCTTTTACCTAAACATGTGTCTGAATATAGAACATACTTCAGAATTCTTTATCAAAACCATTTAGCAAGTGATAAATAAAAATGCATTGTGATTATTGATGAACTTGGGTTTTTTTCAAAGTGACTCTAATAAGATAAACTTTATGAGAGCAAAAGCATATATATATAATTTTTTTACTAAAGTAAGGTTGATTATATTTATTTATCTCCTCAGTTTATTAATTCAATATATACATATATAGATTGTATATATATATACACTCCATAAATACATATATAGATTGTATATATATATACACTCCATAACAAAAAAAAAATTGATGCCTTAAGAAGAAATCATCCAATTGCTTTGAAATTTTGTACGCCTAAATGTTTTGACCAAATATGCAAATGATTAAAGTTTGGGTTCAATGAATGAATAGTGTGATCTCCAGCGCATCAGAACTGGGCATCCAGCAGATGTATATAAGGAGCTGTTCTTGAACTGTTGTTAAAATTTCTGTTGCATTGCGATTTAGGATACCTTTCAATGACTGAAAAAATGCCACGTCGCAGCATTTGAGCTCATTACGAGCAACTGTTAAGAGTTTGAAAGAGGTTATATCATTGGATTGAAAGAGGCAGATTGGGAAAATCAGAGAATCGCTTGTCATATGAATCAAAGCAATGCTGCAATTAGAAGATGCTGGTGTAGACACAAGTATAAAATATATAAACTTTAACACATCAATAATAACATTTCGATGAGAAGGGAAATTCCTGCTTCATGCACACAGCTCTCTCCTCGCCATCTGCCGCTCATCCAAGGCGGGCATGCGCAGAACTCACAAAACTTCGTATGGTGTTTCCATAGCAACACCACAGAGATCCCCCTACTGAGGGAGACGGAACCATACACCAAAAAATTATACAGAATTTATATTACACAATGATAAATGTGAAGGTAAAAGGTACAGTATAAAACACATAATAAATTAAACTGCATAATGAAATACTGAATAAATAACAATATATATAAGTTATATATAGTAGGTGGTAGACAGATTTTGAAGGAATTTGACATGTTGTCCAGATTTTGTGACAGTTTTAGGAGCATTTGACATGTGAGGTTTCAATATGTCTGTCTTATTGGAAGGTTTAGTGTTAGGAACAAAGGTTTTATCACTATTGAAAAATGCAGGCTTGAGTCGATCAATTGAAACAGTTTGATTTTTACCATGCACGGAGATGATAAAGGTTTTATCATATCGCTCAATGACTGGATGAGGACCTGAGTATGGTTGTTAAAGAGGAGTCTTTACTGAGTCAATTCTCAAATAAACTTGAGAACACAATTTTAAAGATGGATGAATGTGGATAGGCTCTGGACCGTGTTTTGATGTTGCGATGGGAATCAGAGATTGCATTATAGATCGTAAACGATTTACATATGTTGGTGTCGGGGATGGCGGAGAAAGCTGATCTGAGCACAAAATATCCGAAGGCAGTCTTAAGGTAGTACCGTAGACTAACTCAGAACAAGTTGCTTGGATGTTTTCTTCGACGGAAGATGATATAATACCCAAAAGTATAAGAGGTAACGATTCTATCCTGCGAGGATTCTCTTGCGATTTTGTGCTATTTTTCAGTTGGCAATGGAAACATTCAATGATTCCATTTGATTGAGGTCTATAGGCAGTGGTACAAATATGATGAATGCCCAGCAGGTTCGTGAACTCCCTGAAAAGATGCGATTCAAAGTTCTGACCCTGGTCAGTAGTTATAGCGGAAGGGCATCCGAAACAAGCTATCCATCCACTAATTAGAGCTTTACAAGTTGTTTCAGCTGGCATATCAGATGTGGGAATTACTTCTGGCTATCACGTGAAGCGATCAATTATGGTCAAGCAATACTGATAACCTTCAGAAATTGGTAATGGACCAATAAAATATATGTGAATCTGAGAAAATCTGGCATCAGGAAGTAAAAATGTTGAAATGGGTGATTTTGTGTGCTTGTGTATCTTGGAACGTTGACATTTCTCACAAGCCTTCACGGAGTTTTTGATAAAAGTGTGCATGTTAGGCCAAACGTAACGTCTGTGTATCAATTTTGAAGTGGCAGATATACCTGGATGCGAAAAGTTGGGAATACTTTGGAAGATGATAGGTATAAATGAAAAGGGAATGAAAGGACGAGGGACATTGGTTGTGGAGTCACAATAGAGATAAATATCTTTAAGTGGAAAATACTGTTTGGAGAGCTTCAAAGAAGAAGATTTAGAAGTTGGTAATTGTTGTAGTTCATGGTCTGTGAGTTGTGCTGAGGCTAACTGTTTGAAATCCAGAATAGGTGAGCGAGAAACAGAATCTACTTCTATTCAGGAGAATGTGTCAGCAATAACATTTTCCCTACTTCTAACATATTCTATATCAGTGGAACATTGAGAGATATAGTCAAGGTGTCTCAGTGTCGAGGAGAAAACATTTCTGCTTTTTTGTCTGAAAGCGAATGTTAGTGGTTTTTGGTCATTAAATGTGATGAAGTTATGACCTTCTAACATGTGCCGAAATTTCCTGATAGACTGATATATTGCCAGAAGTTCGTGGTCATATGTAGACCATTTCCGTTGGCTGTTATTCAATTTTTTAAAAAGGAATGCTGTTGGCTCCCATTGATCATTTTGGAGTTGCATGAGAGAGCTGCCAATAGCAACATTAGATGCATCGGTCCAAACACTGAGTTGAGCACAAGGAATTGGATGTCTTAAGAGGGTAGCTTTTGTAAGAGCTTCTTTAGCTGCTAAAAATGCCTTTTCTGCGTCCTCAGACCACAGAAGAGGATTTTTAGTCTTCTTGGTTGGACGGAATGATTTCTTTTTGTTAGAATGACCTTCGAGAAGCTTAATTAAAGGTGACAAAATGTGAGCTGCATGTGGCACAAATCTGCGATTAAAAATTGAATAAGCCAAGAAATCTGCAAAGCTGTGTTAAGCTTGTTAGTCTAGGAAATTTAGAAATGGCATCAACTTGATCTGGAATGGGAGAAATACCTTCTTTAGAGACTTTATATCCTAAGAAATCTAAGCTAGGAACTCCAAATATACACTTTGAGGGTTTGATTGCTAAACCATCATGATCTAATCTTTGAAAGAGATCTCTTAGATTGTTAATATGCTCTTTGTGGCTTTTTGAGGCAATCAAGGTTAGGTTAGGTTACTTAATTACAGAAAAGCCTCGAGGGCTATCTGCCTAAGGGAAAGGATGCCTTCGTGAAGGACTTTCTAAGGGAAACTGGCTCGTATACACGTTACACATGGGGAAAACCATGAAAACACCCATGCAGCCAGCCCGTTTGCAGGATTCGAACCTCGGACTGAACTACCATTGTTCAGCGAATTTACCGCTTGGCCATTGAGGCAATCAAAATATCATCAATAAATGCATATACATGGTTAAACCTCTCATCACTTCATTGCTATTTCAGCATCCTTTTGTGTGGTTAGAGGAGTGATTCATGCTAAAATAGATTGCACATTTGTAGGTAGTTGCTGCAGAAATAATTCCAAAACAAAAGTATCCGTCATGTTATGAATTTCTGCACGCCGCTGCATAATGTGTAAGAGTTCAGATGACTTTCGATCCCCTAGTTGCTCACCGGCAAGTAAGCGACATATTTCCTGAGATTTGCTTTCACCACAGCAAGAAATGACTTCATTCTTCAGTTTCCCATATGGATCCGTTTGGTCAGGAGAAATGATGATATCCCTCACGGTCATAGCAATGTCAGGAGGTAAATGTGCCACACAGTGGTTATACATGGTTCTGGATTTTGTTATAGCCTTCAGAACCACTAATTCAAAAGTAGATTCCACCTTCGTGAACCATAGAGATGGATCAGAAGGAATGAAAGGAGGTATTTTCACTGCTGATATTTCATCCATTGTTGATGATGTTTTTGGTTAGTTCCGTTTTCGTATTTTGTCCAAACTCCAAGAAACAATCAAAAGATGTGCGTTGTCCAACGTCGATCACCAATGTAGAGGTTCCATGGTGAGGCACGACACAAGTATAAAATATCTAAACTTTATATAACACATCAATAATAACATTCCAAAGAGAAGGGAAATTCCTGCTTCATGCACACCGCTCTCTCCTCACCATTTGCCGCTCATCCGAGGCGGGCATGAGCAGAGCTCACAAAACTTCATATGGTGTTTCCATAGTAATACCACTCTGGCAAAAATAGGTGGACAGTGGCAGATTTCAGCATCATGATGGTAGCAGTCTACCTAGGGCCACAGCAGATTGGGAGGAGTGATTGTCAGATCAGCTGTCCCAGCGCCTGATTCATTGTTATCCAACCATCAGACATGCGACCCGCACACGAGTGTTCACCATGACCATTCACAGACGGCTGATAGAGCAAAATTTACGCTTGTACCAATCGTTATGCGACCTGCCACTTACGTCTGCACACTGTCAAGCCAGATTACAGTGGTGCTTGGCTCAATCAGGTTGAAATGATGCTGACTTGGGATGTGTAGTCTTTATCAACGAATATTGCTGCCAACTGTGTCGTGACGATCATCGAAGATGTGTCTGGCGACTCTCAGAGAGCAACATGTCGATCCTGCTTTCACTGTTACATGCCACACAGGTCTTCAGTCATTACCTCAGTCATTAGTCATTTAGTCCTCAGTCATTTAGTCATTACCTTATTCAACCAGGAGTTATGGTCTGGGATGCCATTTTCCTTGATAGCCAGACCCCTTTGGTCATCATTAGAGGCATACTTGCAGCACAGCGGCACGTCGACAACATTCTGAGACACTACCGTTCCTTTTGCAGTACCCTGGTCTTATTTTTCAGCAAAATAATGCCAGACCGCATATGGCACATGTTGCTATGAACTGTCTTACAGCTTGTCAAACAATTCCTTTACCAGCCAAATTGCCAGATCTCTCTCCCATTGAACATGTCTGGGATATGATGGGAAGGCGACTGCATCTACCAGGGATTGTTGATGACCTAGCCCGACAACTGGAGCAAATTTGGCATGAAATAGTGCAGGAGACTGTCCAGGAGCTTTATCAGTCTATGCCACACCGTGTAGCAGCTTGCATCCAGACTAGGTAACTCTGAAATGAATCATTCAGTTGTTCTGAAATTTTAGTCATTACCTATTCTGTACATGATCTTCGTATCCACCAATTTTTGTTTCCATCAGACAACTTGGTGCATCAATTTTTTTTGTTATAGATTGTATATATATATACATATACAATCTATACACACATACTTGGCTATAGAATTCAAAGAAATTTTAGTAAAGGATTGTTGCTAGTTTCTTTTAAAGAACAAAGAGAAAAGAGAATTTTTTAAGTCAAAATAATGTTTTATCTTTATACTTAAATAAACTCTGATCTGTAGCCATTCTGAATTCTTATAATTTTTAGAAATTTAAGCCCTGACTACAAACTCTGATATGTAGTCAGGGCTTAAATTTCTAAAATTATAAGTGACAGAGCCCTATGAAAGCCCATTAGGAAAGAAGAACAAAAATAAATGTATAAAATAATTAATAAAATAGTAAAATAAACAGTAATAAAATAAGTAAAATGAAAATTCAGTGAAATATCAAGTGATAAATAAAACTGGAAAGGAAGCTTGCAATTGTAAAACTCAAAATTAGGCAAAACAGTAACCTTATTTTAGCATAGATATTGAGCAGAACTCTATCGATTTCAAGCGTGATCAGGTGCAAATCCCGCTTGTTCAGGTACAAAAATAATTTTACGATTTAAGCGAAAATAAGTTTGTTGTTTACCTGTGACTTATTTGGTGCTGTAGCTGGAATTACAATTTCACTCAAAAACTAAGAAATAGTAGAGCTAGATGGTTGAATTTAAGCTTTGAATATACAGTGCAATCTGCTGTTTCAAGAATGATAGAGACAAAAACCATTTCTTTTTCTTCTAGCACACCAATGAAAAAGGATGAATTGTTAAATCATTAACTAATGGGGCTATCACATCTAACACCATATGAGGCTAGAAGAAACTTTTCCAAGAAACAAACCTGTGCATTGCCTGCCATTGAAAGGTTCCTATCTGAACCTACTGTTTTATATAGAACTGTATCCTGCCTAGTTATGCAAAACGTTTTGAAACTGAGCTATAATTATGCCATTTAAAGCAGTCTGTTTCAACATGTTGTTGAGGGTAGCTTATAGATGTGATATTGGTTTAATAAAAATAATGATAGCTTATAGTTATGAACTGTATATGATTTCATAAAAGTCAAGTTGAAAATCTTAACAATATTTAGTCTCTTTAACATATGACAATGCTGCTCAAATGAGCACAGAGTAAGGATTACAATTTAATTATAATAATTGGCTGCGACTTTGACTGGGCAGAAAATAAGTGACTGGATGTGGGCTTACTTGTTACTACTGTGCTTTTGCCACTGGCATTGTGTAGTGCTGTAATCATTAAACCAGTACAGATAGAGAAAATATTCTAACAGTGATGAAAGAAAGAATAAATAGCATGCTAGAAACAGTGATAGAGTATGAAGGATATTTTAAGATGTGTAAGTATAAAAATAATGGGAGAAATATCCAACACTTTCTGATCATGTTTCCCTGGCAGTATAATTCTAAGTGTCAAGCAAAATGTAAGAGAGGAAAAAATTCCTTTTACGTCCTAAGATGAGAACAAACATAAGCTCTGTGCAAGTTACAATTTTCATCTCCCATATTTGGTTACATCATTCCAAAAAAGTCTATCTTTCTATGGGAAGTCCAGTGCTAGAGTGAAATGTATACAATTAATATGATCATTCTTAGTATTTTCAGAAACAAAAAAATTACCTACTCTCAGAAATTCATTGCTCTTCCTGGAGAATAAACCTTTGATATGGGGGTGAGGCTTTCTTTCTTTAAAAGTCTCGATTATGCCCAAGGTTTACCTCTGAGGGAAAGATGAGCATGCATTCTGAAGTTAGAATTCATTTTTAAGAGTTACTTACTATTAAAATAAAAATTTCGAAATAAACAATTTTTTCTCTATATGTTGGGATTCATTTACATAAAAGAAGTGCCTGGTGAAAATTATGATTTATCTCAAAAATTGAGAAGTATCTGAACTGAACTGTTGTGCAATTTAAGCTCTGGCTATTGTATTATCAAAGAGTCAACTCCAGTAAATTTCTTGGGGAAAAATAGTTAAAAAGTATATATTAAATCTGTATCTTCTGATCAGATTCTTTCAAAATCCATTGAAAAAAAAATTTCTCATTTTAATCTGTAAGCTGCCTTTGAAATGTCAAAATGGAATCATTTAGAAAAGTTCACTAACATCAGGGAATTCTGAAAATTTTAATTACATATAAATATGTATTTCTCACTGTTCATTATTATAAGAAAAATTTCATATTAATAAATTAATAAAAATATGTAAATTTTCAGTTTTTTTAGATTTATGAAAAAATGCATTTCATAAACAGGTTTTCTTTCATCATATTTAAATTTATTTCAGGGTGATGCTGTTATATTTGCTTATGAAATTGCCACTGATAGTCCATATTTCCATCCTCTATCTAATTATAAATGCACAAATCCACATCAGGCTCTTTCATTTTTACCCAAATTTGTCTGCAATGTAAAGGAAGTTGAATTTGCTAGAGCGATAAGATTGACTTCATCAACGATAGAACCTATGTCATTTCATGTTCCTCGTCTAAGGGTATGAATAATTTGAATTTATTGTCATTTGTATTTTATTTACATATTAAGTATTGTTCTTCAAAACATTCTGATTGATTGGCTTTAGGAAAATATGTTTATGTTGTAGCGTTGCCCGCCTCCAACTTGCACGCAACCAAGAGGTGACTGTGAAAACTGGATAAAAGACAGAGTCTTGTTAAGGGTTTAAGTCCCTTTTTATTCAACGTAATAAATTACAAGTGCGTGCTCTTGACGCTCACAAACTGCGCCAACTCAGCGGTCCAATAAAAATAATAACCTGAAAAGAAACTAAAGACAAGACTCTAACTACGAGGCTCTCTAAAAGTAACTAACCTCACCGCATTTTACAATACCGCTGCTAATTCAGCAAACTTGAAGATCACTTGAACGATTAACACTACTTCCAGGCAAGCACACAGGCCGAAACGCGGGGTTCTTCAATTTCTGGCCAACTACCTCCGCGCTCGTGAAGTAAGAATATCACACCTCGAACTCGTTTCCTTTCTATTTAAATCAGAATACTTCTGCTGATAATTTGAATCCTTGCACGTTCTACTAAAATTTACATACTCTGGCATTGGCAGTTCCAGGGGAAAGTAAAGCTTGACAGGAAAGATAGTTTAAACTTAAAATAAATGTTAGTTAAAATAAATATAAACCCTACATTTGCCGCTGCCAGAATTTGGAAAACTTGGAAGCAGGTCCTACAAACGACCTGTTGTAAGTTTCTCTAATTCTGAACTAACTATCGAGAACCTCGTTTACACAAAAAAATCTTATGTAACAAATTGTATACTAAAATTCTGTTGATAGTTATAACTCTCTCTTCTTACAGCAACTTTTCCTGGACTTCATCAATCAATCTCTGGAAGGAATAAGTATCAGTATCTTTCTAAATACATTATAATTTACACTTTCTTGACACAATAAATTTTTGTTTTTAAACGATTCGTTTTTCTTAGTTATTGCTTAATTCACATTCAATTTTTCAAGCATTAATTTAACTTTACCCTGGCTCTCCACCATGTGTGGTGTCAAACGGGAATGTTCGTGTTTTAGTCTTACAACTCTTCCCCTAACCACCATGATTTGTTAGAATTCAACGACCAAATAGACACACCTTACTCGACATTCTACAACTCGATGAGCTACTTTAATATTCTTAAAAATTCAAGTGTAGGTGGAGAACCCTACAAAACACATTCATTCTAACTTCCCCCTCATTCATCTTTTAACATGCAGGCTTTCGCTCTAAAGCATGACTTTATCTACAGTTTAATACTTAAATTTGAATTCATTGCTTTTAAGCATTCACTTTTAGCATCTAAAATTTTATGCTTCTAGACTAAATTCTACTTTTACATAACATTCAAGTATTTACGTACATTTACAAAATTTTAATACATATAATTTTTACAATTTACCATACAATGAATAAGAGAAAATAAATTTTTACTTTACTCATTCTTCGCCAAGCTGGCGGCACTGAAACTAAAATTCTTATTAATACAAGAATACGAAGTTATTTTTATCTTCGGCCAAATTTTGGCTTTAACATAACAGAATTAGTCTTTCGACCAACAGAAAATGCTTGTTTTTAGCTTTTATACTTAAAGAAAATAATACTTTTGCCTTAGCTAAATAAAGTAAAACAAAACTAAGTCTCAACCGAGATATATTGACTTTCGTCAAAACATAGAACTTCGTACTTATACATAACATTTCGGAACAAAAGAGAAAAAAAAATTTATAGAAGGTTTTGACTTATCTTTGAGTTTTCGATGCTTGAAACTCCGTCATTCTTTTTTGGCAATATTGGTCCCAAGTTAGAGGTTTCATGGACGTCAATCTTCTCCTTACTGACATCTGATTGTCGTCCACATTAGTTTTTCTTTTGCGTCCTCTACATGCTGGCCTCTTGGCGGAGTAATCGTCTGGTTGTTGGCATTTCCGTTTTTCCATGGGACGGCTGGTCTTGACGTCCTCCGGTCTGGAGTCCTTCTTGAATTTCTTCTGTTCCTGGTATTTTTGTTCCTTCTGTTGCCGTTTCAGTTTCCGGAATGGCGGCCTTGCTGGCACCTGACTCTGTGGCCGTGTGCGCGTTCTCCTTGATGTATAATTTCTCCTGCGATCCGTTGTAGGTGGTGTTTTGCTCTTTACCATGGTTTCTTTACGCGGTGCATCTGTATTCTTGTTTTTCTTAAACGCTGGAGTTTGAAAGTTATTTTTTCTTTTTGATACCGACGTCCGGCTTGTAGAAGGGCTAGGTCTCTCTTCAGTTCTCTGCTTCTTGGGTGGTGGAATAGTTGTTGTTATTTCTGGACCTTCTACTTCGTTTAGACTTGAGTCCTGCAAGAAACTTTTAAGGATTTCAAAATTATTTGGATTATAGTATTTTTTCACCTGGTTGGGACTTGCTTTACAGATTTCCCCTCTCTCGTTCTTAAGATATAATACTACTCCTTTGATTTCCTGAATTACATAGGGACCTTCAAATTTTGGAGCTAGCTTTGCCGTAAAATTGTCTGGGGCACTTGATAAAGAAAATTTCCGCTTCAATACTTTATCCCCAACTATAAAATCTGCTTCTCGGCGTTTTCTATCATAATATGTTTTCTGCTTATTTCTTGCCGTATCCGAGCTTTTAAGCACCTGATCAAAAAGCTTTTGCACATCTTTTTGTTTAAACTCTTGCTCTCTTTGTTGCACAAAGAATAATTTATCTAAAGGCGTAATTAATTTTTGGCCTAAAAATAATTTTGCTGGGTTTTTCCCGTAGTATCGTGATTTGCCGTTCTTAAAGCATAAGCTAATTCATTTATGTAGCCATCCCAGCGCTTGTGATGTGTGCTCACATAGCTGTGAATTATTTTTACTATGTTTTTATTCACTCTTTCTGCTATGTTTGCCTGTGGTCTATATGGAACCATTTTGATATGGCATATGTTAAGTCCATTGCATATGTTTTCAAATATTTGACTAATGAATTGTTTTCCGTTATCGCTAATGACTTTTATCGGTGCACCGTATTTTAAAATGTATCTGTGTAAGAATGCATCTGCGACTGTTTTGGCTGACGCGCGTTTAAGTGAAACAATTTCTGTCCATTTTGAAAAATGATCTACTATTACTAAAAGAAAACGATTTTTATTGAACTCGCTCTGGGGGAAGAGACTAAGAAGATCTATGCCTAAAATTTCATTCGGAAATGTAGCGCGAATGCTATTTAAGTACCCAGCCGGGCTGTAATTAATATCATTTATTAACTGACATTGATTGCAGGACCTGACATACACTGTTACTATTTTGTATAATTGCGGGAAATATACCGCCTCGCATACCCTTTTTAAAGTCTTTCTGACCCCTAAATGGCCCGCTGTTTTCGCGTCGTGTAATTCCTTCAAAATGCTTAATCGAAGCGAGGCTGGGATGACTGGTTTATACTCAAGATTTTCGTTTGTTGTTTTCGTATAAAATAATAAATTATCTATTATTTCATAGTTTTCTGGTCTATTTCTTATCGCATCGATATCTGTGTGCTCAAAGCTTTCGGGGTCTTTCAAATATGCATAGATATTTCCAAATTCAGGATCAGCTTTCAGTTCAGTAATAATCGTATCTCTAGAATCTAAAATTTTTGAAGTCAACACAGCGCATTTAAGTTCATTTCCTTCATCGTCCAGTTTTATACGAGAAAGTGTGTCAGCTACATTGTTTTCCTTACCCGGTTTATATTTTATTGTGATATTATATTCTTGGAGTTTTAAAGCCCATCTTATTAACCTGGGCGTTAGGTTTTTCCCCGAGTAAAGTCTACCAACAGCCACATGATCCGAAAAGACTGTTACTGGCGCTTTGCCGAAATTAACTCGAAATTTGTGTACAGCCATTAATACGGCTAATGTTTTTCTTTCTGTAGCTGTATAATTCCTTTGTGTCTGATTCAACGTTTTACTAAAAAATGCCAGAGTAATGTTATTTTGCATAAGAACCGCACCCACCGCATAGTCTGACGCATCTGCTGCAATTTCCCTCCCTTTCACAGGTCCCTCTACTCGTTTAAAGCTTTCCTTTCAATCTGTGCCTTCTGGGTACGCGGATGTTTATTTTCGAATTTTCTCTTTGGGTCTTGACCTTCAAGTTTCGATGAGTTAGCTTGATAGCTCTTTCGCCCATAAGAGCAATTTCCATTTCTGGTTTCCTCATTTGAAGATTTCCTTTGGGTACTTTGAGAATACGTTGCCCCTCTGGCTTTTTCCGCTATTCTGCGATTTTGAAACTTCACCGCCAATTCGAAGAGCTCCTGCAATGTGCTTGTGTTTCTAATTTCAAAGTAGTCTTGAACAGCGGGTAACAATCTTGGTAAGATTATTTCAATAATCTCCGCATCGGGTTTCTTCCCATATGGCATATCCATCAGCTAAATTTTTCGTAGAATAAAGTCCGTCAATTCTTCTATATCCCGTTGATAGAAACTATATAGTTTGGCTTCCAGCCGTGCTCGATCTTTCACTATGGGGAAGGCCTTTACTAACGATTTTTTGAAATTTTCAAATGTATATGGCTGGCTTCCAAATTCCCCTAATAAAAATTTGCCTATATTTTTCCACCATAGCGCGGCCTGTCCTCTTAGTGCGGATGTGGCGATGGCAACTTTTTGTCTTTCAGGCACAGGGTAGAGCTGAAAGTGATTTTCTAGGCCTTCTAGAAATCTCGCCACCGAATTTTTTCCGTTGAAATGGACGTTTGGCTTGATTGACGCTCTCAAAGTCTGGACCAGGTATCCAAATCCTTCCAATTGGCTTGTCATTTCTTGGTGTTGTCCAGCGGCTTCCATCCAATTTTCGGCCATTTTAGTTGGATAAGTGTTCGGGCGCCAATGTAGCGTTGCACGCCTCCAACTTGCACGCAACCAAGAGGTGACTGTGAAAACTGGATAAAAGACAAAGTCTTGTTAAGGGTTTAAGTCCCTTTTTATTCAACGTAATAAATTACAAGTGCGTGCTCTTGACGCTCACAAACTGCGCCAACTCGGTGGTCCAATAAAAATAATAACCTGAAAAGAAACTAAAGATAAGACTCTAACTACGAGGCTCTCTAAAAGTAACTAACCTCACCGCGTTTTACAATACCGCTGCTAATTCAGCAAACTTGAAGATCACTTGAACAGTTAACACTACTTCCAGGCAAGCACACAGGCTGAAACGCGGGGTTCTTCAATTTCTGGCCAACTACCTCCGCGCTCGTGAAGTAAGAATATCACACCTCGAACTCGTTTCCTTTCTATTTAAATCAGAATACTTCTGCTGATAATTTGAATCCTTGCGCGTTCTACTAAAATTTACATACTCTGGCATTGGCAGTTCCAGGGGAAAGTAAGGCTTGACAGGAAAGATAGTTTAAACTTAAAATAAATGTTAGTTAAAATAAATATAAACCCTACAATGTATTTATATAAAGTTTTTGTGAAAAATATTTTATGCTTTAATTCAGTATTTACTTTGTGTTTTTGTCCCTGCTAAATCATGAGCATATTTCATACCAAGTGCTATATTAACTATATTGGCTGGAGATAAATCCTCCCTATGCTTTGTTTCCTTTTATATGTATGCATGTCCAGCACATGAATAGTGGTAATAATAATAATTATCGTCTAATGCCTCAAATGTGTTAACAATATAATATTGCAATAATAAGACCAGTCCAAAGTTTATTGCATCATTTCTTTTTTTTTTTTTTTTTTCATGCAAACAAACTTATCCAGAATCTTTAGTTAAGTATTAAAAGAAATAAATAAATGAGTGAACTAGATCGTGCATCAATGTCTTTCATGTCAAAGAGATATTTTGAGAGGAAGTGCAGTAAGCTAATGTTAATCTGCAGACTAACATTAGCTTACTGCACCTCATGATGATAGAGAAAAGTGTTAAAAATTAAGATTTGGATCTGTTGCTGAAGGAGGAAAGTTTTATCCCTGAAATAATTTTCCCAAAAGAGGTATCTGGAGCTGTTTATACAAGGTCTTTTTTAAAAAATGGCCTTTCAATAGTTAAAACTTAATAGTTAAAACTTTTAATAGTAAATAAAAATCTTTGCAAATTGCTCAGCATTAGCTTCTTGTTTCTCAAGCTTAGGAATTCCTGCTCTAAAACAGGAAAAGTATCAGCTTATCATTTCGTTATAAACTGTCATAGCTGTGTAACTTTCTTGATTCTTTATGTTTTTGTGCTGCTATCAGTTATTTTCATATGTGTGGCTCTAGTTAAGTCCTGGATTCTTCTAAAGTCAGTGACATTATTTTCATTGATATGCAGCTGCAGTGCATTTCCACTACCATCCACAATTTTCCTTTTGTGTAGTCTTTGACTAGGCCTTAATCTAAGCAATCATGCAGATGGTCACAGAAATGGGTATGTAATTTGTTCTGTCTTTTGTTGTTGTTAGCTTCTGAAGTTACAGTGTAAGTAATAAACTTTAAGTGCAGAAATGATTTTCTGAACTTATTAGCTGTGATAATGATGTAGTGCTGGATGGCAAAGTATGATTTTTACCATAGGATTAATTAAAATAATAAGTTATATTCATTTAATACTGAAAATTTACAAAGAATAAATTCATTTGCTTTGGTTCATATTATCAGTGCATGTGCTTATTATTAATGCAGTTCAAGATTTTTTAGAATAAATTATGGAGCTGCTACAAAATAAAAGCTGCCGTTAGGAAAAAATTTTCATTTAGATTATTAAACTGTGATAGATGTTTTACTGATATTGTTTGGTATATGGGAATCATATAAAAAGTAGATTTTGTTTTTCTCAACCTTTTCTATATAGGATTGTAAGAATGTTTCTTTGAAAATTAGCATCTTATTTTTAGAAATTTTTTAACTGGAAGTACATATTTGAAGTAATATTTAAAGAAATAAATCCTGAAGCTATCTTTCTCGAATGTATTACATAATGTATTTTTCATTTAAAGATGCCAAATTTTTTAAATGCCCATGGTGCCCATAAAGTAGTTGATTTAATAAAATTTAAACACAGTATTTTCAAGATAATGTAATTTCAAGATAATTCTTCATTTTCTAAAATTTGCAAGTAATACTTTTCTTTTTCATTTAAAGGCTTAAAATGATGAAATATATGTATATAATTTTTTTGTTTAGTCAGAATATTTCCAAGATGATTTATTTCCACCAACACATGAAACTTGGAAACCTTCAGTGACTAGCTCAGAATGGTTTATGGGCATAGATAAACCCCTAAAAATGATAAATATGCTACCTGATGGTATGACACCATGTAAGTATATTAATTTTCTTGCTTAAAACACATTTTCATATAACAAAGTATTAAAATTTATTTTATTAGAATTTTTATTTTTTAGTTACTTAGTTGTTTTAAATTTTCATAATATTTTTAATTTTTGAATGATTTCAGCTATATTTCAGTAAGTAAATTGTTAGTGCTTTATTTCTTTTTAAATGATATAATGCAGTATGTTTTTGCCAAATTATTAATTATAGCATAGTTGAATAATTTATTATAGCATACTATTCAGCTTAAACAACTATTTACAGTTATTTATGCTAAATAGTACCTTTAAATTAGTTTCAGTTTGTGTTGAGGAAATTGAACTGCTTGTTACATTTCAAGTTTGATTTTGGTTTATATGGCCTTTATTGCTTTGCTGTACCTCTGCTTTGCCAGAATCTGAATTATAAAGTTTGCGTTTTATTTATTTCATTAAGATAGCAAATATGTCTAATCAGACTTTACTGGTAAATACATTTATGTATAAAATTAAAGTATTAATTGGAAACTTCAACAGTATCTGCTATTAAGTGTTTTAACATAACTTTTTTTTAAATTACATTATACAAGACATTTTATTTACATGCTGTAGTTACACAGCTATTAGGTGTGGTGAAAACATAATTAAAAAAAGGAGGACTCGTGGTGTTTCCATTTTCTTAGGTAGCAGTGGTTAGCATGATGTTAGATTACCACAAACTGTTGTTCAGGTATTGTGATGTCTTTTTATGGAATTAAATTCTGTATGATTGATATCAATTCTTTTGGTAGGATGAAAGCTCCAAAAAGGGAACTGGCATGATAGAGGTGGTTCTTAAGACATTTTGCATATTCTAAAATCTGACAAGTGTGTTGATTTCTCCAAAGGAATGATATTTCTCTTCTCAAGCTATTCAAATAGTAATTGAGTGAAGCCTAAAAAAACCCTCCAGTCCCCCCTGCTCAAAGAAAACCCCTCACTTTGCGAATTAATAAGTTTCTGGTTGTTTTCTCAATATATATAAATAATATTTATATCTGTGATGCTGTTAAAGGCTGATTCCTCTCCATACTAGCAGGCCACTACCATGAAAACTCTATATATTGTAATCTAGTATAACTTAGAGTTTTATGTACTTTTATTCTGTGTTATGCGTAAGATACAGTTACTTGAAACATGTTTCTGAGAATCAATGAACTTTGCAAGCATATTCTATATTTTAGCGCTTTCTAACTATCCACACCTCCAGCAAAATGTCACAAACTAGTTACCGACTTTTGAGAGCATTTGCTAACTCATTAGTAACTAGACTAGAAGAGAAACACGCTAATGTGACAATCAAAATAGTAAAAACAACCTTGGATTTAGTGTAAGTATAATGAAACACTCAATCGATTTCGAAGGCAGCTAAAGGTCTCTCCTCATCAGGAGAAAGAAATACCTAGAAAGAAGAAAATAAAGGAAAAGGAGTCTCAGAAACACGTGGTGCTTATCAGCACTGCACGTGGTATTAACTGGATTTTTAATCAGAGTTGCACTGGCCGCCTACTTTTACTGAGTCAGGCTATCTGATCAAGCATAAAGGACAAGAAAAATTAGTGAAGTTAAAAATAGGGAGCGAGGGGCAAATGCACCTTCACGCTCAAAATCTGAACTTCAAATAATGGAAAGCAACCACTGAATGCATTTTTTATGAATTCAATTGATCCAGCCATCCAATTCACTCTTGAAATTGAATCCAGCAATTCCCTCCCCTTCCTTGATATTCTTATAATCCGCAATGAAACTGATTTTAGCACCACTGTGTACTGTAAGCCCTTTGCAGTTTGTTTACCACCCCATGCCAAGTCATGCCACCCTGTTAAGCAAAAAATGGCTTCTTTTTACTATTATGTATTCCGCGCTTAAAGTTTGTTCCTCTGAATCTTTGCTTACCAATGAACTTAATTATTTGAGAGCAGTTGTGATTGACCGTGGATTTTCTCCCATGATTATTGATAAAGCCATTAAAAATTTTCAGATTCCCATCAAAGAAGACATTCCACTGTTAGAAATAATACTAATGACCTTGTCATGCTTCCATTTTATCCTTCTGTTAGCTATAAAATTGCACGGATTCTCCAGAAATTCAATTTTCAAGTCGGTTTCTCCCCTATTAATAAAATTCACCCTTCTATTCTAAAAGATTGCATTTCTGTCTTGAATTCTTGGGGAATTTATAGTATATTGTGTCATTGTGGTTTAAGATATATTGGCCAAACAAAACGAGCGTTGAAGTTTCGTATCAAGGAACATGAATCTTATGTCAGAAAAGGCGAAATTAACAAGTCTTCAATAGCGTATCATAGTTGGACATTTAACCATAATTTTAACTTTGGGTCTGCAAAAATTATCCAAAAGGCTTCTTTCCATAGGTGAATTGGATTTTCTTGAGGCTTTTCATATTCACAAAGATTTAGCAGGTTTATTTAATGATTTGAAGTCCAATCCAGTCCTTCCTAATGCCTTTAAAATTCTACTATCTTAATTCAGTTATTTTTGCCAATAGATGGCATTACCTCCTCGCGTTTGGTACTACCAGAGGGTATAAAAATGCGTTCAGTGGTTGCTTTCCATTATTTGAAGTTCAGATTTTGAGCGTGAAGGTGCATTTGCCCCTCGCTCCCTATTTTTAACTTCGCTAATTTTTCTTGTCCTTTATGCTTGATCACATAGCCTGGCTCAGTAAAAGTAGGCGGCCAGTGCTACTCTGATTAAAATTTCAGTTAATACCACGTGCAGTGCTGATAAGGACCACGTGTTTCTGAGACTCCTTCCCCTTTATTTTCTTCTTTCTAGGTATTTCTTTCTCCTGATGAGGAGGGACCTTTACCTGCCCTCGAAATCGATTGAGTGTTTCATTATACTTACGCTAAATACAAGGTTGTTTTTACGATTTTGATTGTTCATTAGTAACTATTTTATGCCAGGCCATTGGGCCATTTCAACAACCGATTTCATAATGATCATGCATTGAGAAATCCATACAAGAGCATTCAATCTATAAAATTAAAAATACAAGACATTTTAGTAATATATACTTATCTCTCTCTCTCTCTCTCTCTCTCTCTCTTTTTTTTTTTTTTTTTTTTTTTTTTTTTTTTTTTTTTTTTATGCATCCTTGTTTCTTGTACTGTTGTTCTTTCCACTTAAAAAGCAATCTGTTTTTCTTTAAAATAATATCAAACAACTGCACAAATTCAGTATTGTACAACTTCAGCATTGCACTCCAGCAAAAATTGGCATGTGCTTCACAGATACCTTGGTTTCTTTTTCATTTCAGCCTTTTTCTGCCCATGTCCACAGTGATCTGTTTTCACTTTAAAGAACATCACAAAATTCCATAAACTTAACATCATACTATTTTAGCATTGTGCGCCAGCCAAAACAGACATGTGCTATGCACATACTGGGTTAGCATATAAATACCTTTTTTGCAGCATCATGATCCACATAACTGTTTTGCCTCATGAAAGATTTTCGTGACTTTTAAGTGGGGCAGAGGGTTATGTAAAGTCAGAAAGTATCTGTATTTGACGTGAATATGAGTTTTGATGTAGAATTTGTTATCTAATGAGTTTTAAGAAGTGAATTTCCATGTCTTAGTATGTTTCTTGTTAAGATCAGAAATCTGTTATTTACAGGCTATGGAAAAATATAATGCTTAATGTATATTTCAGTGCATGGCAAATTCAGCATGGATAGGAGTTATGCTACCTACAGAGATATTGTATAGATAGAAATATTTATATCAAAAGTGCTAAGTTTCATTTTATGAGAAGAAAATTAAAGTATTAACAGAATATTCAAGTTTTTTATTATTTGTATTCTTAACTTATTGAGTGGTTTTAAGAACATGTATATAAAGCTTCAGAGAATACTGCTTTTCCCATTTAGTATTTATTTTACTTTTTGTAGTGAGTGAAGCTCCACCACCAGTGAAAACAGCAGTAAAGAAGCCATCTGATGCTCCTGTAAATATTGTATTTGAAGGTGAAGTTGCTCTTGAAAGTTCTTTAGCTTTTCTTCAGAACAGCAAGGAAAAAGAAGAAAAGGTCTGTAATACAAGAAAACATTCTTTAATTTGCATTAATACTATAAAGATAATTATAAATTTAAACTAATAGGACAGAAATTTCTAATAATCTTTATGTTATGCATTAAACTGGAATTTATAAACTACTCATTTAATGCCACATCTCCCTAAATATTTAATTGAAAAATTTTGAAATAGCTACTAAAGATTCTTTTCTCCACATATTTTTAAGTCAATATATAACCAAAATGGCTGGAAAAAGTGAAGAAAATTTAGAAAATGTAAATTGTTGAGGATCTTGAAGTCTGCAGTAAAGGGAACACTTTAAGATGAATATATTGAAGAAGACTAATATCTTTTTCTAGCAAAATCTTTAAATAATTAGTGAGTTAAGATGCACCTCACTGCATCCATGATTGAACATGTAGATAATGTTCAAAAGTCAGAAATATTTATTTATTGCTATATTAAAAGTTTTTCTTGGAAAGGATAACATGGGTATATTTATTGACCCTTAATTCTCTGCTAAAGAGCACTACACTTTGTGTGGGATTAGAAAAGTGGCATCTTTACTGAGATCCTTCTTTTCTTGAAATTTTTGTTTCAAGATATGAATTGTACTGAAATTTTTGTTTCAAGATATGAATTGTACTTAATGTTATGACTAAACTGGTTCCTTGACAAAAGACCACTGGACGAAAACACACGCGACAAAAGCCCCATCCACCGAAAAAAAAAAAAAAGAAAAAAAAACCACTGTGAATATTGCACACACAACAAATACCCACACCTATGAAAGTGCACATTGATAAAAGCATATTTTGATAAAAGCCCACATAATCAAAAGGATATATGGTTTTTATTACTATAAAATGTATTTATAATTTTAATTATAATAATTGGAGTATTCAGATGTGAATTTTAATGTCTAAAAAATATGTCTGTTTTGTACATTTTACCACTGCTTCATTTGTTTATTTTATTAGGTAGAAAACAAACTTTCTGCTCTCTGATTAAGTTATTAGCTATGATGTTTTGATCATAAATCTGCAAATGTATTTTATTATTTATTTACTTATTTAACTTTGGTATGTTATGTGAAAATCAAATATATCCTTGTGAAGTTCCTCACGTGCTGTTTTTAAGGTAATATGACTGAGATTAAATATAATTATGTTTCATTATTAAAAATGTTAACTTTTTAATTGAAAAGCACTTGAATTTTATTTTCTTCCCTTTTAGCTTTTAATATAGTTAAAGTAGTTTTATGTAATTAAGCTCAATGAAAACTTGGTTATGAGATATTTTATTCTTTACTTTAGACTGAGATTATTATCAAAGTTTAAACATATTTCTGATTGAAAGCTTTTTAGAATGTAACAATTATAATTTTGTGATTTTCTAGATATATTTTCTTTTAGACTTCTGAATAAATTAAAACTGTGACACACTATCAGAAAGTGAATTCCTAGTGTAGCACCTTAATCTTTCAACTACAGCAGTTTGGAATATAAGTGTTTTTAATTTTAATTTAATTTATTTATTTTGGAAGTGGCATGGAACAACTCTTAGAATTCAAGATAGGCACACATATCTACAAATTTAAGTACAATAACCTCAAACTATAGTGATAAATATGTAACATGTTATTACAGTTTGTGAAGATTACAAATAACTATGCATATAATAACTTCTCATAAAATTTTGTAACTACATGAATATATATTTAAAGAGTCATTAAATTCAAAGTTCATCATTTTTAGATTCTAAGTATACAAATTATATAAATTCATCATTCACTAACAGTATTATGTATAGTAATAGAAAATTAATATTAATGTTTCAAATTGTAATTTTTTAATAATTTGTCTTTCATTTTCTATATATTTGTTAAAGACATATCGGTATCAGTTATACACCATGAAAAATATAGAGAAAGTAGTTAATCTTATGTAACAGCTAATTGTGCAAGAAAAATTAGTTATATTACTCTTAAATCTCCCTAGTGTAAATAGCCCTTTTTTAATTGACATTAGATTAAATTAATTCTATTATCCATTAGAAAATACAGTACAAAGTCTGTAATCCGGACGTCCATTATCCAGAATGATCTATGATCCGGACCTCAAAGCCACAAACGTTACGCATGCGCATAATGTATGTTTTACGCATGTGCGCATTGAAAGAAATGTTGAGCTTTTTTTTTTTTTTTTTGTGTGTGTGTGTGTGTGTAAAATTTGATACCCGTTTGATCATAATTGCTCTTTATTTCATAAATTACAGTTTCATATTTTTAGTTGTATAATTTCTGCATCCCATCTTACCAGATTTAAATTGATGATCTATAATCCGGAAAAATCCCTAATCCGGAATCGCCGATGTCCCGACGAGTCCGGATTACGGACTTTGTACTGTATTTATAATAAATCATATTTATTGACATCATTTCTTAGAGGTCGCCTTCTGAAAGGGATCTGTATTGTTTGAGAACATAAACACTGGCAGTGAATATCACATTTCTAAGACCACCACATCTACAGAGCTCCAAAATCCTTTAAAACCGTTAATTGTCACATTTATAAAGGGCTCGCTATATTTTAATGAAACATGTACACTTGCTACATTTTAATTTTCTGTTAAAACAGAGTAAGAATGGTTCTAATGTTTTAGAAGTATGTGAAATTAAAAGAATGGACAATGCATAACAAAAATGGAACTAGATTCAAATACACATCTCTTGGACATGCCTGAAATTCATTATTCAGCTCAGAATAAATTTATCTAAAGGAAATATATAATAAATATTAGAACTGAAAATCTAAGTCAGGTAGTAAGGATCATCTCGTCGGATCATATCTTCTCTTAATCATAAAGCGGCTTTTCCAAAGCGAATGAAACGGGAAAGAGAAAATAGGTGGGGACTACAGTGGATGAAACACCACTATTTCAAACTGGGCATGAAAAGAAAAAGGACAAAATGCCACTAAGTCAAGGAAAGAGATGCCTTTGTGGAGGACTTTTTAAAGGAAACTGGCTCATATACACGTTACAGAAGGGGAAAACCATGAAAGTGCCCATGCAGTCAGCCCTTCCGTATGTTATGCTACATATGAACTACCAATATTTAGTGTTTTTATCGCTCAGCCACTGGTGAGCCTTGTTGCATACATGAAAGCTAAAAAACTGCATGACTGACACTTTCTTAATCTACAGCTTTTATTTCATTTTTTATTAATTTTGATTCATCTAATTAATTATTTACTTTTCCGATATTTGAACTTTTTCTCAGATTTATTATCATAGCAAGAATATCTAGAAAATTCCACGAATTGAAAATAAGTGATCAAGTCTTAGATGAGATTTGTTCTACCAATCAAAATTTGTTTTTCATCTTTATAATGTAATATATGTAATTTGTTAGATATACTAGCTTATCTCAACAAAGGCTCACAATTTTTTTTCTCTTTTGAAATCTATAGAAATTTTTTTACAAAACTAACCACAATAAAAAGCAGAATTTTACTTAATTTTATATTTGAATGCTAACTTCAAGAATGGAACTAACAAACGAGTTATAAGGTCTAATTGTCCATGGGAGTATGTAAAGTGTCAATGACCTTTTGTAATATTGCTGGTGACTTCTCACTAGTCAACAGGGCCCACTAGTAGCCGAGTGGTTAAAGTCACGGAACACTTGTAGTTCGGTCTGAGGTTTGAATCCCACAAACGAGCTGGCTGCAGGGGCGTTTTGAGGCTTTCCCCATGTAACATGTATAAGAACTAGTATCTCTTAGATAGTCCACATAGGCCTCCCTTTCCCTCAGGCAGATAGCCCTCGAGGCTTTGCCATAATCACGTAAACTAAACCAAACTCGCTAGTCGACATGGTATTCAGTAACAGCAGAACAAGGATGAAGGTTGAAACCTTTTATTTAACTGAACTATTTACAAGAGCACACCTTGTGCTTAACATATAGACCACTACTTGTGTTCTGTTACGTACGTATGTGGTGTTATGTTATGTTACGTAGAAGTGAAGAGGCCCACTGACTAGAAAACCAACAACTTTAAGTCATGATGAAATTGTGACTCACCAACACTGCAAGTTCTGCCACCACCAGCAGCATCAACTGCACTTCTACCTTTCAGCGTTAAATTAGTTCAAGTAAAATGCATTACATTACATGATACAGGGGTTGGACAAAAATATGGAAACACCTTTAAAAAAACATGTTTCTTTGCTTAATATGGTGTAGGAAACCCGTTGGCATCCAAAACAGCTTGCAGTCTTCTCGGAATGGATAAATACAGTTCCTGTATGTTTGCCAAGGGAATATTATACTATTCTTCCTGCAAAACGGTGGCAAGTTCAGATAACGATGTTGGTGGTGGATAACGAGAACGCACTTTCCGTTCCAATGTAGACCACAAAGGTTCGATAATATTCAGGTCTGGTGACTGTGGTGGCCAGGGGAGATGGCACAACTCATCCTCGTGCTCAGAAAACCAGTCCTGGACAATGTGAGCTGTGTGAACAGGGGCTTTGTCGTCTTGGAAGACACCATCACTATCGGGGAACAAAGTTTGTACCATGGGATGAACTTGATCGGCCAAAATGTTCACATAAGTCTTGGCAGTCATGTGCCCTGACACAGTTATCATGGGGCTAGCAGAGAACCACGATATGGCTGCCCAAACCATAACAGAACCCCTGCCATGTTTCACTCTTGGCAACAAGCAGTCTGTATTATAGGCTTGAGATGGCGTTCTCCAGACATAAACTCGGCCAGAAATGGGAAACAATGTGAAAGAAGACTCGTCAGACCATATTACTCGCTTCCACTGCTCTATAGTCCAGGCTTTATGACTTAAACACCACCTTTTCCTGTTACGGGCATTAGCATCACTGATGAGTGGCTTCTCAATTGCAGCACGGCCAGCAATTCCCTGTTTATGAAGCTCCCATCTAATTGTTTTGGTACTCGCAGGGTTCGGTAACACAACATTCATTTCAGCAGTAACTTTTGCAGCTGTGGACTTCTTATTTTTCGTCACAATTGCCCTTAATGATCGTCTGTCACGATCACTCAGGACACACTTTCGTTCGCGCTGTGATTTAGCAGTTGATGTTTTTCCGCTTTTCAAATATGCAGAATAAATCTTCGATACAGTACCTCTTGAAACACTAAACACCTCAGCTACCTTGCTTACGGAAGCACGTACCATACGTGCTCCAACAATTTGCCCACGTTCGAAGTCTGTTAACTCTGACATAATGCAATGACAACCTCACATAACAGTACTTCGACAACAACTGAACTGTTTAGCACATTTACGAAGTTGTATAGGTGGCGTTACTAGTCAAAAACGCCAGCGCCACCTACATATTTCATTAAAATCAATCTTTCTTTTCAAACATGCATTTCACAAGATGTTTCCATATTTCTGTCCATTCACTGTATGTGTAGTGATACATAGTCGTACAGGTGCATGTTTCATGGCATTATCAATTGTAAAGGGTACAGGCATCATGTTTCAGGATATTAACATTTTGCAGTAGATACATGCGTGATGTTCCCACATGATAAATCATTTTTGCAAACGTGATCTGTTTACATCGGCGTTTGCTATCGAAATTAAGTTGGAACTATAAAATTGTTTAGAAAGCTTACTTCATTCTGCATATTTATGCTTACTGCATACATTTAAGTATTGTTTTTTAGTTGTGCTGATACTTTAGCTACTCGGTTTTGACAAATGAATTGCTAAAGTATTGGCACACCTATACAACAATACTTAAATTGTTATATTCATACTTTAACAACTCCAATCGTCAAAATATTGAGTTTCTAAAGTAACAGCACATTTAATAAACATTTCAAGGTATAAATTAAATAGTAGAATTCTAGATTAGCCTAAAGGGCTTGCTCAAACAATTAAACTTAATGGCACGCTTAATGCAATGGCCAAGTAACAGCACATTTAATAAACATTTCAAGGTATAAATTAAATAGTAGAATTCTAGATTAGCCTAAAAGGCTTGCTTAAACAATTAAACTTAATGGCACGCTTAATGCAATGGCCACAAATGGTTAAACCTTGACAGCAGAAGCCGACATAGCCAGTACTCACATTCCCTTTTAATCTCAAAAGCTTCTCCTTAAATACTCTTAACTCATTTGCATCCTTAACATGCTTACCTACTAACTCATTTACATTCTGGTGAGAGGTATCCATAGCAAGCTTTTCAGTTTCTACTTTCTATATTCAAGTTGATGGCTTGATCGATTCAATAGATTGATAACATTTGGAAAAATTTGTAGTAAAGCAAAGCCTGAAAATGTGGTGGGTATTGTGACATGGATGAGTGAAAAATGGTGAGGCATTAGAGAAGGATACATGGAAGATAAAATGTATAATGCCAATGAAACGAGCATTTTCTACAACTTAACCCCACAATACATTTTTAAGTTCAAGGGTGAAAAGTACATCAGAGGCCAGCTCTCCAAAAGTTAATTGACAGCTTTAATGTGTTCTAATATGTCTGCCACTGACAAAAAGAAACTGTTTGCTATTGGCAAGTCCAAAAGCTGTAGGTGAGCATGTAAAAAAGCTTCCTGTTGATTATGTTCACAGAAAGAAAGCCTGGAGACACATTCACGGAATTGATTTTAAAATGGGTGAGGCAATTGAAAAAAGAAAAATATAAAATTCTCCTTTTAATCAATAATTGTAAATCGAATCTCAAAATCACTGGACTTACAAACATCAGGATTGGATTTTTACTACTGAACTCTACAAGTGTTATCCTGTGTATGGACCAAGGGCTTTTGATTGTGCAAGAAATTTCAAGATTTTTTTTGAAACCAGGGGTGCAAATGATGATGTTTTTTAATCTATGAGTCTTCTCCAAAGAAAAATAACACAATAAAGAGACAGTAAGGCATTTCATAGCAAATTAACCTCTTTTTTTTTTTTTTTTTTTTTTTTTTTTGTGCTGTACAGAAATAAAAAATAAAGTATGTATGAATTTTTATGATTTTTTAATGAACTCTTTTTTTACAAGCGCTCAATTTTAACGAACAATTTTAGCGGTCCATTCACACTTGTTATGAGTTCGACTGTATATGAAAAATTGAAGTATAATTTAGTGTGTGTATATATATATATAAATTTAACAAACATTCTCCATTCATAAAAAGCAAATTTAAATGAAATTTTAAATGAAATTGAATTACAAATAAATGATTAATTATTGCTGTGAACTAATCTACAGTAGCATTCAAATTCTGAGATATATATGTATGTTATATATTGCAGATTGTACAGTCTATGCTCTCACAGTGTGAACTGAAAGAGGATAGTCTTCCACAAGAGGCATTTGAAGGAGTTGATCCAGATGAATGGGTGAGACTTTTACAGTTTCTCTTAAAATTATATATTTAATAATTTAGGGCAGAGAAAAGCTGAATAACTTTCTGTTAACAACATCCGGAGTGTTTGCTTTAACTCTTTCAATCCTTTAAACTGAGCAATACGGGTTTTTGGTTCTGCACATGACACTTGTATTTAGACAGCTTCTATTAACTAAATTTATATAATTACTTTTTTTTTCATAAGCATCCACACATGGTTTCATTCTTGAAGCATATAAAGATTTCTGATGTATATATGACTATTGCTGTGCTTATATTTTTGAAAGCCACTAAATTCATACCTTGATCTATCTTATAATGAGTGTTCACTATTGCTTTTATTTCTTTAATGCATTTGATTCAAGATATATTTCATCTGTTATGATTATGCTTGCAATAAATTAAGAATATTTTGGAAAGTTCATTGGTTTGAAATTTGATTTGATAAACAAAATAATTAAATAAATCGCATTTAAAACATGTTATTAAATTTTAATATGAGTAATTATTCATTATTATTAATCTTAGTCATTAACTTAATTAATACAATCCTTCTTGCTAAACTGTAACATTACTGTCTAAATGACCTGGATGGCATTTCTAGGTTAATACAGCTTTTATTATGTATAAAAAAATATTGACTATTATTTAAAAAAAATTAAATAGATCTTCCTTTGACAATGAAGCGAGAAGCCTCAGCATCCTTTCCTTTAAATTCCAATCTTTCTCTCAACTGTCTGAACCTCATGATGGAGAAAAGTCAGTCCTTTTCAACATAGGCTGGGGAGAGGTCTCTGTACTTTTCTGAAATCAGCACAGAGTTATCACAAAATATGCAAATTGATGACCATCTGTAGGAAATTCCATGCATGATAATCTAATCATGAGAGTTTTCTTTTATCTCCACCATGTTCCTTAGACTTGTTACAACAACTTCCCACTTTAAAAAAACATTTTGCTTCTTCAAAATGCTTTGTAAGTACATGGATGCACACTGTGAGTTAAATTACATACATACATAAAAAAATTACACAGAAGTACCATGATATAGCAGCAAGACACTTGACACAATAAAAGACATAAAAGCTTAACACAACTAATTCAGAAGTCAAACAACAAAAATCAGCGTTATATTTTCAAAATTTTCACAGAACTAGTTTCGATGATTTTACCGAACCACCATGCTCAGCTGCAAAACCGCAAATGAACAAGATAGGAAATAGTGATTAGATAAGATAAGAAAGCCTGGACAAGAATAAGCAAGTGGTGCCATCTGTTGGTAAAACCAGAACTAAAACATAATTTCTTTAAAGGCCGAAGGCAAAGATGGATTGGAATTAGGATCGTTAACTAGAACAGAAAGATTTTTTTGAATGTGAAATGCGTCTAGAAAACTAGTTCTCCAATGAAAGATATTTTTTGAATAATTTTGGCAGCAGAAAAATTGAAAGTGTGATTTTCGGACCAACAATGTTGAGCACCAGAAGACTTCTGTGTTTCCTTTTTTCTAACATGTGCCTCACGTTCCTTGACGCATATTAGTATTTGTTTGGCATGTTATTGTGTCTTAATTATAGAAGCCCCAAACAGGCTTATTTTTTGCTTTCTTTTCTGCACGTGGTGTGGCCGCCATTTTGTGATTGCATGGGTTTCGGTAAGTACTTTTTTGCAATTTTGAAGTTCTGTTTATGTTTCGTATATTTGGATATTGTGCTTTGCTTGTCTGATTTTATGCATTTTGGGTACAAACGTTTTGTTTTCTGCTCGTTTCAGTGAGTGAATTTTCTGCTGTTTTGTGTGTGCTTTATTATTGCTTAGTTAATTTAGTTTGATTTTCTGCATTGTTTAGCATGGCTTCATCCGTTAATCGTTTCACTAAATTACACCTGAAAGGGCAAAAATTTCTGAAGCATGTTGACTTTTTACTTAAATGTAAATGTAAAAAATTGATCACCAATTTTATTCAAATCAAATCTAATCAAAAAACTTCCAGTCGCGTTTCAAGAATTCTGTTAAATTGCAAGCTTGCCTTACTTTGATCCATTATAAGGGATACACGTCAACAATTGTCTAAAATTGAACATGAACTCTATAAGCTTCATCTGGAACTCGCTAATTCATATCCAAAATTCACTGCCCTTGAACAAAAGTCTTGGTCTAGAACGGAGAATGCAGTTAACCATCATAAAAACACCCTTGCAGTTAAATTCAAAAAACTTCTGTTACAGTCTTCCAGTTCAAGTTCTTCAAAAAATCTTCCCATTGTAAACATCAAGCCAATAGTTAATATTTCTAATGTTAGTCTTTCATAAGAGCAAGAGAGAATTCTAAAATATAATTTTAACTTCTCACAAACCTGTAAACCCTCGATTCCAAAGATTTTGGCTCCAATCGAAAAAGCTTTCAAGTTCAGTAAAGTTTCAGATTCACAGAAAGAAATGATTAGGCATCTTATCGCTCATAATGTGAAATTCAATAATAAACCTTTGAAACCAAATCTAACTGTGAGAGAAAGAGCTACAATGCACGAAATTCATTCTAACCCGGATATTATCATTTCTAAGGCCGACAAAGGTGGCCATGGATAAGAACACTTACATCGATGGTGTCTCTAAACTCTTAAACAAAGGACCATATAATCCGATCCCTAAAGATCCTTCACCTTCGGACTTATCCAAAATAAAAACTGCGATCAAATCTTCGCAAATCATTTCAAGCAACTTAAAACATTCGCTTATCCCATCTGTTGCGAATTGTGCCAGATTATACGCTCTTCCCAAAATTCATAAAAGTGGTATTCCTTTCCGCCCTATTGTATCAAATTTAGGTACTGCCTCGTATCCCTTAGCTAAATATTTAGTTTCTAGATTTTCAATTCTATTAGTAACATTTACACCATAAAAAATTCAGTAGAGTTTGTAAAAAGGTTAGAAACATTTCTCCTAGAAATTTACTCATGCTTTCTTTTGATGTAAAATCATTATTCACCAATGTTCCAGTGGAGGGTGCATTAAGATGTCTAGAAACCTAGTTAAGATGTCTAGACTTCGCGAATTTCATTTCTCTTGCATCGAAATTGATGAGCTAATTTCTCTCACTCAACTCTGTTTGAAAACACACATTTTGTTTTCCAAAATAAATATTACAAGCAAACTGAGGAATTAGCCATGGGAAGCCCCCTCAGTCCCATCCTGGCTGATATCTACATGCATTATTATGAATCAAAATTGTTTGAAACTTAAAACTTCCCGGCATGGTTCCGCTAAGTAGACGATACTTTTACCCTGTTTGAAGGTAATAAAGATGATTTAAATAAAGTCCTTTCAACAATGAATTCTATTGATCCTGCTATTCAGTTCACTTTTGAACTTGAGACTTGCAATTCTCTTTCGTTTCTTGACATTCTGGTCACACGTAACACATCCAACTTCAGTACTACGGTTTACCGTAAACCTTCATCGGTTTGCCTTCCACCTCACTTTAAATCATATCATCCAACTAAACAAAAGTTAGCTTCATTTTATTCCTTCTATTTTCTGTGCTCTTCAAGTTTGCTCCTCCAAACTAGCCCTTGAAGAACTAAATTATTTAAAAGCAATAGCTATTGACAGGGGCTTTTCACCCAACATTATTAATCAAGCAGTTAAAAATTTCTGTTGTTATTCCCTTCTTTCCATAAATTAGCTATAAAGTTGCACATATTTTGCAGAAATTTAACTTTCGGGTTGTTTATTCTCCCATCAATAAAATTCCAAGTTCCATACTCAAGAACCCCATTCCAGATATGAACTCTTGTGGTATTTATAGGATTCCTTGCCAGTGTGGTTTGATTTACATTGGCCAAAATAGGAGAGCCTTAAAATTTCGCGTCAAGGAACATGATGCGTATGTCAGAAAAAAGGAAACACAGAAGTCTTCTGTTGCTCAACATTGTTGGTCCGAAAATCACACTTTCAATTTTTCTGTTGCCAAAATTATTCAAAAAACATCTTCCATTGGAGAACTGGATTTTCTAGAGGCATTTCACATTCAAAAAAATCTTCCTGTTCTAGTTAACGATCCTAATTCCAATCCATCTTTGCCTTCGGCCTTTAAAGAAATTATGTTTTAGTTCTGGTTTTACCAACAGATGGCGCCACTTGCTTATTCTTGTCCAGGCTTTCTTATCTTATCTAATCATTATTTCCTATCTTGTTCATTTGCGGTTTTGCAGCTGAGGATGGTGGTTCGGTAAAACCATCGAAACTAGTCCTGTGAAAATTTTGAAAATATAACGCTGATTTTTGTTGTTTGACTTCTGAATTAGTACTTGTTCGGCGTGTTATTGTGTCTTAATTAGCTTAACACAAGTAAGGAACAATAAAGAAAAACAGAAGTAACCAGCATTAATGTCATTTACAATAACCCTGCAAAATAATATAAGGATGGCAATAGTGGTAAAATAGCAAAGGTATACAGGTACAATTAAAGCATCTATGTATTCCCGAAATTATATGTTAGGCATCGTCGGGCCTCACTTACTGTTAAGTTTCTTTCCCAATTCTGAAGCAGAACAACCCAAAGGAGGGGGCATTAGGGTCTGCCACTTCTCTTCCACTACCACCAAACTCTTGCGAGAACTTTTAGTTCGCCATGTATTTGCCATTTAGGAATTTCTTTAGTACCTTTTTGTTAATCACCCTTAAAGATCCTTTTGTTTCAATCTTTAGATTTTACAATTTTCTTTCGTTTTTTCCTCATTTCACCTTCAAGCACAAGATCAAAAACTGAAGGTGGAGTCCAACAACATTTTTCTCTTGGAAATTGCCTTCCCTGGAAACCGGATCTGACACCTTTCATAACTGGTTTTCAGTTTCGTCTCTAGGTAACTAGGTCTCTAACTACCTATGCTTCCATAACATTACAATTTTTGCCTACTATAATTCCAGTACATCTGTAGTTTGGTTTCCTAGGATTTACAAATCTTGATTTAACATCTCTCTTAATTATTGCAGCTTGGGCTTGGATGATCCCAGTATCTTTAATTTGGATTTCAACACTTGCTAATGGAATGAATTTTGCTTCCATATCCAAAATGCCCTTTAATATATTTTGAATCATTAACATTTCTCAATCTATGCTTGCTCTGATATCCCATAGCAGTTTGATAGGATGGACATTTATGCATGTGTTTCTGATAAATGGAGACAATAATTCAACTGCAGTTTCATAATGATACACATTGTTTACTGTGGTTGCCTTATCTTTTACAAATTTTTAGCATTGTTGTTTGAGATGCTTCTTTCTCTGAGCCACATTCATAACATTTACAAGGTTTTTGTGTCTGAAATACCTTATCATGACTGCTTTATGTGTTCTGCTCAAACTGCACTTTTTCTCCTTCATTCATTTTTCTGTTTTTAGTAGGAGCACTTAAATTTTTGTCAATCCTTTTTCATTCTTGATGCCCCAGGTTAATTCTGGCATCTCTAGTCATCCAACTTGGTTGTTGAAGTAACCTACCCAGTCATCCAACAAATGCCCCTTGACCTTTCTTTCAACTTGTCACTTCATTTGATCGGTGACTGTCAAGTCGTTTTAAGTTTTTGAAATCAGTTATCTTCTCCAGACTGCTTAACCTTTCATCTAAATAATGTCTCAGAGCAAAATTTTAATCCCTCCAATTTTTACCTGGTTATTGTAAGTGCTGAATAAACTTTAAGTCGGAATTTTGGGGCTCAATTTAAATCCTTTTCAGAGTAAAACCTTTTGTTATGTTTAGTAATCAGGTTTCTGCTCATGTTCACTGGATATAAGTTGTATGATTTTTACAGGCAAGAGGGCTAATAACTGAGCTATCAAATCGGTCTCCTGTCTACCAAGACTCTTTGCTTGCTCTCAAACATTTTCAGACGCAAACTAATGTCCCCACTATTTGAATAAATTTTTTTTAATAATCTTTTATATTTCATAGCAAAATTGGTTATTACTGGATCCCAAATTTACTGATATCATAGGCAATGATCTGCCATTGTTTCAATCCTTAGCCTTTCTAATTCAAATTGTCTCAACTCCATAGCATGGACTATCCTTTCTCTCTTGTTCTCTGAATCTCTCCCTTCTCTCTCTCTCTCACTTGCTTTTTATGCCTCTCCTGTTGTTCTGTCTCTCTCTTTTGCATTTTATGTATTTCTTCTCACTTATTTTCTTGTTCTTTACGTCTTTAGTTCTCCAGTCTATCATTTATTATTATTTTGAAAATATCCATAACAAACTCTTCCTCATATGGCACACTTTGTTTTAGTCAAGAATTTGAGCTCCACAAGTTTTAAATTCATTGCAGTCTTCTTCCCCAGTTCTGTTGCTAAGTTGTATAAGTCGATCTTTTTTCATTTACCAAGGATGACATTTTAACTATGACTTTTTGGCCACAATCAGTTTCTGCACTTAAAACTATCAAATCACACATTGGCTTAGAAGACAACAGCTCTGCGTTGCCTTCTTAGCTAGTGTGTGACAAACTTCAGTGTACAATAATTTACAAACATCAATTATGATCTAAAACTAAACACCACAAGAAGTTTGCATGTATCAGTTCTACAACTTTCTAAATGACTGAAATTGCCCTTGATGTTGTTATAAATCAACAAACAGTGCCTTTACAATTACAGCATTAATGAATTAGTTTTTAGAGGTACAAAGATATGCTAATAACAATAGGTTATCAAATAACTAATTTAAACACAACTTTGTTCACAATTAGTGCATAATACTTTTGTAATCAGACAGTAATAAACAAAATTTTAATTGTACAAAATTTAGTTAATTTCAGTTTTAGAACTGCAACCTTGCTGATTTGCTCCTGATTGCACTAAAAAGCAGTGTAAAAACAAATGTGAACAATTCTGATCCTGGTAAATAATGTTAAAATCAGTATGCATTAATACCACAATACTTACGATTGTCATTGAATCTTACACCCAAATTGATAAGACACAAACACTGAATGATTCCACAATAGTAATAAAAACTGTTTTCCATGCTGTTGAATTTTCTATGCTATATTTCAGCAGTTATGTAATTTGTTATCAGAATAACCAGTATAAAACAATACCATAATATACATATAGATATGAATTAGATTACATAATTTAAATACATCTTTCTTCTGTAAGTTAGAAGACTCAGCTTATGTTCCTATCCTTTAATTCCAGTCTCTCTCTCAACTGTCCAACTCATGATGGAGAATTTTCCCCTTTTACCAGAGGGTAGTGAGAGGTCTACCTTTTCTGAAATTGACACAAAATTCTCTTAAAACATGCAAATTTACAATGAACCACTGGAAAGAAAAATATTGCACCTGGTAATCTAATGTGGGGGAGAGTTCTGTTTTATATCCATTGCATTCCTTGAGAAAAATTGTTTGTTGAATCTTGTTTTACTTTAATGGTAAGTTGTAGGGGTTGAAGAACCTTATTGGTGGCTATATTATGTAATGCTCCATAGGCTGCTTACACATTACTGCCCTGCTTATGCCATGACTCTTGTTTCACAGCCTTGACTTTTTTTTTTTTTTTTTTTTTTTTTGAGCTAATTACTCCCTGTATCATACCAAATTTAATATTTTCGGCTCTTCATCATTCTCCACCTGCACTTGTCTTTTCGTGCCTCTTATTTTGCTTCTTCCCTTCTTCAGGAACGGGCTGGCAGCATTTTTAGTTTCCCTATATGTAATGTGAATATGAACCAGTTTTCCTTAGAAAGTTCCTCTGTGAAAGCATCCCTTCCCTTAGGCAGATAACTCTTGCCTGCTTTAGCATACTCAAATTACCTAAGATAATACAATGAGATTTTGAAAAAGAAGACAATCATAAATTTAAAAAAAAAAAAAAAAAAAAATTAGTTTAAAATCAAAGCAATGTTGTATTTTTAATTTTAAAAAAGACTGGATTTCTAAATATTGGAGATTTGTTGAATATTATTAATTTATGTATTTACTTAGTGTCTATAGACTAGTAATAATAAATCTTAGTTCTCTGTATAATCCCTTTGCTGTATTTGTTTTAATCTGACCATTAAAAAAAATTCCAGTTTTTCACTTGCGTTTGCATGTAGTACTTCAATATGTGTTCATGTTTTGACCTTCATTTTAGAGTATTAATTCAAAAGCTAATATCAATATTAAAAAAAAAGAAAAGTTATGTAATTCTGAATATCTGATTACAATTCATGTGTAAAGTTTTGAGATAGCAATAGTAATTTACTATTTAAATTTTATTTTACTGTACAACAAAGCTCTTAAATTAGTTATGTTAGAAAACAAGTTTAATTATCAATAATCAATATAATTTCAATTCATAAAATTCTAAACTTTCATTTAGCACACTTTTGGTACAGCAGGTTTTAGCTACAGCACATTCATTTTAAAAACTGAATCATTTTTATTAATCAGTTACTTTTTAAAATTTTGTTTTCAAACTAACTTTTTTAGTTTTTTAAAACTTAATTTAAATGAAGTTGAAGTAAAAATAGCAGACATTATCATGGCAAATGTAAAAAGTTACTTCTACAAACATAAAGAAATGAAATGAACACGTTTTAAAAAATTAAAAAATATTCTAAATAAATTTTAAATTTTGCTCACCAAATATTTATCAAAATATAGCTTAAACAAAATTTAAAAAAGTCTGATGTGGACACGACATGACTTCCTTGTACAGCCTTTTAAATTATACACATTTTTTGCTGCACTTCATTTAAACTTATTTCCTTAAATTATTCTAACTTAATTAACCAATCTCTAAAAGCAAGTTGAAAATGACATCAAAAATTGCAAATTTTGGCCAAAATTAAATATCCTGGTCAATTTTTGCGAGTCAAAATTCTTCTAATTTTATTTTATCATAATGAGTTCAGAAGTTTCCCAAAAGATTGCATTAAAAGTTAGATTTTATTATTTCTCAAAATATAAATATTTTCATCATTTTAAACGCTGGACATTATTATTATTACTGGATTTACTTTTGGGGGCACTGGGATATTTTTTCCTGAAGAAGTTTGGTGTTGCATGTACTATCTTTATGCAAAAGTAACGCTCTTTCATTTGGTGTCAAAAAGATGTAAATCTGATTGTTAGTTCTTGCATTTCTGAACAGATAGAGCTGCCTATCTCATTAATTTGCTGCAAGATAGATGTAGCTCCTAGAGCATGCATGCATGAGAGAGAGACCGAGATCCTAGAAGTAGATTTTAATTTTGTGGAAAGAAAGAGATAGCTCCTATAATCATACAAATGCCACATCATCTGGAAGATATTTTTAATGACAATACTGTAGTAATATGTAAAAATAATTAAGGAAGTTCATTAAAAAGAATATTTTTACACAAATCAGAATTTTGAAGCTTAAAATGCTTTTTTTTTTTTTTTTTTTTTTTTTTTTCTGAAAATTTTAAAAATTAGAGCTACTCAGTTTTTGCTGCAGAACCTCCAGTTATTAAATTTCTTTGTTCCTTGATTTTCAGTTCCAACATACATTAATAATTTAAAGAAAAGTAACTTCATATAAAAACCATGGTATAGACCATCTAAAATGCATATTTAAAAATTAAGAATGAACAGCAGTCTTAAACAGAGTGCTGTCTGACAGCTCAATTAAAGAACTCAAATGCAATCAAAGAATCCATTCAAACTCTTTTTCTCAATGGAGCAATAGGTCTTTGAAATAATGGATGAGACAGGATCTCCTAAGTATGTTTATGGTGTGTCTTGGTTTTCCAAGAATTGAGTCCTACACATGCCTCATAACTTTTTTAGAACAGAAATAAATGTGTGGGGGGTAAAGATAAAGGAACAGTAAATATAAAAGTTTTTTTAATTAATATAGTAGCTTAAATAGGATGAATTTAAGGGTTAATAATTTTTCACATGTAAATTGAAGAAATGCTGGAAAAGCTTGAAAAATAGGAAAACGTTCTCCACAAAGTCTGTTATATACAATTTTTATAGATTTAAAAAAGTTTTCTATAGCCATATAAAATAACATCAACTCTATAGGAAGTCAGGTAGAAACAAAAATTACTTTCATTATGTCTGGGAATTCACTATTGCAAACTGGGTTTACTATTGCAAAGTTTGGCTGTATGTATAATATTTACACAATATCATTTTATAAATCAATCATCATGCAGTAGCATTTACTTAGGTATAAACAATAAAAACTTGAAAAATATATAAAAAATATAAAACCTGAAATGGCACTTTTCAAATAGAAATGCCTTGTGGCAGCTTATTTTGGCTTTAAGAGAGAGTTGGAGCTGGAATTGGATATATCTGAAGAGAAATGTTATACTCCAGTAACTTCTACCTTTCCTCAATGCTAAAGGCTGAGAGGGCAATCCTGATGTTATTATGAGCATTGATGATGTATGCATCTCACAAACATGCCTAGGATAAATTATATAATCCCATGCTTTAAATCTTTGTATTCATGCTTTAATCTTGCCTTGTAGGTAAACATACAGGAATGATATGGCTGCTAACATTTTCAAACTGTTTGGTATTCAGATTCATCAATTCTAATTTTGTTAATGCCATGTTTTTCAAACTAAAACCCTTAGCTACTCCCTTTGTGAATTTCTTAGTTTCTAATATCTGACTTATATGGTAATTAAATCAGCATAGTATTTTCTTCTGAATGCCTCCAGTTGAGTAATGTTAGCATTAAGATCTTTATTAAAAATTAAAATGAAGTTGATTAATGCGAGCATTATCTAGTTTCAGTTGTAATTGCTTGGAGCCACCCAGCCAAACATCCGTGCCTTCTCCGTGATTCAAACCCAAGCCCATTGATACAGCAATGAACATCACTAACCAGCAATTATAGGTGACAGACCTGCAAATGCTTGGAGTCGCCCAGCCAATATGGTCAATAGTGATCTTCATTGCTGTATCAATAGGCCCAAGTTCGAATCACGTAGAGGGCGTGGATGTTTGTAAGCATGTAGTATCTGTGTGGCAGGGGGACATTCAAAATACATAACAAACCAAAAGTCCTTTCAAGAAATTTGTGATGGGGGAACTTGCTTAACCTTTACCTGTAATTGCTTAACTAGTTGCATACTCATCTTGATCAACTCTTCTTCCACAACATTCATTGTTACTTGCATGAATTCGTCTTATCACACTCTAGTGTTTTTGATAGGATTAAAGATATTATGATTCTTCCTGAAATTGTGAAGAGTATGCACATCAATGGCCTTAATTACTTGGGACAGCACACACTGCAGGTAATGGGCTTTGAAAATCATAATAGTGCATTGACCCATGCATTGTAAGAGTGAGTGGAGCACAAGTAAACAGTTTCTAATTCAGAATGTAAAGTCATTCCAACTCTTCTAGTTAGTTCAGGAGCATTGTTCAGTATTTCTTCACCTGGGGAGGAAGTTACTGAACTATTTACAAACAACAGTCATTTAATCAAAACCTTGGTATTGTATTCCCATGTTACATGCAGCCAATTGAGGTCAATATTCTTAAAACCTTGTGGTCTCTGGAAATGGTATTATATGAATAGTTTAAACTTCAGGTCCTCTTGAAGTGTTTCCACTCATCATGACAGTGATCTGATCTTTTGCGACCTATTAGTCCAGATATAGATTTTTCCTTTTTTGCAATAAATGTCTGAATTAGCATTCTCTTCCAAAGGAAAGCTGTGTCAGCAACATCAAAAATTTCCTCAGCAAATTTCCTCTCTTATCAATAATTTTGCCTGAAGTCTGGGAAATTTATTTGTTGCATTTGTACCTGCACTTACTATCTCACCTGTAACTTTGATATTGTGCAAATTTATATTCCTTTTTGGAACTACATGCATAGGATAACAATTTAAGGAAACAAAGCTTCTCTCTAGAACATCCTGCATAAGGATTACCACCATGAGACACATATAATCTCTTATCTATGAGCTTCCGTTAAACATTCTTATAATTCATTAGCATTAAAAGCAAGGAGTGTAAAAGGAGTCAATTTAAAACAAACTGACTTTGAAGTAATTATGATCTGATATGAATTAGAAATGTACAAAAGGTTCACAAAGTAACACATTTAAAATGCCTTCTTTTGATATATCATTTACAAGAAGCTTCTAAAATATTAAAATATTTAGTGAAAATAAATCGCCTGATTTCTAAAAGGCAATGTAATGAATAAACACTAGTATAATTAAGTATTTTCAAAAAGTAAATATACATCATAGGCAGCAAGAAATGAAATTTTGGTTGAGTGAAATTGCAACATTGACTTTAGTGTTGAACCTCTCACTTTTGGGCATGTGTTATTTTTGTGCTGAATCTGGTTCAGGTAACATGTATGTATAATAGCTGTGTCAATTCAAATTTCTGCCAAATGTAAAACATGTTCTGTCATATGTTGTTATCATGCAAAAGGTGAGTGTAAAGCATTACGAGTCAACAAAATGCTGTCGCACTTTCTCCAGATTTTCATGAACACAAAGGAAGTAGGCTATGTGTGGTGTCTGATGCCCTTCTTCAAAGAACAAAAGAAGCAATTTGAGCTAATAGCCATCTTAAATTTAAAAGAATTGCATAAAAAGAAGTAGTATCTGTGGCAAATCTGTATGAAGCTGTGACATCGCTTTAGAGTATAGGGCATTGTGTGCTTGTTGAGTTCCAAGAATATTTATAGAAGAACAAGAATAGAAAAGGATAGACTTGCACTCATATTCCTCACATGCTATGCAGAAGCAAGTGATGAGTTTTGCAATCACATTGTTACTGTTGATGAGATGCAGGCTTATCTTCCCACACCAGAATCCTAGCAGTTGTCAATGCATTGGTGCCATACGAATTCATTAAATGCCAAGAAATTCAAAACTTTAATTTTAGAAAATAAAAATTTAAAAAAAAAAGCTTCTGTTTTCTAGGAAAGACAAAAACCGATGAATACTGGGGTCTTTAAGACACCTTAAATAGGCAATTCATAACAAACAACAAACAAGGGACATATTGAAAAGTGGAGTTGGCTTGCTTCATGACAATGCTTGCCCTTAAACATCACTTCAAATAAAATCACTATTTAAAAATTTCAAGTGGAAAGTTTTAGACTATCTGTCATACAGCGTGGATCTTGCACCCAGTGACTTCCAGTTATTTTTTTGCCTGAAGAAACATCTTGCAGGGCAAAACTTGCAAAATGATGATGAGATCAAAACTCCAATTGAAATGCAGTTTTAACTACAGCTGATAAGCTTCTGTGGGCTGCCAAAGCATGTATCCAGACTTAAACTAATGCGTGGGCAATGGCGGCAACTATGTCAAAAATGAGGCATGTACCAGTCAGTAGTTTGTAATAGACTTTTATCTATTAACCCTTTCGTGGGCCTTATTTCTCTTTTGAATTTCTCCCGTTTTTTTTATGTTTTATTATCAACTAAACAATAGCATTTAAGGAAATATATTTTATTTTGCCAAATTTTTTGTTTACATTTAAATTCTAGGGGTGGGAAGTATACTTCCCACGGGACTTTTTATGGTCATGGAGAAAATTCAACTTAAAGGCGATTATTTGCCGTGAAAAGATGAGAAACATATTGCGATGCACAAGGGTACATCACATACTGCACACATATAGCAGGTCCTCTTTTCTTGGGCCTTTGTGCTACATTTCCTACATCGTCTATAGTTGGAAACCATCTTTGGCATATGATTTCCCACATTGGCTAAGCGTATATCATCCGGAACTGCACACTTTTTTGCTTGGAAGCTAGCAGGACGGCCTTTCCTTTTTCGAGGAATATCCGTCTATTAGTTGACGAGCTAATGCTATACAGAATGTAAGGTGGTCTAAACTTCTGCTTCTCTTGTTTACTTGCCACAGTATAAAACTATTTACAATGCCAAGATCAATAAGAAAAACAAAAATACGATGCCACCATTCTACAGATCTTCTTCCTATTTGGTATCTTTCTTTTCTTTGATCGAAGCAATCAACCCCTCCCATGATATCGTTATATATGGCAACAGCTTTAGGGCAAGGTACTTCTGTTTTAGTACCATCCTTTTGTGTACGATTTACAGATGTAATAATCCCTGAATTGTGTGCAGTAGTCAACAATGTAACAGCCTTTTTGGCCATTCACTTTATTGTAGCAACACCTTCCTTAGTTAGGAACATTGATTCTCCTCTTTGTCTCTCTTATTAGCCTTCAGCATTGGTGGAAGATCCTTCCTTTGCGGCCTGACAGTTCCCACACAAAACAGACCACTTATAAGTAGACTTTTTGCAAGCCTAAAAGATGTCAAATAGTTATCATAGGCTATAAGATGTCCTGCCTGTTTCACATCTTCCGTTAGTTTAGTTTGTTTCCCCTAAGCTCAATATTTTACCCTTATTATCAGAAGTTTCTTTTCCACAATAAGTTTCAAATTTTTGAATATATCCACTCTTAGAGTCTGCTAAACACCACACCTTGTAACCTCTTTTTATAGGCTTCATTGGCATATACTGCTTCAATGAAGTTCTCCCTTTGAAAGCTATCATACATTCATCTATTCATAATGTTGACGAAGGTTTGTAGACTTTAGGTATGGAATCATCGAGCTGTGAGAGGATTGGTTTGACTTTATCGAGTTTATCATGCCCAAGTTGCCCACATGGATTTGTGCTGTTATCGTTTACATGTAAAATCTCAGTTACTTTTTTGAACCTCTTTGCAATTATTATTCTTGCTACTGATTGAACTCTGAGAATAGGGTCTGTGCTCTAGTAGTTTTTCAGTTCAGGCAATTGATGTATACCCATGAGTATATGCATACCTACCCATGCTTTCAATTCTTCCGATGTGATTTCTTTCCAGTTCAGGATAATGTCTTTTGTGGTATGACCCCTTTTCTTAGGCTGCTTTGCATATGAGTTTCATCAACAATATTCTGTAAAATTTCCTTGGTAAAAATCATACCAAAATAATCCTTTTCTTTCTCAGTAGAATTGAATGTTATTTTCAAATGTATTTAAAAAAATATTCTAATTTTTTCAACATACTTATTGCACGTGGCTTTTATACACGATGCAATAGCATTTTCACTTTTCACCCATTATTTATTATTCAATATTAGATAATTCTTGCAGAAATATACAAAATAAGAGAACATTATTATAATAAAAACAGTGTTTTACTTACATTTGTAGCAGAATCGTATAGCAATGCAAATGTCAAATCAGAACATGTGTCTCAGTGGAACAGATCTCACACAATGCGTTCGAACTTTCAAAACAAATGTGGTAATTCTGTTTTCAATTGATTAAACACAGATGGCAGCACAATACTGAAGTGGGAATTAGAGTTCCCAACGTTACAATACCAAAGCCAATATATTATAGTGGGTTTTGCGCTTCCCACAGGTGTATTTCCCAGGATCATGTAGGTGGGAAGTAATCTTCCCACGGCCCATGAAAGTGTTAAAAGTTTTTGAATGAGGCACTATAGCTTTATTTTTTGAAAATGTGGTTCATTTAAATAAAATGAAAATTTAGTTTTACATTTTTTTTAACCGCCAAAACTACAAGGAATGTTTCTTTTCTCATGAAAATAATAGCAAATATTAAATTAAGCATTTATAACATAAATTTACATTGAGAATTAAAAAAAATGCTCTTACCTGTGGAAAAAGCGAGTGTTGCGTTCGCGCAACGTCAGCGGAAAAAGACTACGGATGTTTAGTGAGTAGGATTGTACTCGTGTGATGTTTCTTTTGAGTGGAGCGCAGGATTACTTTTTAGCTTTATAACGTTTTATAAATCTACAAATCACTTTACACTTGTAATTAATTTAATATTAAAATATACATTGTATTTCTTTTACAAATACAGATTATTTCAATTGAAAGTTTCAAGCATGAAAAGCTTGATTACAATCATGATGTAAAGCTACATTACATACTTTGCATCTATAAACAGTCTGGCTATGGTACTCTTTACAACAAAGTATTTTGTTATCAACGGACGTTACGATAAAATGTCTACCATCTCCATGCAATGGTTTTTGAAGGCTGAATGTACTAGGTCTTCCTGTTGCTGATCTATTTCTGGCTAATTCTACACTCTCAATAGGAGTTTGCAAAAGGAATATTGCATTCTCGCATCTGAAATCTAAAAGAGACTTTATATTTCCAGTAGTAAAAAGCGGTGATATTTAGTAAGTTTAGATATGGTCTGACCTCATGTAATTTATCAGTATTGTCAAATGCAAATTCTGCTTCATATTCCTGTACTGCAAACGTGATATCAATTCTCGTACAACAGGAACAGAAATGTCCTTATCAAAAGACCAATACATTTTTTCTTGAGGTAAAGAATGATATCCTGTAAGCAAAAATTTTCCAATAAATCTTCTCATATAGGCTTCAGATGCAATAAATTCTGGGCCTTTTTTTTCTTCCCCCCCCCCAAGCATATATATTTGTCTGTTCAACGATAAGAGAGTAAATGTCTAAACCAAAAAAGAAAATCTAAAATCTGTGCACTAGTTTTACCTTCTGTTTGGACTTTTATAATTTCAGTCTTCTGCTTTTTAAACTTTTTAGTATGACTATAACTGCTTTCAGAAGGCTGAAACTTACTTCTTACGTGAATTTCAACTTCTCCAGCAGTATCATTTGGTAAAATATCATTATCATTATTTAAAACATTGCCATTCCTTTCTTCTTCGACATTAGCCTCTGCAATTTCTGGGGGAACAACAACAATATCAGTTTCATTCTGGTCATTATTAACATTATCATCATCTGCTTCTTCATCAAAAAATCTTTGAAGGGCTTCTTCTAATGTCAGATACCTCATTCTAGGCATTTTTAAACAACCAGAACATCGAAAGGAATGAGTGAAAAAGGAGATTGACTACCTGTTTCCTGCTGACGTTGCGTCAATGCAACACCTATTTTCCCTTCTTTCCCAACACAAATATAAACATCTGACTGATGTAATGTTCTGATAAACGGTGACCTTAACTAAAAATAGATCACTCGTAAAGACGGCGATTCTTTTGTTAAATATTTTCAGCAAAAAGACCCGGTCCAAAATTTTGCTTAAAGTACGAGATTAATAATTACTATAAACAAAATGATTGTTGAAGGCAAATATTTTTTCATGGAAATAGTCTTCATAATATTCCCTACACAAAATCATCTGCTGGTATAAAATATCTTAGGTAGTTATATTTATATACGCATTTATTTTGACCGTTGCATCAACGCAACACCAGCAGCTAATGGGTTAATTTGTAAAGCAACAGTGTTGTCGTTACAAGAAGTAAAAAAAAGGCAATAGTCTGCATATTCTCTTTTTATCATATTTTGATGATGGGTAGATTATTGATATTCTAAGAATATGTATTTTATTGGATTAATTCAAACTGCATAAATGTTTCGTATAATACCATTATTAATTATAGATTGAATTTTTGCTTGATTTTAAATTATTAACCATCTTTAAAATGAATAATAATTATTTATGTGGTGTTTTTAATTTTTCCCCCCTATTGTAGGATGAAGAAGAGAAGCAACATTCACAACAAAACTTATGATTTATTCAGGAGTTTTTTTACTTGGAACATTCCTATTTTTTAATGTAGCTATACAAAATTTTCCTTTTTGGAGACATTTCTATTTATTGGAAAAAATAGACAGTTGTTCTGATATATATTAATATGAACTTGTAAATATTGCAGCGCTGAGAGATTTTTATATGTGCCTTTTGATGTTAGTTTTATATGTTTTAATTTCTAAAACTTTTTTAATTTTTAGACCATGACATTTTGCCATAATATTTAAAATAATATTCTAATAAATTTTATCACACATTTTATTAGAGTGGTATATACTATGCCAAAATAATAGTACAAATGCTGCAGTGCACAAACTGCTTTGTCACTTTGGTTTTTATGTGGGACCATTAAAAATTTTTTGTATGGTGTTCACATATTTGAAAAGGTTTCATATCTTGTAGTTCTACAGCTTTTGATCAAATTGCAATTCTGCCTGCAAGGTTACTTTATAAAATGTCTCTGAATCTTTTTACACAAATGGAACACTTATGTTCTATATTCAAACGTGACTTGAATTATTTCATTCTAAATGATGACTGAATAATGACATTTCATTTTATGTAATGAATTATATGTAATACATGTGTATTTCAATAAGGAATATGTATTATAAACTATCTGAAAGCAAATGTTATTAGTTTCACTGTGTAAAACGTTGCTGCTGCTGGACTGAAAAATAGCATCTTGACAAAACAGAAAGTTGTTGCCATTTCACTTTTATGAGATTTATGCTTTCTATTCTAGAAAATGGAGAAGCCTTTGTGCAGTAATTATCTGTTCTGAAAGATCAAATCTGAGAAACATGCTGCCAGCCTCATATGAAAAAAGAGAGAAAAGGGGAGAACCCTCCCCCCCACAAAAAAAACAATGTTGCAGCAAAGTTAGTAAAAGATATTTCTTCTATAAGTGTGCATTGCTGGCAGATGTTTCACTTAGCTTCCAAATTATGATGTATATACTTTTTCAGTGTAGCTTTAGCAAAATATATACTTAGTTATATTATGATAGCTTTAGATGGCAACAACTTTTTGTTTTGGATAAAAATTATTTATCCTGACACATTTTATTAAACAACTCTAAACAGTTTTTTCTTCCTTTGTTCTCTGAAAAATTATGTAGTTACATGCATATAATTATTGCATATTATAAATCAGAATTTTGAATAAATAAATGTCTTTCAGATTTAAAACGAAGATCAGACTACAAGTTTTTATGTAGATCATTTTCAGAAATTTTTTAATTAAACATGCATACGAGCTTTTAGAACTTGGTATGCATGTTAAGTATTATTTATAAATTGAAATATGGAATCGTGAGGACAAAATTTCCTTTAATTATCTTTTTAGGTTTTGGTAAATTGTGTACTGCATGTTTAGATTAGTTGGTGGAACATTTTATCACAAATCAAATGATGCATCGATATCTGGATACATTTATAATGATATTGCTCAAATATGAGATTCTAGCATTTAATGTTAGAGTTCGGTAGAGCTGAGAATTGTTTAGTGTATATTATTTGTTTCTTAAAGAAAATTAAAAAATTAAAATGATACAAATTTTCACTTTAAAAGAATTTGTAACATATAACATTGATCTTTCCTTCTTTATGTAATTGTTGCTAATTTTATTCAATATATTTCTGAGATTTTTATGTTAATTCTTGTGTTTGTTTATTTTAGTAACTATAGTGCCAAAACTGAATTTTTAAAATATAGGTGGCCAGTCTATTAAACAGGGGGAAGGAATTACTCCATGTTAATTTCTTTTGTATTGACATGCATTACATACTTTTTTGGTTTGTATAATGTAGTAAATGAAAACTCAGAAATGCATTATGCTTTGCTTTAACAAATATGAAATTGGTACAATAATTTTATTTTCTTATTTGGCATTCTATAATACATTATTTTTTATATCATACACATTCTAATATATTATAATCCTTACCGTTTTCCTTTGTTGGCACTTTTACAGTCTATTATTTTTTCAGAATGAAGACATAATTGTTACTTTACAAATAAAAATTTAAATGCATAATTAAAATTTTATACTTTATGTATAATTTCTTTTATTAATTTTGTCAGTATGTTAATTTAAGACAAATGTAGTAGATTTATTGCAATTATGTGTATATAAGATGAAAGTTAAAGTAAAATTAAAATATTATGAAATGGTATTTGCTGTATTTTAGGAGATTTTCAATTAACTGAATGTGACTTTTTTCCCCAACAAAAGAGGGGGGCTTGCTAATATTATTTCATGAAACATTACTTTTCCTTTTTTGTTATTTAATGACTCAAAGTTTGTAAAATTCTATTAAGATATTAGGTATTTTATAAAGTTTTTACAGCTACAGTATGCAGTTTAAATGTATATATATGACACTTTACTAAGCACAAATCAATCTGCCATAATGATTTCAGTAAACAGCTCAGAAAACTAATCTATGATATGTGAATATATTTTAAATGATTTTACAATGAATTATTTAATGCATTCATTATGAATAAACTATTAATAGACTTCTATTTTGTATTGCATTCTTTAACATCCATGTTGAATGTTTATTATTTGGAGATTATAGTTAACATGTTTCTTAAAAATTTACAGGATCCTCTATAAATAATTTCTTTAGGAAGCATTCTTTCAGTATGTCTTACGTATTTGGAAATTTATATCTCTAATTATTCATAACCAACAGACATGAAAAACCCAAAATTAGACATGACAAAATAACCTACTGTATTCAATTACAAATAATAATCATGGTAAATGTAAAATCGGCAGAACAATGAAATTAAACCAATTTACGTATCGGAGTTAAATGCAATACAAAAAGAATTGATTTTATCAAAAAGCATGAAATGTACGAAATTGTTCCCGCTCTGTTGTTAAGAGGATAACAGAAAATAATTATAGATGCAGCTTGTGATCAATTACTGATGATAGTATCCTACTGATGATAAACTTCTAATGTTGATATTATTATTTAGCAACAAAAAGAATTGGGGACAGAGGAGCATAGGCAGTTTTAAAGCGAAAAACCTCAGAAACTGTAGCCACTCAAAGAGTACAAAAGTTCTTTAATGTTTATTATCAGATCCCCCTCTCCCATTTTGAATATTTTTTTATTTAAATATGTAACTTTTATTTCCATTTGACAACAAGGTTGATGTAGAGATAAATTTTATTGCACAGAAAATGTGTTCTGTTCCGATTAAGACAGAAAAGGAGATTATATTTATGTATAAAATAAGATTCAATTCTGCACTGATTATCAAATACTGCTTTTTAGTTAGAATGTACGTAAAATCAATTTCCAGAAAGATCCAAGTTCCTTTCTCACTGACATGTAGTTCATGATTCTTAGATATCCTTTTATCACAGGTATGGGAGGGAGAGATAATTAGGTTATTTAAATTTATGTAATGAGTCAAATAATCTGAAGCATTTTGAGTTACTAATCCTATTTGCAAAGATAAAATCTCAGATTAGATTGTAGGGTTTACTTTATTTTTCTAATAGCTTTTATTTTGGAATAAGCCTCTCTTTTACCTTCTCATTTTCCACCTACATTTTTCCTGCCATTATGAGTATTCAGGATTTCTATTTGTTTAAATGAGGTAGAAACGAGTATTTAAGCTGAAATCTTGGTCACTTCAGTAGGACAGCATATTCTGGCCTTTTGGCCACGTTGTTGCTGCTAGTCTAAGCTTAATATTACGTGGCTGTACTTGCTACATGTGTGCTATTATATGTCAGTGATCTTAAATAAGGGCCAACTCTGTTAGTTAATTCTGTTTAGCTTCAGCTGTTTTATTTTAGTATTAGATTTGTTTAATATTTTCTATCTTGAGTTAAAGCCCAAATGGATGCTTATTGTAAGTGTTGTGATGAAATAACAAATGTTCAGTGGCTTGTCTCCAGCATCGCTATAATAATAGTTTCAAAATGAGATAATGGCAAGGTCAAAAATTCTTTCTTTTATTTTTGAAATCACATATTCGTATATATGTATGGAACATATTTCCATTCCCAAACAAGCTATTGTTCTCATATTTTTACTAATCACACTTAGTACATGCAAGGTAAGAAAAGGGGGCATGCCTAGATAGTGTGGTGGTTAGCGAAGCCTTCTGCAAAACTGAAGGGCTGGGGCTTTGATCCTGGAGAAGGCATGGATGTGTGTTAATATTTTTTGTGGCATGGGGACATTATAAATATGTGATGAGCTGAAAGTCCTTTTGAGAGGTTGGTGGTAGGGGAAGAGGGGTGGGAGACCCTTGGACCCATACTCCCTGGGATGCTCTCCTTCAAAATTAGGAGGAGGGAACTGAGCAAAGTTGTACCATCACCTGTATGGTACCCAAAGCTCTTCCCAATGGCAGGTACAATCTTGACGTTTTACCGCGATGAAATTCGTGGGTTTGCTCTGATATCAGAGACTTGATCTGATATTACTGTTGATCGGAATGGATAAGCCACAAACAAACAGTATTTATTAAAATATGTGCTAATAATAATTTTCATCGTAAATAATAAATAAGTAAAATTTTAAAACCAGTTACAATTGTAATTTTATTGCTAGAAAACATTTCAATACTTTTTGAATTCTGAGATTACATTATATAAAATTTATTGTATGAAAACGAAATTAATCATTATTAAAATGCTTTCATTTTTATTAAGTATGCATAATAAAATTTAAATCTCACGTTTATCAAATGGCAGTGTGAACAAGTACATCTAACTGTGAAAGAACACTGTATATGCAGAATGAAACATGCTATTCAGATATGCAAGTTATCAATGAATGATAATTGTTTTAAGTGCTGAATTTGTGAATATAGCACTGTTTAAAGCATATAAAAATTATTAAAATTTATACAGTTATTTTAACACACTTTAGACAATTATTTTACGCAATCTATAATTAATCTAAGTCTAGTAATTGTCATTTCTATGCTTATTTGCAAACATTGTATCCTATTGATATTTAAAAATATTATATTTAAAACTTATATAATACTTAGATATAAATAGCAACAGAAGCAGAAAAGAGATCTTGCTGTGTTGTGATATTAATGAAAAATTATTAGTAGAAGTGATAAATAATATCATGTTTATTACAGAAATTAAATACTTCTTGCAACTTGTTATCCTTGCAATGGATATTACCCACGAACTGACTGTTCTATTATACTAATAGAGTTTGTTTGACACTGTCTGAATCTCATGAAAACTTTTGAAAAGCACAATATCTTGTTGTAGTAATGAAAGTTTTCCACCAAAAAGCATTCTTAATAAAGTTAGGGGGGAAAAAAACATTAAAACAGTGCCTTTAGTGTGGGTAGAAATCACCACCCAAATCTATGATTTTCTGCAAATGTTTTTGTGCAGAATAGAAGATAGCACCAGCAAGATGTAGTTGCAGGTGTGAAAAAAAGGTAGAATTCCGAAGAAGCGATGTTTTGGGGCTGTATGGTAGGTGTGGCAAAATATCCCATTCGAGTCTGCATGGAGTCCAGCCGGTGAATGCAGACACATGTGGCCTTTCATTATCTTGATGGAACATTACCTATTTTGCAGCAGAACTCTGTTCGACGTTTTTCTTTGATAGCAGCATCAACACGGATCGCTGTACACCTTACTGTCATGGGTTTTACCTTTCTTCAGATACTCTTTGTGTATAATACCAAGGCAATCCCACTAAATACAAAGCACGATCTTTTTGTTAGTCAAACTGCAGTTTGTGACGCTGCCAGACCAACCCCCTTTTTAGCCTGTGCTGTTGAAATAAGTCTACTTTTCATCACAAGTGACGATCTGGTCCAGAATTTTGTACTTGCGTTGATATTCGAGCAAATTAGTGCAGACCTGAACCAACACCCCCTAGAATGCAGAGGGTACTTCCTGAATACATCTGTCTTTATCTGCTTGAGTCAGCTCATGCGGCACCCAGTTATTGAACTTGTATGTCAAGTTTATATGATGCACAGCACAACTAATGGACGTTGCACTAACATGCAAGCTCTCAAGTGGTTACAAACTGATTTTCTTCTACAAGTTCTCACAAGTGAGCCTCACCAACATTAGTAGGCAAGCCTTTGCAGTACCTTTCAAGAGTACTCTGCTTCTTGAATGTCATAGTCCATGTTTTTGAACTTTCGGTGCCAAACCTTCACAGTATCATATGATACAACATTAGTACCTAAAGCTATACACATGTTTTGGTGACATTCTGTAGCTGACTTTTTGCAACAGAACTGGAAGTAAATGAGTGTTCAAATCTGGTTGTAGAAAAAGAGATAGAGGGCGCTGCGCCGCCCGTATGTGTAGCTAATTAAAAGTTTTCACCAGAGAGAGTTGAGAGTGTGAAGAGAGTGGCATAAACTAGATATCCTGTAAACTGTATGTAATGTTTGTACATATACATTCATTAAATAGATTTAGTTAAAGGAAAGTGTCTTTGTTTAGGCCAATAGAACCCAAGAACCACCGATAATGGAAGATTAAGTAAGTTATTACATACAAGAGTTGTTGGTGCATCGGCCGGGAAAGTGAGTCATTTCATTTCTATCTGCATGCAATTTATCTTTGAAAATAAGTTTTGAAGAAACCGTAGAGAGAAATAGAAAAATTAGAGGTTCGATTCGTACAAGTGTAACAAAATTAATAAGGAAATTGGAAGAGTAATTGCAAAGCGAGAATCCGAAGCTAGAAGTGTTGCAGGAATCGCTTTCAGTGTTAATCGAGAGAGAAACTAGCTTGTTAAAATATGATGAAGTTATTAATCCTCAAAGCACTGTTCAGGAATTAGAGACAGAAGTAGAACATTGTTTAGAATACAGCGAATTAATCATTATATGTAAATCGAAAGTCAACAGATATATTCAAAATGTGGATAAAACCGGAACAAGTTTGGGAAATCTAAACTAATTATACTACTGAATTACCTCGTATTACCTTAGAAACTTTCAGCGGCGATTTATGTAAATTTACTGAATTTTGGGCTCAGTATAAAGCTACCATTCACGAAAACAATACGCTTCAAGATGTTGAGAAATTAAACTATTTAAGATCTTTACTCGCTGGTTCAGCTGCAAAAGCTTTAAATGGATTGCCATTAATAGGAGAAAACTATAAAAAGGCCATCGAAATCTTGTTTGACAGATTTGGGAAAAAAGAAATATTAGTTAGCGCGCATGTGAACGTTTGCCTAGCTTTGGAGCCATTGCGTCGTTCAAGTGACGTATGCAGTTTAAGAAAACTATATGATGAAATAAAGGTTCAAACAAGAAGTTTAGAGACATAAGATATTAATTTTAATTCTTATGGCAATCTATTACTTTCTATTTTATATAAGTGTATACTGCAAGATTTAGTGTTACAGACTAGAAGAGAAACACGCTAATGTGACAATCAAAATCGTAAAAACAACCTTGTATTTAGCGTAGGTATAATGAAACACTCAATCAATTTCGAGGGCAGCTAAAGGTCCCTCCTCATCAGGAGAAAGAAATACTTAGAAAGAAGAAAATAAAGGAGTCACAGAAACACGTGGTTCTTATCAGCACTGCACGTGGTTATAACTAGATTTTTAATCAGAGTTGCACTGGCCGCCTACTTTTACTGAGCCAGGCTATCTGATCAAGTATAAAGGACAAGAAAAAAATTAGCGAAGTTAAAATAGGGAGCGAGGGGCAAACGCACCTTACGCTCAAAATCTGAACTTCAAATAATGGAAAGAATGACTGACTGACTGATAACTTATAGCCAGAATACCACTGAGATCAGTAGTTTATCTGGCTCAATCAAATTTATGCCGGATGGGCACAATAACATAGAACTATCTTCACATAATGTCCGCAGTAAGAAGGAGAAAGACGGATAAAGAATAGGAAGACCAGCAACGCAAGAGCTCACTAGCAAGTAACCGGCCCGGTAAAGGCGTGACTAAGTGGGAGTCATAAAATGAGTGTAGAATGTGAATAAAACTAGTGAATTTAAGAAATACACAGTACAATAAATGAGTAAGATACAAAATAAAAGAGTGTAGAATGTGAATAAAACTAGTGAATTTAAGAAATACACAGTACAATAAATGAGTAAGATACAAAATAAAGAATGCTAATAAACACATTGGGTACATTATTTACAGGTGGGCACTAGGTGGGAAAGTTCGGGTCCCTGATAAGGTGGGGCGCAGTTTGGCGTCCTCATTCAATATTTCGTATAGGTAAAGATATCAAAATTTCTCATATGGTCACAGTTCAGAGCTTTCGTGAAGAATTTCCTGTTTATCTTATTCAGGTGCTCTTCTAGAGTGTTCAGTTTTAAGTCACAGTGCAGTGTAGCATTGCTCACAAAAAAGTGAGCATGGGTGATAAGCCTTAAGACTTTGTTTTGCATGATTTGAAGTCTTTTTATATCCTCCTTGGTAACCGTGCACCAGGCCGGCGACGCATAAGTCATCAATGGCCGAATTGCCGTGATATAAACTAGCCTCTTTTTCCTGAGGTCTAAGCTAGAATAATTACCCAATATAGGGATCAGACTATTTACAACAGTGAAAATTTTTCTTCTGACCTCTCTATGATCTCCCCATTTTAATCTTTCATTTAGCATTACTCCTAAATATTTCGCCTTACTAACTCTAGGAATCTCTTCAGAGAATAAGAAGAGCTTGCTATTAATAGTCAACTGTGTATTTTTCCTCCTTATCAATAATAATTGCGACTTGCTGGCATTAATAGCAATTTTCAAGTCGTACACCACTTTTCTACCACTGGTAGAAGCTCCTGTAATTTCTTGATTGCATGGTGTGCGTTTGCGGACTTTACGGCTACTGCCGTATCGTCCGCATAGCACCCAAGAAAGTAATTTCTGCCAATGTGACCCCTAGGGAAGTCATGAACATAAAATAAATACAGGACGGTCCCTAAAATGGACCCCTGTGGGACGCCTGCATTCATGGTGCGTAAACTGGAGATGTCCTTTCCAATAGCCACAGTGAATTTCCTATTAGTGATGAAAGACATAATTAGCTGAATCAGCTCTCTATCCATAGGGAGATTTGTAAGTTTATAAATAAGCCCCTCATGCCAGACGCGGTCGAATGCCTTCGCCACGTCTAGCATGAGTAAGGCGACATTTTGGTTCTTGTGAAGCGCATCCCCACAAAACTCGACGAGCCGAACCAGCTGCTTCGTTGTTGAAAGCTTTCTCCGGAAACTAAATTGTTCCGGAGGCAGTAATTAATGGAAAGAAACCACTGGACGGATTTTTATACCCTCTGGTAGTACCAAGTGCGAGGAGGTAACGCCATCTATCGGCAAAAATAACTGAATTAAGATAGTAGAATTTTAAAGGCATTAGGAAGGACTGGATTGGACTTCAAATCATTAACTAAACCTGCTAAATCTTAGTGAATGTGAAAAGCCTCAAGAAAATCCAATTCACCTATGGAAGAAGCCTTTTGGATAATTTTTGCAGATCCAAAATCAAAATTATGGTTAAAAGTCCAACTATGATACGCTATTGAAGACTTGTTAATTTCGCCTTTTCTGACATAAGATTCATGTTCCTTGATACGAAACTTCAACGCTCGTTTTGTTTGGCCAATATATCTTAAACCACAATGACACAATATACTATAAATTCCCCAAGAATTCAAGACAGAAACGCAATCTTTTAGAATAGAAGGGTGAATTTTATTAATAGGGGAGAAACCGACTTGAAAATTGAATTTCTGGAGAATCCGTGCAATTTTATAGCTAACAGAAGGATAAAATGGAAGCACGACAAGGTCATTAGTATTGCCAAGTCATGCCACCCTGTTAAGCAAAAAATGGCTTCTTTTTACTATTATGTATTCCGCGCGCTTAAAGTTTGTTCCTCTGAATCTTTGCTTACCAATGAACTTAATTATTTGAGAGCAGTTGTGATTGACCGTGGATTTTCTCCCGTGATTATTGATAAAGCCGTTAAAAAATTTTCAGATTCCCATCAAAGAAGACATTCCACTGTTAGAAATAATACTAATGACCTTGTCGTGCTTCCATTTTATCCTTCTGTTAGCTATAAAATTGCACGGATTCTCCAGAAATTCAATTTTCAAGTCGGTTTCTCCCCTATTAATAAAATTCACCCTTCGATTCTAAAAGATTGCGTTTCTGTCTTGAATTCTTGGGGAATTTATAGTATATCGTCTCAGTGTGGTTTAAGATATATTGGCCAAACAAAAAGAGCGTTGAAGTTTCGTATCAAGGAACATGAATCTTATGTCAGAAAAGGCGAAATTAACAAGTCTTCAATAGCGTATCATAGTTGGACTTTTAAACATAATTTTGATTTTGGGTCTGCAAAAATTATCCAAAAGGCTTCTTCCATAGGTGAATTGGATTTTCTTGAGGCTTTTCACATTCACAAAGATTTAGCAGGTTTAGTTAATGATTTGAAGTCCAATCCAGTCCTTCCTAATGCCTTTAAAATTCTGCTATCTTAATTCAGTTATTTTTGTCGATAGATGTCGTTACCTCCTCGCGTTTGGTACTACCAGAGGGTATAAAAATCCGTTCAGTGGTTTCTTTCCATTATTTGAAGTTCAGATTTTGAGCGTAAGGTGCATTTGCCCCTCGCTCCCTATTTTAACTTCGCTAATTTTTTTCTTGTCCTTTATACTTGATCAGATAGCCTGGCTCAGTAAAAGTAGGGGGGCCAGTGCAACTCTGATTAAAAATCTAGTTATAACCACATGCAGTGCTGATAAGGACCACGTGTTTCTGTGACTCCTTTATTTTCTTCTTTCTAAGTATTTCTTTCTCCTGATGAGGAGGGACCTTTAGCTGCCCTCGAAATCGATTGTTTCATTATACAAGGTTGATTAAATACAAGGTTGATTTTACGATTTTGATTTAGTGTTACAGTTTAGTACGGAGCAAAAGGTCGGCACAGAGTCAGTAGTGTCAGATTTATTGTTGTTTCTAAAGAGAGAAGTAGAAGCGCGCGAAAAGTCATTAACTCTGGGTTTTAATCAACAGACACTTTCGATAACAAGCGATAGAAATACTGACAACTATCGTAAGAGTGTTGCTCCAATTAAAAAGAAAATGGTATCAGCGGCGACGCTTAATACATCAGTTGAAAATTATATGTGCGACTTTTGTCTTTAATCTCACCTCTCGAAACACTGCGACTTGAGCATTTCAGAGATACACAAAGCGTTATACAATCAATTTAAGTGCAAGCGCTGTTTAAAAAAAGGTCACAAAAAAACCATTTTGTAAGGTGAAGTGGGTTAAATGTAATATCTGCAAATCAATGTCGCATTTAGAGAGCCTGTGGGATGCAAATGTGCAAGAAAATATCATTATTGAATCATTGAAAGAATTATCAAACATTGAGAGGTCAAATTTAACGTTAGGCTGTTATGCGACTCAGCGTCCGAAAGATTTTATGTTTGTCAATCTATTTCCAGAAAGCCAACTTTTGGTAGAGGAGAATTAAGAATTTATACATTTGCATCTTCGAATCCGCCAGTACGAGAGTTTAAAAGGAAAAAAAAAAAACTTACATTCAAAAATAACAGTGGGTTCACTCTAATCATCGAAGCACTCGAAGTAAAAACCATATGTTCCAATGCATTACCCAGGACATGTGCAGAGATCATAAACAAGTTACGCGAAGAAGGATTTGACTTCTCGGACAGCTGCGATAGTGAAGTGGCAGCGGTACAGATTTTAATTGGGATTGATTATTTAAACTGCATTTTAACGGGAAAACACATCGTTTGACAGACTATTTAGTATTGCATGAAAGCATATTCGGTTAGACGTTGAGTGATAGAGCGGGGGGAGATAGTAAGAAGCTAAGTTCAGCGTCAGACTCCACCGGTTTGTTTATACACATCGTTTCGGAAGAGGAATTAAAAATATCAGAAGAGATTCGTCAGCTTTGAGAGGTTGAAAGTCTAGGAATTTCTGAATGCGCGTCGGAAAAGAGCGCTGACGATAAGCGAATAATTAAACAATTAGGGTGCGACGAGAGTTAAAAATGTAACAGCTTTGTGAGGGAACAGTTTATGGAAACAATTAAATTTCAGACACAAAACAACATTATTCAAGAGTGTGATGATACGAGAGAGGCATACTTTATGCCATTTCAAGCAGTGGTCCGTAAACATACAAATAGCTCTCAAGTTCGAATGGTATTTAATTGCAGCAGTTGCAAAAGAGCAAAGCTATAGTTAAACGATTGCTTAAGAAAAGGCCCAAACCTAAATCCGGATATTTTGGATATCTATCTTGCTTTTCGAAAATTTAAAATTGGATTCTGTGGTGACATAGAAAAGGCGTTTTTGATGATTGGGATACCAAGGGAAGGTGTGGTGGTGTATTTAATTATGGCAAAGCACACTAGGGCTATCTGCCTAAAGGGAGGGATGCCTTCGTGAAGGACTTTCTAAGGGAAACTGGCTCGTATACACGTTACACGTGGGGAAAACACCCATGCAGCCGGCCGATTCGAAAACACCGATTCGAACCTCGGACCGAACTACCAGTGTTCAGCGACTTTACCGCTCGGCCGCTGGTGGACCCGATACCAAGGGAAGATAGGTAATATTTAAAATTTCTGTGGTATCCTGATAATAACAGTGAGGACTTTAAAATTATGCAAATGAACAGAGTATTATTTGGATGTAATTGTTCACCGTTTTTATTAAGTGCAACGATCAAATATCATTTAAAGAAATACACTGAAACAAACAGATAGTTCCATAGAAGCAGCGGTAAGGGTAGGTTGTCTGTCGACGTCGCTCTTTTCCACCTGCGAGTTGCCACCTGCGTGTTCCACTCGTACTTGGATGACGTGTTTACCCGCCTCGGTGTTAGAGATCGTCTGCGTTTTCGCCCTGTGGTTGCTTATCTTGTGCCATTGATCGCTCATCACTGAATTGTTGGATTTCGATTTTTTACTGGTCTGGATTGTTACCCTTTAGCATTGACTGTCAGTGCTGAAGTCAAGGGCCTTGTGAAGTCTCGCCGGATCATCCAGAACACCTTCGTGTGGGTCTGGTTCCGGATCGCCGGACTTCATCAATTTGCTTATGAATGATGGAACCATTTTTGAAAATTTTTGCGGCTACCGTTGAGGAGCTGAGAATTAAGAAACAAAATGGAAATCTTTCTGTCAAAGAAGACAAAGAATTTGATCTACTTTAAAAAATGTATGATGCCTTAAATACTGCTCACAAAGAAATTGAAGAGACATTAGAACATCAAGAAGAAACTCCTTCTACATCTACAGAAAGTGAATGTAAAATTGTCAAAAGAAAACGTATGAAAGGCTCACCTAATAAGCCAAATAAAGACAATTCAAATGAAATTCCTTTCGAACAAGAAACGGATAGTTCAGGTAACGAAACTGAAAAAAAAAAAAAAAAAAAAAAAACAAAGGAGATCGTAGTGTGGGTAAAAGAAAAAAGGGTCATTTTCGTCCCATTACTCCTTCTCAGCACAAACCAGTTGTTACTCCTTCCATTAATAGTCAAGAATCAATGGACACTAGTTCTGTTGTTCCAAATAAATCTCAGATAAATGAAGAAATCCAAAACGATCAAAACAAAAAAGGCAAAGCGCCACCTCCTATTTATATAAATGCTAAAAACTTTAATTGGAAAGAACTAAAAGCGTTATTTGCAGAACATAAATTATCAGACAAATCTGATTACACAGGCTACATTCAAAAAGAAGATTTTAAAATTAAAGTCTTATAGTGATTCCCTATCTTGTTGTTACCTATATGTTTTACCACCAATCCTCATATTCCAAATCACAGATTATGTTCTTACTGCATTAATATAAATATTAACGAGACATAATGCACAATAAAAATTAAGCTTTATTTCGGAACATCGCGCACACTCCCGTCACCATCGAGATAGATAAGGCCTGCGCTCTGAAACGAAACTGGCTTGTGACGTCACGGTTAAGGGACCCTCAGCAAACTTTTTGTTGGCTTTTATAAGTTGTAATTTTTTATTCATTATGTTTTAAGAATTGAATTTATGTTTACTTTTGACATCTTAAGCATCATCCCTTGTAATAATTACTAACACTAGTAATATAAAAATTGTCAGCAAAATTTATGATTATTTATTTTAATTGGAAACTAATTTTATATGAAATAACTGTCCTAAGGGGTTAAAAGCATAACACTTATTTCATTACATAATATGTAGAGTATCAAATGCAGAGTAAATTTGATTCTTGACAGAGTACTGTGTTCTTAAATTTAAATATCAATGTTTTTTGCAAATCATTAAATATCATTTTATCATGATGAAACTTAAATGCACATGTTTAGCTAATATAGCTTCTGTTCACTTTTATGTATGTTATTATCATGCAATCAGTTTGTTTAAAATTTGTTATGCAATATAAATCTTTCTGAGAATGATAGAAAAGTTTCTAAAGTAATGTATGTAAGATTCATATTAAGGTAATTAAATTGCGAAACTGCAAAATGAAATTTTAAAAATGTACAGTTATTGAAGAAGCAGTAGTAAAAAAAATATTTTCAGAACAGAGGTAACGCTTATAGTTAAATAGGTATGATGTAAATATTTGCAAGAAATTTCAGTTTCTAAAAGTTTTTTAAGTATTTCGTATATTTTTAAAATATTTTCAAAAAAATTGTGTATAACTTTATTTAAAAAACTTTTTTCCTGTCTTATTTGGAATTTTAATATTGATAGTCTTCAGAGCTATGTAATAAACATTATCTCAATTTAACTACAGATTCTTGTCGAATAATTATGTAGCATTAAGAGGAAAACATTAACTGTAATACAGATTAACATACAATATGTAAGTAAGAAATAATTTTAAGACTAGACTATTTATTACATTCAGAAAAATTTTCTGACTGATATAAGGCATTTAAATGTTAGTCTAAATATTAAGTAGTATCTTGCATTCGTTTGATGTTTTATAATCCTGCTACATTAATATGATAGATATAAAAATATGCAATAATTATAGAATGAGAGATAACAAGTGTTCCCACTGGCAAACATTTTGTTAAAGTAGTGGGTGAAACAAAAAAATTTGATGCGGTGATGAGAATCAACGAGAGACACAAAGACAGTGCAAAAAATCAAAGTAAAAATTTTAGCTACTTGAATTTTAAAACTAATTTTTCTTCAAAGAAATGATTTGCTTTTAAAAGCACCACACCATTCTCAAATAATTTTGTTTTGAAAATAAATACTAACAAAAGAAAATGAAAATATTTCATATTCGTATAAGCTTTGTAAAACATTATATTGCCGCTTGTAATTTTGTTTTAGACTGATTTTATAGTATGAGATACTAATTTCATAGAATAGGTTTAGAAAAACGGGTGTTTAGCAAGGAAGCTAAACTGCGCGAAGACCGGTCCCCTAGCAGTGACGTAGTAACTCAGCGCGCAGGCCTTATCTATCTCGATGGTGACGACACTCCCCAGCAGCCGGCCTGTTTCACTCCCCTCGCTACTCGTAAGAAACTTCTCCTCTAGGGTTGCCACACTTAACGGAGGGCGCAAGGCGCGCTCCTTATCGCCATCACCACAGTCTCTCATGTCAACATTCATAGAGAAATGACAAGTATTCTGTACAAAAAGGAAATTAAATATCACTCCTTTCTCTTGCCTGATGAGAAGAATCATAAAGTGGTCTTCCGTCATCTTACGATGGACACAGATCCTGATGAAATCAAAGAAGAACTTTTAAGCAAAAATTACCAAGTTATAAGTGTCAATCAACTCTCTCGTAGATTTAAAGGAGAAGTTAAAAAAATTTCCACTTTTTCTTATCACTCTGCAGAAAAATGAAAAATCTAAAGAAATTTCTAAAGACACCAAAATTTGTGGATTACATATCAAAGTCGAACTATATAACGGACGCTCTGGCCCAGTCCAGTGCTTCCGATGTCAAGGATTTCACCATTCACAAGCTGCTTGCCACAATGACTTTAGACGTGTTAAATGTGGTGATAACCATGACTCAAGAACCTGTCAAAAAGACAAGAATGCACCTGCTAAATGTGCAAATTGTGGTATAGACCACACAGCTTCATTTAAAGGTTGTGAAAAAGCAAGCTTAAAAAAAAAAACAAATCAAATCATATGCTGATAGGTTTACTATCAATAAGTCTTTTGCTGAAGCCATCAAAACTAATAACAATCCTTCTCCAAATCTTATTGCAGAAGCAAAAAAGATATTTGATGACCTTAATACTCTAGTCACCTTCCTGAAAAACTCAGGAATACAACTCCTTGCGCAAAACATCCGTCAAAATGCCACTAATACAGTATCAGATGAAACTAATTCTGACCAGCATATTCAATAAGTCAGATTCGCTTAAACTTTGTTATTGGAATACTGCTGGCATTGTTAACAAAATTGATGAACTTTCGGACTTTTTTATAGAATATAACATAGACATTGGGATGATCTCTGAAACACATGTTGTTCCTGCCGATAGACTGTATATTGCTAATTATCGCACCTCAGAGGTGATAGGCTTACACAAAGAAGAGGAGGAGCTGCAATTTTTGTTAAAAGCTCTCTGCAATCTTATCTTGTATCGACAAACTCTGCTTCTGGATTCGAAAGTGTGACTGTTGCTGTTATACTCCCACAATTTGGTACCATCCATTTTACGGCTATTTATAATCCACCACGAAATCGACTTTCTGAAAATATGTTAAAAAGCTTACTTCCTGGAGATCAACAAGTTATTATTGCCGGAGACATGAATGCTAAGCACCTCGAATGGGGATGTCGCCGTTCTAACACCAATGGACGTATTATGCATAATTTTATCTGCAATCATCCTGTCGCATTACATGTACCTTCTGAAGCCACTTATCGTCCTGCCTCTCCAAATCTCTCGGACATCTTGGATATTATCCTTACAAATACTTCTATCCCTATTTCCTTGGAAGTCAAGGCAAAACTTACATCTGATCATGTACCTGTCATTGCTTCTCTTGGTGTTTCTAAAGACGACCCTCCTATTACCAGAAATAATACTGACTAGATTGCTTTTCACAATATCTTAATCAAATATCCTCCTATTTTCACTTCACTTTCTACCAAACAGGATATCGATCTTGCCATTCAAATCTTCACTGACAGTATACTGAAAGCTTTCAGAGATGCTACAGTTACCATTCAATTAACTAACAATAATATCCGACTCCCTCGCAGTATCAGAGTTATCAAAGAAAGAAACCGATTGCTGAAGCTTTGGCACTGTAACTGGGACCCTGCCCTTAAAAAAGAAATCAATATTTTTAATAGAAGAATCAAGAAGCTTATCGCTGATTTTAAAAAGGAAGCAAGAGAAGATTTTATTTCTAAACTTAATATTAATGATGGTTCTTTGTGGAAGTATCTTCAAAATCTTAAAAGACATAGTATTAACAATAGACCTATTTATACGGATACTAAAATTGCCTACTCACTTAAAGATAAAGTTGATATTTTGTTATGCTGCTCCTGCTTGGAACACGGTCACTCAAACTCAACTGCATCAATTACAAGTAGTGCAAAACAAATTTCTGCTCATTATTACTGATTCACACTATCTTATCCGCAATAAACTTTTACACAGAGACTTAAACCTTGAGACGATTCCAGATTACATCAGAAGATCTAATGAAAAATTCTTCAACAAAGCTGTGCAATGTGACTTTGTTAATTATTCCCAAGTCTTTAATTGTGAAATTCTCTTCGAAGATAGAAGCGTCAGACCGCTTGCAGCTCACACCATCATGGAAGGAGACGACAATTTTTTTCACTTAGCTCCTGAATCGGTAGCTGTTTATACTTCCAATGCATCTGATTTTGATTGAAGTTCTTCTGTAGCTTGAATATTATTCTTGGTGAATTATAAAACTAATGCTGTGAGATTTTTCGCATTGTGATGATATAGTAGTGTTGTAAATAGGTTGCTTAGGTTGTTGTTGAGTTGCTGTAGTGTACTGCGTTGAATAGTTGTATTAAAATTGTGTTGTATAGTTGTATTGTATTGTGTTGTATTTAGCACTATTCATTGAGCTTGTTTAGTGGTACTTGAATTTGTCATTGGAACTATTGCTGTAGTGTATCTTCTCATATTGTTGTCATTGATTTGCATTGTCTTAAGTCCTCCTTGAAAGCTATGATCGCTCGTCACGTTTTGCGAACTTGTCCGATTGGATTGTCTTGCTCCTTTTGGTACTTCTCTTCTTCCCCTTTCCTTCGTTTTCTCATCTGAGATTTTCTCCACGTCCGTATTTCTTTATATCAAGTGCCCTTGGGCTTTTATTCTGGAACCGGCAACATTGCTCTTCGCAATAGCTCGGTCAACTATAGAGTCTAAGGAAACAAACAAAAACTGTGTCGAGTTGTTAAATAGCTCAATGTATGCAGACGATTTGTGTTATGGAGGGGAAAGTGTAGAATCGGCTTTGTCTTTCATCAGAGGCAGTATCTACACTCTTAGACAAAAAAAAAAAAAAAAAAAAAAAAAAAGACGCACCAAGAAGGAGTTATCCGAATGGGACGAAAATCGGCAGAAATGATGTACACTGCTCCCCCCCCCCAAAAAAAGAGAAGAGGGGCAGTGCTTTATTTCCCGTTCTACTGGGCCGATTGACAAAATTCAAACTGCGTTTTTTCATGTCTCGCAAGCGCGACTTAGGATATATATTAGATTTATATATAACACTATTCTAACATAGGTAGTTTGACACAAAATCGGACTTTTTCTGAAATAACATACCAATTGTTTTCCATATTTCGATTCTACCACTCAAACTATGCCAGAATGCCAAGTTTTGTAAAAATCGTACGAGTAGTTTTTAAAATATTAGCTCTCAAAATTTTAGCTCCTCAATGTTAATTGAATTTGGCAAATATTTATTATATCTCTTTTTTTAGTAAACTTTTTTTTATTTTTCTTTTCACATTTCGAAATTTAGGTTCATTTCAAATAAAATTTTCCCATTTTTTGTTTTATTTTTTAAATTTCTATTTTTAAATAATTTTTATAAATTTTTTAAAAAAGTTTTGAATTATAATTTATAAAATTTTTACCGTCATCTTAAAGTAGGTGTATTTCTAAGCATACCTGCAAAAAATTAGACATTTTTATTCAAAATTTTCTAAGATATGCACGAATTTACATATTTTCACGTTTTGAAATTTGGCATCTTTTTTTTGAGCGATACTAACGTCAAATGTGGTTTATGGATTTTTGTTACACTGAATCGCCACAGCTATTGTTAACCTTAAATTTCAAATAAAATTTTACGGAGAATTAATTACATGAAATTTTTTCCCTCAATGATGCGTAATAAATATTTATTAATACTATATGAAAAGCTATTTTTTTTTAATTATAGATGATATTATTGAAATTTTTAGCAATTTTTTTTAAATTTCTCTCTTTCTTCCTTTTTTTTTTAAAACATATTTGTAAGTGTAAATTTTTATCTTCGGCGTTTTATCGTCTGCTACTTTGTAAAGAGAACCTAGAAACCTTTGTAAAGAGAACCTAGAAAACTACGAAAACCAACAATGCAGCCTGGGTTAAACTTCGAAATAAACAATTAGTATTTAACAATCTTCAAATGCTAGGCAACTGATGAGGCTCTAATTAAATCTCCAATTTAATATTTTATTTGTAAATATTTAAAATATTGTTGTATTCTTATACACAAAAAGCAGAACTTGTTTTGCTAACTCGTTAGTAAATTACCAAGCCGTAGTGCAAATGAATATTCAATTTCTTTTGCAATAATTGTATTCACTTAATATTCTTGGAATATGACCTAAAGAAGGAATGTTCTCGGAAGATTAAAGAAGTGTTTAAATCCAGTGATATTAGGTTTGTCTTACAAACTCAGGATCAAAAGGATTCTGCAATAGCCCTAGTAGTTGACTTGTAAATGGCTGTGAATTAAGCAGATGACTTTTAATCTTACCTTATTCAGTCAGAAGACGTATTCCAAATGTTTTGCATTGCATGACAATGCATCTTTTCATTATTCAATAACCAATCGGAGAACCGCTTGTGTTCCGAAAATAAGTATGTGTACTCAATCGTCATGCATGTTCTTGAAATTTGTCTTCTTGTGATTTTTTTTCTTTCCCAAAAACTAAAGCTGCCTCTTAAAGGAAAGTTTTTTAACATTGAAGAGACAAAAGTATGACATCTACGTTTAGAGGCATTTCAAAAACAGATCTCTACAAACCTTCTCTTTCATTACATGTTCTGCATTCAGACAAAAAGTTGCATCAGCGTAAATTCTATAATCTATTTTTATTACACTCTGATTACTTTATTAACATACAGTGAATATATACTAAGCCTTTTACTTCAGCTTCAGCAATTCGGAATTTTTGACGGAATTGTTGTTGGAACTAGGACTTAAAAGATGGTCCATTATCCTAAGTATATTTGCTTCGATTCTTTATTTTTTCCATAAAAGCGAAAATCTTACGCATGGTATACATATAACGCATAGCTTCAAATTAAAATTTAATAATATAAAGGGTGGTTAGAATTAAAGTTCCACTTTGAAACGGTCATAAAAGGAAAACTTACTGGATCAAATGGTCATCAAACTTGGTAACCGTGTAAAGGAGGTCATGGGAATTTATTTTCCACGAAAAAAAGAAACTTTGAAACCTCACCACCAGGGGGGAAATGGCGCTGTATGCAATATTGTTAAACGAAATATGGGTCGGAATCTAACTTAACCTTTTGTTACACGGGTTTAATATGTTGTATACACTTAAGAAACTTTGAAGTAAGCAAATTACCAGTTAAAGGTGTTAAATTCGATAAAAGTCGAGTGCGCCATCCGTGTAAGGGTGAAATTCGTCCGTGAAAACCACGAATTAGGGATTAGAAAATGTGTAGTCGCAAATCACTCGCACAAGTGCGTACAATCTGGAAATCGTTTTCTTACAGATCGCTAATTTGTAATTTTTGAAGCCTAAATTCGGCCCTGAAACATGAAGATACTGATTCAAAACGCTTTTAATCAATTTGGGCCAAAAAATCCCTCATGTTATCTACCTAGTTCCATTGCATTCTCCTACTGCATTCCATTGCATAGCGGTCATTCCACACCGTTTGGAACGGAATGACAGCTAGTTTCATAACTGAACCATTTTTCTCTGAAGAGCACTCGACAGCTGGACCACTGTGATTGCAGCTCAATTAGAGTCAATGTTAAAATGTTTCGTGATACATGAACTGCAGTAACGTGGCATTTTAGATACTACGATTTTTATGCAGGGCTGGGTTCACCTCACATGTGTCGCACAGTTACTTAGGCAACATTTCACGAATGAAACGTCTTATAGGCCGACACTTCCCCTCTTCCCAGCAGACCTCAACCTCTGTGACTTTTGACTATTGGGTTATCTCTAAAGCACTGTTTATGGTGATAATCTAAACAATTTAGCAGAACTGAAAAATGTGATACACCGACATATCCGTAACATTCCTCCTGATATGCTAAGAACTGCTGTTAAGAATGCAGTAACAGGATTTAACTTGCACTCGGAAAATGCTGGACGCTACATTGAATATGCTTTGTAACACGTTTCGGAAACGATTAAACACATTTTAAACCCATATTTTCATGTCTTATTTTATTTAACAATATTGCATACAGCACCATTTTTCTCCTCGTGGTGAGTTTTTGGAACTTTTCCCGCGGAAAATACATTCCCATAACCTCCTTTACACGATTCCCAAGTTTGATAACATTTGGTCCGGTAGTTTTCCTTTTATGACCATTTCAAGGTAGAACTTTAATTATAACCACCATGTAAATTCAACTTTAAAAGTGTGACAGTTTGGTTCAAATCTCAGCTTTAAAAAAATACATATATAAATTTTTATATTAATCATTTTAGGAAGAACGTTTTAAGAAGCTAATTTTACTCTCGCGTTATAGATTGTATAAAAAAACATGATCTTTAATATGATTTAGATTGTTTCAGCCGATATAAGAATCGGGTGGTATAGAATAAACACTGCTGGACAGTTTTATTTCTTTGTCATTTAGCAAAAAATCTTTTAATTAAAATATTTATCCTTTGGACTTCGCATTAAACTTTATTTTTAGTTAAAATGACTAGAAAATGAAAAGCTGTCTTCAGCTGAAACGCAATTCATGTAATTGATATTTAAAAAAATTGAAAAGAATGCAAAATTTATGGAAGTCTAGCAATCGAAAAATCTTAATTTTCTTGTGTGAGCACTGAAAATAACTGTAGAAGGAAAGAAGAAAATTAGGGATAAAAGTAAGCAAAAATTTGCAAGGAAATTTGGCTGTCAGACATACCAAGATGTTTAAAAAGTTGGAAGCTTTGGAATATACTTTCAGGATACTTCAAAGAATTTTGGTGTTCAAAGAGAAAACGTGTACACCATGTCACGCCACCTTGGCTGGCCGGACCTCTCACTTTCAACTATTATCTAGCACCGCTAACACAAATTGGACAGGCCATGACTTTTTAAGTGATCATAATGCTATTACTTTTAGTTTCCATGCCCCCCTCACTGCAATTTTCAAAACACGCTTCAAAACTTTCTATGGTGGAAGTACAAAACTAAAGAGGCACTTTTTTCCTTTTATAGACACACTCACCAAGAATCTCAGAGTATGCAATACAACTACAGATTTCGACAACGTCTACAACCATCTGATAGCATGCTGTAAGATAGCATGTTGACAAACATTTCGAGTAAAAAAGACTCACACACGTACTGGTATTTCTTGATGGTCCGATACCTTATCTACGGATCGCAGAAATTTACGAAAACTCAGAAAACAAGCACAAGCAACAACTGACCGTGCTATTCATCGTGACCTATTTGTTAACAATAAAAAATCACAAGCTGCTTTTAAATGAAAAACTGCATCTGCCAAGCAAGATTCCTGGCTGCAATTTTGCACAAAAACAGTGGACGGGACAGCTTTCAAAATCGCCACAGATAAGATCTTCAGGCCCACAGTTCTGCCAGCAGAAATACTCCCAATGGCTGAGTCACCAATAGATACAATAAAATTCGTTCTTTCTTCCCTTTTCAAGAATGATCCACCAGCTGATGGCACAGCACAGCAATCAAAACTGAGAGCTAAATTTAATAACTATGATTCATATAGGCAGTCTACTGAACCTCCTCCAAATAAATCTGAATTGGCAAAGATAATAAAACACCTTAAACCGAAAAAGGCCCCCGGGCCCGATAGCATAGACAATCCTATCATTCAAATACTTTTTTAAATTGCTCCGGACCTTATTGTATTATTTAAAAATACTTGTTGGAGACTCCGACACTTCCCTTTAGACACAAAAAGAGCAGAAGTGGTACTATTTCACAAGAAAGGCACGGATCTTATCGTTTTATATGTCTTCTCCCAGCTTTGGGAAAACTCCTGAAATGCATTATCCTGGGTAGACTACAATACTTCTTATTTCGTAATAATGCTCTGGACCCCTCACAATTTGGTTTTCTTAGAGGCAAATCAACAGAACTGGCAATTTCGAGTCTTCTTTCAGTTATTCGAGCCAACAGAGACAAGAATCTTCACTCTCTCATTATTAGCTTAGATATTTAAGGAGCCTTTGACTCTCTGTGGAGGCCAGACATCCTTGATGCCTTGGTCACTATGGAGTGTCCAGGCGATCTCCTAGACCTCATAAGAAGCTATCTCCAAGACCGTTCCATTCAAGTTACTCTACGCTCTGGAATTGTTGCACAAAAATTGCATCGAGGATGCCGTCAGGGCTCATGTTTAGGTCCTGCCTTATAGACAGTGGTCGCAAATTCATTACTCCAAGACATCAAAAATACACCCAATTGTTCTATCATAGCATATGCAGATGACTTGATTATGATTCTTATTGTAAAAGGGAAATCACAACTACAATCAACAGCACAATATTGCCTTGATAAGTTCAGCAACTGGGCTAGAGATCACAAAATTACTATTTCAGTCTCTAAGACTCAAGCTATGGCAATAGGAGCTGTAGCCCCTCGTAAACGAAAGCCCGCAATTAAATTGTATAGCACCTCTATTAAGGTAGTTCAATAAGTCAAGTATCTAGGTCTCACAATTGACTCCAGACTTTCTTGGCTGCCGCACCTGAAAAATATTAAGAATCGAATTGGAATTTTGAATAATAACACGATGCGGACCGCGGATAAAACCTGGGGTGTCTCTTCTTCCTTACTAAAAATCTGGTATCAGACAGCCACAGAAAGAATCATTTTGTACTGTGCTGGTGTCTCGGCAACTTCTCTAACTAAACATGAACGTCATACAAAGAATGTCCCTTCTACAAATCAATAGGGGTTACCGCACAACTTCGACAGCAGCCCTGCAAGTACTAACTGGTATTCCTCCTCTCGACCTAACTGCGGAGCGAGAAGCAATACATTCCTGTATATTACGACTTAATCCTATAATGATCTAGATTCTTATATTTCCTCTAGATCGTCTCAGTTGCCAATTCACGGATCGCCATTTACACAGATGGTTCGCGTACTGAAGTAGGCACAAGCTGTGGTCTGTGTGTCATGCTAAATGATATCGTGAAACACACTTGGAAAAGAAGATTAAGGTCCTACGTTCGGAGCATTTTTTTTTTCAAAAAAGCAGTATAGGTATACTATAAACACATTTTCTCATATATTATCTATAGAGATTAATTATGGAATATCAAAATTTAATATATACTATTATTATCCTGCAAAAAATATAAAATTTATGTGAAATTTTAAGCAAAGTTTAAAACAATTTGAAACATGCTATATGAAAAAATATTAAAGTTATATTTTAAAAAGTCATAGGATAATAAATTACATACTTTTATCTAGGGAGTGAAGTACAATCTTGATCAAGCCATCTGATAAATACTGGAAACAATTGACTTTACACCTATTAAAAACTAAGGGAGCTCTTACTACAATGATTAAAATATTACAATTCTGTAAAGAAAGATATTCACAATCATCAACTAGTTAAGTATTCATACGATAGCGACATTCGTACTCATCAAATAGCTAAGTAATCTTTGTATAAATATATTTTTAAAAATTTTTATACATTCATTTATTTATTTTTATTTATATTTAAGTTTATTTATTTGCATATATTTATTTATTTTATTTATATTACTTTTTCTGTATTTATTTTAGTTTTTATTTTTCCCTTAATTTATTTTATTTTTTTACTATATTTTGTATTTGTAAAATTTAATCACCAGCTTTCTTTTTATTATATTAAGTACCAACTTATAACCCTGAATAATATGTAGCATATGAATGCAAGTTGTATTTGTTTTTGAAATACTGCTACTGTATGTAATCTCTGATTTTGTTAAAAAATATGTACAGCCTTACCCTAGAAGTGGCGACTGCTATATTGTACTTGATCTCCTCCTGAACAGGCATTATTCTGTTTGGTATACACCTTAGGTCAGAAGCCTGCTCAGTGGTGATAAATAAATATCTTCTCGGTGCGTCGTTGTTTTTGTCTAAGAAAGTATTTTGAAAGATGCGAGTTTCAATTTGAGAAAGCTAAACACTAATTCTAAAGAGTTGTACGACTTGTGGCTTCAGAAAGGGTTGTGTGAAGAAAGTAGGTTTGAGAGAGTAGGCTTAGTGTGGAACTTAGAAGAGGATGGTTTGAGAGTAGATGTTACATCATTGTTGAGTAGTTTAGGATTGTTGAGAAATAGTAAAAGATTGGTGTTGAGCACAGGAGTTAAGGTGTTTGACCCAGTCGGATTTATTTTTCCATTTGTGGTGCGAATTAAGAGACTGATGCAGGAAATATGGGAGAGAGGTTTAGAGTGGGATTCAGAGTTGCCAAAGGAGTTACGGTGCAAATGGATAAAGTGGTGCGCTGAAATTGAGGAATTAAACACGTTGAAAATAGAGAGGTACTGCTTTAAAGAAGTTCTAAGTAAAGGTCATTCGGTTGAAATTCATATTTTCAGTGATACGTCAGTTGTGGCATATTTTAGATATTAAAATGAGTGAGGAGAGGTATGTACGCCATTTATAATGTCGAAGAGTAGGATAGCTCCGTTAAAAATGTTGTCCCTCCCTAAGTTGGAATTGATAGGGGCTGTAGTTCCAGCTAGGTTAGGGAAATATTTATTGAAAATGTTTCAGGATTTGGTAGGTAGGTTAGTTCTGTCGACAGACTCAGAAATTTGCTTGTGGTGTATAAAGGGGTCAGCACGTGAGTGAAAACAGTTAGTGTTGAATAGATTTGCAGAAATACAAGATTGTACTTCGCCTGATAAGTGGAAATATTGTCCAGGGTAGGAAAACCTAGCAGATAAATTAACTCGTGGTGAAACAGCAAATGCATTGCTGAAAGATAATAATTGGTGGCAAGGTCCATCATGATTGAAAAATTCTGAAAATCAATGGCCTGAGCAGAAGTTTAAAGTAGAAACTGATACTCAAAATTTGGAACGTTTAAGCACTTATGTTCAGGTGACTGTTCTAGAAGGAGAAACTGCGTTTAAAAAATGTTTAAAACATTATCAAATTCAGCAGTCTGGAAAAATTGTTGAGAGTTTACAGCTTGGGTAAAGTGGTTTGTCGCCAAGCTAAGAACACGTACCTGTGCAGAAGGTCCTTTTACTGTATTGGAGATCCAAAAAGCTGAGACTGGATAAAACAGAGAGAGAATTATTTTTTTGGATATTCAACAACTAGAGAGGAATAATCTAATAACGCCAGATTCGAACTTTACAGTTCAGCACCATATCTGGACAGTAGAAGTACTTTGTGGACAGTAGAGGCGTGTCAGAGGTCGTTTGGAACATGCAGAATTAATAGATGACGAAAAACATCCCATTATTCTGCCGAAAACAAAGTTCAAAGAACTAGTGATATTTAGTGAACACATAAAAGTATTCCATTCAGAAGTCATGGCAACATTGTATAAAGTCAGGAATAAATTTTGGATACCTAAAGGAAGACAAGTAGTAAAGAAAGTTATTTACGCTTGCCTAGTGTGTAAAAAGTTCGCAGTGAAGACCGTCAAACAGTTACCAAGAGATCGTGTAGTCCAAAGTAATCCTTTCACAGTTGTAGGCATTGACTTAACGGAAGCAGTTACTATTAGAGAAAAAGCGGATATCAACAAAAAGGTGTACATAGCCTTATTTAAATGCGCTGTCACTCGTGCTGCACACATTGAAGTGGTTTCAGATATCTCAGTAAAAAGTTTCATCTTTTCATTACTACATTTTTTAGCAAGAAGAGGGAGCTGCAAAATGATTTATTTAGATAATGCCAAGAATTTCACAGCACATGTGAAATACTTAAGGAATTTAAAAGAATAAGTGCACAGCCAAGTGTAAGTGATTTCTTGACATCCAAAGAGATAACATGGAAATTCATACCTGAGCGTTCCCCATGGTGGGGAGCATTTGATGAGAAGCATCAAGAAACCTCTGAAGGAAATATTAGGAAGAGCATTACTGACTTTCGAAGAGCTCTCTACAATATTAGCTGGACTTGAGTGTGTGCTAAATAACAGACCTTTAACGTATGAGAGCAATGAGCTGGGTGAACCTTGCCCGCTCACACCTTCACAGTTTTTACTGCCACGACGTGATACATTTAACTTTCCCGAGCATTTTTGGGAAATTTTTAGCAAGGTGTCAGATAAAGAGACTTTAACTAGGAAGAAGTTTTACCAATCTAAGCTCTTAAAATTAACATGGATCAAGTGGAAAGAGCAATATTTACTCCCTCTCAGAAATACACATAACTTTGCTAATCCTACAACTGAGTGGAACCTTAAGACTGGAGACGTTGTGTTGGTAGAAGGACCAAAACAATCCAAACTACTTTGGGACATGGGTGCAATTTAAAACGTTATTATAGGACGAGATGGACATGCTCGAGCGTGCCTCGTTCGCACGCCCAAAGGATAATTTAGAAGATTGATCCAGATGTTAAATCCTTTCGAAATTTAATTTAGAACTTTTGATATAATTTGATTTTTTATTATTATATTATTAATTATTATGTTCATTTGTGGTTTTGATATTTACTAGTATAGATTATTCTTTTATACTATTCATTTATATATGTTGTACTATTTAGTATTAATCCATTATTAATTAATGTTAACATTGTTATGTAAGTAAGTTTTAAGTAAGTTTGTGTACTGCAGGTAAGTTTAATTAGCTACACATACGGGCACTATCAGAGAGGGTTGAGAGTGTGAAGAGAGTGGTTGAGAATGGCATAAACTAGATATCATGTAAACTGTATATAATATTTGTGCATAGTCTTCTCTTCATTAAATAGATTTAGTTACAGGAAAGTGTCTATGTTTGGGCCAGTAGAACATAAGAAGAACTGATAATGGAAAATTAAGTAAGTTATTACACTGGTAGCATGACAGTTCCATTTCAGACACCTTAATGATAATGACTTTTTTTTTTACAAATTTCACAGCACAGTGTTCTTAAGCTTCAGAAATGCTAAAAATCGTTTGTCAAAATACGATTAAAGATGCTAACAAAAACTGTTTACGCAGATGATATTTGCGATGGCGGAAAACTTCTGCCTTAAAATTCGATAGTTCCAATTCAGGCCATAACTCGACATTATGTATTATACGCTTCATCAAAATACACAAAATTTACATAATCAAATGGATAGAAGGAAAATTCTAAGAATTACCTCATGACATTAATGCACACTTTGTATCTCATTGCATACTTTTCATAAAATTTCAGCTGTATTTCTTCAATGCTTATATTTCTACTATTTTTCCCAATTTCCTATACTTCTCCAACGAAGTCTCAAAATGTTTCAGTTTTTACATTGTGATTTAGAATTAAAAAAACAAATTGATAACCTTTATTTGCACACTGATGATACTACCTGTTAGTACTATTGGATTTCACAGAAGCTCCAACTTTTTATTTATTCACAATAAATTAAATTCTCTGGGTTATGAAACAGCAATGAAACTTTGTGGAAAAGGTATGGCAGAACTTGAAAGTGAATTTGCTGCTACATGAGCTTTGACTAAATGTTGTAAATGTTATAATTGAACTTGTTTAATTTTAAAACACATTTCCTTTTACTACTGATGGTACTACAGTAAGTTTTTAATTATTTTATGAATTTCTGCCAATTATTGCCACTTTCATGGCAAAAAGTAGTTCCCGTCACAATGGTTTTAACTGCTTTGGCAGAAAGTTGCCAGCTGTGCTTTCAGATTAAAATTTTTTCTAGGAGATTGTTTAAAATCATGGGGCAAGGCATGATAAGTAGAACTGTGTTGTGTCCGACTGCCACTTCATCTTTGCTTGCATTATATGCTATCTACAGAGTGGAACTCAGTAACACCTTATATTTTAGAATATGCTACTTTAATACATATTGAACATTTATCAAATTTTTATATTATATACTGCAATATATTTTTTTTTCATTATATTTTTAATTTTGGTAAAGTCAAATACAGTGGCGGCTTGTGGCTAAAATTAGTGGGGGTGCTGTTCCAAAAAATTTTAACCTTTGTTTTAAAATTGTCTAAAAGGAAACATTTATAAAAACAAAATTTATTTTGAAACTTCATGAAATTTTACAAGAAAAAAATTAAACATTTCTTAATTTAACCAAAATTGTAACAGTTCAGTGTTTGGCTATTCATTTCTTAGAAAAGTTTTCATTCTTTTCAATGTTGAAAAGCAGCTTTCTGCCTCTGATGTAGTTAGTCATGGGAACTTTCAAGAGAATTTTTATCAGTTTCGTAATTTCACTAAGAACATCATCTAGATTATTTTCGAAGATGAATTTCAGTAGCTCAATTAATTTGCAGTATTCATGGATATCAGACCTACAACAGAATACTTTTAGTTTACTATAACAGAATACTTTGTCAATTATTGGATATGCTTCAGCGATCAGTACTATTTCTTCTGTAGAATGTCCATTCCTAAAACTAGCGAAACATTTCTTGTTTAACAATTTAGCAGCTGCTAAGTGTTTAGTGGAAGAATATCTGTGCATTATATCAATACATAGTTATAAAGTCTCGTATTTCGTTAGCTTCTGCCATCAGTGTCTTTCAGAAATTCTCACAGTACTTTGAAATTCTTAATTCTAAAATAGCAGTTTTGAAATTTGTTATACATTCGTTAACTTTAAACACACTAATTTCTCTGGGTTGCATTTGCTTGTATATTATTTCAGCATGAGGCATAATCTGATAAAGCTCTAACCCAAACTTGATGTTATCATCATTTATATATTTTAAAATTCCTGTTGCTTCTGCAATAGTTTGATCTGCATTTGATGTTGAGTGAATTTTAGTAAGGCAATTTTTTAAAGGTTGCAAATTTTCATGAACTCTGCTTATCATCCTTATGATGAAGTTCCTCCTTGTGGAGAAATACCACACGCGTGGAGTAAAAAGAAATCACGTTTCCAACAACATGCCAGAATTTTGGCACTGCAAGAGCGACAGTGCTATTCTCTCTGCCTGATTTGCGTGCTGCTTTCTGTGTACGCATGCGCAGAACAGCCAAACACTACATCGCTGGAACTGTGAAGTGCACAGTTCCAAAGACTTTCGTATATTTCTCACAAAGTGGGGGATGGCTACTGACATTAAGCTTAAGGGGTGTTGGAAGCCCAAAATCTTCAAAAAATTGTAATTTTGGAATTTTGCATTTAAAAAAAAAAAAAAAAAAAAAAAAAAAAAAAAAAAAAAACCTAGTTTTAATTAATGAGGATTTTTACATAAAAACGCGTTTTTCTCCAAACGTGATTTTTTTATACTCGATGTACCTTTTCTCAGGAACTACTGCTCACAGGTATCTAAGCTTTTTATGGCTTATTTATTAGGTTCCCTAATATTTACTGAAATGAGCTTTTTGTAATAAACTTAGAAAGAAAAAATTTAAAATTTTTTTTGTGTTAGGCATAAAAAATTTAGCACTTTTCTAACAAAATATTCTGTAATTTACTCTAAAATTCAAAATGCTTCAAAAGCTCATTTCAGTATAATCAGATAGGTATACTTTAATTACAGAAAAAATTTCAAGCTTGTATCTACAGCAGATTTTGAGAAAAGGTACATCGAAAATGGTCAATTTAACATTGTCGGTATAGGGGTTTCTGATACCCTTTAAGGATTATGTATTCTAAACGTATAAAGAAAGAATTAGACTAAAAGGCACACTGTATTAAATATTAATAATAATAACTTGAAATAGGGGGTGCTGCAGTTCCACAGTGCTTATTACAAGCCGCCACTGGTCAAATAGTATACTGTAAAAGTGTAAAAGTATTTGGTGTGCATATGGAATGGGCTTGTTCCTAGATAACATACTCATAGATTATACAGTTTTTTTTTAAAATTTATAATTTAAACAATTCAAAATTTACATATAAGTCAAAATATACATTTTTACAAGTGCAAATGTTAGTGCATTTTAAACAAATGTGACACATCTCTCCTTTTCACTTCTTGGTGAGATTTATGAATATTGTACCACTTAATAACATATATGCTTTCATTAGTTGCAGCAACTATCACAGGTGAATCATTATCATGTAAAATGTCAATGGCAATTATTGATGCATCACTTAACTGTAAAGCGAATGCTGGGTTAGACAGTTGAAGACTGCCAAGGTGGTCATCATCTGGAATGTGATATAGAAACAGCTTGCCATTCTCTCCTCCTAAAGCTAAAATAGTACCACTTAGTGCCACAGTTACAAGTACAGTGTGTAAATATTTCATTAAATAGTGATGCCTAACCATTTGTTCATTGACATACACAACCATTTTCCCATCAGCTGAAAAATACAATTACAAAATTATATATATTTATTTTAAATATAAATATTATTAAAAAAAAAAAGAAACAAACAAAAAGGGAGATATTTCAAATACAAAACTCAATTTATTCAATTACAAAAACTTACTTTACTTTCTTAATGCATGCTTAAAAAAGCATCAGTAATTGAATTTAATGTTTTGTAAAGATAAAATGAGTGTGTGAAATCTAAATCAAAATTCTAGTAAATACAACTCTAAATAACATTAACTTGAAAAAATTCTTATGGTAAATTGAACTCCCCATTGTAATACTGACACTTTAATATTGGGCATACCAACTGACATTAAAAATACTAGTTACCTGCAGGGAACAGTAATGCACATTTTATGTAAATGGGCATTTTATGAATAAAAAAAAAAAAAAAAAAGGAATAAAATATTGATTATTATTTTAATTACTGTAGCTATTAAATTACATGACATATTGATTAAAATATAGAATGTGCATGTTTTTTCAAATGCCATAATACTTTCATTGTTTATGCATTATATTGCCATTATTACATATAAACTGCCAGCTGATGTTATGTAGTGTGTTTTTAAAGTAAGGGCTGTTTTATTATATGTACTAATATGTGTCATGCTGGTAGCAATGAGCGCTTGCGTCATGTTCTGACATTCCTTGGAAACAACTGTGCTCAGTCGCAGCTGTGTAGTTAAACTGTAAGGTCTGTTCTGTGTCTTGTTATGTTCAAGATTATGGAATCGCTTTCCCCGTGTGAGGTATGGTCAGTGATACGTTTTTTGTCGGCAAGAAACCTGTCTACTGCAGACATTAACTGGCAGATTTGTGAAGTTCACAGAGCTACTGCCGTGAGTGAAGGCAAAGCGCATAAAGCCCTGTTCACATGCAATGCTCCTTCGCACAGCTGCCGTTAGCAAGAGGAGAAAAAGGAGATATGAAAGAGTTTTGTCTTTAGGACCCATTCAGAAGATCACCGTCTTCCTTCCCTTTACACCTAAGCCTCTGTGAACAATCATGTCTCCAAATCGGCAGATTTCTAATACTGTTTACACATTTTTAACGTTGTTTACTGTTATTAATTTTGTAATCTGTACTTCCGCAACTGGTACCTGAACTTTTGTAATGGTTCCTGAAAAATATATGCTTTTTAATTATTATTATTATTATTTTATAAGCTATTATTTAGTTCCCTCTTGGAGCTTGTCGCTGTGGTTAAAAGATGGTCGTGGATTTTTAAACTGCTTCCCGATAAGATAGAGAACTCAAACTTTGTACATACACTGCTTGTGGATGTGGTGTCACATTTTTGATTTTTAGAGGATTAGATGTTTTTCAAATTTAAAGTTAAACGATTTTTTTGCAAATATTAACAAATAAACTGAGAATCTCAGAATATTATAGTTTGCACCATAACACACCGTGGAGGAAAAAAAAAATTAAATGAAATTTATAGCGTAATTTAAAAAAAAATATTTTGGGAGAATTTTTTTAAATTGTTCATATTTTTAGACTTTTTGACGCCCATTAATTTTAAAATTTCATATCTAAAAATATATCGGTTACAAACTTCTGACATTTTCACAGCTTACAAAACAAACTTTTCGCGTTTAAAAAAATGATAAAGAAAATTAATTCGATGATTTTTTTTACTTTTTTGAAAGATATGCAATAAAGCAGAATGCGAAATATTGGTTCTTTTTGGGCATCAATTCGAAACATCAGTTTCAAAGTAATAATCTCATTATACCACACTATTTTTATGACGTTATTTATGCTATATAATTGTTATTGTTGTCAGTTGTTAATTCAGCGTGAGATTGGAGATATTTCTGAGTTAACTTTCTCTTAAGATGTGTTTGCATTCCGTTGTGTTCAACATTCTTATTAGATTGAAGCATAACTACTGATTATACTTAGTGATATTCTAAACACTTTTACGAGTATTTCTGTGGAAAATTCCAGAACTTTGAAGTGGTTCTGTTAATAAAATAAATTTAATTAAGCTATCATCAGATTTGAGTGCAATGACAATCATTTACGAACTATTAGCAATCTAATTCAGAAGTCAAACAACAAAAATCAGCATTATATTTTCAAATTTTCACAGTACGCTGTGATGCTGATTGAAATTAACGCTGATTTTTGTTGTTTGACTTCTGAATTAGTATTTGTTCAGCATGTTATTGTGGCTTTATTGTCAATCTATTACAAACCCGTACACACACAACAATATTATAATTAATTAATGTATTAAAATTGTTTTGAACGTCTTTCACACACACACACACACACACACAAAAAAAAAAAAAAAAAAAAAAAAAAAAAAAAAAATCTGCTTGCGTTTTATGAGTTTTTGCAATTTTTGTGGCCACATAAGGTTTTAAAAAAAGGTTTGTAATTTATGTTTATATTTACCAATTGAATAAATAGCACTAGGTTTGATTTATATATATATGTGTGTATTGAAATTCAGTAATAAAATTTTAATGATTTGAAATAATTAAATGTCTATTTAGACAGTTTGTATTTTTTAAACTGCAAATGCAAACTGAGAAACCTTTTGCATTTTTTTTCGATAAATCCTTTTACTTAAAGTCCTAAAACATATACAGGTATGGACTAAATTATTTATTTAAAACATATACAGGTATGGACTAAATTATTTATTTAAAACATATACAGGTATGGACTAAATTATTTATTTTTTTTATATACAGGTATGAACTAAATTATTTATTTAAAACATATACAGGTATGGACTAAATTATTTTATTTTTACTGCTTATTTAAAATTATATACTTTATAGAAACAAGGATGGGTTTTACAAAATACTGAAAAGAAAAATTATTTGAAATAAAAATGTGACTGAGATCATATTTGTTTTAAAGATTTTAAATAAAAGTGTATTTTTATTTTTTTCTCAGAAACTAATTCATTAATTGCAAAATCATTCCTTGAAGTTATTAAGAACACTCTAATAAATACAATAAAAAAACTGGGGGGGCTACATTGAAAATTGTAGGAGAAGACAAACATTTTAATTGTAAAATCTTTCTTCAAAAATTTAAATAAAAAAAAAAACTAGCAAAAACTTTTTTTCAGCTTAAAATTATTTTGTCTCACAAAACCATTTAATAATATTCATAAAATAGATGAAAATGCTTAAATAAAAAAAAAATCATTCAAAAGGTACCGAGTCCCTTGTCACACTGAAGCCGATATGCACTTGTCTTAACTTTAGTTTTAATTTGAACGATATTTCTGGAATACCTAGCATCAGATAACCTTGTCTGCATTTGTCTATAATTTCCGTATCTTGTACAGTTCTATCTAATTTTTGGGGGGATGCTATCACATCACCAGACATCTATCAGCGCGATTGTTTCACTGACAGTCCAGTGAGCAGTAACTAAAATTAAGTGAACCACGCAATATAGTACGGGAAATCTCCCCATTTGCCCTGCTCTCGAAAGGTAAGGAACATTCAACCAAGTTCTACCTCCAATTCGGCGAGGCAGTTAATGCTTGTCCCATGTGAATGGAACGCGTTGGAAGAACCGGTTTTCGCTACGGGTCGAATCTGCTCTTGTGAACGGGGCTTAAGTGGGTCAGAGATTTCAAAGCTGGCCACGTCCATGATGAGCCCCGCTCCGGCCGCCCATCTGTTATCACAGACAATATGGTGGCTTCAGTTGAAGAGAAAATTCTTGAGAACAGATGCTTCACCATAAGCAATTTTTCAAACACATTTCTTAAAGTGTCTAGTCCAGACACTTCAAGAAATGCAACGACAATGTTCATGGCCATGACAATGTCCATGATGAGTCCCGCTCTTGTCGCCCATATGTGATCACAGATGATATGGAAGCTTCAGTTGAAGCGAAAATTCTTAAGAACACATGCTTCACCATAAGCACTCTTTCAAACAAATTTCTTGAAGTGTTTAGTCTAGGATGTGAAAACGGCCGTGATATCTTGGTTACTGCAGCAGGTGGCAAGTTTCTCTGAAAAGAGTATTTAAGCAGGGCTTAATTTCTAAGATTAGAAGTGCTGGAGTCCTATGGAAGACCATCAGCAAAGAGGGACAAGAGTAAATAAATAAATAAAATGACTATTAAACTCATTAATAATTTAAAATTAAATAGTTAATTATTACCAAATTAATTAATAGTCATTTAATTAATGTTTATAAATTGTTATTTAACCAATAATTATTATATAATTAATTCATTATAATTTAATTGATAATTATTAGATAATTCATTAATTATAATTTAATTGATAATTATTAGAGAATTAACTATTATTTATTGAAATAATTAAAGATTGAAGTAATTAAATAATTAAAATGTAAAGAGATAAATTGAAATTTAATAAGCGATTTTTAATATAAGTTTATTGTTAAAATAAAATTTCTATTGAAATTGTTATTCATTTACATAAAAGAAGTACCGCAGCCTTCGTATTCAGGGCTCCGGTGCGTTCCTGCTAGAATTATGATTTATTACAAAAAATAAGAAGCACCGGCCCAATTTAAGCTCTGATCATGGGGGAGGTGAAATTTTTTTTTTATCATCACGAAAATTAAATATATTTAAAGTATAGCTGATGAAAATTCCAGGGCGAAACAGAATGAGGGTATGAGTGGGTGGAAACAAAAAATGAGGGGAATTTTAGTGAGAGAGAACTTTCTCTTGGACCGCGGCTCTCTGCTGGTGTGCCAGGGGTAAAATGAGTCCTGAATCTGACTCCTAAAGGATGAATGTAAAGTTGCTGGTTACGCTTCCTCTCATTAGTGGGTACTCTGGGAAGACAATGTATAGGACATGCTTGAGCAGTTTATCTCAATATTTCACTCCTATTATACTCGCTGTCACTTAACGCACATTTAAGAACTAAATTTTCCTTCCTGCAAGGATAATTAACTGTAAGCATCGATAACAATACACTAGATATGATGGCATGGTGAGAAATTTACGTGTTTCTAAACAAACTCCCCTAAATTTATTTTGCCCTTCTTAAAGGGAAAAGTTTCCGCACGTGAGTGACAGGACTTTACTTGAACGTCTTATATTCTCATGAGTTCGTATTTCTAGGGAAATAGAGTATTGCAAGGTCTGCTTATTGTTAAACTAAAACGTTAGGAATTCTAATTATTTTTCCCATTAAATTGTGGTTCAGTTTTATAAAAAGAAGTTCTGGAGCTCATCTTTTTAGGGCTCTGTTGCGCTCCAGCTAAAATTGTAATTTATCTTAAAAATTGAGAAGTACAGGAGCCGGGCTCCGGCACAATTTAAGCACTGTATTTAAGATCTTGTTCTAAGGTATGATAAGTGTTTAAACAAACTTGGCAACTATGTTGAAAAATAGAGAAACATGTGTAGATTCTGAAAATAAATTTGGTTTTTGAAAATTATCTTTTGTTTGGTTTTTATTTTCAAGCAGCCTTTACTTAAAAAACACCGCTCATATTTTCTGTAGGTGATGCAAGCTTTATTAAAGACACCCTCTGGCATGCCCCATTATTAAGAAAAGTAGCATTTAGGGAAAGACATCTTGATTTTAAAAAATGACCAGAAAGAAAAATTAATTTTCCTTTCAGTCACTTGCTGAAAGAAAGATTTGAAGAGTTTAAAGGATCAGATTATTTTGATTATGGCAAAGCATACTAGGGTTGAAGGCATAAGCAGTAAAAATGAAGTTAAAAACTAAATGGGCATGCTAAACCATTTAAGCATTAGTAAAATAGGCGCTTTCACAGGTGGTCTATTTAAAGCATTCTTCACCTTAGTCAGATAACTTGCCATGTTTGAATTAGGTTATTCAAACATGGCAAGTTATCTGACTAAGGTGAAGAATGCTTTCCTGGCAACTTTAACTTTCTACAGCAAACTTACTCATATTCGTATTACATGTGGATAGAACCAACCATGCAGCCAGCCCGCCATGCAGACCACTTAGGTCAAACTCCCAGTATTCAGTGGTCTTAATCACTCGGCCACTGATGGGGCAACAACCTATTTGCTTCATCACAAACAAGATCATGCTTGGAACAGAGAATTTCCTTTCAAACTATAATACAATTGGATATCAATTCTGAAAAATACAGCATCCATATACAAAGCTTTGTAGAAAACAACAATAAAAGAACTACTTAATTAAGCCATTCATATTATCATTATCTGCCTATGGGAAAGGATGCTTTCATGGAAAGCCTGAAGGAATTTTAAGCAATATATTAAAGTTGAGAACGTTTAGAATAAAGTGGTCCAAGTATAAAACCCTTTCTCAAAATCTTAAGTCATCAACCCCATTTAAATAAAAATATTTCACATATAAATATGTTAGGTGTTTGAAAAAGATGGCTGGAGGAATCATTTCTATCAATGTTGATCTTAGTTACATAATTCTTATTACAAACTTCTGAAAAAACAAGATGGAGAATATAATCAAAACCTCAGTACCGAAGAAAAGATATTTTTCTGATATCTATCTTTTTATACGATCCTTATACAGAAAAATTTCAATTAGTAAAGTGCAGTATTCTCACACAAGTTTAATGTAAAAAGTTCCATACTTTAAGTGAAAGAGTCAAAGAGATTTAGAGAAGAAATTTACCATTAAGATTACTCTTCAACACCTATCATTAAATGATTTTAACCTAATTCAGGAGAAACTACAAAATGAAATATACTTATTTTTGCAATGAATGGCTCCATACTGGATAAAATAGTATTCATTCATAAGTTCCAAGAAACTATTAATTACCATCAGCTATTAATTTTGCACATGAAGATAGAAACTTTTAGGCATTTAACTTCTTAAAGTATAATGACGATTTCATTCAGTGAAATTTCTGTCCTTAAGAGAGTTCAAAGAGTTTGATTTCGAGGTGCCCGTTTGTGTTGGGCAAGAGAACACGTCTCCTGGACCAGTTAACAATGGGCGTCTGTTCCCTTCACAGACGAGTCCAGGTTCACACTGAAAAGTGATTTAGGTCATCAACTGATCTGAAGGGAACAACACATTAGATACAACCAATCCCACATTGTGGAAAGACACAGTTACAAAAGTGTGTGGAATAACGATTTGGACTGGGATCTCTCTCAGTGGTCACGTTGGCCTGCATGTGTTCCATGGAGGAACTTTGAGCGATGTGAGATATTGAGACGAGATCCTTGATCAATGTGTCTGCCCATATGCTGCTGCTATTGGTCCTGGATTTCTTCTGATGGACGACAATGTGCAACCGCGCCAAGCTCGGGTTGCTGAAGAATATCTTGAAGGTCACAGTATGGAGCAGATGGAATGGCCAGCTATATCCCCAGACCTAAATCCAATACAGCAGCTTTGGGATTACCTTGGGAGACAGGTTGCTGTTTTAAGTTCTTCTCCTAGGGCATTAGATGAGCTTGAACAAAGATTACTCTGTGTCTGGTCGTTGCTTCCCATTTCACTGACTGACAACTGAATTGACAGCATGGAATGTCACTGCCCCCAATGTATTACAGCTAGGAGCAGACACATTCCTTATTAGAACCCATTTTTTTGTAATGTTACCACCCCAATTTTCCTCAAAACACTGCGGTATACTGCTTCTCCAAGACTGGATTTCTCTCCCAAAAGCGTATTCCTCCCCACCCCCAATTCATCTTTGTGTTGAATTTTAGGAACATTCTATGTCACGTTCATTAAAGAACTGTTTAGTGAACATGTCCTATAAATTTGTTTCTATGTTGCTTCATTCTCAAATTAGATACAAAAAAACATGCTGTTCCTTAACTTTTGGAGGGCAGTGTATATTAGCAAGAATTTTTATGATTTTAAATAAAAATTAATTCATAATATAGTCTAGAAAATGTTAAAATATTGAATATAAGTGATTAAAATAGAATATTTTACCAAGGTTAAGTATTGCTTTTATTTCTTTGTATCTTTAGCCTTTTTTTACATAAAAATATTAATATTTCCTCAATTTGAAAAATGAATTTTCCTTGGTTCAACTTACTTTAAAAAGTAACTTACTTATTCACTCTTATACTCTTTTTCTAACAACAGCATACAAATGGTAATCTGCTGTATACATGTAAACATAAATTATATGAGAAAATACAAAAAATTATACAAGTTTACAAAAAGAAGTTCACATTCACTGCACTCTGGAAATCCTACTTCAGCAAAATATTAAAATTTTAATTATCTTTTAATTATCTATGAAATAAGCAGGTAATTTAATAACAAAGCAGTTAAGAGATTAAGTAAAACTCACTGGAAGTTTTAAGTGCATGGGTCTTTATATGAAAAACTGCAGCATTGGACCCTGCTTTCTGCATCTTTGAAAGGATAAAATGGTGTCATCTTCATTACCAATATAGTCAAGATGCTAATTCAGAAGTCAAACAACAAAAATCACGGTTATATTTTCAAATTTCCACAGGACTAGTTTCGATGGTTTTAACGAACCACCATCATCAGCTGCAAAAGCGCAAATGGCGCCAGCTGCAAAAGCGCCATCGAAACTAGTCCTGTGAAAATTTGAAAATATAACGCTGATTTTTATTGTTTGACTTCTGAATTAGTATTTGTTCAGCATGTTATTGTGTCTTAATTATAGTCAAGATGATTAGGCCTAATGTATTGTCAACAAATGAGCTCAGGTTGAGACTAAATAACAATTTTGCATAGAGTTTCTTCTGAAGAGAGCAGGGAACATGCAATCTGCCACCACATATTTATGAATGACATAGTTTCCAATCTGGCAATTTATTTATTTGGGGATGAATCATGTGAAATGGCTAGATCAATTTCTATACCTAAAACAAAGATTCTGTAAATGTGCAGAGGTATAAAGGCCGCTTAGAGGTTATTTGAATACCAATGACTGCTGAAAGTTTCCAAGCCAAATGTCTAATTGTTGCATAATGGTTCAATTTTACTGAAAATGACAAATAATGACTTCCAGATAATGCAGTTATTCTCACATAACTTCAACCAGCAAAATCACTAATTTTCATGTGCTTAAAAAGCATTTTCAGATTGAGATCAAGCTTTGGAAGACTCAGTTCTCGGAATATATCTAACTGTATTTTACCTATCTGGAGTTTACCAACCATTCATCAAATCCGGCCTTCATCTAGATGAAGTTTTTAAAACATGATAAATAACAAATGACTACTTTCAAAATTACAATTTTATATTATATACGACAATCTCATACATGTTTTCTTTTATAATTTGGACCCATTCATCTTATTTGCATATTCTGTACACTAACACCCATGCAGCACTAGGTTTCTCTGCCCAGTAGCGTATAATTACACTCAATTTAAAATAATTTCTGTACAGTTAGCATTACTTCTCCCAATATCCTTTAATTCTGAACATCAGTGTAATATGCCATTCTTTTGGTGATAAATAATGCTTGCCTAACAAATTGCAAGTATTTTACTAAACTTTGTATTCCCTTCCCTTGTTTCAAGAGAAAAGTAATATATGTACAAAAATATATGTACATACACTTGAAAAAAAAAAATCACATTATAACATAATAATTAATATATATATATATAGCTTCAAAAGAAAAAATTGAGTTTAATTAAAAAAACTAAATTTAAATACATATTTAATTAAATATTCTTTGCGCCATTGCTACAAGGAATGAAATTTAAATTTAAACAAATTTAAATTCTAAAAAAAGGAAAAAAGCCAAAATAATTTTAAAATATGCAAACATGTAAAAGATTTAATTCTCAAACTAATCTACAATATCGTTTAAATTCAGAGGCATAAGCAAATCAAATGTAAAATCTATCCATGAAAATAAATCTAGTAATTTAATAAATTAAAATTAAATTAAACAATTTTTTTAAAAAATGCATATGTGAATGATCGTAGAGTAGGCAGGAGACAGACTTATCAAGGGGAAGTTGCCTCCAAACCTAACTCTCCAATCATTCAATTCGTGTTTCGTCATTCACGCAAGCAAGGGTAAAAGACAAAACCAAAAGTAATTCCAATAAAGTGGTACCCTTAGAAATTAACATTTAAGTATTAACATTTAAGAATTAAAGTTCAAAAAGGAAAATACTAATTAAGTCTTTTGAGAAACAAGCAAGTAAAGTCAAAAATTAAACTTTTTCTTAAAAAAATTAAATTTTTTAAAAATTAATTTTTTATAAAATAATAAAAAAATCTAGAAACCAATGTATTTTAGAAATCCTTGTCTACAGAAACTTCCCCTAAACGAATATGCATATCAATAAAAAGAAACTATAAAAGAACTATACATAATCCATATAAACCAATAAGAAATAAAAAACAAAAAGAACTAATTCACAATTTTTAAAATAAATATATATTTAAAAATATAATTTCATATTTAGAAAATACTTAGATACTACATAAAATTTTTTTTAAAAAAATACTTAAAGCAAGTAAATAGTAAGTTTTAATTCTAACTTACCTACTATATGAGTGTTGGTGTCTGCAAATTTGTTTAAATATATATATATATATATATATATTTAGGATATATTTAAGGAAAGAGTAAAATGTGAAAATTCAAAGTAAAAGTGCATGGTAATTCAAATAAAATTTATGCGTATGTAGCACAATAAATTTAAAAAAAAATTAAACAAAAAAAATATTGTACCTGTTAGCATTATTATAATCTGATTTCGAAATAGGAATACAGCAGTAACTGACACCACACTTTCCAAGCATTCATTTGAATATAAAATCATAAAATGTTTCTTTTCAATCCATTCTTCTTTATCTTTAGAATACACATTTAAGCCTCCTTTACGTGATACACAGTACACCTAAAAACATTTCTTATTCATGAAAATGCAAAACATTTACAAAAAAGTGATTCATTATGTCAAAACCCTAATAACCAGTATATGCCTTTTAATAAATCTGAACTAAATATAAACAACTTAGAAAATCATAGTAACAGGCTTTACTTTCTTAAATACTGATATTATACATGCTTCTAATTTTTGCGTTTCTCAAAACAAGAAAGAAAATAATACATTTTTAATACTAGGTGGAATAATTCAACAAATACAACCTAATTTTTCATATTATCACAGTAGAATTAAAATTCCAATTAGCAGACTGTTTTGCTTTGATATTTTTTATTATTATTATTTCCAATGGCAGATTATGAACAGTTACAGCAAAAAATAAAAACAAAGAATATAGAATACAGCAACACATTGGGGGGGGGCGAAAAGCTGTAACAGAGTCCATTAATCTAACTATCTCTTGCCACCCAGTAATACTCAGTGAGAAAAGTGTCTTGTGCAGAGCAGGACAGTGGGTTAAGATGTGCGGCATCCATCACCTCTTCAGAGCTGCACAGAGTGCATATCTGAGAAGGAACAATTTTGAATCTATGAAGATGATATTGTAGGCAGTCATGTCCGGTGGCAAGGCAGAATTCAGCGACTGCCCTACGCCTTGGTCCATTACACAAATTCAGGATAGCATTCTTCCAAGATATGAGAAACACGATGATAGAGATCTTCCTGAGCACATACATTGAAAGATCTTTTAATAAGTTTCCTAACAGTATAGAAAGGCAAAGAACAAGAATTAATCTGCATGATTAAAACACCCTTTTTTGGCAAGAAGTTGGCTTTCTCATTACCTGGAATCCCACAGTGGGCAGAAACCCACTGGAGGACTATAGTTTTCTCAAGTGAAGCCAGGTTTTTGTCGATAATGTCAACAATCCAATATGTCCTGTGATATGGGATTTTTATCTAAAATGATAGCCAACAGAGGAGCTTGGGAATCACTGATTATAACAGCTCTTGTAAATTTTTCCAAGTGGCATGGTAGCTGGTACAGAGCTGTGCGAATCGCAGCAATTTCACCGTCAAACACAGAACCTCGGTCCACAGGGATGTAGAAAGAGAAAATATCGGAGAAAACTCCGGCACCAGCATTAGGGCCATCAGACAGGAGGGATCCATCAGTAATGATCTGAAGCCACTCAGGGTAAAAAATGTTTAATACTTTGAAAGCGAGGGCTCTCAAAATAGAGGGATCCATATTACATTTGGTTATTTTTTGACCCAGGTCAAGATTAGCCCAGAAAGATTTCAAATTTATTGGATTTTGTAGTGGAAGAAGTAATTCTGGTTCATTCAATAAACCAAGTGAATTTTTTAACTGAAAAACTATCTGTAGAAAGCCCATCTGGGTCTTTAGATTTCTAGTCAGATCTTGATTGACTTCCTTCCAGAGTGAAAGACATCCAGGAACTCTAATGATCTTTTCCCAGAGAACTAAGGCCTTCTTTTGAATTACAGTTCTTAAGAATTTATCACCAATTAACATAAACATGGCGTCAATCGCGGTGGTCGTCACGGCTCCAGAAACAATACGTAAGCACTGATTTTGGATTTTTTTTTGGAGTACATTTTCCACGGCCACAACAAGTGGTTCACAGCAGTAAGTCAGAAGAAGGAGGATAAAGAATAATAAGTTTTTTTAAGTTAGTTTAGTTTTTAAGAGCAGGGTTTGTCTAGTGCAACCCCACCTTGCCCCAGCAAGGCATTTAAGGACACTGAGTCTCTTCGTAGCACGGTTGGACAAGTCCTCTACATGTGGCTTCGATGTTAATTTGCGGTCAATTGTCACACCCAAATATTTAAATTTATCGCACAAGGGGATTTGGGTATCCTCATATGTCAGCTGAAGATCCAAAGATGGTGCATAAGTGAGAAAGCCGTGCAGTATGATTTATTTAAGTTCACCTCCATATTATTAGTATCACACCAAACTTCCAAAGCATTCAAGGCAGCAGAGAGTTTAGTCTCTATGTTTCTCACTGCACTTTCTTTTTCGCTGCACTGCTTTGATACTAGATCCATAACAAAATTTTCATATAAAAACATGTAACAATAGTCATTTTAACTACTATATGAAAACAATTATTTTTACTTTTTAAAAATATGAAAATTATGCTGGTAGAAATTTCATTTGTCATGAGATCTTAAAAGGGCTGGAGTATGTTATAGCAACAAATTTCACGAGAAGTTTGAATAGAAAACCAAATAAATCATTTAGCATGTTTTCAGCAATAATGCCACAGTGTAAGATAAATCATGGTCCATTGTCAGTGGAAAAAGTATTGTGTTCCTGTAAGTTTTCAATAAGTCAAAATTGGCCACAATTTAACCAATATGGAATTATAAATGAGTCATTCACTTCTCAATCAAAGCAAAAAGTTACTTTATAGTAGCATAAATTTTAAATAAAGCTCTATTGATTTTGAAGACAATCTGATACAAGTTCTTTTTTTTATGAACTAAAAATTTTTTAACAGTCAAATATGTAGGAAAACCAATATACAAACACAGTTATCTTCAACTTTTTTGTTGGGGAAGGGGGTACTATTTCTCTTCTTAGTGAGTAAACTGTGAACTGTATTTTACTCACTGAAACTCAGTAAAATAGATTAAGACTTATGGATATTATAGATATGTAATCAACCTTCATAATGATATAGCTGCTAATAAGATATGCAACTACAGTGGAACTTCAGATCATGAATGCTTCTCATAATAAATTATTTTCATAAAAAAAGATCTCAGGTAACTCATGACAAATAGTATCTCGAGTTAAGAACTTTCAAGAGAGCAACAAATTACTTTCTGTGGCATTTGAGGTAACCTCTGACACAGAATAATAATTAATACTCAGATATTTCTAAAAAACATCATTTTAATATCTGCAACTTAACTCTCACTAACAAAGTCCAGCAACAAGTGACTTATAGGAGCATTAATTCAGTCTGGAGGAAATTGTGACCAGATTATGTTACACACAGAAACTTTGCCATTAAGATGTCTTCTTCCTTTTACCCATGATATTGTGTTTTAAACAAAGAGTGGAAGTGGAGGAGTTATAGAAGATCATAAAATGTGATCCAAATGAAAGAACTGCAAAAGTTGCAAATAAAAGTCATTGTAAAGGAAATGTTTTAAAAGAAAGAAAGGAAGATGATAATAGTTCTTTGTTCCACAAAATTTCTGAAAAATGAGATAAGGTCTGAATTTCAAATAATGATATCATCCTAATAATGCTGTACCAAGCTACAGCATGAACAATGTCATCGACAATGCAGCATCTTAAAATGAGCCAGCAGCAAATCGTATTGGATAAATTTTGAATCAAAAGTCAATAAGTTTCAAGCAGAGTCAAATGGTACTAAGAGACAATAAATAAATAAAAATCCCGCCCCCCAAAAGTTAAATTTTTAAATAAGCAGTCTCTTCATTCAAATAATAATCAACTTTGCCATATATCTTCCGCAGCAATTTCCACACATATCATACACCCTACTTGACACAGATATGATAAAATTAAATTATGGTTCTGTCTATTTTATCTGCATAATATTATGTTTATCTTCCCCACCCCTAATTTAATGTGTTTTATTTGTTTTGCGGTACAAATCAGTTCACAAGGTACTGTTGTAAAGTTTAAATAAGTAATAATGCATGGTCCAGGGAAATGGATTAATCCATTTTATATTAATTCCTAGTGGAGAAAAGGAGGATATTTGGTTACAAACATTTCAGATGACAAATGCCTTAAATGAATTATGTTTGTGAAGAGAGAAACCACTGTTAATTTCCCAAATGCTTTATTTTCATAAAAGACTAAAACACATTTTTTCCCCCATTTTTCTACACTTACACGGAAAATCTCTTTTTGTAACTTTAAACATTATTTTAAGTAGCTGAAAAACAAAATTATACATACAAGGTGCATCTATAAAGTAAATATACAAATTAAAAGACCACAAGATAAAAAAATAAAATAAAATAAAAATAAAAAAATGAAAGAATAGATGCATTTTTAGAAAGAGTCACATCTCAACTCTTGTTAAGGCCAGTTTATACTAGTTATTTAATCATCTACATATTAAAATGTAGGTGTCATTTACACTTACTGAGAAGACGTAAAAAAATTTTGTTTCGAGATAGAATACATTATAAAATATTAAATTTTATTACAAAGGAGGTAAATCTGCTACGGAAACATTACAGATTATTCAAACAGTATATAGTGACACATCATTATCAAGAACAAAGTGTATGGGTAGTAAAAATGCTTTAAGTATGAGCATGAAAGCATTGAAGATGATCCAAAAATAGGGCAACCTTCAACTTCAAAGGATGAGGAATATGTGGAGAAAATTTACTCTTTGGTAAAAGCTGATTATACGCGTAACAGCTCAGCACTTTCAGACATACCTGGGATAAGCAAAGAAAGTTGTACATTAATTTTAATTAAAATTGGAAAATGGAGAAAGGTTGTGCTTGATTTGTGCCTTGGATTTTGACAGAACAGCAAACAGAAGATTGCTAGGGGAAAAAAAAAAAAAGACAAAGTGTCTATTGGAAAGGACCATCTTCTCCCATGCAACAAAAGAAAAAGGATGTCGATGCAGTTTGTATTTTTTTATTACAGAGGATATAATCTCCATAAATTTTCTTCTGAAATCAATCAGCATTTTTAGAAGGATGTGCCTTTTTCAGTTAAAAAACAGGATAAGGCAAGTTAATAAGGAACATTTTGATTCAAGGCAATGTTTTCTTTTACACAATAATGCTAGGCCCCATACAGAATTGTCTGTACAACAAACCTTGCTCAGAATGAAACTGCAATGATAAATTACTCACTATATTTTCCTAACTTATCATCAGCTATTTTTTTTTTCTTTTTTGAAAGCTTAAAATGGCCATGAATGCACAGAGATTTAAAAATGTCACAAATACTAAATCAAATGTTATACATATTTTGAAAACAGTTAGTTCCAATGCCTATAAACAGTACTCTGATGAACTAAATAAATGCTTGAAAATTTGTATAGACTGCCAGCAATTATTTTGAAGGAGATAAATTTATAACAATTTATATTATAGATAAGTAACCTTTTGCTAATTTATATGAAATTGTCCAGTTACTTTGTAGACACACCTTGTAATTTGAGCCATTCGAAATAGACAAAATTATATACCTCATTTCGCCAAAATCCAAAATTAAAAAAGATATCTCTGGGACCAGTTATACTACGCACTAGAGAAACATCCAAATGGAAATATGGCTTGTATTCTAGATGCATGTTCCATATGGTAAAAGTGTTATCACGGCAACTTACAGCAAACTGATTTCCATAAACCCTTAAAAAAGCATTACAAAGAAATTAAATAGATTTTCTAATACATATATATATGAATAGAATTATGGTAAAAAGATCATACAATTTTAAGAATATAAATAGAAAATAAAGAGAATAGACTTTAATTATTATGTGCCTTCTTTTAGTGCAAAAGAATACAAATGAATTTTTTAATTCTCCCACACTTACGAATACAAAAAGTAAAATGAGCTTATATTCAAAGGAAAGCTTTTTTTTTAAATTAGTGTAAAAAGTTTAAGAGAAAAGATAGATATGAAAATATGAAATACATTTTGGAGAAAGAAGTATAAAAATCTCTAATGTTTTCCCCAAAATAAAAAGGAAGCTATTCATGCAGCTAACTTAAAACACTTTAATATAAACTGCTTTAATACTAGAATTATGAAAACGAATATTTTGACAGCAAAATGATAATTAAATTGCTCATATTCTTTTTATTTTCATGCCATGTATTATTTGAGATTTGTTTGGAGTGGAAGAGAATGTCCTCTCTCCTAAAGTTGTAACGTCTCAAATGAATTTCATGTTTCTTGTCTGTCTGAATGTTTTAGTAAATTCTTTGTCTTGTTCTGTGCAGGTCACATAGTACTTTTCATTTCACTTGTAAAAGGATTCTGACCACTTTTTTTAATCTGGAATTTTTTTTCTGTATAAGTCATGTCATGTAAAACCATTGAAAGAAAATATCTACCACAAAAAGAAGCAGTAAAAATTTTACAAGAATTACCTGATGGCAATTCTGGTTCAGAAATAAATTATGAAGAATAGAATACAGAAATGTATTCTACTTCACGCAGTCAAGATTGGATTATTCCAAGTACAATAGGTGAATCCAGTTCATCAAATAATGGCTCAAAAATTTTTTTAAAAGGAAAGTGACATAAAGAAAATTGTTTCAACAAATTCACTTGCAAGACTTCTTCTTCATAACAGTTTGCTGGAAGCAAGTGGGTCAACTACTTTTTCTAAAAGTAATTGATGGGAACCATAGCAGTGCATGTAGACATTTTATCATAGAAAAAATATTGTGTCATTCACAGCAATGCACAGATGCTAAAGCGCATTAAAAGTCAAGAAATCTAAATAAGAAATTATCAGTTGATAAGCTTTTACTGCTTTATTATGTAACCAAAGTGTTTTGGCTGCTAAAGGACTTTCTGTTTTGAGTTTATGATCCAATCAATTCTCCGAACTCAAGATTCTTTAGTGAAACAGTGCACAGGACAGATGCTTAGAAATAAGAAGTACCTGCATAATGATTTGATGCCAACTAGATTGCAAAGATTTCAAACTGATCTATTTGGTCTTGCTTCAGAGGTATGGAATATATTTGAAAATTGCTTATAACATTCCAAACCAGGTGAAAATATTACAGTTTACAAGCAACTGTTTCCTGCAAAGACAAGATGCAGCTTTATTCCATATATGCCATAAAAACCCCATAAATTCAGCATAAAATTTTAGCTTTTAGCTGATGTAAACACAAAATACTTGGTAAGTGGATCTCTTTTTTAGGGAAAAGGTTAAAAGCAGACCTGTTGAAGAAACCATTGGGGAGCAAACAATTTACTGGTTCACTGGGGAGTTTTTTTATAACACCAAAAGAAATATTACTACAGGAAATTTGTTCACTTCTTTGAATTTAGTAAACAAAATTGACAAGTAAAGGAATTAGCTATTGTTGGTAGAGTCAACCTTTCAAAAAACATTTCCTCTTTCGTTCAAAAATATGAAAGATAAATTATAATTTAGTAAAATCATAATATAATATTTCTCATCATATCAGGAGAAAAAAATATCCTTCTCGCAAATTCAATTCAAATAATTCTGAAGCTGCATCAAATAATGGGGGGGGGGACAGTGTTGTTAAGTTTTCACAGTGCAACCGAATATAGAATGCTGTATTTCCTTGCATATGTTTCCCCCAGCTTTTTAGCGATAGGTTGTGAAAATTTTAAAAATTCACATAACTTTCCCCTTCCCCTGAAGGCTAGCATATTGTAAATTGTAATCCTTTTATTTTTTTTTTACATTTATTCAGTGTATTCAACTTGTATTTACATTTTTATATTAGTATTTGTATTAGCATCATTCATTTTTTTCCCCCTTGAGTTTATAATTTGAAATGAAATTTTGTGCAGATTCTTCGTTAAGCTACCCACATGTGGCAGGTTTTCTCCCACTTAAAAAACTTTCCAAACATTCTTTTTATCTTACTTCTATTATTTCATTCCAGCTTCACTGTAGCCTTATCTACTGATCATGTAGATGATCTTTTGAAATCTGGGTCTTTTGTTCACCCCTTCTCCTTCATTCCTTTGAAGTTCCTCTTGGGAAATGATGTCAAGACTCATTCATGTGAGGTGCCCATAGGGTTTTACAAGGTAAATACTTCTTTTAAAGGAATATTATTGTGACAGTTACCAGTAGGTTATTTTTGATTACTTTTTATTTGCTTTTACTGCAATCATATTCTTCAGACATTAGTTAAAAAAAAAAAAAAAAAAGGTGGAATATATGAGGAAATACTGTAGGTGTTTTGGATCAAATGGCTTGAAAATATTCCATCAGATCTTCAAACTAATGCTATCCAGTGCATATGTTTTTTAACACTAGAACATACACAATCTTCATCCCCCTGCCAAGTCAATCTGAAATTCAGGAATGCAGTTTTTGCACGTCTAATCTAGCTTGGCATGACATTTTCCACACACCATTTCCTTGCATGAAATACAAATATTAGTAGTCACATTACCATTGCAAGTTTTATTTCACATTTCCTCCTCTTTGGGGTTGATCTCTCTGATGTATCTGCTCTACTCGCATTTTTTTTTTTTTTTTTGGTTTATTAGTAAAGCATATGCAATTTTGATGCGTATCAGCAAACCTAACATCAGCATGAACGTCTGTCTTGTAATTGGTCTTTTAGTAATCTTTTTAAAAATAATCCAGGCATTTATTGCAGCTAAAAATAACATTATGCAAAAAGTATGAATAAGTCATCTTCTAGAAGGTGCTCTTTAAAGTGTATTTCCATCTGATCAATTACATTGACACCACATTTGGTTGCATTATAAACACTAATTGTTTATGGGGTTTTCTTTCCATTGTTACTTATATTGACAGATGGATGAAGAGTACTTTAAATCATTACATTTTTCTTTCTCTTTCTTTGATTTACTGTGTTAGTAGCACTTGTTTTGTCATGTTTTAGAATTTTTAGATTCATACAGTGCTTCTTGGGAATCTTTCATTGACTTCAGGATTTCTCTTCTTGCCCTACTGATAGTTCCTACCAAACTTGTTTCCTTCTTTTGAAGTTCTTCAGCTAAATAAAGTGACGTAAAAAATTATAAACTGTGGCATTTAAATCTTTGTTTAGAAAAGATTTCATCAGCCTCATAATGAAGTATTCAGATAATCTTTGACTATAAGACCTTTTTTCCTTTTTTTTCCCAGCTAAGGAAAAGCATTGAGGAGGTATTTTGTTCTTACATCAACAGCAAGCCAAAACTTTTGGGTTTTGATGGTATATACCGAGTAAAAGGACATTGTGTTTTGCTTGGGAACAGTTGTTGATATATAGTTATATTTTCTCTCGGTCTGAAGCAAGAAATGCAATTATCAATGCGGCGATTCAAAATTTCAGATATCATTCAAATTTATCTGCTTACAAACGTGTAGATTTCGAGTCAAATTGTAAAAAATCACAGAATTTGACAAAGCCTTGTTTTTTTCTATAAATTCTGGGCAAAAATTCAAGCCACAGGTTTTAGACCACAATGAATGAAATTCTATTCCTTTCACTCCACAAGCTTGTAATATTCCAATAAAGGAGAAAAAAAGAAGGGGGGGGGAAACATTCATAGAAAGAGACCAAGTGTCATTTTCAAGGACGCTCCTTGCCTCTACTTCGGTACATTTCTTTATATTTTTCAAATATGTGCTATCTATAAATAAAAACTAAGCGCTCAACAGACATCACAGACATTTCTTTTGGCATGATTTGTTGATTCCCTATCTTGCTGTAGAACACTTTTTTGGAAACTTTCCAGAATTTTTAAAAATTTTTATACATTTTTCCTTCTTTGCCATCAGGAGCAATGAATGCTTCCATATTACCTGACATATGTTTTGTAATTTTCTTGTTTTTACTTCCATCAGAATCTGATGTAAGTCATTTTTACTTTACAGTCCTTGTCTTCTATGTCTGATGGTTTACCACCTTCAGATCCATTATCTGATAGCTCACGTGAAAAATTTGCTATTTCCTCTGGGGTTAATCCTTTTTACTAGTTATTTTTTACAATATATTCAATAAAACTGAGTAGCATGAATGAGTGAGTGAGTGAGAGAGATTATTGGCGCAAAACCAGAGATGGTCATAATGCACCAAATATGAGGTAAGATGATCTAAATTGATGAAATCAAAATAATTTATTAGAAAATAAAAAAAGGTAGACAAATATACCAAATCCAGAGGATGAAGTTATATAAAAATAAGGTAAAAGCACACAAGTGGTAAAAGCACACATTAAAATACAATACACAGTCTTTCAAAACAAATTACATTAGGTAATAAAAGCCAGTCTCTTTTAGATAATAAAATAAATTACTATTGACCTCTCTTCCAATTAAAACGTCTTCCATAAGTCACAGCTATTAAAATATTTCTGATGAAGACTATTAAAACATGGACACTCAATTATAATATGACTGACTAATAGACAAACATTACAATTCAAACAAACAGGCTCATTCTCAGCTTTCAAAAGGTAGTTATGTGTCACTCTAGTGTGACCAATTCTGAGGCGAGTCAAAAGAACTTTCTCCTTACGATTTCTAGTAAAATCCCAGTAAAATCAAATAAAATGTTCAATTCTAGGCTTAACATTTCTCAACTTGTTGTGAAGCTGAAAGTCCCAAAGTTGCTGCCATTTTTTTCGGATCTTCTCTTTGATGACACAACAGATGTCTCTAAAAGGGATGAGGTGACTAGACAGTTCAACAACAGATTTCGCTGCAATATGTGCCAGCTCATTTCTCTTTATTCCCGCATGCCCAGGAAACCAGCAGTACAGGATTTCATATCCTCTACTCGTTTAGTTTATATGAATCTTGAGAACCTCCACTACTACAGGATTCTAAGTGTTGGGAAAAGCTTCTAACCATTTAAGAGCACTATACAAATCTGTATAAACTATGAACTTTTCGCAGCAGAGCTTTGAGATATATAAAAGACCATAATATATTGCAGTTAGTTCAGATGTTAAGACTTAGAAAGCATGGTGCAAGCATCTGCCCTCTATATGATTTTCAATTACAAATGGCATCCCAACATAATCATTTGACTTACATCTGTATATATATCAGATGATAACTGCTATATTTGTGCCTGAGCTCAGTGAAGAGTTGTCTGTAAATGATCTTGTTAGTGCTTCCCTTCACGTGATGGTTGAAAACATCACGAAGCTGGATTTGTGCCCTTTCCCAAGGCGGGATTTCAAAATTTTGCACTGCTTGGGAACACATATCAGAGAGGGAGAAATCTTCAATGGCAGGTCGAACTCTTAAAAGAAAGGACAAAATGGACGTGCTTCAAATAAAGTGTTACACATATTATCAAGTAAGCACAGCTTATTAGGATGTTCAGATTGCAAAAAATATTAAAAACACTGAAAAAGAGACAACTGCTCATGCCTCAGATTAAGTGATATCTTGTTAGAGTCAACACAAAGGCTCTGGACAGGAGACGTCCTGAAAGCTCCAGAACAAATCGGCAGAGACTGATGATGAACATTATCTAGTTTTAGCATCACTGAAGACCGAGCAGATCCAGAAACAACTGAGCCATAGTCTAGTCTACACCGGAGAAGCGCTCTGTAAATTTTACTTCAGGTGCAACTGGAATCCTTGACCCATTGAGATATAATTCATGCTCAGGAGGAAGACCTCGCTTTCTACAAAAGTGCACGTACACAGTCTTCTGCTTCGAAAACGTAAATCCTTGTCTATTTGCCCATTCCTTGATCCTGTTCAAAGCAATCTGGAGCTGCCTCTCTACATGTCTCATATCTGCTCCTCAACAGCTAATTTGTAGATTATGAACATATAAAGATCCTGAAATGGGAGGAGGAAGTTCTTTTACTACAGTTTATTTTTAGGCAGAACAGGGTTACACTAAGCAGACAGCCTAGAGGCACACCCTCCTCCTGTTCGAATACCTAATAGGAAACACAGGGAATCCTTACTTGAAAAGTTCTAGGGTTACAAAAATTCTGAATGAAAATTGGCAGGTTGCTGCGCAAGCCATTGTCATGAAGATCCCGAAGTTACCGTATCTCTATGCCTTATCATAAGCTTTTCCAATGTAAAAAAATATAGAGACAAGATGGTTTATTCTAACAAAAGCTTTTCGAATGGATGTCTCCAAAAGGAGCATATTATCTATTGTTGTTCTTCCCTTTCAAAAACCGCTTTGGTAAGGCAATATAACATTATTCTTTTACATATAGTAGACTAGGCGAATTTCACTCCTTCCACACTCTATTGTAAAGAGTGAGAAGGGCAGTCAATGGTTCATTGGACAAATGCTTCAGCATTTTTTAATTCACGCCATCAAGACCCGGACAAGACCTACGTGTCTCCAATAAAGCTCTCTTTAACTTTAGCATAGTAAAATCTATATTATAAGGCTCACAGTTGGAAGAGTTAAAAGCAATCAGATTTCTATCAGAGCTCTGCTTGATAGAAAGAAAACCAGGTGAATAATTTCTGCTGGAAGAAACGGCATCAAAAGTCTCACCAATAGTATTCACAATTTCTTCTATAGAGCTAATCACTCAGCCATATTTTTCCAAGAAAGAAAGTGAGTGGTTTTTATATATTCCGCATGCTTTTCTAACTCTTTCTCAAACCCGCTTACTAGGCATAGAGGATGTTATTGATGACACATACAAAATCCAGGAAACCCTTTCACCCTGCTGTCTTACTTTTTGTGCATTTGCTTTGGCTCTTTTAAACGCTTTAAAGTTTTGCAAAGTAGGGTACCTACAAAAAATTCCTCAATGCTTTTCTTTGTTTTTTCAGTGCTTCATCACAGTCACAATTACACCATGGTTTCGATTACCGTAGCATTTTCCCTGATGTTTTAGGAATGGAAAGCATAACTACCTGAATTCTAGCATTAGTACCAGATTCCACTGCATCATCAATCTGCACAGCTTTCACTACTTCGTCTGTGAGCTCTGCAACAGATGAGAAGAATTCCCAGTCAGCCCTATCCAGTATAAACCAAGGGGATCTCGACATGGGGCTTGCTCCTCCTCGTACAAGAGATACGAAAATGGGATAATGATCGCTGTTGTAAAGATCATTTCCAACACTGAAGGTGCAAAAAGACAAGAGAGATGGTGAACAGATGGCAAGATCAACAGCGTGAAATGTCCTTGTAGGTTTATGGAAGTATGTGTCCTGCCCATTATTCAGAAGACAAAGGCAATGGTTTTGGATCATCTGCTCAATTTGTCTTCCTCGAGAATTGGTGTCTTTACTTCCCCACAGCAGACTAGCCGTTAAAATCCCGTTATGATAAAGGGCTCAGGCAGCAGCAGTATGAGGTCATTTAAATGCTGTTGATCAATGTGCTCATTTGGAGGCAAGTAAAGAGGAACGACTGAAACCCCAATATGAAAATTTACCCGTATAGCAACAACTTGGAGGGATGTTGTCAAAGGAAGTGTATCTGATGGATAGTCAAGTGAAATGAGGAGACCTACACCTCCACTGGCACGTTCAGATGCAAGATTATGTTTCCTGACAATCGATAACCTCCGAAGTTTTGCTTCTTGTTCTGGTTTCAGGTTTGTTTCCTGTTTTGCCAAGCACACAGGGTTATGAGTATTGACCATACTTTTGATGTCAAGCAAATGACACGAGGGTGGCCATTATGATTTATGTTTGTTCTTTCTGCGCTGGTCTTTTGTTTTTCGTGGAAGTAGATGCTTGGGAACATCTAGCCCCTCTTCTACTTCCACACTATCTGAATCTAAGATTCAGATACCATACCATCAAATGAGCTATTGCCAAGGCTTCTATTTTTGTTAACATTTTTGGGTTTACTTTGGATTGCTATTTTTTTGGGGGGGAGTACGACATGAGTTGGAGATTCAATTTTCTTGCTTGCAATCTGCTGGTTTTTATTTGGTGGAGTCTGTGCATTTATTGAAGTTTGGGTGGCAATGGTACATGTTTCTTTAATGGCACTGACATATGATATATCTGCTTGAAGCTGTGTGCTTTAAACCAGCCTTCTGGCTTCTGCTTAAGAGATGTTCCTAGTGACTTTTGCTGTCCGTACTTCCTTTTCTGTTTTCCATTTTGGACACGAACGAGAAATTCCTGGATGATCACCCTTGCAATTTATACACAATGCTGCAGCGGTGCAATTATCACTATCGTGACCAACCAAAGAACATCGAGCACATGTCAGGTTGCCACAACCGGATGTCTTAAAGTGACCAAACTGCTGGCATTGGAAGCATCGCATTGGGTTAGGAATATATGATATTATGGGAGAGTTCAGATACCCAGCCTTTATATTCTTTGGCAGATCAGGTGTTAAAAGTCAGGATCACGTGTTTTGTGTCAATCAAATGACCTTCCTTGCACATCTTGATTCGCTTATTCAACCTTTTGGTCAGCTAACTCAGAAACGAACTCTTCTTCTGAAACAAACACAACGACAATTTCCAAAACCACACCTTTTCATACGTTGAGTATTTTGTGCACTGACACAGATATGGGTATTTGTCCAAGTTTGCATTGTCGGAAAAGTGAAGCAGACTGGGTGGCCGAAACGGTATCAATAAACAGGTCTCCAGAAAAGGAGACGCTTTATGTACCTTGGCTCACCTATGCATGAATGAAAGTATTTGCTTACCAGGAAAGGAGACATCTTTTGCAATTCTCCAGAGGCACTGCAAACAACAACAAAGTGCGGACAATCAGTAGTTTCTTTGGCATTTGCATTGATACAGATTTTTTTGCTAACAGATTTATCAATAATCTCGATATCTTGGTTGGTTTCATTTGACTCGGGGTTTTTTTTAAGATGAAAAGAGAAGACATGATTGAAAGAGAAAAGATTCAGGTCCGAGGGCCCCGCCCACCATGGAGCCCAACAAGGGAACGCAGATTCCTGTGTTAGGGCTAGCCAGACCTATATGCAAACTGAAGCCCCACAGTCGGCTTTCCCGAAAGCAGGTACTCCCGACAGCTTATCCCCAAGCCACTGATATAAGGACTATTGATCAGCCAATTGACACTTGTGAGGACGACTAAGGCGTCTCCTATTTAGCTGAAGCAGAGGCCAAAGCAGTGTGTTCGGAACAGTACCTCGCCCCTCAACTACCAGGATCCTCCTTTCCAGCAGCACGGGTGTCAAACACATGGGCAGTTTTCTCGTCACTCGAAAACTAGAAACAAGAGCTGCGGGGAGAAGGGAAGGGGGAAAAGTTCCAGCCAAGAGGAGACGGAAAAGAGGATAGATCATTGAGGCTCCAGGATCGTTACACCCATCTCACCAAGAAGATGATCCCCTGAAGGGCTAGGGTACCTCGGGATTGCTGCACCTGTACTCACAAGAGTGAGCCCCTGGGGGGGAGTAGTAGCATGAATGTTTATGAAGAATATAACACAAATAGCAATGAGATGATTACAAAAGCAGTCATCCCAGGAAGTAAAAAATTTTAATCGGAAGGTGCTAAGAACTGAGCATTTTTTCAACGTAGGGGTGGAAAGGGGAATGTCACGATAACTGATATATCACTCTTTCAAAAGGCAAGTTCAGTACAAGGTCACAACCCCTAAACAGGATGGATATGATAAAACTGTGGCTCTCTCCCCCTGCCCCAGAGTCGATATGACTCCATTGGCCAATCTAGGGATATAGACCCAGAAATATTTTACAAATTAAGATAAATATTTCTGGTTTTCTCAAGTTACAGACATTCATTAAAAAATCACAGAGGGAAAACAACTGAAATGAAAAATTAGAAAAGATTTGAGTGTTTTTTATGTGCAGAATCGAAAGGACTCTGTCGGGCATTTTAGTGTTAATATCCTAGATTTACATACAATAAATGCATAGGTTATCTATAAGGTGACTACTGGCAATGCAAACATTAGTTCCTATGATTTTCATTTTAGATGTGGCCTAACAGCTATGAAAAAAATTACATTTTCCTCAAAAAAGAACTTTCATGCTTCCATGGAGAAGCCTAAAAATGTTCCTTCTGCAAATAAGCATAAATAATGTCAAATTAATCAATACAGAAAAATAAAACTACAAATGTTTATGCAAGGCGCAATAAATGTGTTTGGGCCTTGCATAGAGAGAATTACTAAATTAATCATTTGTGTAAATTACAAAGAAGAATGATGTAAGCAATTTTTTATTTTTATTAGACAGTGGAAACACTGTTTATATGTTTCTCCTTTATATACATGTCTTCTACATTTATGTGCTGTTTCATCTTAGTCCCAATTCAGTCTTAGTTACTTTAATAGTAAAACATTTCTTTTCTATGTCACAAAACTTCAGTTATACATCGTGTTTTCTTAACATACTGTACTGGCTTTGCATTTCACAGTCCCACTGTTCAAGTACTTTTCCCACAAATGGGGATAAGAGAAGAAAACAAAGGTATGAGACATCACAGTCTGGTACAGGTGTTGAAAACCACTTCATGAATACAGGGGACACTTGGAAGGAAAAGGATATACATTTTTTTCCTGAACAGGACACCGTGTTACACAAACTAGTTGGAGCAGAATTAATTGATATAAAATGTCATAAAAGTGAAAGGCACTCTCGTTAAAATATATTTGTGTGTGTGTGTGATTATGGCAAAGCCACGAGGGCTATCTGCCTAAGGGAAGGAATGCCTTCTTGGAGGACTTTCTAAGGGAAACTGGCTTGTATACACATTACACATGGGGAAAACCACGAAAACGCCCATGCAGCTGGCCCGTTCGCGGGATTCGAACCTCGGACTGAAGTACCAGTGTTCAGAGACTTTACCGCTCGGCCACTGGTGGGCCTCGTTAAAATATAAATCTCAAATCTAAGAATCTGATAAGAACACTTGTTTGACGAAAATTGAGTTAGCAAACAAACTGAATATTCCTCAGACAACACTAAAAATGGTTATTTATGATAGAAATTTGAAGAAAGAGCAGAAATTTGTAGGCAGTCTATTTCAAAGAAATTATGTGTTCAAGAAAGAAAGTTTCCCGAGGATAAACCCGTTTTGCTGAAACTTTTCATTCAGTGTCATGCATCCAATATTCATTGTCACGCATTCAATCTTTAGTATTAATCAAGAATTCAAAAGAAATAGCACTTCGACTGAATGATAAGGAAGCTAGCTTTTCAACAGGATGTTTGCACAAATTTAAACTGTGTCATGTAATTTCATGTCATATAATAAATAGAAAAACAAAAAGCCTTCCTATTAAATGGGTTGAAGAGTGGTTCAGAGATTTATCCACCAAAATACATGGATTTGAATTAAAAGACATTTTCAATATTAATAAAACCGCTCTTTTCTTTAATTATGCCTGCAAGAACTCTAGCTTACAAAAATGACCAGCATCAGAAAGCTACACAAAGTAAAGAACATCCCATTATTTTACAAATACAAATGCTGATGGTATAGAAAAAATGATTCAATTTGTTATAGGAAAGTAAAAAAAAAAAAAAAAAAAAAAAAAAAAAAACCAAGGTGCTTGAAACGTGTTAAAAACTCTGCCATTAAAATATAAAGCAAATAAGAAAGCATGGATGACTACAGAAATTTTTAGAGAATGGCTAAAAAAATTAGACAAACCTGCAAAATTTTACTTTTTTATAGATTAGTGTATCACCCATTCTCAAATGACAGATTTCTTGCAAAATGTGAAAGTTGTTTTTTTCCCATCAAATTGCACTACTTTAGTACAACCTCTATATCTGTGTGTCATTAAGAATTTGAAAATGTTTTACAGGCAAAGATTGATTCAAACAGCCTTTAAAAATATTACTACAGGAAATTTTAAATATTCTTAAGGCTATGAATATGATTTCACTTGCCTGCATGCTAGTAAAACCACAAGCAATTAAAAATTGCTTCGTTAAGGTGAATTTTTAAACCCAGAATCAAATGAAAATGTTGATGATGAAAATAATGATAAAACTGAATATGGATGAAGAAGATTGGAAACTACTGGAATTTGACATTACAATCGAGGAATACATAAACTGTGATGCAAATGTAGTGACGTCAGACCTATGTACGATTAAAGAACTGTCTGAAAACAGTTTACCAGATGAATATTTAAGTAGTGGAGATGAATAAGTAATGGTACCTTCTTTTCAAAATGCAACCTACTGCATTGACACAACCAGAAATTTCTTTGGGTTAATAATACCAGCAAGAAAACATATCAAGAACTGAATTTGATTCATAGTGCTTTGTTTAAAATTCAGAGTCAAAAGACACACACATCAGACAACAATTAAAGAATTTTTCTTTAAAAAAAGTTATGATCTACTATAAAATGTTCTTGGAAATAAAAATGTTACTTATGATAATTCAAATAAAGATATGACCTTTCCAATTTTAAGAAACAGTGTACTGAAATTTACATTCTTATGATTTAAAAAATATTAATTATAAAAATTAGTTCAATTGCTTAAAATATTAATTAAATATATATATATATATAAGTTTGCAACATAAATTAAAATTTAGTTTATGCATTTCTTTCATTCACATGGTATTTGTGAATAGTCCCTTGAACGACGTATAAATGGTTCTCTGCTACATATTCATATTTTATTTTTAAAAAATGATAAACAATATCCTACGAACATCTAAACTGAGAACATTTTGTGTAGGGTATAAGATTAATATTAATGATTTATATTGTGAAAAAGAAACTGTAGCCATGTATTTCTGAAAAATAAATAAATAAATAAATAAATTTTTGAAGATCCTGTAAAAATGAATTTAACACACTAAATTATAATATATTTATTTAAAATAATTTTAAAATGCTAGATTTTGTACATTAAATAAGTTGTGGTCAAAATAACCACACACTGTAGTGAGGGTTCAGCCGTGGCTTTCGAGATTAGATGGCCTGGTCAGCTGCAGAATCACATGATTTGACGTCACGTAAGGCGTCTGAACTTTCACCCTTCGCACTGCATTGTGTGGACACTGCAAGCGAAGACTTCTTATTACGTTGATTGCGTGCTGTATATTTTTATCATTCGTGTGTTTTTTATTGCTAAATTTAAGTAATGTTGTTAAGGATATTTTCGTTTTTAAATTGAGATTACTAGTTAACTTATTTGTTAACAAGAATAACGATCAACGTCTATGTAGCTGTCTTCATCATGCCTGCACGATGTTGCATTCCAGCATGCAAATCCAATTACGATGGCACTAATGAATATGTATCAGTACTCAAATTTCCAAAAGATACAGTAAAACGGGATTTATGGATCAAAAAAATTCATTCAAAAAAAAAAAAAAACTGCAAATGAATATATGACCTTTTATATACATTTTAAAGTCCCTGAAAATTTAATTATTATGCATTATTAAAAACAAACACTCTAAACATCGAACGAAACACTCGCATTCAAATCTGAAGCAAAGAAAGTCACTGAAGGATCGGACGCTTTTCGTGACGTCACTCGTAGCTAACCAGGCCATGTTATCTCGAAGGCCACGGTTCAGCTCGGAATGCTGTAATGCTAGTGCTACTAGCACTGCTAACTGCAATTAGCTTCTTTTAAAAAATTACTAAAAAAAGAAAAGAGTACATTAAAATATAAATTTAGCATTACTAATGATGCTTTTACTTCCTCACTTGATTAAAAATCAAATAATTATGACTATTAAACCTCACTAACATTGCCTGTAAAATATTACAAAAAAATTAAATTTCATTCATGTTTACATTTCATCATGTTACATCCATACAAGAACAATTGGTATATGCACATTAGCGCAATTGCCTTGTAGAAGACAGAAAAATTTCAGAATGTGCCAAACCCTAGCAAATATGCGCATAACAATTTGGTATTTGTGTATTAGTGCAACTGTCTTTAAAAAAAAAATCATTATATTTTCAGAGTGTGGCTAAACTTTGGCAATCATTTGACGTATTCCAGTTTCCAATACGTTTTGGATTAAATTTTGTATAATTTAGGTTAATTTCTTTGTAGCAGCCAGAAAAATTTCCAGAATTAATTTTGTATGTTTATTTGTCGATTTTTTGCCATAAATACAGGTAGTCCTACTACAACATGGCATCCTGTAACACGGTTTCTCTTTAACACCATAAGAAAATTGTCCAAACAATCCGAAGAAATTTAACGAACTCCACACGAAGATTTTCCATATTGAGCAAAGCACCCATTCATTTAACACATCCTTGTTTCTTAAGTTCTGCCAGTTGTCTCCCAAGATCCGGTACCCGCAATAACAAATGCTCTCAGGAAGATGTGCCATGTGGTGTAGAGCGACCATTGAATTCTTACCCAGTAACGGAGGAAAATTGTTTCCTTCCATGATCTTCAAAGCTCAATACCACAACAGAAACAATACCCAGTCTCAAGAGAGCACAATCACCAGATAACAATGAAGAAACCTCACTATCGCAGAAGGTGAACAACATGGGGTCACAACAAGTGCTCTAAAACGCACAACTTGCATGTTCGGCTTCTAAAATTAGAATTCTCATCTCCATACCTTGAAAATTATATGCAATTTATATTGTGAAAGAGAAACTATTGCCACGAATCTATGAAAAATAAATAAAAAATAAACATTTTTATGAAGTTCTTTTTGAAGATCCTGTAAAAAAATGAATTTAATACACTTAATTCTAACATATTTATTTAAAATAATTTTACTGGTCAGCAGTCTGCGTCTAACCATGATGTGTTAAAAAATAACTTTTTCATCTTTCATCTTTAAGATCTAAGGTTCTGTCCCAAAATTCGCCTCGTAAAGACAAAAAAATGTTTAAGAGGAAATTCATTTTTTTTAGAAGCAAAACTACAAATCTTGAACCGTCTTTTAAAAAGAGAAAAGACATCTCACATTGGGAAAAGTTTTAATTTGAATAAAGCAACATTCTGGACTATTAAGAAAAATGAAAAAGAAATAAGAAGTGCAATTGCTGCAAGATTTTTGACATCCGCAAAACATGCAGTTCGACACGGGGCACCAATACTTGAGAAGATGGAAAAGAATATCTGTCAAAAAAAGAATTTCATTGGATGTTAATATCATTAAAAAAAAGCACTCACAATTTTCAAGCATCTTAAAGAACATGAGGAATCCTCTGTCAATCCAGATTTTCTGGCAAGTAAAGGTTGGTTCGAAAATTTCAAAAAGCAACCTGCAATACATAGCATAAGAATTCAAGAAGAATCTGCATCGGCTGCTTGTGAAGCTGCTAGGGTGTAAGATTCTGTGCTGTGTGCTTTTAAATTACAATTTGACTTTAAAAAGTTATAAGAAGGCTTAAGCTTAGCTGAAAATTTCGAATCATTTTTCTTCTTGAGTGCACACACTGCCGCTGAAATAAGTCAAAAATTCAAAAGGCAGCTGCAAAACTATCTAGCTTATAGTATTGAGAAATTTACATTGCACCAGTAAGAACTAGTAAGCAAAATAAAATTACAGATTTTTTAAAGAGGGAAGAAAATGTCAGAACTTTAAATGAAGAAGAAAAAAGTGAAAGCGATCTCATTCCACCGAAAAAAATGTTTTCGGTTGATTATACTGAGCAGTGGCAATGAAGAAATTTATTAACACATTATGAGCAGTAACGGGTATTTGTACCCATTTCGCAGATTGATACTTATAAGCGGGACGGGTACTAGCAACCATTTTGCGGATTGCCGTTTAAAAGCAAGGCAGGTATTAGTACCTGTTTAAAATCCCCACTTTTAAGTGACACAAGGGAAAAAATAACGTTTCATATAATATATGGATTAGTATACAGTCAAAAGTCTTTAATCCGGACTCGTCGGGACTTCGGCGATTCCGGATTATCGATTTTTCCGGATTATAGATCATCAGTTTAAATCTGGTAAGATGGCATGCAGAAATTATAAAATTAAAAATATAAAACCATAATTTATAAAATAATGAGCAATTATGATCTAAAGGGTATCAAAATTTACAAAAAAAGAAGCTTAATATTTATTTGTTTACTTTATTAAACATTTCTTTCAACGTGCACATGCGTAAAGCATACCTTACGCATAGCTGAAATTAGAAAATTGCAACCAGAAAACTATTTGATGTGTATTCGTGATATTTATAATGACGAGGAATTTGATTTAAATCATATCAGAGTACATCGAGATTAAATACTACATTTAGTAAGGAATTATAAGCCGAATAAAATAAAAACATCTGCCCTGAAGATAACGATAGTGCTGACAGATCAACTTTCAGTTCATTGCGCTGCGTGACATCCCCCCCCCAGCGCAGAGCAGCGTGAAATTGATAAACAGATTTCAGAACGGTTATATAAACAAAGGATATGGCTTTATCCATTTTTTGTAGCAATTCGTTTTTTGTTTGATGGACATCGAAACATACTTTCATTTTCTAGATCCTTTGGGAGCTCCAGCATCGGAAATTCTATTTGACATAATCGAAAGTTCAAGCTTACTTTTATACAATTGCTCTTACAGTCTGCAAAAAATAATAAGCCGGATACAATTCGAAGATTAAGGAACAACGCAATCATCAACATTAACTGAAATAGATAATTAGAGGGTATACCATCCGCTATACATTAAACGCGCACGCGAAAACGTATTCTGCGCTTGCGCAAAGGCATATGCGCAGTCGTAAATGTCTTGCACGCATGCGTAAAACGCCTATGCGCATGCGCAGAAAGATTTTAGCTTTGAGGTCCGGATTATGGGTGTCCGAATTAACGAATTTTGACTGTATTTTCATTAGAACAGATTTTTAACTTACTCAACTTATTTCCAATCAACTTGCATAAATATCTCTTATGTGCCGAGGCATCTACATATCCCTCAACACATTAGTTGATAACACTGCATTTATGAAGTTTCATATTACATTGTATATTACTATTATTCATATTACCAATAAGCAATATAGTTGCGTATATTAGATAGACCGTACGAAATGTGTTAAGCTAAAGTTGCGTTAAATTAAAATATGTGATATTTTTTGTTTTGTGCTGCACATACATATATATGTTTAATAAAAATTAAGTTGTTTATGTAGAACTAAAAGAATACAGTCAAAAGTTGTTAATTCGGACACTCATAATCCGGACCTCAAAGCTAAAAAATTTCGATTACAAATTAGTCGGTATTCTCGACTCAGCAATTATAGGACTTAAACAGCGGGACTTTGTAACTAAACAAGAAATTATGTCTGTTTCATAGAATTAAAGAGAAAGTATTATCACATGAAACGAAGCAACTTAAACAACTTACATTGAAAGAAATGTTTAATAAAGTAAACAGATAAATATTAAGCTTTTTCTTTTTGTAAATTTTGATACCCTTTAGATCATAATTGTTCTTTATTTCATTAATTACAGTTTCATATTTTTAATTTTAGAATTTCTGCATGCCATCTTACGAGATTTAAACTGATGATCTATAATCTGGAAAAATCGATAATCCGGAATCGTCGAAGTCCCGACGAGTTCGGATTAACGACTTTTAACCGTGTTTGTTTTTAATAAGTTTTTGGAACGTAACCCTTCTTTTTATACTGGCTCAGTGTCTCGCACAACACGGCATTTTCTAGGAACTTATCTACCGTGTTATACGAGGTTTGCTTGTGCCTAATGAAAATTTAAAATATGCATCTATGTGAGAAATATTTTTGGGGGCAATTATAAGAATTATATTCCCCGCTTAAAGAAATTCTTAAATTACACCAATGTGGTTGCAGTAATACTTAATTACCATTTTTTTTTTACTTTTAAAAAGCCATATAGTCATTTTTGTAAGTGTTTTAAGTTCCAGTTTTGTTGTATTCTAGTTTTCAATGATGTTTATAGATGAATTGTGATATTTTTATCTCAAATTTAATTTTAAAATATAAATTTATGGAATTTATTTGCAATGGAAAAAATTGAGGTAAAATTTCAGCAGGAACACAGCTGCCAGAAAACCTCTAAAGGGGAAAAAAAAAATCTTAAATCTAAACTGATGGCAAAAAATTGTTGAAAAAACACCAAGACATCCCCCCACAAAAATAAACTTGTATATAAGTTTACTGATTGTTTTTTTGGGATTAATGTTTAATTAAAAAATAAAATATGTATGTAATAAATAATTCTTTGTAAATTATAAGTCATTGTTCTTTTTCTTCTACAGAAAATTGTAAACTGCCCTAAGGTGATCACACTAATTATGTAAATACCAAAAATTCAAGTAATTATGAAAAATTAATGAAATATAAACAAAGTATTTAAAATTTTGAATATCTGAACATGAATTTTATAACTTTTCTGACCGGAAAATTTACTTATTTTCCCTTTCTTACCCCTTTTTCTTTATTATTTTTATGAAGACTTTTACAAGAAGAAATTTACTAGAAATATATTACTGCCTCCTTATATATACAAAGAATACTTTAAGAATACTATCAATACCTTACACCACATAAAACATCACTGTGAAAATTCAGCATTTCATTTGAATTACTAATTGTTATTGGCTCCAATAAGGATTTCACTTGAATATAATAATCTTTAGAAACCGTAATAATATGATGATGAGCCCATGGAAGTTCTTCTGAACCATAGTAAGAACCTGTAATAAAATTTAATAATTATGCACAACAAAGGCAACACATGAAGCATTTAATTTTTTTAGATATAAAAAATTCAAATTTATTTTCACTTTTAAATTTACCAGTGTACTAGTAAACTAAAAAATTTTCATCAGATGATATGCAGAATAAACAGAAAAGATACTGGCATATTATTCGACTAAATGATTTTTAGTCATCAACTTATACTCATTACAAAGAAAATAACAGAATTTAATTTTGCTAACTATCTTAAAATATTTTTCACATTACAAATTAAATTAAAATTTTAGATTATTTTTTAAACATTGCATTTAATTACAATTATTACAATTATCTACTTAAATCATTTGACCTAAATATCGTTTTCCCATTTTAAACATACTTCAAAGAAGTCTAAAAAAGTGCTTACAAAAATAATACTTACAAAGGAAAAAGTTACTTAAAGAATATTTTTAAATAACTTACCAAGATTAAGCAGATCAACCAAAGCCATATCAGTTATTGTTTTTAAATGACATAAAATCTTTTGGCACAATTCACCATTATATTGATTCCAAATACAAAGACATCCATTACTATGCCCAGTAATCACAAAAGACCCTAAAATAATTCATATAAAAGAGCAAATTTTTTTCCAAAAAATTATTCAAATACATAAAATATAAGTTATTCAAATATATTAATAACATTTCTTTGTACATTTTATTTTTATTATGAAGACTCCTAAAAAATGTTTGAAATCAATTCATTTTAAATAAAAAAATATACCTTTAGCAAAATTTAATACAGTCAAAAGTCGTTAATTCGGACACCCATAATCCAGAATGATCTATAATCCGAACCTCAAAGCTAAAAACATTCTGTGCAAGCGCCGAGTTGACACATGCGCATAGGCGTTTACGCGTGTGCGTAAGACCTTTACGACTGCGCATATGCGTGTGCGCAAGCGCAGAATACGTTTTCGCGTGCGTGTTTTATGTATAACGGACGGTATAGGCTAAAATTATCTAATTATCTATTTCAGTTAATAATGATGATTGCGTTGTTCCTTAATCTTCGAGTTGGATCCGGCTTATTATTTTTTGCAGACTGTAAGAGCAATTTTATAAAAGTAAACTTGAACTTTCGATTATATCAAATAGAATTTCCGATGCTGGAGCTCCCAAAGGATCTACAAAACGAAAGTATGTTTCAATGTCCATCAAACAAAAAGTGGAATTGCAGCAAAAAATGGATAAAGACATGAAGAAGGTGACAGAGAGGTTAGTGAAAATGAAAAAATTTCGATTGACAAGTTAGTCGGTATTCTCGGCACAGCAATTACGGGACTTGAGCAGCGGAACTTTGTAACTGAACAAGAAATTATGTCTGTTTATAGAATTAAAGAGAAAGTATTATCACATAAAACGAAACAACTTACATTGAAAGAAATGTTAAATAAAGTAAGCAAATAAATATTAAGCTTTTTTTTTTTTTTTGTAAATTTTGATACCCTTTAGATCATAATTGTTCTTTATTTCATAAATTACGGTTTCATATTTTTAATTTTAGAATTTCTTCATGCCATCTTACGAAATTTAAACTGATGATCTATAATCCGGAATCGCCGAAGTCCCGACGAGTCCGGATTAACGACTTTTGACTGTATTTAACACAACTGAAAAATGAAAAAGTAATTATCATATGTAGACTCTTTACAGTATTAAAAAAAAAAAAAAAGTAGTTTCTGCCAAAAATAAAACTGTTTGATTGAACAAGCCATAATCATTATTTGTTTCTACAACCATAATCATTATTTGTTTCTACAATAAGTTTTTCCTTAGCATAAGCAATCATTTATAAACAATCATTACTATTACTAGAAAAAGAGTAGAGCAAAATTTAGGTTTTATTTACCCATTAATACCAGATGAAAAGGCTCAAGAGATGAAATGCCAGTCTTTATTCCTATTTCTTAAGAAAGGAGACTGGGATAGGGTACTCTTTTGTTATTGGGACAGAATTTAGAAATGTATGTAAGTATGCACGCGTGTATGTATGTACACACACATATACATATTGTTACGTTACTAGGTTCCTACGGATATGGAGTGAAAACCATGACAGCACTTGATGAAGTATCAAAACACACTTTATTTACCAATATTAATCAGGACAGCTCCAAAACACTTTTATAATCGTCGACGATCTACTATAAACACGCTGGCACGATCAGGGATACAGCTTTCAGGTTATCAAGCTATCCCGGTGGAGACAGCTTCATTGCAAAGCACCAGAGTACAGCTTCTGACTCTGCTTGGTCGTTCTCGGAACTCCACGTACTCTCCAAACTCTCCACGCTACAACTCGCGATGCACTCGACAACACAGAGCACAGCTCCCGACTCTTAGGTTCAGTTGTTCCTGGAGCTCAACACGTTCTCTCGATGATGCACTAAACGCGATACATTACAAGACTCTTTCGGTGCACTTGACGACCCAGTCGGCACTCGCTGCCTGGCTGTCAACTCGATCGACTCCGCAGGGATTGACTCGCTAGATGAGACACCAACTCGATACTAACTAACTCTCCGCATACCAGCAGGGTTTATATAGCTTTTGGCTGGTGTTCGAGAACATTCTGGGATAAGAATTCGTTCCAGAAGGTTCTCCATCCGTCCATAACATATCGCAAATTTGTCACCAAATAGGCGATTTCTTGCCAAATGTGGCAATCCTGCCTTCCATTCCCATTTTATGGCAACCCTAAACCTGCTTTGCGGGGAATCCTTCTTACTGCGCTTGTACATTTCATAACAATATGTTAGTACATATATACACACACATATACATATGTTGGTACATATATACACACATTCATGAACACATACATCCATACATAATGTTGCATTCTACGAGTTCAAGGATTTGGAGTAATTGATGATAACACTCGATGAAGAATTGAAACACAATTTATTCGCCAGTATTACATAGGACATTTCCAAAGACCTGTTTACAGTCATTGAGAAACTACGAGGAACATGCTGAATCAATCAGCAACACAGCCTTCAGGTTATAACGGAGAAAACAGCTTCACAGCAAAGCACTAAAGTACAGCTCCCGACTCAGTTGATTTCTCTCAAGCTACTCTGTTATGCAAAATAACTCAAGATACTCTATTATGCACTAACACTACTGATACTACTACTGAACTCATCATATTACTCTCACCATGTACAGATAGGTTACATACAGTGAAAAGTCTTTAATCCGGACGTCCATAATCCGGAATGACCTATATTACGGACCTCAAAGCTACAAACTCTCTGCGCATGCGTAAACGCATTATGCATTTACACATATGCATATACCTTTATGCATGTGCATAATAAGTTTACGCATGCGCGTTTAATGTATAACAGATGGTATAAGCTAAGCTAAAATTATCTATATTAGTTAATGTTGCAGATTGCATTGTTCCTTAATCTTTGAATTGGATCCAGCTTATTATTTTTTGCAGACTGTTAGAGCAATTTTATAAAAGCAAGCTTGAATTTTGGATTATGTCAAAAAGAATTTCTGATTCTGGAGCTGCCAAAGGATCTAGAAAGCGAAAGCATGTTTCTATGTCCCTCAGACAAAAAGTGGAATTGCTGCAAAAAATGGGTAAAGGCATATCGTTTTTTCTAACCATTCCAAAATCTGTTTATCAATTTCACGCTGCTCTGCGGTGGTGGGCGGAAACGTCGCGGAGCGCAATGAACTGAAAGTTGATCTGTCAGCACTACCCTTATCTTTAGGGCAGATGTTTTTATTCTATTCAGCTTATAATTCTTTACTAAATGTAGTATTTCAACTCGATGTACTCTGTCTTTGATATGATTTAAATCAAATTCCTCGTCATTATAAATATCATGAATACACATCAAATAGTTTTCTGGTTGCAATTTTCTAATTTCAACCATGCGTAATGTATGCTTTATGCATGCGCGTGTTGAAAGAAATGTTTAATAAAGTAAACAAATAAATATTAAGCTTTTTTTTTTTATAAATTTTGATACCTTTTAAATCATAATTGCTCTTTATTTCATAAATTACGGTTTCATATTTTTAATTTTATAATTTCTGCATGCTATCTTACCAGATTTAAATTGATGATCTATAATCCAGAAAAACCGATAATCCGATAATCGGCGAAGTCCCGACGAGTCCGGATTAAAGACTTTTGACTATATAACTTTATCCTACCTTTAGGAACATTCTGGAGGAAAACTGCCAAGAATGCGTTCTAGAATGTTCTTACTTCGCTTATGCTATATTGCCATTTTGTTGCCAAATGGGCAATTTTGTACCAGACCTGGCAACCCTGCCTTTCCCTACAACTTTCTTGAAACCCTAAGCCCACTCAATTAGGAAGCTACCTCATCACTACTGGGCATTTTTCAGCAATACATTTCTGAAACCAGTCCCGATAATAAAAGAGTACCTGAGACTGTTGTTTGTCACTGGAAATATAGCATTAATTTCAATACAATAGCCAGATGTGATTTTGTTACAATACTTTTATCTTCGGAATAACAGAAAATAATCTTATGATCAAAATCACAATGTTTAAAACTGCAAAATGTGTTAGTTTATGTTAAGTAAAGAAAAGCATATGACAGCTACCTACAACAGGATTCAAGAAAGACTTTTTAACAGAAATATACTCATATTCCCGTTCTGCATGGGATTAAACAACAAACCTCCCTCAGCAAAAATATAACACGAAATGGATTACATGTTCTCAGGAGCTAGATATTTAACCACTGGTGGGCTCTAAAAGCTGATGTTGTATACTCGAACAGAGTTGATTCTGTTACAGTTTGAGATTATGAACATCTAAAATTTTATTTTGATGATGTCTAATATTAATTTGATTTACTATCTATCTTGCTTCTAATTAAAAAATAAATGTTATCTTGAACAGTTTATTCAAAACCCATGCTTGCAGCTTAAGAAATGAATTAAAAGATAGGTTATGAATATGACAGTTTTAATTGTCTGATACTCTCTGATAAAATGTAACTTAAATAAGAGCCACATGAAGTAAAAGTATCAAGAAGAAAATGCTTCTCATAGCAAATTTAATTAGAAAACTTCCTCATGCAATTAAAAATTAGTAAGATCCTACATAAAACTGATAAAGACATTGTACAAGGGTCCTAATTAAATTTTGAGATTCAGCTAAGTGATACAAGTTAAACTTACCAAATTTTAGAAGTATTTTCTTCCAATATCAATGCCCTTTTATAGATGAATTTTCCAAAGATTAAATGCTTTAAGCTATCCATTTCTTGGAATCTATGGAAAATATGTTTTTATAGCCTCACAGATTTCATCTTTGGAATGAAAACAATGACCATATAAACTTAGTATTAGTTTAGAAAGGAATCAAAAGCCACACTTAGCAAGATCAGGAGAATAAGGTGGATGTTTTATCACTCCGGTGTGTTCCTGTTAAAGAATTCAACTGTCAGTCTTGCTGAAGTAGAAAAAGCACAAGTGGGTCTATACCTGAATGACCAATTGTGAATTTATGTTATCTTGACCACTTTTACCTGCACCTGAAGCAGAAGATGCAATATTATGATGAAGCATTAGTCCCCTAATATTCACTTCTTGAAGACTTTCTGGAAGACTGTTTGGGGTGTATCACTTAACTGTTACTGTCCTTGCGGGCTTTACCCAGACCTGCTTTTCTTAAGAAATCGGCTTTTTTCATTGCTGACTGTTTTTCACTATTGTTGGTTTTGGATCATCTTCAAAGACTCATACCTGACTTTCTTAACGTGTTGGAACTTAGAAAAATATTCTGTATTTCAACACTAGTTTTGATTTTAGAAATAATACATGGTCCAGCATTTTAGGGTTTCTTTACTGATTCTGATATCCTCCGCTTTTGGTGTTCCATTGACAAATTAATTCTTTTCATAAGCAGTTTTTCACAAATAAATTTATGTATAACAGCAGATCTAATGATAAGTTCTTTCTATATTATTTGGTGCCACCTTGATAAGCATAGTGGTTAGTGATGCTGATTACCGTACCAATGGACTTGAACCCTGGAGAAGCCATGAATATTTGTAAGTGTATAGTGTATGTACAGCTGGGGGCACTTAAAATGCTGGGTAGCTGAAAGTCCTCTCAAGTGCTTTGGTCGTATGGGAAGAGGGGGTGGGAGACCCTTGGATCATTCATTTGCTATGCTTTCCATCAAAATTAGGGCAGTGAGACTAAAGCTGTATGACCAGTGGTGAAATTCTGCTGCTCTGGCTGCTTGTTTCTGTATCTGTATCATTTGATAGA